>NC_083356.1:68526666-69155208 GCF_030254825.1 Meriones unguiculatus | reverse complement strand
GGTCAGCCACAGTCCCGCCCATGAGGCCCCATTGCACGTAGAGTGCTCCTCTGGGCCACCTGTCTACGTCAGAGGGTGTGTGGGAGGCAGCAGCACTGTGTGGGCCAGCCCTCACACCAACACCTGTCACCCAAGCCAAGACCGGAGACAGGTACTGCCTAAAGCATGCAGACCTGGCTTAGCCAAAGCCTCACAAGCAGCAGGTTGTGTTGATGTGGGAGAGCTGGCAAATGCAGATGGGGGAAGGACAGACAGAGCATCCCTGTTGCTGGTGTGGCCTGACTCTCAGGCCTTCTAGACAGTTCTCTAAGAATCCAACTGCCCTGCATGCTTTTTTTTTTTCCATTTTCCACTTCGGGCACTTACTGTTTGATTGTTTTTTCCACAAGAAAGTGAATCACCACTCAGCCCCAACCATATTCCTTATGAACAGCCTGCCCCCCAATCCCTAAAATCCACCCTTTTTCTAGTCACCTGTGGGCTCCAGCAAGTGGGTGGGGCTGCCCAGGTGATGCTGGGCTGGGCCTGAGCAGGCCTGGGCAGAGGCTGGCTTGTCTTCCTCCAGGTTTCGGCTGCTGGGGAGTTAATTGCCCCGAAACGCAGGTTCTATACACAGCTGGGGCCTGACTCCTTGCACCTGTCAGGAGGCCTCTGGGCACCCTGGTTCATCTCTGGTGCAGGGAGCCCTTAGGAAGAGTCTGAGAACAGCTCTCTCCTACAGCCTTCTCTCGATTATGCCAAAATTGAGACACCTCCCCACCCTCTCCCCCATCCCCCATAGTTGTCAGGAAACTCACAAACTAGACTCAGGCCCAGAGAGTATGAGATTCACTCAAGGGCAGTATCAGCCCTCTCTGGTACTGCCTTACCCCTCATGCGTCCCTGAACATTGAGACATACTGCCTATACCAGGCCTCCTGTCACAGTCAGCCCCATCACCTACAGAACACCAGCCTGAGATGATCCTATGTGGGCCTTGCAGAGACACAGGACATCCATGCAGCAGGCATATGGCAAGATCCCCCAAACCAGCGCACTGTTGCCACAACATCCATTAATCTGTGTCTCAAGTACAGCCTGGGTGCCAGCCCCAGACCTGGAGTCCTGATAGATTCCCCATATCCAGGGCTAAGGAAGCCCAAACCCACTGGTCCTCCCTCCTCTGGCATATGGTTCCCCTATGTCCTTTGTAGTCCTGAGGGGCTCCTCATGGCCCTCTCTGCCATCCCTGACACCGTGGGCTTATGGGTCCCCCAGACAAGACAGCATCCACGCCATGCAAGGAGTTCCACCCACCCAATTAGCTTGATCCCACATCCCAGGGCCTGGGAAGGTTGGAGGGATGAGATCAGTAGAAAGTGGCCCCAGGTGGCTCTGCAGGCTGTGTGGACAGCTGGACACTACTGTGGGAGGCCTGCTGAGGGAAGGAATCTCCTTATGGGGAGGGTGAGCTGATGGGGGAGAGGGCTCTGCGCCTGAAATAGGGAGGACACAGGGAGGGTGGGGGGTCTGGGAGAAGGCTCTGGAATGTATGCCTCCCAAAAGATCCAGAAAGCTGTGGGGGAGGTTTATCTGTGGCCAGAGGCAGCAAAGCCCCCTGCATCCTGTGGACCACATTCCTCTGCTGGGAGCACAGAGGTGAGGCACACAGAAGCACGTGAGTAAGAGCTACCATGACCCACAGAACAGCTGGTAGAGATGGTCAGGGTGCGGCACTCTTATTCAAACCTCTGGTGGCCAGCTGTCTACCTCAGCAGCAGTCTGGCTCTGCCACAGTGATTAGGGCAGAGCTAAAAGCACATCCTCAAAGCAATCCTGAGTAGGGATAGATAAGTCCCTGGGAAGCCAGGCATACTCTATCCCTGAGTTAAGCTTGTGGGAAGTCCTCCTTCTCTGTGTACTCCAGGCTCCTGAGAGCCAGAGGGATCTTCTAGTTTTGAAGATCTCTCTTCCCCTTCCTGAAATATGATGAAGCCCATCATGGTCTCTAGGGGCTGAGTCAGGGAAAGGCTTCAAAGGAGGTTGATAGGAGACAGAAAATGCCTTGAGAGACCTGTAGGTCAATACAGATGGTTTCTCAAAGTTAGAAGCCACTGGAGGAGATGGAGTGGAGTTGGGCAGCTGGAGAGAAATGCCCTTACATACAGCGGGGACAGGGTATGGCTGCCAGCAGAGCCCTCCCTCTGGCCAGTGAGATGCTTGCTCTGGAACCCTCTGGGTTCCTCAGTTCTGATAGCCCAGAGGGACAGTTGCTGAGTGCTAGGAGCTAGCAAAGCACCACTTGTTTACCAGGTCCACCCAAGCCCAGGTCATGCTCAAAGCCTCCTTTTACGTGAATGGCTCCATTCTCCTAAAGAGGCTTTTGTGGCTCAAAGAGGTTAGGCAGTTTGCCCCAAGCCCCATACTCATCAGTAACTGATGTCGTAGTACTGCTCCCCATTCTCTGTCCATGTCCTTGATCCCAGGAGGGAGGTAGAACAATATCAAAGCTAAGCTAAGGCCTCATCGTCACTGGTCTGCAGAGTGGAGGGGAGTGGCTAAAGGCTTCATGGTGAGACCAAATGGGATCTTATCTGCAGCCTTGGTTGCAGGAAAGGGAAGGCATCTGGGAAGCACAGGCCTCCTTAGCTAACGAAAACTGAGAGATCCATCAGGGACAGGAAGCCCAGCTCTGCCCTGACTTGGATGGTGTGCTTCAGATGAGAGGCCTGAGAAAAAGGAAGGAGGCTGATCCTGAGAGGAGCACTCCCCACTCAGGAGGAACACTTCCAGAACTAGCCTCATCCCCAGAGGTTTTGGGACCTAAGTGGTGTCCTCCTGAAATTCTTGTGTTGAAACCCTAACCTCCAAAGTCTCAATACATGGTTTTTGGGGACAGCACCTTTAAAGATCTTGCTTTTAAAAGTGGGGTGTAAGAGAAATCCCTAGCCAATATAGCCGATGTCTTCCTTATAGGAAGAGACCAGGACGTATACAGAGGAATGGTCATGAGAGGAACCAGGAAAAAGATGGTACCTGCACGCTCAGAAGGATATCTTCGGAGGAACCAGTGCTGTGACCCTCTGCTTTCAGACTGCTTTTCATATATGTGGCACCAGAAATGGTGCTCAGGGCCTTCAGCAAGCTGTATTACACCCCACCCCAGACATTTGGCTATAAGGAACCTTGACACTGTAAATTCACACTGTTAAGCTGCCAGTCTGCGGGACTCTGTTACTACAGCTCAAACAAAGTAAGAGATCTGGCCTGGGCCCTTGTCCTCACCCCATTAGGGAGACAGGCATGGATGTACTAATGCCCTCCTTATGCCCAGGTCTGGGCTCATGGGGCCTGCCTCAGCTTGTTGTGTAGCTTCATCCTTCTCTATGGTGTCTTCAACAATCACACCCCCAGTTGTAGTTGTAGGGGATGTACTGGGTTTGTGGGGAACTAGAAACTGCTTCTTATAGCCAGTCTTGGCTTCTGGGACATAGATGGGACATATCCAGGGGAAGGCCCTGTAGGAGGTCTGGCATCACACAACCATGGAATTGTATCTACACTGCCCTGAGATCTCTCAGGGAGACTCCTCAGCTGACCCTGAGGCACTCTTCTTTGGGGTGGCTAAATGTCCTACACTCCAATAGAAACAATGGAAGCAGAGGTGAAAGTCCTTTAGGCCATAGCCACTGACTGCCACCACTTGAAGCTGAGTACAGAAAGCATGTGGCCTGTTCTAGAGCCATGTGTTCAGTATCGGAGGAACATAGTCATTCCTGGGAGTGGGGAATTAGTCCCAGTGTCACACAGCCAGTCCTAGGGTTACTTGATCAGTCCTAGAATCAGACAGTCAGTTTTGGGGGCATGCATCAGTCCTGGGGGTAAGGTAAATGATCAATACTGAAGTCTCAAAGACAATTCTGAGATCACGTGGTCAGTCCTGAAAGACTGACTAAGAGCATGCAGAAGGTCCTCACTGGGAAGTCCTAATGGTGCACAGTCAGTCTTGAGGGGCACACAGTCAGTTCAGGGGCCTGCATGAAAAGCCCCCTACTCTGTGATCCATAGAACCCAAGGCCAGCTGGTGGGGTGGACAGGAGGCAGCTACTTCCTTGGCTTGGCTACTGATGACTAACTGCCCAGTTTCTGGAAACTTGGCTTCTATATCCTGATGGCCCAGGGCTCAGAATGGGATCAGCTACGTGAAGAAGTGTGACTTTCACTAAGGCCAGTAGTGAGTGGGGAAGGAAAGGAACCCAGAGAAAGGACAGCTCTCTGGGCCACCAGGCGATGGCCTAGCTGTCCTAGACCTCTCTGGCCCAGCATTCCTCCACACTTGGACAGGGGTCAGAGGACTGAATGTCACCCACAGAGGAGATTGTGTGAGTCTCCTTCTTGAGCCCCTCTTCAAGTCCCTCATACTCAGGGTATGCGACATATGTGGAGCTCACAGTGGGCACAGCCTTCCCACGGTCCTGGCAGAGTGAGGGTGGTATTCTTGGACCTCACCACTCAAAGGGTCTCTGCCTTGATGCTGGACATGGGCCACTTGTAAGCAAGAGTGGGAAAAGGGGCGATCCCCACCAGGCTTTCTGGGCTGGAGTCCAAGTGCCATTTGCTCTTCTACTTCCTTCTGGGAAGACTGTGGGAGGGGAGGAGGCCTAGTAGGGTCAGAGTAGGGGCCTGGCCTGCTGAGCAAACTGCAAGGAGATGGAGTCATCACTCTCCACCCCTGCTGTACTGTAAAAGGCCAAGAGGAAAGGGACAGCCCTGCCCCAGGCCCACATAAGCCTGGCTAACTGTGGACCCACAGCAAGTGTTTTAGTTTTAGTTTTAGTTTTGTTTTTTGTTATTTTTTTTTTCAACTTTATTGTGAAATAATTTGCCTGGCACATTTACAGGCCTGGCACTCCCACGAGATCCATCCATTCATAGCACCTCAAGTAGCTTTTGCTTGATGGGTTCTATCCGATGGACTTGTCTCTGAGACACTGACATGAATGGGTGGCCTGCTGTATGGCTCTTTGGGTTCCTTCTAGGCCCCACCTACTCCAACAGCTGTCAAACCATCTTTCCTTATTGTAGCCGATCCATCAGATAGCTGGTTCACACTTGCGTATCTGCCATGCACACTGGTCATGGGAGTTGTTGACGGTTGTACTGTTGGGAATGTTCTAGTATGGTGCTAGCCAGAGCCTGTGTGGACAAAGCTGGGCAGATCTCAGGAGTAGGGATGTGTGTGTAGTTGCTCGGCTTTGCTGTTTAGGGGAGAGCCTGTCATAAGCCCCAAGCAGCTAGGCTATTTTGTGCTGCAGGTCCCAATGCCTAACTCTGTGGATGTGATCAACCCTGGACATTTACTCGACACCTGAGGACATGTCTGTGGCCACATCTAGTGGCAGAATCATCTGGTACCAGCTTCCAATAGAGATGCTGTGCACAGATGGGTGCCTGTAGCTGGTCCCCACTGACTAGCCTTTTCCCAGGAGCGTGGGACAGTCCTGCCCTCAAGTTCCATCCACACTCTGCCCAGGGCTCAACTTCACTACTGAGCTAGAGAACCTGAGACTGAAAACTCAAGTGTGAGGTTCTAGAAGGTTATCAAGAGTTCTAGAAATTTCTGTAAGCATCTGGCGCTCTCTAGGCTCCAACTCTGTGACTCTGGCCCAAGTCGCCTCCCTCACACCACAGGCTTTTTGTTCCTGAGTACTTGGCTGCAGCCCAGGAAGCCTGGGGCAGGGTCAAATGCACAGCACCCTGTTGGTCAGCTACTCATCCAGCTGGCCTGGATATGCAGTGTGAACGCCCCTGCTGTCCCTCACACTCCCATCTTGGCCTAGGCCCTGCTAATAACCATGTGTGGCAAGGCCAGCCTCACAGTGAACACTACTGCCAGTTAGGTGGATGTGGCAGTATCAGGTTTGAGGTTCTGGGAGCTCATCCTAGCAGGTAAGCTGACTTGACGTGAAAGGGCACCCTGGAGGGCTGGGAGACGGCTCGGGTGGTAATGCCATACGAACATGAGAACCTGAGTTTCATCCTCAGAACTTCCGTTAAAAAAGCCAGGCTTGCCGGGCACGGTGGCTCACCTCTCTAATCCCAGCACTTGGGGAGGCAGAGGCAGGCAGATCTCTGAGAGCTTGAGGCCAGTCTGGTCTGCAAAGTGAGTCCAGAACAACCAGGTCTACACAGAGAAACCTTGTCTCAAAAAACAAAAATGAAAACAAACAAACAGTCAGGCTTAACTGCATATACTTATAATCCCAGTACTAAAGAAGCAGAGACAGGCATATACAGGGACTCACTGGCCAGCCAGCAGAACCTAATCTTTGAGTTCCAATGACAGCCATGTCTCAAAATAACAGGGCGGTGTGTGCAGTGGTACCTAAGGTTGACCTCTGGCTTCCACTTGCACACACATATACACACATATACATTCACACATTTGCACAGGTAAAGAATTCTGCACCTGCCAGCCATTACATGCAATGGCTCAGCAGCTGCCAGGGACCATCCTATTCCCACACTGAATGCCTGTCATTTTTCCTTCAGTACCCCCAAAGATGGGTGTGCCATCTCCATTTATGGGAAAACGAAAGTTTGGATCACTGTCTCCCTCCAAGATGGCACCTGAAAAGTATTGGGGAATCAGGACTGCAATAGCTACAGCACCCTGCCTCTCCTGTCCCTAGAGCTCCTGGTCCCTGATACTGTGGTTATTTGGTCTTTCAAGGCTTGGCTGAATTGTGGCACTGTGCCTGTAAGAGGTTATCAGACACTTCAGGTGTGAGCATACTTATATCTGTTTCCTAAAAACCACTGCTCCTGCCCTGACTAGACATACTAGCTCTTTCCTTTCCACAAAAACTAGGGATGCTGCAGCCTTCCCTACCCAGGATGCCATTATGCCTGTAGGCTGCCCTATATGATGTCAGATATGTCATTATACAGCGCTTAGGAAGAAGTTTTTGCCATAAAGAGCTAGGTGGAAAGACAAGAGTCAGGGAAAGAATGGAGACCAACCCCCTGAGCACCACCAGTGACTTCCAAGGCAGTTTAGAAGCACCTAGAACCCCAAGGCCAGGGGGCCACAGACCTGGTGGTATGTATCTCAGCCCTAATACTCTACAGGACTGTATTTGGGCTGTGGTAGGGCTCCATGGAATGCAGAGCACCAAAGGCCCTCTACACAACAGACACTCAGGAAAGACTCAGGAAGAGGGTGTCAGAGTTGCCTCCCGTCATCTAGGAAGATGAAATCTGCCATGCTTATTGTTCCTAAGGAGTTATCTCCCAAGAAGCCTGGCTTGTTACCCTCAAGCTGAAGAGTGAGTCCTAGGCAAGCCCTACCCAAGCAAAAGAGCCCCAGCAGGTGGGAGCGAGGCCACCTAAGAACCTGGTAGGCAATGGCTTTCAGAGAAACTCAGCCATAGGGGGTCATGGAAGGAGCAAGGCCAGGATTAGACTGCCCTGGAGCATTCTTATGCCCTAGATGCATGGGAGGGACACCCAAAGAGAAATGTGAGTCCTGGCAGCTGGCGAGGGCCTGGAGCTCTAGTTTCTGTGCCCACTCTCAGTGGCAGCTGTAGGGAGGGATGGGTGAAAAGCTGGCTGCTGGGGCTCCCACTTGGATGAAGCTACCATCCAGCCCAGCCCTGCCTAGGAGCCTTGGCATTTTCATGGAGTAGAAGCGGTCTGTGTCCACACTAGAAAGACTCCAGCTCAGAGCATGGCATCTGGGACTCTCCCTTCTTCAGCCACTGTATACCATGTCCACAGCTTAAGGGAAGTACAGCATCTCTAAGAGGGAGGGAGGGGCCTTCAGGGGCCAGGTGCTCATACCATATACACCATTTGGTGAGGCTATGGGCCAGTTGTCAGCTAGGGTCTTCCCACCGGGAGACAGATTCAGCCCACTCGCCATTTGTTCCCATTAGGAGAGATGTGCAGTGTCTATTTTCCTAGGAAGTGTGGACTGTAGTGAGACACATCACACACACACACACACACACACACACAGAGAGAGAGAGAGAGAGAGAGAGAGAGAGAGAGAGAGAGAGAGACAAAGACAGATACAGAGAGACAGAGCAGGGAAGGAGGGTGAAGCAGGGAGAGTAACATCAGAAAAAGAGTGACAGCAAGAGGGAGAGATAGGGAGAGGAAGAGGGAAGGGGAGGGAGAAAGAGAGAGAGAGAGAGAACAAGCTCCAGAAACATCCAGAGGTCCTGAGGTGGCCAGAGACACAAAGGCCAAAGCTAAGAGGAATAGCCTCTCTCTCTCTCTCTCTCTCTTTCTCTCTCTCTCTCTCTCTCTCTCTCTCTCTCTCACACACACACACACACACCACCACCACCACCACCACCACCACCAACAACAACAACAACAGAAATATCTTAGAAAACCAAGGTTGCCCACAGAAAGACAGAGTCTCTCTGGTGTGATAGGGAGGTGTTGCCAGGCCATCTGGCTGGTAGAAGTACAGGTAAACCAGAAGCCCAGTCAGGCCCACGCGCCAGCAGGGCATGGGCTGGAACAAAGACCCTTTTGAAATCGGCATCAGATGCTTGTTTTATTTGAGCTCTGCTGTAGCATTCGAGCAGGAGCTGCTTCAAAAGCCACAGGGATCCCTGCAGGAGGCCAGAGAGACTTGTTCAACCAGCCAGTGCTGACACAGTATGGCCTCAGCTTGGACCAGAGAGGCAGAGGGGACTAGCCTCTAGGCAAGCTTAGCAGGTAGCTATGAGGAAGGCAGAGCTGGTAGAAGGGTATTGGAGGTTGCAACTCAGAAACTGTAGAGTATGAGCCAGGAAGGCTGCCTAGACCAGTGGGCTGGATCAGCCTGGGGTGCAGTGGGATAGTAGCCACGCCCTCAGTTTGGACACTGCACCTCTATCAATGCCACATGGCTGGCCTCCAAGGCTGGTGTTTTCCCAACACAGCCAACTCCTTTTGCATCACAGTTCCAGTGAGTGCCCTTAGCCCAGGCTCTTTTTGGTACCCAGTCCCACCTGTTCACACTATTGAATGACTGGATTGCTCAGCCACCTCACCCTACTCTGTCAGAGCCTTCCCTGCAGAAACTCCGTTTCTAATTAGCTTCTGGTCCCACTCTGAGCCATGTCCTGGGAACCTGGGTACTGCCTTTTCACACCTCGTATCTGTCCACAGGCCATTGATCCCTGAGCTCACTCCTTCCTGTCTAGCTGTGGCCTTGGTGCTGTCTGATTCTGTTTGTGGGCAGAGCCTGGATAAAGGTTGGCATGCAGGGTAGCTAGGACAGTAGATCAGGATGGATTTAAACTTAAGGAGCTGAGAGAAAGTGGATCTGCCCCAGGAAAGGAGCTGAGTCCAGAAGCAGGGCTGCTCGGCATGTTGGAGCAAGAGCCAAGGCACCTGCTGCCTGCCCTGTCAGGGCAACCTACAAGCTCCCAGGACCCCTTGCCGCCCACACTGTGAGCAAGGGGCCAAAGTGGGGATCAGACTCCAGACTCGCCGGGCTGCACCTCCGCCTAAGGCAGATGCTCCTGAGGGGGGAGGTGGAGAGGCAGGGCTCACAGACACCCAGAAACTTTCCCTGGCTGCCTGAGGCTAGCTGCCTTTGAAGTGGCACAGCCTGGGAGGTGAGATGGTTCAATCTGCAATTACAGCAAGTTTCACTCTCTCACAGGGAGTAAAACCAGTCCTGACTCCCAGGACGGAGCTGGCCTCCATCCCTGACCTGCGCAGGGTCTCTGTTCTGTGGCCACCTGGCTCATCATCCTGAAGTGTGGGTGACTGTACCTTTCCCAATAAGCCCTGACCCCTAGCCCAAGATATACCAGGGAGGTCAAGCAAAAGGCCCAGCTCCCTGCACTCTTCCTTGCTAAGTCTGCTCCCTGTCGCCTAGCATCATGTCATCTGTTTTCAGGGAAGGTGAGGTTGGGTGGTCTAATGCTCGCTCTCCCGGCAAGGTCTCCTTTGACCCAGGAGTGGAACACTTGGCCAGGCTAGGTGAGGCTCCTTTTCCTGGAGAACACAGTCCGGGACGAGCTACAGTCACTCTGTGATGTGTTAGTCCCTGCCTAACACATCAGCTCCCACTGGATTGCTCTGATGAAGTCTAACTCCATGGTGATGGGGCAGAGTACTCGGGCTGGGATTCCTTCACTTCCTTCCTTCCATGTCTGCTTCTTTCTCTATCCCTCTGATCTTTCCTTTCATTTCTCCATCCTTTACCTTTCCATTCTTCCTTCCTTCCTTCTCCCTATTAAAAAAAAAAAAAACAACAAACAACAACAACAACAAAACCCCACTCCCTCTGTCTGAAAGAGCTTAGCAAGGTCTAGAGCTGGCTGCTTTCCCTTGAAGGAATACTTCAGAAAGGCCCCATCACAGATAGGGCCTGGCCAAGCATCTCAAATGGACCAGCACAGCCAGGGGGACCCAGGGTGGGGTGGGATCACTAGGCTTCCTGGAGGAAGAGGGTTCCTTGGCCCTAGCAAGGAGGAGTGGAAGTAACTCTAGATGTGTTATGCAGAATTTCTGGGTATATTTTGGTGTGCATTGGCAGGGGTTTTCAGGGCTCTTAATGAACAAAGTTAGGGATGAGCATCAGACTTGGTGACTAGCTTTCAAGCAAGGGAGCTTGAATCCTGTGGCAGAGGGAATTCAGGGAAGTTTCCTGATAAGGGAGGGGCTGGCCCTGTGGGCGCCTGCTCTTCTTCCTTTCCTTCATTCTAGGACCCCCACCACTGATTTGGGCAGAGAGCTTTGTGGGGAGGCTGGGACTTTCTGTTTAAGAACTGCTATGAGAATATGGCCCACTTATGTGAGAGCTACTGGCTCGAAGGTATAGTCATTCACAAAATCCTGGTCCTGGGCTTGGGGGGGATGTGTCTTAGGGCTCAACAAGGTGGGAGAGCAAAGGGACCATCTGCAGGACTTGTCAAGCATCTGAGACAACCTTCTGACTCTCCACACTGTCTACAACCAAAAGCTTTCCCTGCACCCTCCACATCTGGACGCCTCTCTGCCTTGGCTGCACTCCTGAGCTGCTCATCCTCTCCTCTGACCCTGGCCTCTTAGGGCTGCAGATGCTTCAGCCTCAGATACAGCAGCCTTTCTCTTTAGGAAAATGTGGAAATCCACAACCAGCTTTAGAGTTCTAGAACCGAAAGGCCCAGGAAGCCACCACCTGCCCTAAGAGGGATCATAGGTTGAGGCCTTGTTTCCGCCAGATGTAGCATTTATACCTCTATCCGAGCCCTCTGGAGGCTAAGGCAGGTGAGTCAAAAGTTCAAAGTCATCCTGGGCAACTTAATGAGACCTTGCCTCAAAACAAAGTTTAAAGCCAGGGCTCATAGCACAAGCTGTAATCTCAGCACCTTGGAATGCAGAGGTGAGAAGATTTGCAAGTTCAAGTCTGGCCTGGAGTATAGAGTGCTGCCTGAGCCACCTAGTAAGACCCTGTTTCAAAAATATGAAATAAGAAATGGGCCAAGCATGGCAGTGTATGTCTTTACCCTGAACTCAGGAGGCAGGGGCAGAAAGCTCTCTGTTAGTTTGAAGCCATACCTGCTCTACATGCATGTATCATGTGAGCACATGTGCGCATGTGTACACGCGCACACATTTTAAAAAGAAAAGGCACCAGAGATGAAGTATGGTGGCATAGTACCTGCCTGGCATGTGCAAAGCCTAGATTCAATCTCTAGTGTCGAAAGAAAGAAAGAAAGAAAGAAAGAAAGAAAGAAAGAAAGAAGAAAGGAAGGAAGGAAGGAAGGAAAGAAGGAAGGGAAAGAAAGAAGGAAAGAAGGAAGGAAGAAAAGAAGGAAAGAAGGAAAGGAAAGAAAAAAGGGAATGATGTCTGAGAGGAAGACAAAAAAGGAGGGGAGAAAAAGAGGGAAAGAAAGGAAGAAAAATAGCTTTAGTCCAGATGTGGGACACTGCACACCTGTAATCCCAGTACTCAAGAGGCTGATGCAGGAGAATCATGAGTTCAATGATAGCCTGGACTATCAAGCAAGATCCTGAAAATGAAACAAAAAATAAATTAAAAAGGAAGGTGTTGTTCTTTTCTGAGCAGGGGGATCATGAGGCCAGTGTATGGAGTGTATGTCCATCTCTGC
Source organism: Meriones unguiculatus (assembly GCF_030254825.1). Taxonomy (NCBI): domain Eukaryota; kingdom Metazoa; phylum Chordata; class Mammalia; order Rodentia; family Muridae; genus Meriones; species Meriones unguiculatus. The sequence continues at coordinate 69,143,122 of NC_083356.1, read as the reverse complement.
CAGACACCATAGAGCATCCTGGGTGTGAGAGTGAGCTGTCAATTGACCAGCCTGAGCTGCCCTGGTCAGGGTAGTCAGTTCCCAGCTGACTGGCCTTTTATAATCACCCACTCTGCCCAGTCCTAGGTCCCAGGACCCCCAGCATGGACACAGCCTGACCTCTGGGCTCCCAATCTCAGCTGTAGCCCCAGTTAGTTGTGCAGTCTCACCTCTGTTTCTCCAATTCATAGAGGCCCAACCTTCAGTATCTAAAAGAGCTCAAGGTCCAGGGTACCCTTGCAGAAGAATAACAAAAGTCCTGGCTGCTGCATGGACACTCTAGCCAGGCACACTGTGCAAACTTATCTGCTTCACCCTGTAGATACCAGTAGGCTATGAGCCCAAGCATAGTGTCCCCAGCTGGGATGCAAATGCCACCTGGGATTGTGGAAGGCCTGGAAGGGCACCTGCCTCATGTTAAATGACCAGTGAATGCCTGGTTGGTGGCTAGGGTACTGTGCATGTCCTATATTATTCCCCAAGAGCTTGTTGTGAGAAGGTTGCCCAGGAGGAAGAGGCATGGACAAGTGATTCTGGGCACCTAAGCAGTGCAGGCATTTGAAAGAAGCCAGAGTTGCTGTATTAGGGCCCAGCAGGGCATAGAGGTAAACACACCATTTTCACTAAGTGTGAGTGGCTGCTAACTAACCTTACTTAGACACTGAGTATGGTTATACTCAACCTAAGCAAAGAGCCATGGTAAGAGGACTGGGGGGGCCTCAGAGAGGCTGAGTCAGGGTCCCCTTCTCAGGGTTCCCACAGCTCTTGCCCTTCCTTCCTCCCTAGGATAGCAGGTGATCAGTGAGGGACCACCCATCCCAGATGTTCAGTCCCTCCTCTCTCTTGCCCTACAGGCCTCCTGGGAGTAGAGGTGAACAGGCCCAGAACTGGTTCCCAAGATGCCAGGCCATGACAGGTGCTCCTTTTACCTGTATTACAAAAAAAAAAAAAAAAAAAAAAGTCAGAACTAGAAACACAGCCACATGCTGCCACCTGCCAGTATTGAATCAGTGCACTGGGAGGCCCTTCATATGCCTTCCTGACCAGCTGTCTAAAAACAGGGACTCTGAAGTCCATGCATGCTTCTCCTTTCTGGCCTTGTCACGCTAGCTTGCCTCAGCTTTTTATTCTGTGTCACTCAAGGATGAAACAGGGCTCTGTTCAGACTCTCCCAGGGTTGGCCTAGCAGACATAGCACCCTGGTGCTCACAATCTTGCAGAAAGTCCATAAAGCTGGATGGAAGCTTGTCTCTGCTGCCTACCTCCCCACCCCTCCCCACCTTTGGCTGGGATGTCTGGGCTCCCTGAGTCCATGAGAAGGATGCTGGTACCCTAGGCTATACACCAACTAAGCTCAAATCTGAGAGTACCTCACGAGGCTGTGGAGGAAGCATCTGGATACCAGCAGAGACTGACTTGTTCAAAAGAAGCATCTATATGCTTGGATGCGAAGCCTATGGTAAGATAAAGCCACCCCGAGCCCAGAGGCCCTGTTACTGTGGTTTGCGGCCTCAAACCTTGGGTTTAGGATGGTTCTCAGAGGGATCAGTTGGTCTTCAAGAGACTGAGGCTTGGTAGGATAGGGGTGTTCACTCTTTTAGACCCTGGGGTAGCTGGTCAAGGACATAAAAAGGAAGCTTTGCCTCCAAACTACCTCAATGTCAGTAGCACTGAAAAATGGCTCTAAACATGGACAGCAGAGCTTCAGGGCCCAGCAACCAGAGACAAAGAGATCTTTGTATTGCTGCCAAGGCCTCTCTGCCTTGGGTTAAGGCGGCTGAATGAGGCCCTTGGAGGCAGTCCTCCCTCTGCATGCCAAAGCCAAAGGCACAGACAATGGCCATTAGCATAGGTCCTTCCGAGCACCCCAGGCAAGCTGGCCATAGGATAAGGGACTTGACCTTCAGCTTAGAGGCCCTTCTTGGATACCCAGCTCAACACTCAAGGCTTTTGGCCCACCAGCACGCCACTGGACACCAGCATTCACTGTAGCTTAGTCTCTGCCTGAGACTGTGGGTCATAGGGTCAAGTGTAAAAGGAGGCCTTAGAAGGAGGGTCATAGGGGTCAAGACTCAGACCCAAGCCAGTTTACCCTTACCTTTGAGCCTCCCACTGAACTCGGCTGTAGGAACAGAGATGGAATGGGGTGCCCTTAAACTCAGTGTACCCCACCCAGACCTGGAAGTGATACAGGGAGCCCAGCCCTGAAGAATGGAGGCCACAATCTGTTGCTGGGATATCTCAGGCTCCCAAGCAAAAGCCAGTAGATTCTTTACTCTTGGTACTGAGGACAGCACAAGACCCAGCTGAGATGGGCCAGTTCTCTGTGACTAACTATGCACAGGGCCTACGGTGGAGGTGGGCAGGGGGTGGCATCAACCCCATAGTTGGGTCTGAGCAGAGGTGTCTGGAGAGCCTGAGGACAGCCAAGACAGTGCATGACCTATGGGCCCTTCCAGTTTATAGCATGGGGTCTAGGACAGGGCTAGCAGAGACTCAGGGCACTCAGGTCTGTACTCTGTGAGATTTCCCATACCCAGCTAGACTCTTAGACCTGAGAAACCTACCTTCAAGACAGAGCACTCCAGGGACATATGTCCTATAGATAAGGAGTGGTCCCAGTGGTCTTTCGGGGAGGGATGAGGGCCTGTGGCTTAGATAAAGGAGGGGGTGGCAGGCTGTGACAGCTGCCAAGTGACATGAGGGCTCAGAGGCATTAAACACACCCTATCCCTCAGGCCTGCCCACAAGGGCCCAGGTACTTCAGACAGGCCAGAGGAAGTCTCCTAGCTTGTTCAAGTTGGCCATTCCTGAAAGACCCTGACCACTCCGACTGCTCCACTGACACTCCACCACATTGCCACTTGCCTACACACTCGATAGTCCCCGCCCCACACCCCAGGCACTTGCGACTAAGGAGCTTGTGCCCGTGTGCAAGGTGTGTGAGTCCAGGGAGCGCCTCATGCTCTGCTGTGTGCTCCAAGGCTGGCAGCCTGGCTGGCCCTACACCTGAGCTCCACATGGAGAGCTGATGGGGCACAGTGGGTGGGAAGCTGAGACCCTGCCGGACTGCAGCTCTCTGTTCCACCCACTATGGGGGCTCTGGCTCCCCCACAGGTGGCAGCGGGACCATAGCATACAGTGCCTGCTACGGCACCCATGTGGTTGCACTGTAGATGTTTCCAGGCCTGGAAGGGAAACTAGTGAGGTGAGGAACAGAGAGGGGCGGCAGGTGACCTAAGGATGTCAAGGTGTATACTCAGGGTAAAGGACAAAAGAGGGGCATCCCCAGGCCAGGCCCAGCGTGGCCTCACACTCTCCCATATCTTCTGCCTTTTATTGCCCAACCACCCAGGACATTTATTGACACCTGTGGCCTGGGCCTAGCACATTCCCTCTGAGGCCACAACCTATCAGAGAGGGGTGAAGAGGAGCAATGTCCTCAGAGTACTTCCCTACCCTGTCCACAGGCTTGAGCAGCCTCAGTTTCCCCATTTTTGTGAAGTGGATAGACCCTGTTCCTGTTTCCGTGCAGGCTGTAACTTCCCCAACCAGCTTGTGGGGCCAGTCTGGAGCTGGTTTGTGGAGAAAGCTGGCCCAGGCCTGTTCAGACTTATCCCCAACCCTGACAACATAGCCCCTTCCCTGGGCTGAAGCCAGCCCAGCACCCACTTCCTGATGGGGTAAACCTTCCCCAGCCCATCACGGAGGCTGAAACCAGGATTAGAGGCCAAGCAGAGTGGAGCCAGGGGTGACGAAAAGCATGCAGGTTTCAGGATCCCCCACCCAGGGCTTCAGTGAGTGGCTGGCAACCACTCCTGATGCCTACAGGGTGGCCAAACCTTGCCTTCCGACGTAATCCTCTTCCATCTAGAGACGCCAAGAGCTAGCTCCAGAGGGGTCTGCAACTGCCTTTCTTCTTCAGTTTCCTCAATTGTCACTAGGCTGGTGGCTGCACCAAGCCCCTGGCACAGGCTCAGTACAGCACCTGCCTTGTCAGGCCCTGGAGAACCACTGGCTACTTGACAACAATCCTCTGAGGAGCCGGGGCAAGAACGATGTCCTAGTGTGAGTGGCCCAGAGAGGAGTGTCCCTCTGGTCACATAAAAATTGTGCCAGCCTGGGCTTGGACACTTGCCCTGCCTTCTACTAAGAAGATAAATTCTATCGCTCCATCAGTGCTGTGGGGCACAAAGAGGCTTTGTGCAGCCTCTGAGTGACACAGCACCCAAATGCAGGATGAGGTACCAGGGATCCTTTCTCATAGCCTCTTCTTTCTCCAGCACCGAATTATCTTGTTACAGAGGGCAGGTGCATGGCGGTCACAGAGGCTTTCTACTCTTCTACCTGGGGTGGGGGTGGGGCATGCAGCGGCTGGGAAGCCATACAGGCTAGGAATGACCTCACGCAGCTCACCCTCAGAGAACATGAGGTGAACCTGAATATCCCACACCACCTTAGAGCGTTCATCATCTGGGACATTTTCTGTGATTTCAAGAGTCTCTCAGTCACTGAAGCAACAAAAGTATGCACAGGCACACACAGGCACACACACCATCACACACACCATCACACACACAGGCACACACAGGCACACACAGGCACACACACCATCACACACACAGGCACACACACCATCACACACAGGCACACACACCATCACACACACCATCACACACACAGGCACACACAGGCACACACACCATCACACACACCATCATACACACCATCACACACACAGGCACACACAGGCACACACACCATCACACACACAGGCACACACACCATCACACACAGCCATGCACAGTCACACACACCATCACACACACAGGCACACACACCATCACACACACACCATCACTCACAGTCATACACAGGCACACACACAATCTATAACACGTAGTTACATACACTCATGCACAACAGGCACACAAATAATTACACACAAAGTTATGCACAGACACACATGTATACACACATTCATGCATGGGCACAATAACACATGCACATAGAGTTACACTCACACAGGCACACACAATTACACAGAGCCATGCACAGGCACACAGGCACGCACACACATAGTTACACAGCCACAGTCTCTCTCACACACACACAACTGGCACACATACACAATTACACACAATCATATGTGCAAATATATGCACTCACACACACAATCGTGCATACACACACATCACATGTGCACACAAATGGCCCCACACAAATGCACACACACTGGTTCTCACTGAGACCTGCCTGTCTCGTGGGTTTTTCCTGTATTTTTATAATTTGCACCCTGTTTCCCAGAACAGAAGCACGCCTTCAGTATTTGTTCAGCCGTCCATTCCCTCCATCAGTAATTAACTATCCGCAGCCTTGCTCATTCCAGGGACACTGCTGGAACCGCTGAGCTCAGCCCTACCTTGCCCTGTGTGGTCTATGGAGGCCACACGACACACTTCATGAGATCCACACACAGAATCAGCACTCAATCACTACATAAATCCCCTTCTTAAGTTCTAAATGTTAAACAGGCGTCTGCAGTGTGCCTTGTCCCATCACAGAGGGCCCTGCTGCAGATATGGCAGTTCCACTATTCAACATGTTAGCATGGTGTGATCTTTTCTAATGAGTTAGTTATTCATTTATTTTACGTACATTAGTGTTTTGTCTGCATGTATGTCTGTGTGAGGGTGTCAGATGCCCTGGAACTGGAATTATAGATAATTATGAGCTGCCATGTGGATGCTGGGAATTGAACCAAGGACCTCTGGAAGAACAGCCTATGCTCTTAACCTCTGAGCCATCTCTCCAGCCCATAGTGTGATGTTTTTATGCCACTGTGTGCAGAAACGTGGCTTCTTGGAACCATTCCTGTGTGTGTTGCCTTAAGCCTGCGATGAAGATGAGAAGACCACAGCAGGAAGGAAGGCCCAAGCTGTGTCTAACACTGACAACACACTGCCTGTCTGACTTTGTAGCTTCTTATAGAACACTGCCTTTCCAGACCTCACTGGGGACTAAGAACCTAGTTATGGGTCTGGGTGGGCCTCCCACACTTAACTGTGCACCAGGACTCTCCCATACCCAGGAAGGGCTGCAGCATGATGCCAGAGGATAAAGCCCAAATCCAAGAGCATCTCTGTGTCTGGCTCAAGCAGGGCTCCCACATGGCCCCAACCCTAGGATGTCCTGACTCTAGTCACAGTTGCACTAGGGAATGGTGCTCAGGCTGAACACTTCTCAGATGTTCTGACCTTTTAAAAACAGTGCTAAACACAAAACCCTCCACTCTACCTGTTTCAAGAGCACGGTTCAGAGCAAGAAACAACTGCAACGCTGGGCAGCTCCACAACCATGGAATGAGTACCCAGGTATGTTAATGTCTGGTCATGTGGCCTGGCAAGGTTATGCAGTTCAGTCTCCATGTCCTGTGTCCAATAATCAGACACTCTGTCATTGTCCCCAGTTGCCATAACAAAATGCCACAAAGCAGAAGGCTTAGGGCCATGGAAAGAGCTTCTCTTCCACATCTGAGGGTGAGGTGTGGCAGAGCCTCCAGGCTCCGAGACAGGAGTGGCTCTGGGCAGGAGCCTTCCTGTCTCTTCCTGATCCTGGTGCCTATAAGTCCTCCAGGCCCATGACAGCATCGCTACAACTGCTGCTTCTTTTCCTTCTGTGTGCCCTCTTCTTGTAAAGACACCTGGCATTGGATTGAGAGTGATGGTGAACCTAGTACAACCTCAACTCAAGACCTCTCATTAGCTCCTTCAGCCCAAACCTCAGTCCCAACTAAAGCTACAGTGTGAGATGCTGTCAACAAGAATTTGGGAGGTTCCTCCTCTCACTGTTGGACCAGCCCCTCAGCAATTAGCTGTGAAGACACCAGTCTCTGTAGGTTTATCACCTGATGGGCAGGTAAGTAAGCAGCCTCCCTTACGAGCCCTGCTTCCTCAGTGGATATTATTGAGCAGGTATGCCAAGACGAGCCTGGGTGGAGCAAGCAGCACAGGATTGTGGTGAACTCCTACTTCATGGCCCAGAGCTGAACCCAAACTGCCCTGGGGCCTCCTCTAAAGCACCATCACAATCAAAGAGGTCCATGGGAATCCAACAGCAGGCCAAGGCTTGTCAGCTGCCGAATATGGCCAGAGGACAAAGCCAGAGGCCCCTAAGGAATCTCTGGCTTCACCTTGGGCAGGGGGCAGTTGATGAGACCCATCACTGGCCAACTGTGACAATCCTCATTGTGGTTCACCAGCATTCCCAAGGGCATTATACGTTCCAGCATCCATGCCCTGGGCACTTCCCAATTGTGATAGCTGGGGCCTGCTGTCTAACCTCAGGTGAAGGACCAAGAGGCTGCTGACCAAGTGTCAGCTTTTGGAACAGCTTCTGCTGGTTGATTTTTGTCGACTTGAAACAAACCTAGACACACATGGAAGAAAGAGTCTTTTTTGTTGTTGTTTTTCAAGATAGGGTTTCTGTGTGTAACAGTCCTGGCTGTCCTGGAACTCTGTAGACCAGGCTGGCTTCTCCCTCCTAAGTGCTGGAATTAAAGGCCCAGCCTGAAGATAAAAATCTTAATAGGGAAAATGCCTTCTTAAGATTGGCCTGTAGGCAAGCCTGTTGGGGCATTATCTTTATTAATGATTGATGTGGGAGGGCCCAGCTCACTGCGGGTGGTGCCACCCCTGGGCAGTTACTCCCGGATGGATGAGGAAGCAGTGTCTGACTAAGCTGTGGGAGCAAGTCAGTAAGCAGTGCAGCACATTCTATGCCCTCACCAGTTCCTGCCTTGTATCTGTGCCCTGACTTCCTTGGATGATGGAAGATGTAACAAGCCGTAAGATGAAATAAACCCTTTCCTTCCAAAGATGCTTTAGGCCATGGTGTTTTATCACAGCGGCAGAAACTCTAAGACAAGGCCCCAAGGGTGAGAGAGGGAGCATAGTGGGGAGGAAAACCTCAGCCCTCTGGGGAGAAACCCAGGAGCCTTTCTGAAGTTAGGTCCCAGGCTCCCCAAGAGTAGACACCTCATTCTCTGGACCTTAGTTACACTTAAGGAGCTCTTTGTCTCAATGTTACAACAGCCACAGTAGGCTGGTACTGTCACCATCCCCACTCCAGGATGGCAGCAGAAACAAGGAAGATCAGGTATTCTAAACACCTTTTAAATTTATTTTTTTAATGTACGTGTGTGTATGTATGTATGTGTGTATTATGTGTGTAGATTATGTGTGTGCATGTGTGTATATGTATTTGTGTGTGTAATTTGTATGTATGTATGCCCATGTGTGTACATGTATGTGTGCATGTGTGTGTGTGTGTGTGTGTGTGGTATGTGTACACTTGTGGAGGTCAGAGACCAAGTTGGTTTTCTTCTCCCACCATGTGGTTCCTGGGGTTCAAACTCATGTTGCTGAGCTTAGCTCCAGGCTCTTTACCTGCTAAGCTTTCTCACTGGCCTGAGGCCAGGTCTTCTGCATGGGTCAGGGTACAACAATGAGTCCCTGAGCAGTCAGTCCACTGCTTAGCTCTTTGCCTGCCTTCACTTTAAAGGCAGCAGTTTCCCAGCCACCTTGGGAGCCCTGTGGTGCTCAGCCACACTGTGTGCCTGAGGTCTGTGCTCAGGCTCCACTGCCACACTCCTGCTGGGAGAAGGCCGCTCTGAGGGGAAGGCTTCCCGAGTGGAAGTGTTGCCGCTCTGAAAAGAAATGTGTCCTAGCAGTCGGGAACCAAGGAATACCACAGTCACACCACACAACAAACTCACAGAAGAGATTTATTGGAAGAGACAAAAGAAGGTGGCTGTCTCTGCTTGGGTGAGAAACAGCATCGGACTTAGCAGGAGACAGGCTTTATATAGGGTTTCTTGAGGACAGAGTTTTCCAGGCAGGAGAGCTCCAGGGTGGGGATTGGTGGGATTTTGAGCTCGGTTTTTGAGCTCAGGGATTGGTGGGTTTTCAGACCTGGAAGTGAGGCTGTGCCTTTTGCCCTGCAGGCAGACCTCTGAACGTTTCCAATAGGGAAGCCTCCAGGAACCCGCCCTTCCGAGCGTAGTTGCAGCAGGCCCCTTTCATTCTTCAACCCTGTCTAACCACCAGCCACCTTCTGCTTAGAATCATGGGCCATAGCATCCACTTCCGACGGCTTGGGACTTCCCTAAGGACCAGATGAAGATGCAGTTTATCTACAGGTGTTGTGAGGTGTACCTGCCATCTCAGCACTCAGGAGGCTGAGGGGGGAAGACTGTGGTTCAAGGCCAGTATGGCCTATACAATAAGTTTGTCTCAATAGCAACCACAAAATTCAAAGGGCCTCCCAAGGCCTAGGAAGTACCATGTGATGGTCACTTTGCTTGCCACTTACTACTCCAGGCCTGGCAGCCCTGCTCAACCTTTTCTGTTTCTTAGAGGCGCCAAAACCTTCCTGCCAGAGCTGCTTCCTTTAGGGGCAAGACTCATCCCTCTTCAGGTCTCTCAGCTCCCTTTTTTGTTTGTGGTGTTTGTTTGTGTTTTTGTTTTTCAAGACAGGGTTTCTCTGTGTAGCCCTGGCTGTCCTGGAACAAGCTCCGTATACCAGGCTGGCCTCGAACTCCAGCCTGCTTCTGCCTCTAAAGTGCTGATTAAAGGGTGCTCCACTGCACCTGGGATGGGGGTGGGCTGTACCTGTCGCTTTAATGCAGGTGCAGCTGTGGGCTTTTGAGAGTGTCTCTCACCTGGAGTCAGGAGCTGCCTTGCTAAGTACACAGCAGAATCCCCAAATCCCTGACCACCTAGCTGGAGACGGAGAACAAGAGGCCTCCTCTCAGTCAACAAGGGGCTGATCAGGGGAGCCCTTGCCCACCCAGGGTTCCCTTCCTGCCCTGCCACTCCATGGCTCCAGGGATCTGGGGGACAGTCCCACCCGACCAGAGGAAATCCTTGAATTTTCCGAGGGTGAATGGAAGCAAACCTTCTTGTTTATTTCCTGGTGAATTGTAGAGGGTGGGAAAGTGGCTGGGGGCTGGCTTTAACTCTTTCTCCCCTGGATTTAATTGTCCCCTTTCCGGCCAGGCTCCTCCAAGCTCCTGGCGCCTGGCTTTCCTGAGACTTGGGGTTGGGGGAAGGGTTATGTGAAAAAAACACAACAAAAAAACAAAGTTCAGCAATAAATAAGTCCCTGGCGTGTAGAGTCTGGGAACCAGGAAACGCTTCCCCGGGCCCGGCTGGAGTGGGATGCAAAGCTGGGGGCTGGGCGCACACACCTGACCAGGAGCCAGGCCTGGTGAGGCTGGGGGAGGTGGAAACATTGGCTCCCGCCCTTGCTGCAAAGCTGAGACACCCCCCACCCCCCACCCCCGTCTCACCCACCCTGCGGTGCAGAGTAAACTCACAGGCGCGCTGGGGTTCTGGGATGTTCAGTTCTGGCAGGGGGGCCAGGCAGCCACGGCAAGCTTTTCCCATTACCTCACCGGAAGGGCTGAGCTGAGGCTCTCAGTGGGTTATGGATCTGGCCTGAGCCACCCTGCAGATGTGTACCCCAAGTCCGAAGCCTTGAGGTCTCCTTCCAGCTGGGAGCAGTTTGGGAATGGGTGGGTAGTAAATCCACTGACACCCCAGATGTGGCCCCAGGGTACTGAGGTCACAGCAGGGTACTGTGCCCACCTGTGGTGGAGCCTCCCTGCTGGGAACTGAAGCCTCATCCTATCACCCAGGACTATGTGGTCTTCTGAAGCCCTTCTCTCTGCATAGAAATGGGTGAACTCCTGGGCTCAGTTGTAGGGTACTTCCTTTTGCATGCATGGCACCCTGGGCTTGATTCCTCAGCACTATAATCCCCCCATTTAGAAATCAGTGGCTTATATTTGTATTCCCCAGCACTTGGAGAATTGAAGCATGGGGGCTGCTTTGAGGTCAAAGCTAGCCTAGGATAGAGTTAAGATACTGACAACAATAAAACTAAACCTACCAGACAAAGAGCTGGCCCTTGGCACCCTCCACCTCCAACTACCTTAGCATCAACACCTGATCTGAACCTCTCAGTGGTGGCTTTGGCCTGCTCATGCAGCTCTCTGAGTCATGTCATGCTTCCCCAAACCCCCAACACACACACACTCTAGCCTGGGATGTACGCGGAAATGTGATCTGTATGACCGGCAGGCCAGCCCCGCCCTCTGCACACCAGTTCTCACAGCCCCTGAAGCAGGACCCAGGCTCCCACATGGCTGCTTCCCTCAGCAGATGCTCCTCCACCCCCAGCTTGCTACAAACACCAACCAGATGTTGGGACTGTCGCCCACGGAGTGTGTGTGTGTGAGGAAATGGTTCCTCTGGGGAGCCCAGCCTGGAATAAGTAGGACCTGAGCACACAGCTGAGACCACCAGAATTAGGGTGATGCAAACCCTCCTTGTGGCACAAATAGGGAGACCAAGAATGGGGAGACCATCCAGTTAACCTGCCTGAAAGAAGGAATCCAGGTTTTGCAACTTTGCCAAGCCCTTCCCTTTCGCACTAAATTCAGGGTTCTCGTGGTCTCCTTGTATACACAAGTGTTGTGTGACAAAACTTTTCCTGAGGAGACACAACACACATGTCTACTCACCCCAGATAGGGAACCCGTGACAAACCAAATTAGGGAGAGCATCAAGGTCCAACTTGGTGAACCAATGAGCTTTGTTAGGGTTACTTAGAGGAGAGAAATGACTCAAAGGCAGCTGCATCACCAAGTCCCACACCAGCCCAGGTGACCGCTCCCAAAAGGTGGGGAACCTGGAGCACACTGCACAGCCTGTAGCTTGACAGGTTGGAGAGTGTCTTTTCCAAATGACTCTGGTCTAAATCTCTTCCAACCAGCTTGGTTCCTTCCTTCCTTCCTTCCTTCCTTCCTTCCTTCCTTCCTTCCTTCCTTCCTTCTCCTCCTCCTCTTCTTCTTTCCAACATATTATTTTTATTGATTACTTAAGAATTTTACATCATGAACCCCGATCACAATCACTTTCTAGTCCTCCCAAGTCTGCTACTCCACCCTTGTGATCTCTCTCCCTGGCCCCCTCAAAAAAAGAAGAAAGAAAAAAAGTTCAATTTGTGTTGCCCATATACTCACTGGAGGCTGGAGCATGGCTAGTTCCTTGCAGAAAACTGAGTCCTTCCCCAATTACATCCTCACCAAAAGCCACCAGTGTGGAGAGCTACACTTCAGCATCCTTATCACAATTTTTAGGAGTTCTCTTTGATGGCTTCCTGTCTAGGCTGTTACTTTGTGGGGGATGGGCAGAAAGGGGTGTCACAGAAGCCCTCTTTCTCAACTGTGAGTCTTCGGGCATTGATACCGCAGCGAAAGTAGCTTCCTTGCCCTTTACAGCCACTGGTCACGGACTTCCAGACAGTTTATGGGAACAACACAGGCGAAGGACATCAACATAGTTTCTACGGCAATATGGGCCATGGACACCAATATGGTCCCCAGTAGCAACCCTGTCTGTGGACATCAGCTTTAGGCAGCAGCACGGACCACAGACATCCACATGGCCTTCAGTACCAATGCTTAGTTGGTTTTCTTTGTATGTACATTTGGTGTTTGGTCTTCATGTATGTCTGAGTGATGGAGTTGGATCCACTGGCACTTGCGTTACAGATAGTTGTGAGCTGCCTGTAACTGGAAATTGGACCCAGTTCCTCATGAAGAGCAGTTGATGCTCCCAACTGCTGGTCCATCTCCCCAGCCCCTCTAGGTTGGTTTTCTAATGGCAAACAATTATATCTAAAAATTTTAAGATTCATATAAATTATAACAATCTAAAAATAATCCAAAGTACATCCAAGTGTATGAAACATTAAATAAATTATAAGGGTCTAAGAAAATAATTTAAAATATATAAATACATGATAGAAAGATGTTAACAATCATCCTGAGTGAGGTATCCCAGAAGCAGAAAGACACACATGGTATATACTCACTTATAAGTGGATACTAGACCTAAAAGACAGGATAAACATACTAAAATCTGTTCACCCAAAGAAGCTAAACAAAAAAGAGGACCCAGGGTAAGGTGATCAATCCTCACTTAGAAAGACAAATGGGATGGACATTGGAGTAGGAGAAAACAAGAAACAGGACAAGAGCCTACCACAGAGGGCCTCTGAAAGACTCTATCTAGCAGTGTATCAAAGCAGATGCTGAGACTCATAACCAAACCTTGGGCAGAATGCAGAGAATCATATATAAAAAGGGGGAGTTATTAAGACCTGGAGAGGACAGGAGCTCTACAAGGACCAAATATATCTAGGTACAGGGGTCTTTTCTGAGACTGTTTATCCAACCAAGGACCATATTTGGATATAACCTAGAACCCTTGCTCAGACATAGCCCATGGCAGCTCAGTATCCAAGTGGATTCTCTAGTAAGGGGAACAGGGACTGTCTCTGACATGAACTCAGTGGCAGGCTCTTTGACACCCTCCCCCCACCAAGGGAGGAGCAGCCTTGCTAGGCCACAGAGGAGGACATTGCAGCCAGTCCTGATGAGACCTGATAAGCTAGGGTCAGATGGAAGGGGAGGAGGAATGCCCATATTAGTGGACTTAGAGAGGGGAAGGGAGGAGATGAAGGAGGGAGGGTGGGATTGGGAGGGAATGAGAGAAAGGGCTACAGCGGGGATACAAGGGGAATAAACTGTAAATAATATAAAAAAATTAAAAAAGAAAATTAACACTAAAAAAAGAAAGATGTTTACAATAATTTAACATGAGAGACATTTCAGAATTATTTCCCCCTTTATGCTATTGTTATACTAAGATTTCAAAAGTGCAAAATTTAAAAATTAATCAATGGAGTTCTGATAAGCTGGTAAATCACTGAGTACTATTATCAGTCACAAGTTCAAGATTTTAAATTTCCTCTGGCTATCTTCTAACTATAAACTTAAGATGCTTCTCATCACACTAAAACACCTCTGTCCAATTTATACATTCAGCCCTCCATATAGAGAAAAGAATTTTCAAGTTTTTTTTAACCTAAAGCCGTAGTTTTTACTGCGATTCAAAGGTATGAGTCGACTGCAGCTATTTTACAGACACCTGTTAGCTGCTTTTTCTACAGTGTGGATATCAGTACAGATTACAAACAGTGGTAATGCTAATATATTAAAACTGTTATCTCTTTTTGTAAGCTAAAAAAAATTATGTAAGCGTCAGGGAGTCAAAGGAGTCATAAAATTTGAATCCACCTCTCATAGTTCAAGTGGACTCCTGGTAAGCACTCCTGTTAATCAACATCCTGAGTTTCCCCGCTGCCCATTCCTGAGGGTGGGCCCTTCCCCTTTCCCATCTTGGAATTCCTCCTCTTCCCCAACTACTAGGACCATGAACTTGACAGTTCCAAGATTTTCCTTTAACTTTCTTAGCTTTAATTTCCGCCACTAGTCTATATCTGTCCCAGCAGATTTTCACTCAGCTGGTAGATGCGGTCCAGGAATGAGCTACAGACTACAAACTGCTCCAAAAGTGATCTACACCACACCAGCTCCAGGTAGCTCTACAAAACTGGAGAGCCCTGGACTTGGTGAAAGCTGATGTAAACCAGTCCAGCAAACATGATTGTTCTCTGTCTCTTTAGCTGGGTCAGTGAACCAGATGCTTCTGGTGAATGCCCCTTTGCCTGAATCCCCTCCTAGCCTCTGACTAACATTCCAGTCTTCCTGGGCCCTGATAATGACATTCTAATTTCAGCTGGGAAGCAGTTACCTCAATAAAAGGTTGAAATGTTAATTCAAAGGGGACAAAATGGCTACCAATTCTGCCTATTGACACACCAGGAAAGGTACCTCTTAAACAAACAAGCAAGTAAGAAACAAAAGGACCCTATCAAGAATTTAACAGGGCCATATAAGACTTGTGGGGAATGATAAACCCGCCTGCCTCATTCTTTGGCTTGAAAACCATATTATAGCAAAGACAAGCTAGGCTCATTCCTACTTATGAGTAAATCTTTGTTTCTGAAGGATTGGGCTATGACCCACTTGTCGTTGTAACTACGAATGGTTCTGTACTGATTGCCTGTTCCAAGAAACAGCAACCATGTCTCTGTTCCAAATGGTTGCTTTGCCACCTTGTTATGAACACCTTGCACTAAGCCTTTATTTCAGGAGGCTGTTATGACCAACTTGTTATGCACATGTTCTGTATCCCATCTATTTGCCTGCCAAATCCCCCATTTGGAAATCCCCACTACTCCTGAGCTTTTATAGGGGGTGGTGCGAGTGAATCTTGTCAGTTTCAGAGAATTCCTGGAGACATTTAGCTTACCTTCCTGTTTAAAGTTCTTCCTTGCAGGACAAAATTTTTTAGTCTGGGAGGAAAACTGTTAACAACAAGGGTCTGTGCTTCTGGGTATTATCAGCATGGTGAATCCCCAAAGACACTCTTGTGACTCACACAGGCCCAACCTGGTGAGGGTTATAGCTCCATACTGCATAGATGGATGAACAGACCAACAGATTTAATTTTGACTAGGAAGAGCAGGAAGAAGTAGGAAAAGGGACTCAGGGACCATGGAGACGACTGGTACCCCCCAACACTCTCCCCAGGAATATTCCTAGGAATCTTGTTTCCTACTTCTCCATTCACTCAATGAGGAGGGCAGGGTCTGACAGGTCCACGTTTTGGTCCCACAGTTGGACCAAGGCAGCAAACTGGAATAGTCACTCATAGTCATACAAGGGATTCTAGGGAAGGCTTTAGCTTGTGGGGAAGAAAAGTGGCCTCTACCAAATGCCAAGGCTATTGGCCCCTAGAGGACAGGGCAATGTTCATAGGTGCAAATGGGGAAAGGGGCAGAGACCAGGGCCAGGGATGGGAATCCAATCAGCATCTGGACAGGCCTGGCCCTACCCTCCTCCCTCCCCCTAGAGTGTTGTGACCTTACAGTTTGATTACCCTTTCTGGGCCTGTGTCAGTTTTCCATTCTATGCATAAGTTTATGGACATGGGGTGTCTTAGTTCCCTATAGGGTCCCGGGGGATGTGAGGCATAGGGGCTGGCTGGCCAGTGAGCAGCTGGCAGGCCGTGGGAAGCAGTCTTGAGGTGGAAGGAAGGCTGGCTCCAGACAACCCAGGACAAGGGTGACTGCAGGGACAGCCCCTGGGAGCTGCTTATTGTGAGCTGACAGCTTGGGAGATGGAGGAAGTAGGGTAGGGGTGGGGCCTACAGATCGCAGGCAGTAGGAGGAGAATGGAGTGGCAGGTGGGCGGGAATAGCTGTCCCTGGAGACAAGCTCCTTGTGGCCTACAGCAGCTGACAGGGCAGCTGACCGGGAAATGTCTGTCAGGACAGCAGAGTTGAGGTCTTATCATGTGCTGTCCATTTGTGGCGTTTCTTTGCCTTAGCAAGAAGCTTCCAGCTACGGGTCCTGACAAGCCTGGGATGAAGTCCTAGGGCCTTAGGTGACCCCTCCGAGAAGCTACTGGTCATACCGTAGGGCACAGGGCCACAGAACACCTGTGTCCATAACCCTGTTTTGTCATATCTCCTTGGAAAATCCAGTGCCACTCTGCATGTGCTGTGTGGCAGACTGGGAGCAGGGGTCTTAAAACAGCAGAAATTACCCCCCCACACACATACCAGAAAGGTTCGAGGCCAGGTGAGGTCAGGTCAGGTGCCCCAGGGCTAACAATTCATACTCTGCCTTCCATCAGTACCTGTCTCTAAGACATGGCCTATCCTGTGACAAAATCCTTAACTGACCACATCTGAAGTCCTTTTTACCAGATAAGGTCCCAGTCCCGAGAATTTGCCCCCTACAAATCCAGACCCTAGCCCAATACCAGGGCCTAATGAGAACCAGCCCTCTTCATACTGCCTTGCTTAGGGGTTTCTTTGTGTGCTTGCTTTCTGGAATGCAGGTGTACTCCTTTAGATGGGACAGTTGGTGCTCCTGCCTACCTGGCAGTTGCAGGCCTCTCTCTGGGTCCTGGCAAGTCACGTCCCTGTCCCTCATGGGTGGCCTGCCTTCTTGCCATGGACTTAGGAGACTCTGTTCCCAAAAGCCAAGAGCAGAGCTGTGGGTAGCAGTAGCTGTGGGCTGAGCCCAGCATGGGCATAGAAAGAAGACACCTCCTGTGGGTCCAAGAGCCTGGGAAGCCCGTGGCAGGCATGGTCCCCAACCCCAGGTCCCAGCCAGGGCTAGGCTAGGGTTTCCCAAACTGGTGCCACCACCAGGCTGGGGCCTCCCTGGCATGTCCAGCCTGTGGCTGGCTCCCAGGACGCTGCAGAAATGTCCTTTTGTTGACTGAACAAAGCAGCTTTGAGCTGGGCCCTTATCGCAGGCTGTAGTGAGATGGGACACCATAGATCCGGGCAGGAGCTGGCTGGCCAGCCTGGACAAGCATCCCCCAAGCCTGGGGAGGCACAGAAAGCCCGTGGAGGGTTGGGGGAGGGATAGGTGAGTGCCACCTGAACTCAGGAAACAAGGCACAGACATACAGCAGGCACAGGTGCCAGACTCTAGCACACAGGTAAACAGGCAAGTTTTCCTCGCTGCACCAGGATGCTCATCAAGCCCCTTCCTGTGCCTCGTCCCCCGTGGATCTGGTGCTGCTCACCCTGTGCCCATGCCTGGATCATCCTACAGACAAAGCTGATGGCTCTAGGCACCATAACTTTGTACTGCTAGGCCAGGATCGCCTCAAGATGCCACGTTAGACAGTGTCCCTCTACCCTACCTCCTGCCTTGGCCAGCCTGTAGGGCTCTGAGCAAGCTCCTTTCTCTTGCCTTCCTCTTTTTGTTTCATGAGCCAAGTAGGTCAGGAACCATATGCTGAATGAATGAGTGAATAAATGAGGACTAACATGCACAACTTACCCAACCTTCTAAGCCCAGTTCTGCATAAACAAGGTATATTGCTCTACACCTGTGATCTTAGCACTTAGGACGTGGAGACAGCAGTGTCAGAAGTTCAAGATCAGCTCAAGTCTAGCTTGGGATACATGAGACACTGCCTCAAAAAGAAAAAAAAATAAAATAAAAAGAGGAGCTTTGATATGGCTTTTCAGATGAGGACCCCTGCCAAGCCTCATGACCTGAGTTTAATGTCTAGAACCCATATGGCAGGAAAAAAGTGACTTCTGAAAGTTATCTTCTGATCCAAACACACGCAATAAATAAATATTAAAGGAAAGAAAACTGAAAAAAAAAAGAGAAAAAAGCAAATAAAGAATGAGTAAGGGAGAGGAAAAGAGGCCACAGCCACAGCCCTCCAATCTCAGGAAGGGAAATGGTGTGTCCCAGACCCCAGATTGAATAGAGAAATGCTTCTAGATGTATGGAGGCCAGATAAAGTTCTTGGCAGACTTGCACTGTCTGCCATGGGAGGCTCTTGCTCTCCTGGAGGCTGAGTGGATTCTGTGCAGATGGCTCCTTGAGTGGGCAAGGCAAGATGTCAAGATCCATTGCAGGCCTGTCAGTGTCCAGCAATGAATAGATACCCCACTGACCGTGCTGCAGGCCAGACTGGCCCTCGGCAGCTGCTGAAGTTGGAAAAGGGTCCCATGGTTCCTGCCTTACCCTTACCCAGCCCCTGAGCACTGGCTTCATCCTTACTTGGGTCCTCGCCTGATGCCCAGGGACACTAGAAGTCCACTAGAAGTCCCACTTTGAAGACCCTTCCTCACCTCTGCAGCTGGTACTTAGCCAGGACAGTCTGTCTTTCTTTGTCCCTTGGGTTCCCCCCCTCCAGCAACCTTTCTGTTATTCTTCACTCTAGCCTCTACAACTTTCCCACAAGCTTTTTTATTTTTCTGGAGACAGGATCTCATACACTCCAGGCTAAACCTAAAACTCTGTGTGGTCAAAAGTGACCTAGAACTTCTGAGCCCATCTCTCAAAAGCATGGCCATGCTGTTTGTACAATGATAGGGATGGATCCCAGGGCTTTGTGCTTTGGCAAGCACTTCGCTAACTGAGTTACATTCCAGCCCCCACAAGCACAAAAGTAACTTCATCTGGAAGGACTGGGATCCTTTGGCTCTTTATGAGAACCTGGCTCTTCAAGGGCAACCCCAGATGTCTGGACTTCAGGACTGTGTCTCTTAGAAAGCCCATCTTGTTCTGCCCACCGATGAGTGGGCTGCAGCTAGGGACAAGTTTTGAGTCCTCAGTACAGTATGCACTTCTGTCTAGATGAAAAGGGCCTCATAGGAGCTCTGATTGCCCACATGGCTCACCCAGCCTGAGATAGATGGGCTGGGAAGCCTGGGTGAGTAGAACCTTCCTGGAACCCACACTGAAAAAATACAGACCTCAAAGATTTCAGTTACGAGAGAGGCGCTGTGTCATTCTGTCCCTGATGGCTGGCCATGAGAAGAACCCAACAAGCCGTGAGCCAACACTCACTGATAAGGACAGCATGGCACCCACCCACACATGCGGGCACATACACATCTCATACAGGAAAGTGTTTTTTGATTAACTCAACTACACAGAATAACTCTTTTATATAGTAACAACTACACAGAATAACTGCTCCACGTAGCAACAATCACTAAGCAAAAAAATCAGAGCAAGATGGCTCAGCAGGTTAAGGTGCTTGCTGCCAAGTCTGACAATCTGAGTTTGATTCCTAATTCCCACTTCCACCCCTACGGAGCAGGCCAGGGTGGAGTCTGTATAGCCAGGCTGCAGCTAGGAGACCATTACGTGGTCTGTGTGCTTGCATACTTAGTGTCTCAGGGAACGGGGCACAAGTACCCCATGAATGTTGCCAGAGCCCATGGGACTGCCCAGATCCCTACTCCTGGGCCCCACTGGTAGGCCCAGCAGTGTTCAGCCTTCCCAACTTCTGACTGAATCTCCTCGTTACTCATGCCTGCCAGGAGAGAGGAGGGGGAAGTTCACAGATGAAGTACAAGAGACTGAGGCCTGCCGAACCCAGTGGTTCAGGTGGTACACCGCACAACTCCTAGCAGCTCTCTGGTGTCCCTGCTGTCTTAGCGACTACAGCTGTAAAATAGGTAGAAGACTCCCTCCTGAGGGACATCTATTTTCAGCCCGAGGTGCAAGGAGTGAAGATACAGGGAAGAAGGAAGGAGGCCATTCTCACTGGGGATGAGCAGATCCATCCCTTGTGGATTTTGCCACAGTCCTGTGGGTTGTGGGGTCTGTCTTACCAGCTCAATGCTCTGCAGCACACTATGGGCAGGTGGAAGCTCTGAGTGCTGCTCTTTCCCTCAGTCCCATAGGATTGTAGGGAGGCACCAGGTGCCAAGACCCAGGAACCGAGGCGACTGCAGGCAACAAAGCCCAAGACCCCAAGGGTGCACCCTTGCATCACCCTAGTTCTCTGACTCTTTGTTAACAGCAATCTTCTAGGGCTGATCCTACAAGAAACACCGAAGTCCCTCTCCCTGTTGTACCCCAAGGCTGGCTCTGGTCATCCCTATTTCAGGGTACAGTTTGAGTACAGGTTTACAGCTTCTGTCTTTACGTGTGACACTGTGTATGGAGGTGCACTCCTGGATCAGAGAAGCCAGCAGCCCTGAAATTTAAGGCAGAGAGGCCCAGAGCCATTCCCAGGGAAAGCAGACAGGCTCCAAGACATTGGCCCCAGGCTTGCAGCAGTGGGCACAGGACAACAAGAAGGACCTGGATGGGCAGAATTTGTGAGTCGGAAACCTGCATGGGTTGATCACAGGATAGGGAACAGGCAGGTCACAGGAGCATGCTGAGGATGAGGTAGGGGAGACTTTGAGAAGAGGCCATGGGGCCAGTAAGGAGCTCATGCTCAGTGTGCCTACCCCTCTCCATGACAGGTGCTCTGTAGAAGACATAGAGGCTAGGGTAACAGTGCCAGGCTTTGACCTTCCCCATTCTGGTGTCAAAATCCTCACAGATGACTAACAGTAGCCAGCATGGGCCAGTGCTTGGCTGGATGCCTATGGTAGCTTGCCTTCTCTCCATGTAGGGTGATGCTGGCCTGGCTGGCCTCTCTGGGGACTGGACAGAGGGGGTTATTCTTGCCTGCCTCAAGAGAATGTGACCACTCTACAGCCATGGAATTTAGGAGTTCAGGTTCTAGTCCCTACCCAGCCACATGTTCCTAGTGTGAGGTTTGACCAGTTGGCCTCTGCTCTCAGAGACTAAGTTTCCCCATCTGTAAAATGGGTTTGGTGGCTGTCCATGTGTCAAGGCTGAGATGTGAATTCTGAACCTGCATATAGGGAGCAGGCTGGGTGGGCATATGGCCTAGGGCAGGCCATAGGTAAGATCCTCAGGGATGAGACCACAGGCTCTGCTTGTGAGGGAGGAAAACGGAGGCATGAAAGTAGTAGGGGTTTTCCAACAATGGAGCCTAGGCAAGAGGGACAAGTAGGGTGGGCTTATGTGCCTCAGAGGTCAGCTGTAGTGTTAAAGAGGACAGAGGAAGAGGCATAGCAAGGGCTGGAAGAGGGCTGCGCCTATCACCAGGCATTCAAGGCAGTCATCTGTATCTTGGATGGCTCAGGTATCCGAGGGCCATGGGTAGGGAGGTGGAAGCTGATGGCCAGTGCGAGATTGCCTGCACCACAGGCCACAGAGATATACAGAGCAGCATTAGTGGCAAGGGCCTAGGCTGACATGACTGGCAGGAGTGATTGTGGCTATGGATCCAATGTGGCCATATACCTTCCTCCCATACTCTGGGGCCTCCCTAGTAGGGTCTGGTCTTACTCAGAGCTCTCAAAGGCTGCTCTAGGCCTCCTACCCCCACAGGCTGAGAACTCAGCAGTTGGCAGTATCCTAGAGAGAAAGCCAGCTTCTACTCCCAATGCCAACAGCATGCTTGTTTCAGGCACTGTTTCCCTAGAGATAGCCCTAAACTTTAGAGATCCACAGACCATGGTACTGATGGCTTTCTATGTGTGCTGTTAAGAGCCCACAGGGCATGAGTGCTGGTAGGAGGCACCTCTGTGTTAGCAGTGCCCCAGCTCAGCTAGGGCTTTGACTCAGGCCTGCTAGACCTCCCTCCTTGCTCCCCTGGCTGGCCCTGACATCAGCTTCCTGGACCCATTCGAGACAGCGAGAAGGGCACTGGAGTCAGGGGCCACAGGGACATGAAGAGGCAGAAACTATTTTACCCATGGCCAGACCTTGCCTGGAGCCACCAGACTGTTGTCCCTATCTCTCAGACAAACTGTGCCCCATTTGGGGCCAATGCCCCAGGTCTGGTCCTGCTGTCCTGCCTCTGAAGATACCCTGGAAAACACAGGCCTTTGATCTCCAGGACATAACCAGACAGACCCTTTCCTACACCACACACTTGTGTGCTTCAGGAGGAGAAACTGAGTCAGGATTCCTCCCCTGCACAGGTGCTATGCAGGATACCACACCTGAGTTATTGACTCTCTTGTTCCCTAAGGCTTCCCTACAAGCTGGTGGGCCTCAACTTCCATATCTGCCACAATAGCAAAATTCCTGTAGCACAGAAGCCGCCTTTGCCCACATTGAACACCCAGAGCTGCCACCAGGTAATACAGGCCATCAAATACACCATCTTGTCACCTCCTAAGACCCCACACTCTCTCCTCTCCTGTCCAGCAGCTGTCTCTGCAGATTTTCTACCCTTGACATATCACATGAAGTTTACACAGCTCATAGCCCTGACACTGTCTTCTCTTACTGAGTCTAGCCTAGTACTTCAGGCCAATTTGTTGGACCCTGCACCAGAGCTTGGCGCCTTCCTTGTTGCTTCTCCAGTCCTGCTGGCCTTGCACAGCTAGAGCAAGAAGCAGGTACCACTCCAAATTTCCAGTGAGAAGACCTGCGCCAGGAGGTAACACAGACTTTACTGAAATCTCAGAGAGCTTTCCTCTACAGGGAAGGTTGGACTGAGTACCCAAGAGGGAGTCTGAAGTGACCCTGGGTAGGGACGTGGAGGCTTTCTCTCAGGAAGGTGATGTCGGAGCCTTCCCACAGCACCGCTTGTGCATCCCAGCAGCCTGAGGGAGGTTTGCCCAGCAAGGAGAGAAGATAACTCCCCCTCCTAGCCTGAAAATTGCTCTTGGAGAACAGACGTGATTAATGGAGAGAGTAGCGCATCACCCTCCTGGTGGCTGGACTCCACCTGGCTGCAGCAAGCTTTTCCAGAAGCCTGGTCATCTTCCCTTCGCTCTAGATCAGCCCGAAGCTGGAACGCACTACAGCCTGGTACAGCTGCTCCCCAATATTTCTGCCCATCCTCTCCAACACAGGGAAGCTTTGGGCTGGCCTCCAGGACACTGGCACTCTCAAGAGGAGACACATCCACTCCCAGCTTTTCAGGTTAGGCAGAGGCCAGGATGGCAGATCTGGGGGATCTGGGTCCCCACAAAACACCTGTAGGCTTTATCCCTTGTACACCTCAGAGGACCTGAGGGAGGCTCAGACTGTCTCCCCAGGATGTCTTTGGGGCTATCCAGAGCATCCTCAGAACTTCTGAGCCAGTGGTTCTCAACCCTCTTAATGCTGTGACCCTTTAATATGGTTCCTCATGTGTGGTAACTGACCTCCCAACCCCCCCCAAATTATTTTTGTTGCTTCTTCATAACTGTAATTTTTCTGTTATGAATCATAATGTAAATATCTATGTTTTCTGATGGCTTTAGGTAACCCATGTGAAGGGTCATTCGACCCCCAAAGGGTTGCAACCCATAGTTGAGAACTGCTGCTCTGAGCTGTGCCAAAGTAGCTGCTGGTTTATCTCTGTGGTGTCTCAGTTTCCCCATTCTTTTGTTTTGTTTTTGAGATAGGGTCTCGTTATACAGCTCTGGCTATCCTGGAACTCACCATGTAGACAAGTCTGGTCTCAAACTCACAGAGATCTGCCTCCTGTGTGCCTCTATGCCTGGCTTCAGTTTCTCCATCCTTAAAGCAAACCTCACAGGGTGATGTTAACACATCAGGAAAGGTAAGAGGCTAATTTCTTCAGTCTAGGACCCAAGGACCACCAGTGAAGGTGAGTTAGGGTTCATCACCCCTATCCATGAAAACACCCTGGCCACAAAAGCACCAACGCAGCTCAGGCGCACAGCGTAGGGCCAAAGCAGGCACTGACTCTACCTTTGGGACTGGGCCTGCTGTGTGAGGTGAAAGCCTCTGAGCTGGGCACTGTGGCACACACCTGTAATCCCAGAACTTGGGGATGCAGAGGCAAGTGGATCTCTGTGGATGTCAGGCCAGCCTGTTCTACAAAGCAAGTTCAGGACAGCTAAGGCTACAAAGAGAGATCCTGTCTTGAAAAATGAAACAAAACAAAACAACAACAAAAAGATCCATCCTCTGCCCACCTTGGCTAGGAGAAGGGAAGTGGAAATGGCTGAGCTATCTTGGAGTTGCTCATGACAGTCTTTCAGCCTTGCCAGGTGGTGCTATATCTGGCCAAGGCAGTGGTCCCAGAGTAGAGTCCCCAGGCTGGCCAGTAGTCTCTCAGCCATATGGTCTTCAAGTGTTGAGGGTACCATCTTACCCCCCACCCTCCCGTTCCTAGTCTAGCTTTTATGGTTGTGGGGATACCATCAAACTTCTGGCAGCTCCTACCCCACCTTTGGGATCTGAACCCCACCTCTGCTCTCAGGAATTGACAGGCTTGTGCCTAGGTGTTAAGATGGCACAGGTTCTCAGCTAATATGCAGGAAACAGTAGAGCCATACAATGAGGGCTGGAGGGCTGGGGGACATGGTGAGATCAGCTCAGGACACACACACACACACACACACACACACACACACACACACCATATACACACACCACATACACACACCACACACACACTCACACATACATACCACACACACACACACACACCACACATACACACACACGCCACCCACCCACCCACACCCACACCCACACCCACACATGCCACACATACACACACACACAACACACACACACACACACACACACACACACACACACACTGCTTCTCTGTTTTCTTCCCCCTGAAGTACATCTGGCTCTGCATCCCCCAGGATCTGGGACAAGTCGTCTGGATGTCTCTGCCCAAGGGGTCAGGATTGGTTGGTCCAGGTGGTACCACCACCCTGCCCTCTGCCCTGCCGCCAACTAACCCCAGCCCACTCAGTGACCCAGAGACAGACCAGGAATCCAGCCAGAGCAGAACGTTGCAGCTTCCCACCGGCAAGACTGGTGGGTGGTGGCTTCCCTCCTGTGTGTTCAGGCACAAGCTGGAATGCAGCTCTCCTTGGCTGGAGCAACACGGAGCTCAACTCTCTGCCTGCCTCCGTCCTGTCTCTTCCTGTCCAAGTCCATCACTGTGAGCATTTCCCACGCTGTCGGACTTTTTCGTAGTTCTGCAGGCTTCGCTGGTTACTGTCAGCATCCTGCTGCTCAGTCAGATGGCGCCGCCCCGCTCCACACATTTGGTCCTCTTCCAGGTCTGGGGTTATAAATAACACCTCCAGGGGTCCCCATGGTGGCCATCTTTCTGGCTCCCACAGTGCTTCCTCAGGAGAAACTCCCGGCAGTGGAACCCACTGGGCCTCTAATGCCTCTCGCCACTCATGGTCGCTGGAGTGACTCTGGGAACCAGCTGAGTGAAAGAAGAAACTGCCAGACCCTTGCTGCAGCGGGGGGGTCTCAGCTGCTCGGGACTGACAGTGTCCTCAGGCCTCACACTGCTCAACTTGCATGATTCTAAAGAGTTCTCACGCTATCAGACGCACATGACAAGCTCACATTTTTTGGTGGACAATTCGGTCTTCAGGATCTGCTTAAAAATATCCCAGAGCTTTTTATTTGTTCAGTGCTGCTGCTGCTGGAGCTGTAACTCCAGGCCTTGCGCACCCTAGGCAAGTGCTCTACCACTGAGCCCTAGCCCTCCTGGAGCTTTTTCGACCACAGAGGGGCTCCAATCAGAGACAAGCATACATTTACCACCCACCTCAGGGTGACCTTGGCTACCTTTCCTAATGGGCCTCAGTTTCCCAACATATTTCTAGTGGGGGGCTGGGGCAGGTTTGACCAGAGTTTCTGCTCATGCTGAAGAAATGCTGTGGCTCTATGAAGGGAAGGCTGGACTGAGTGGTGAGGCCCCAGAGCCTCAGGGAGCTGGTCAGGGACTCTGGCTTTGTCTGTGATGTTGAGTTGGCCCTGCTCTGCAGCTTGGGCTCTGGGCTCCTGAAACATCCACTTGGGAAGAGCCATTGTGCTGGCCTGACAGCTGGCACAGCCAGGTAGTGGATGCAACACAGGGAAGTCAGAGTTTCCTGCTGACTTCGCTTGCTATGTGACGCTGCTGGCCTGCTCCTTCCTTTCTCTCAGGACCTCCATCCTCTGTGGGCTTTCCTGTTTACTGTGTCTCAGAGGCCAGCCTGGATCTGGTTGGTTGGGGCAGGGTCTGAGTTCGTTATCCTCTCACTCCCAGGTCACAGCACTACTAGCAGAGGCAGGCTCATTTCACAGCTGATTCTGACTTTACCCTGGACCCTGGCTTATTGGCCCATTCCTCTCAGAAACCCAGCCCAGCCTGGCTGCTTCTCCTGTAGGAAGATGTCCCCAAACTTGAGGAAGCAAAGGAGCAGTCTTCCACAGGAACTTCCCACCCAGACCTACCTTTCCATCCTCTGAGCAGTGTGAGTCCTGGGCTCAGATCCAGAGCCTTGAGCAATACCTAGCCAGGAGACTGTGAGGTCCCCACACTGACGTGAACCTCAGCATGTTTGGTTGTTAAGGAGGAGTAGGGGCTGTCTACTACCTAGTCCAGGATCACTTAATAGTGAACAGGTAGGCAGGTAGAGGTTGGTGTGAGAGGCCACCCAGAGGTCAGGACTCAGAGCCTATCTGGGAAAGGGTTCACTGAACTAGGGAGGACAAACTGTGAAGTGCCTGCTTTACTCTATGAATTAGCATGTCCAGCTCAGATTCACCCACTATTTCCCAGGCAGGTGTGGTCACACAGCCTGGATATAATCTAATAATAGATTATAATTATTATAATTATATTATTAGATATATAATTATATTATTAGAATAATCTAAACTTTTCTGTTTTAGTTTTTGGACAGGTTGATTTTGAACTCACTATGCAGCTAAGCATGACCTTGATTTTTGCATCCTCTTGCCTCCTCCTCTCAAGCTGGAAGTACAGGCATGTGCTACCACAGTCAGCTTGTAGTCTGTGCAGAGTTAGGGAGCGTGGCCTTTGTGCTTCCAAGGCAAGCATTCTACCCCCTCTCACTGAACCCCAGTTCCAGCCTATACTTTTAACCATATTGTTGTTTTGTTTTTATGAGACAGTGTTTCTCTGTGTAACCCTGGCTGTCCTGGAACTCACTCTGTAGACCAGGCTGTCCTGGAACTCAGAGATCTGCCTGTTTCTGCCTCTGAGTGCTGAAACTAAATGTATGCTCCACCATGCCTGACAACTGACAAGCTTGCTCTCTCTCTCTCTCTCTCTTGCTCTCGCTCTCGCATGCACATTGTAGTTTATATTCTTGGCCCATACATGGGAGTGTGCAGGAGAAAGAAAGAATGGATCATGTTTACGTGAACACTGAGGGACAGGGCCCAAGGCCTGACTCCTAGAAGAACAGGCAGGTCTAGGGCCCAGGCTTATCTTGCCAGTGAGGAGGGGTATAGTCTCCAGTACTCCCTTTTCCACTCTGGTTTGCTCCTCCTGACTGAGCCTGGTACCTAGGAAAAGTCTTCTTTCCTACAGTTCAAGGAAACATGATACTCTTGGAAATGGTGGCTACCTTCCTAGGATGAACAAGGAAAGAGGCTGGGGGTTAGAGACCCAAGGGACTCCTCCAGGGTGGCTATGAACCCTAGGCAGTCGCAGGAGCAGAACACCCTGGGACTCACTGTCCTCCAGAACCTTGCACCCATCACAGTGGACCCTCAGGTCACATTCTTTCACAGCTGGTCACTGTCCACGTCTGGATAGGATCCCATTGCCTGCAACCCAGCTTCCATCCAAGCAAACCAACTGGGTCTCCCTGTACCCATACTCTGCCCACCTCCCTGCTTTGACTGTCACAGTACCCTGGAACCTTTCCTCTGCTCTGAGCTCTGAGCTGGCGCTCTCTAAAAGCCCAGGGTCTCAGCCAAGCAAGTGGTAGGTGTCACCCCAGGGCAGGCTCTCCCCGCACCCCAGAGGAAGCTTTCTTCTTCCAAGGGCAAACAAAACCTGCAGTTTGGCTGTGGGGCCCTCAGCACCTCTGACCCCATGGTGAGGCCCTGAGTCCTCCCAAGCGCCTGGGTGTGCGGAAACACCTGTTGGCCCCAGGACGCTGGCAGCAGAGGCAGCTCAGCATGTGGGAGAGCACTGGGCAGCCGTTTCCCTAAGGAGCCGCCAACCACAGCCACAACTACAGCTGGCTGGATTGAGGAAGTGGGCAAGGGGTGGGTGGGTAAATGTCCTCAACTGGAGAGGGAGTGTCACTGGCTTGGTGGGAAGGGGGCTTATGGTTGAGGCAGCCATTGTGGCAGGCCGCCCACTGGCCTCAGTAGCTTAGCAAGAAAGGGAGCAGACACAGCATTATTGTAACAGACTTTGGGCCAAGGCCTTTTCTAACTGAGCTATGGCTCTGGAAAACAGGCTCTGCACTCATCCTGGTCCTCATGCTAGCCAGCCTGGCTCATCCCTGACATATTCTGAACACAGAGGTAGAGAAGGGGACATTGCAGGTTCCACTGAAAATACTGACCACACTTGTATCAGGGTACCACACTAAGAGTTCCATTACCCTTCTTATCCCATGGTGCCAAAAGCAGATTCGCTCCATGATGGGGATCCAGAGGCACAAGGCAAGACCACTACCGGCTTGCTAGACATCATCCTGAGAACCTGTAAGCTTGAGAGGCAACTCCCAAACTCCTGAATAGGCACTAGGCTTGTGGAGGTTTCCGAGGGAGAACAGAGTCTGAATCCTTCTGCCTCTGCTTCCTGGGTCTATGAGTGTGCGCAACCACGTGTGGTTTTATATGGTGCTGGGGCTCAAACCCTGGGTCTTCACACATGGTAAGTGAGCTCTCTAGCAACTGAGTTCCATTTCTAGCTCAGAACTGAATCCTTCTTGGGAGCAAATCAGTTTTTTACTCTAAAGCAAATGTAAATTGATTTTTTAAAAAACTCTTTAATTTTATCTGTGTGTTTGCCTGCATGTGTGTGTATATATATATATACATGCATGTATGTATGTACATATGTATGTATGTATGTATATGACACCAGAAGAGAGTGTCATATCCCACAAAACTGTTACGAGTCTCCATGGGGGTGCTGGAATCTGAACCTGGGTCCTGTCTGAGTACAGGAAGTGTTTTCAGCTGCTGAGCCAACTCTCCAGTCCTTAAACTCAGTTTCTGAAATGTGAGTGCACAGTCAGTGGAATGGGAACCACGAGGTAGAACTACGAGCTTCGCAGAGATGATCTACAGGCCCGAGAGGTCTCAGTCTTGTCCATATTGTTCTGTGGACACGCTCCCTCAGGAGTCCTCCCTGTTTCTAGCATGTCTAGCTACACCAGAGGCTCAAATAGAGACCTAGGGTCCAGGGAAGAGCAGATAGCCACTAGCGTGCCCTCCAGTCCACCTCGCTGTAAAAGCCACTGGTTACATCCTGCTCCCTACACCATGAGGCTCAGACACACACTAAACACACAGGCATACTCTTTTTCATGAGTCCTGTCCTAGCCCACCCTGACCACAGTGACCTTAACCTCACACAAAGGGTAAAAGGATGTTCCCAAGAGACTCAAGTGGTTTTGGGAATGCAGTGCAGATTGGCTTAAATTCTGTTCCATCAAACTGAGATGTCCTCAGTGATCCCATACCACTCAGAACCTAGGTTTCTCTCCAAAATAATGACCCTCAGTGGCAAATGGTGAGCTCTCTAGAAGGCTGTGACCATAATGTTCCAGAGCCAGGATGACAGGAAAAAGGAAGCACTACCCTGTGCTGGCACAGAGGGCCCTTCCACACCTGCTCATCCATCCAGGCAAGCTGGGTCCCAGACTCCCACCTGCTCCCAGTCCCAGTTCCAAGGGGTAAATATTGGATAAAAACCTGCAAAAATGATAGATTTGAACCTAATGACAGGCCCAGCTGTCTGGGCTGTTAGAAGGGAGGGTACAGAGTTAGAGGAGCAGGATGAACCCCCTCACCATGTTCCATTATGTGAAGGAGGGCAGAACTACCTCAGTTTCCTGGAGGGTCCCAGGCAAGACGGCTGATCTTCATATTGCTTGTCTTGTTGAATTTTTATGAGTGAAAAAGTCATATTCATATACATTGTATATATGTGTATGTGTATATGTATATGTAACCAGTGAACACAAACTTGTCCCCACACACACACACACAGAGGAGAAGTCAAGATGGAGGCCTAGTGGGCTTCCCCAGTTTAGTACCCATCTTTAAAGCCACCTTGGGATGTTTGTGACCCAAACCAATCCTGTCTGGTTGTCCTATTGTTTCCTTGGCTAAGGTTGGTCAGGTTGGCTAAGGTTTCCTTGGCCAAGGTTGGTAGCTAAGGATGAAGTCCACCACTTAGTTCCTTCTGTGTGCCCTCAGAAGGGCATGGGGTCCAGTATCCAAGTGCTCTTGCCTTTTTGGAAACCCAGGCCTTGGGCCCTGCTGGGGAAATTGCAGAGACTAAGATATCTGTTTATGCTGTTTCACCTAAAGGGAGGCCTCCATGCCTCAGGTGTGGATGACACAGATAGCTGGCAGCTTCAGGAAGGCCCAGTTCTTCTCCACTGACCCACACCTTCTTACCAGCCTCGGATAAAGCTGTGACATTCAAGAGCTACCTTTGTCAGCATGAAAATACATCACCCTGTATTTGCCTCCAGGATGGCAAGTTACCAGGAAACTGGTATGTATGCTTTCTCAGTTCTGGAGGCTAGAACATTATTCATTTATTCACTGAGACAGGGTCCCTTATTTCCAAGTCTGGCTTCCATTTTTCTATCAAATCAAGGGTAAGAGCCACGTATTGGTCCTCTTGCCTTCAACTCAAGTACTAGGATTATGGCTGAACCAATAATCTCAGTGGAAGCATGTCAGGGACTCAACCCTTCCACAGGGTGCTCCCTGAAGGTTCTGGTGTGCCTCTTCTTTCCATGTTTATCTTCATTTCTCCTCCCTACCCATCTCCATGAAGCTTTCTCTTCTCTTCCTCTTCTCATAGGGCATCAGGATAAGCAGCGGACCGCCCTGATGTATAAGGACCTTATTTTAATCCATTACATCTACAAAGACTTTTCTTCCAAATACAGCTACATACATACATACATACATTCCAGGGGAACCTACCAACCTATCTTTGGGGAACACACCTCAAGTCATTACACCCCATGATAGAGCAAGGGACAATGCAGAAACAGGGTTCTGGTGGGAAGGACCAAAGCAGGGAGAGAGATTTTGTGGGGTCATACTGTATGTCCCAGCCTGATCAGGCTCGTGTCCTCAAGCGCTCATTGTTTTCAGTGCTTCCAGACTTGGAGGTCCATCCAATACATGTACTTATGGGGTCCAGGACAGCAGAGAGCTGTATGTACTCCCTTCCCCATCCTCACTTTCTTGGTTCTACATTCAACATCACTTCTTAGGGCCTGCTACCCTGAATGGCACCCAGTACCAATCTCTCCCATCCCCTTCCCAACTCTTAGGCTCTTACACTTCCTTTTATCCTGGAGACACCTGCTTCTGTCTTCTTCCTTCCAAAAGCCCTACCAAGAAGGATCTCAGCACCTTTAGTCTTGGTCACAGCACCCATCCCAGCTCAGCAGGAAGAGATTTTAAAAATAGGCTCTGAACCCACAGAAAACTAGACATACTCTAAGGCCCTGTCCCTGCTCCCAACTTTCCCCAATTCGGATCTTATTAAGACCCAAGATACTCCAACTGATCTCTCTCTCTCTCTCTCTCTCTCTCTCTCTCTCTCTCTCTCTCGTCTGCTGGGTCTTTTCCTCTGACTCAGTAAGAAGCCTCTTGGCCCAGGCATAGCTCTGCAACCACTGGACCTGGGAAGACAGCTCTAGCCCAGTGAGGGACTCAAAAACACTGACCAACAGGAGGAAGGACAGAGTTGTGCAGGGACAGGCTACTATGACCTGCCCAGAACTGCCTGTGGCTCCCATACCTTGTTCAGGTTCCCAGGGTGCTGTGGTTCCCTGCAGCATCATAAAACCCAACAAGTACTCTTCTTCCCAGTACCCCGTCCCCTGCAGCCCATGTTTTTTCAGCTTCCCAGGCTCCCAGGCTCTGGAGGTTGAGTGCAGGAGGTCTCAGCACAGACAGCATCTGCTTTGCTTCACTTCTCTCTGGAAGGGGCTCTGTGACTTGCTGTTCTAAGTTTGCAGCAGATGTTTCCATGACTGAAGTCAGGACCTCCAGCTTTGGAGAAAGAAAGTCAGGTACTCCCAGGAGTTGGGCTCTGAAGACAAGAGGACATGATCAGGCCAGTTTTTTTGTACCAGTCCACCTTTCCCATTGTCCCCAAGTGTCATCCTAGTTTAAAGGGATTTACCAGCCAGCTCAATGTCATCAAGGAACACAAGGGAACACCCCAACACACACACACACACACACACACACACACACACACACACACACTGGCCTTAACAAAAAAAGGTCCTGGGCTATCACCGTCCCTACTGCCCTCACGCTCACTTGATGGGAAGCAGTATTTTTTCATTTGTGAGAACAGAAGAATGGGAAGACTAATAGATTTTAGGAAGCCCCCTGAGAATGCCTTCCACGGGGAGATAGTAGAAGTGCTGTCAGCACCCAGCCTGGCACGACAGGTGCCTGGTACATGCTCCAGCCTTGAGTCCTGGCCCCACATGCATTGTCCTGGTATCCTGGTTCCCAGGGTTTTCACGACCCTGGCTAAGCTAAGAACCTCTGCCTTGCCTGTCATTAGGAGCCCCTGGGAATATGCGTCCTACTGCAGTCCACTGGCTCTGCTCCCCCAACCCCTGCTGCAGTTCCTCTGATTTATGTGTTACAAAGACCCCAAGTGCCTCAGAGCTGAGCACCAGGAGATGCTGAGAAATCTCCCCATCCAGCTCAGACAGTGTCCTCCAGGCCACATGAAGGACTGACTGGTCTGTCTTTACTGATTTTCATTATTCCAACTGCATTTCAACGATGAGATGTTCCTTATGATAAGCAGCTTAAGATCTTGAACCCCCTTCTTGGGTCCTGTCCCAGAAGCACGAAGCATGCTTGCACATTTGACTGGCATTGCCACAGAGGTGCCTGTTTTTATTTAAATGGCCCTGAGCAAGACTGACTAAACTAACATTCCCACGCCAGCCCTCAGCAGCTCCTCTGGTTTGGGCATTTTTTTCCCTCAGCTGTCAAGGCAAAAATATAGAAGAATTCTGGTATTACTTAAGGATTGTTGGGTTTTTTTCCTCCATTCTCTCTAGAGACTCAAAAATAGCTCCAGATGTGCTGTACCTGTTATTGTTCAGGCTCTTGTTACTTTACCACCAGAACCCCCAGCTCTCTCTGTAACCCAAACCCTGATTTCCAGGTCCATTTTCTTTTAAAGAGTGTGCTGTGGGGGAAGGAAGCCTAGAGGACGGAAGCTCTAAACATGTCTAAATGTGTCTGCAGCAAATTCCAGGAAACCAGGCCAGTGAAAAGCCATCTCATTGGGGAGTAAGTAGGGGGCCTCTAAGATTGTGGCCATGGCAAAAGTGGGCAGTGAATGAAAGGGTGCAGAACCTCACAGATTTATGCTAGGGCAGATTAGAATGGGAAGCCCATCCAGTCCCAAGAAAACTTATATATATATATGACAAAGACTTCTCAGCTATTTTTATCATAAAAGAGGAAAGGAGGAAAGAAGAGAGAAGGAAGAAGAGTAAAAGAAAGGGAAGAAAGAAAGAAGAGAGAAGGGGAGGGAAGAGCTGGCTTTTCCAATGACTCAGCCTCTAGTCTGGTGAAGGTTGAGCTGGTACTGAGCCCAAAGGGTGGAGCTTCACAGTTTCGTCCCCTGGGGGCTTTTCTTTTTGGAGAAAGTTCTGAGCTGGAGTGGGCAAGGAGCCAGGCAGGGTGGAGGCTCCCCCCCCCCAGCTCTGTAGGGGTCCTTGGGCTGCAAGATCCTGGGACTCAGAGAATGTGTGGGCAGACAGTGAGGCCTGGCCAGACTCCACAACTCTACACAGAACAGGCAGGATAGCAAGGTGACAGCTTCCTGTGGGCCCAGCCTCTGCCTGGAGGTACAGTTTCTGGGTTCAGCCTCACAGTTCTACTGGGGTTCCTTCTCACTTAAGCTCCCCTGATTTGAACAGGGCTGTTCAGCTTCTCACTGTACTCTAACCAATATGACGCCACAGCCTTCATTGCCTGCACTGTTTCCCTGGAGCTCTCAGTAACAGCATTACTTTTTATTGACTACCAAGAGACTCTACTCTAAGCTGTGTGAGCAGCTGAGGGGATCCTAGGGCCTGGATAAACTTCAGTAAAGTACTACTCAGAACATGCCCAGGGCCTCCTACTAACTTTCCAGAGCCCATAGTCTGTGCTTCGAGTAGTTTGGGGACTCCCGAGGACAGGCAGGTGGCCTCCATCAGAGGGCAGGGCACAGGTCATCAGTCCTGAGGCTATCTCTAGGATGACAATGGCAAACCTGCCTGGTAGGCCAGGACTACAACCTGAGTGCACCTCCTGTGGGCCTTGGCAGTTCACCTGCTTGGGAGCTAGGTATCTGTTGGGGGGACTTGCCCAGGCAACACACTCTTGGGCCTCCCCACAGGAGTGGAGCAGCAGGGCCTGCCTCTGGGATGTTTTTGCTCCTTCTTAGACTTCTTGGACATCAAGAAGCCCTGGGCAGGCTCCCAGCCACACACAGGGCCCTTGGCCTTGTAGATTGGCCCAGGGAGGTCCTGGCTGGCCCCTTGCTACAGGCTATTCAATACAGTGGTTCTTCACGATGGCAGGAGACTGCACAAAGAAACCCCCAACCCTTCTCTGCTGGCCCCTGTACACTACCTGCAACCTCCTCCAATTATAGGTCAATCAACAGACCTTTCTGAGTATTTAGTGCTGGGACCCAGAAGGGCTAGGCTCTTCCTCACAGATCAAACAGACAAGGCATTACCAAGGCTTAGCTGAAAAGAGTTTTGGAAAGGAGGCCCAGAACTGGGAGGGTATCTTGCAAGACAGGCGTCCTGGAATGCGCTTTCACACTGGCACAGCTAGGATACCAACATAGTCACAGGGGAGTCAGCTCTGGCCTGCCTGTCTGGAGCAATCGTTCAAGCCACTGAAAGCACATATGGGGAGATATCCAAACCTCTGGAAAATGTTCAAAGGAGTACTTAAAATGAAAGAGATAGGTAGAAATCTACAGATCACCCAGTAGGGGAGAAACTGAGGCCTGGAGGCCTTGAGGGACCACAGTGAGTCAGTCCGTTAAGTAGTTCTGCTTCAGAGCCCAGAGGATCCGGTTTACAGGCCGATAGACACACAAGGGCTGCAACCTGGCTGTGGTGGACTAGAAGTCAGAGGAAGCACTCTCTGGCTGAACACAT
Source organism: Meriones unguiculatus (assembly GCF_030254825.1). NCBI lineage: Eukaryota > Metazoa > Chordata > Mammalia > Rodentia > Muridae > Meriones > Meriones unguiculatus. The sequence goes on along the minus strand of NC_083356.1, from coordinate 69,107,576 downwards.
CTTGCATCTCTAAGCCCAAAAATTGTAAACAACAGGATTCCAAGTGTAGTAACGTGGAATGTCCTCACAGCTGCCTATTCTGCTGGCACTCCACTCAGGCCAGGACACCCACCACCACAGACCACCTCCATGCTCACCCCGTCCCTGCATTGTCTCCTCTGTCATTCCGACCAGGCCACACCATGAAGACATGGCGTGCACCCTGAGCTAGCTTGACCTGGATCTATTCTTTTAGAGACATCTCTGAGCCTCTCCTGACAACTGGGGATCCTCGTCTACCAAACTGCTGGGTCCTGCACAGTACAAGTGCCACGGTGAGACACCATAGGAGAGAAAGGCACCTAGGCTGGGAGGCCCAACCCTGGTTCCCTGTGCTGCCATCACACCCACAGGCAGACCTGGTCCCTACAGGACAACCTGGGCATGGTGGCCTGTATTCATGATGCAGCTGATTACAATGCTCCAGATCTATAGGCCTCACAGCACCGGAGGCTGAGTATTCAATAGGTGCTCTCTAAAGGCCCTGTGTGTTGATCAGCTGTGCTTCAGAAGGGGTCCAGAACCTGGGAACCCTTCCGATTTACTTACATGAGCTCTGCTTTTAGAAGTTCTGGCAGTCTTCAGGACGCCCTGTAGTCCTGACAATACTCCTGCCACCGCCGCCGGCATCTGGAATACGGGAGGAGGACTGACCCAATGTAGAGCTAAGTGGTCTCTCTGTACTAATAACCTCAGGTGGGCCCCAAAAGAAGAGGTGGCTGCTAGCCACTCTGCCTTTCCACTCCTCTCTAGGCCCTGAAGACTTACCTGACTAGGAAATTTATCCTGGCTCCTATTATAATCTGGGATAGAGACTTGAAAGTGACTTCCCACTGGGGTGGTCTTGCTAGGAACCCTCTTCCTCACTTCTATTGGGTTTCTGGAAGGCCTCTCTCCTGGCTGGTCAGGCTTTTTTTTTTTTTTTTTCAATTCTCCAAGCCCTTTTCCTGGTAGACAGGGAAGAGGAGGCCCAATATCTCCAGCCTACTGTGTGAAACAGCTTCACACCCACTTGCCAAGAGCTCAGCCCCAGCCCTGCCCCCACCCAGGCCTTTTCTCTGGCCCAGCTGTCTGAGGGTTCTACAGCTAAATTCTCTTGCCTGTGTGCTTGTCCTCCATCTATAAAAAGAGCAAATAAGTGCCTAATGTCAGCTGGTCTGATGTGCAGCCATACTCATTGCTGGACAAAGACAGAGGAGAAGAGAGACAGACTCCCAAGGACAGACAGGATGGGCCACTGCACTCCTCCCCAGTGTCAGAAGGCTGAGATTTGTATCTAATCCAGGGCCTGCAAGGCTGGAATAGAGTTGTCGCACAACCCAGCAGCGGCAAGCCTTCAGGACCCATTGCAGAAGAGTCTGAACTCTGCACAGCCAGCCCTTCCTTCTATGGAACCTGCTCTCTGCGGCTGCAGATCTCTTATATAAATATTTCGGCAGCACTGGGCACTTTTTTTCCTGGGTACTGACCCCATGCTGCTATCCCCCAGGCTTGAGGCCAGCTTCTGAGAGAAGCAGGAGAGGGGGCTGGACAAGCTGTTTGGCACTGGCCTTTAGAGTGTGGCCTCCAGAAACAGGTGTATCAAGGGAGATGGGTAGGGCTGCACAAGAAATGAGCCCACCTGTCTCCATGGGCTGCCTTCCAGAATTTGGATTCCCAAATTCCTTTGGCTCTCCTGCCTCAGAATTGTCTCACCAGGTCCCTGTCAGCATTTAAGGCCCTTTTAGGGGCCTACAACAAGAAGTAGTCCCTAGGTGCTCTGGGAGGCTCCTAGGACAGTATGAGCTGGGGTTGTATTCTGTGTTGCGCTCACCTTCCTGTTTTGGGATAGGGAGGTGTTGTCCGGTCCAGATTCCATTGAACTTTGATTGCACAGCGACAAGGAAGGCATCTTGGACTCCCAGAGCTAACCAGCTTGGCACAGGATGTCCAAGCATCGAGGTGGAGAGATAACTGATCCAGGAAATGCACTTGAGAGAGGCTGTGCTGGCGCTAGCAGTCACTGTACTGGGGCCCTGTGCTTTCCCGGGCCACCTAAGTCGGGCAGAGCCAGGAGAAGAATGACCATGGAACATCTAGGCGCTTGTTCCTGCTGGGGATCGCGAGAGCGAAATCTGTCCAGCAAGGCACTGGCCTTTGGGGAGTTCCCTTGGGGAGCCCCGAGCTCCCTTCTGCAGAGGCTGCAGGAGCGACGCCATCACCCTTTAAGGACAAGCGTTCCGGAAGTCACGGCTAGGGGTGCCTGGCCTCAATCCTTTGGGCGCCTATAGCTGAGACCAAACGGCTCCCAAGAGTGGGGGCCTTGGGCGAGAGACGCACCCAACACTGTCAGGGCACGACATCTAAACACCCGCTCTGGGAGTTCCCCCAAACTTGGCTTCAGCTGCTCCTGCCCATGGCCTCAGACCTAACTCCGGGATGAACCCGGTTCCCAGTGCAGCTTTGCCTTTTCCCACACTACCCGCATCTCCTCGGCTTTTGAAATGCAAATCTTGGCCAAATGTCGCCTAGAGCGGCGGCACACAAAGCCTGATCCTTCCGCAGCCCCAGCTCAAACTTTTGGTCTCTGTAAACTTTCCAACAAGTAGTCCCTAGGTGGCCGTTCCCTACACTCCTCCACGCTTCCTTGACTTGTAAAACCTAGGGTCCTGGCTCGGGACGCTCTTCCTAGCTCAAGGAGGCACAGAGCCCACCAAGGAGCTGGGAGGGACAAGGCTCACGAAGGGGTTTAGGGTGAGCAGAAACTGGGGGCGGAGCGCGGTGGGATGGGGCGGGGCAGGGGCGGGCCCCCACTGGGGGCGGAGCGCACGTCGCCCCAGAGCCTCACTAGTGCCTCGGCCGCGGGAGGGAGCGCAGGGGCGTGGGGCGCAGGGCGCGGACGTTAGACGAGGGTGCGAGCGTAGTGAAGGAACGAGTGGGGGTGCCTACTAGGGCTGGGGAGACCCTGAGAGCCCAGCGCCGCCCACCCGCCAGGAAAGAGGGCAGCAGTGGGTGGACGCCCGTGGGACCTCCGGTGTGCGCGTGAACGCCCGATCCCCGCCGGCCACCGCAAGAGGCCGCCGCCCGGGAGGCGGGCAGCCGGCGAGCAGGCATGCCGCGGCTCCTGGCGCCCTTGCTCTGCTTAACTCTGCTGCCCGCGCTCGCCGCAAGAGGTAGGCGCCCGCGAGCCCGCAACTTCGCGCGCCCTTTTGGAAACTTCGGCTGCGCCCTGCGCGCGCCCTGGGTGGATAGAAGTGAGGGACCAGCTGCCAGAGTTGGGGGCCGGAGCGGGCGGATAGGGCATGGGGGCCTGGTGTCCCGCCGTGTGAGTCGGGGAGGACTCTCTTTGCTCTGAGTGCCTGAAGAGGTTTGAAGTTGGGTTGGCGGCGCTGGGTCTTCGGGACCCCGTGGCCCGGTAGGCCCACCCTGGTTCGCACTTGGGCAGACGCGCCTGGGGTTCGCCGTGGGGGCGGACAAGCTGCCTGCGCCTGCTACTTTTCGATTTGAATCGGATCGGTTTTGGTTTCCTGTTGCTTCTTGGGACCATTTATTTTCCCGGATGTTGGGGCGCTCAGTGTGAGGTCTAGGGTGCTGTGCTCGCGCTGCTTAGCGCGGGGCGGGGACAGGGTTTTCGCGATCGCTGTCCACTAGCCGGACTCAAACTTTTGAGGAGAGGAGATGTGCAGGCGGCTTGCTGCCTAGGGTTGGGGATGGGACTGACTCACTTTGGAAGTTTGGAAATCCTGCGCGGACAGAGATTGGAACGCGGGCGGGGACCTCTGATTTTCCTCCCTACTTCACGAAACGGGAGACTCTGATAGTGGCAAACTGCACACTTCTCCCAGTAATCGGAGGGGAGAACTGCCTGGCCTTTCCTTAAAAGTGGGATTTTACGTGATACTCCCTAACACCGGAGCTTAATTCCTGGAGCTCCTTAAGATGCGGGTGGGAGGGGCTTGATTAATATCCCCTTCCCGAGAATAGGGTGGAATTCCTTCCAAGTGCGGTTTCTAAGACCCCCTCCCTGGGTTCGGCGGGGGCTGCCCCTGGAGATGCCTGCGAACAGGTATTGGGTGTCGGAGGAGGCGGGGCAGGTCTCCGGGTGCGTCCCCGCTGCCCCAGGAGGCGGCCCTGGCGCGACAATGGGCCGCTCTGATTCCCGGGCGGGCGCTTTGTTGGAGGGCGGGGTGGCGGGCTCCGCAGCTGTCGCTTTTTCCCACGATCGGGGAAGCTGAGTGTGGCCACCCCCTCCCTCTTGCAGCCCCCTCGTATCTTGTGTTTGAACTGAGGCAGGGTGGAGGCTGGCCGGGGGCTTTGCTGGGCTCCTTAATCCACACCCACTTCGGCCGTGTGTAAGAAGTTTGGTTCACTTCGCCTTACTTTTAGTGCGGTTGTACACCTGCTGCCTAGCCAACCTGTCCCTCCTCCACTCATTTCTGACCACAGCAGTGTGAGCAGAACATAGATCCGGAAGAGCTAACCCCCCATAACTCCCAGTAACTCCAGTACACAAGCACCATGGCTCAAGTCTCCATCCGCCATCAACCATAACGAGTCAGCCGCCCAGAACCCAGACTGACCCCTCTCTTCTGACCCTTCCCCAGGCTTGCGATGCTCCCAGCCAAGTGGGACCTGCTTGAATGGAGGGAGGTGCGAAGCGACCAACGGCACCGAAGCCTGTGTGTGAGTACCGCCCCGAGGGGACCTGTTGCTTTTGTCAGAGCAGAGCCCCTGCCTTCTGGGGACAGAACACTGGGCCATTGTCTTCTGAAGACAGCCCAGAGGCTGAGGGCAGTCACGTGCTGACTTTTATTGGACAAAGTCTGGCAATTACTTAATCACCAGCAATTATGCCGCGTGTGGAGCTACTCTGGCCCCTGGAGGTTGGCACACTCCTTCGTGGGCCTCTCAGACTCCTGGGAATCCATGGTACCCTAATTCTTATTTAAAATGCTTGGGAATCAGTTGTTTTTGATAATGGACAATCTGGAGCACTTGCTGAGAGTATGAGCCCTCACCCACCCACCACCACCTGGGAACCCTCTTTCTGGGCAGGAGAGCACTGTGCAGGAAAGTGTCCACTGTTTGTTTGTTTGTTTTGTTTTCTGGTTTGGGACTTTTGCTTTGTTTTGTGTTTTTGTTTGTTTGTTTGTTTTGTTTTTGAGACGAGGGTCTTCTTATGTAGTTCTGGCTGTCCTCCAACTCAATATGCAGACCTCGAACTCAGAGATCTGCCTGCCTCTGCCCAGAGAATACTGCTGATTTTAAGACAAGATCCAGCCTTCCTTGCTCCTTGGGTTTAAGGTGAGGTTGGGGGACGTGGGAATCATCCTTGTTGGCCCTGCTGCCTGGGGGGTAGATGTAGGTAGGTGCTGGGGTCTGCTTTCTGTCTGGGCAGCTGCAATCACCTTTCCACTCAATTCTAGAGGTCCTCAGCCTCAAGTCCTCAGCTGTGAAATGGGCATGACTTGGGGTATGGGAAGGTCTGCTCCATACTGGGAAATGCTTTTGGGAAGGATCCCTGTCTGGTAGCCTGTAAGGACTAGCCAGCCAGGAGAAGTCTCCACTGGGGCTCGGGCTAGTGCCCTTCAACTTGAGCTCCTCCCTGAGACTAGCAAAGTGCTGGAGGCTGGGGCCTCCCCTGGAGGCTGCAGACAGAAAGGGCTCCAGCCTGCATGGCTCGCCCTCATTCCAACTGCTGAAGGGCCCATCCCCTTGACAACGAGTGCTGCTGCCTCCTGTACCCAGCCTGTGGGCTTGCAGCCCCACCTCCCTGGCCGGCCCGCCCTGTGCTGAAGCCAATTAAGCAGGTCTGTGAGCAGTTTATTGGACAAAGCCGATTGTGCCTCTGTCAGACACTAATGAATGCACACTACTTTTTTTTTTCCTTTTTTTGGGGGCCCCTTTCTCCCCCTTGCAGAAGCCTCACGGACGCTTGATGCCCTAAATCTTATTTCCTTCCATTCAGAGGCCGACAGCTGGGATTCAGTAGAAGGGCAGCAGCTATTGTTGGGAGGCGATTAATGCTGTGTGATTAATTATGCGTGGCTTCCCAGAATGCACAACCCCCTTCCCTCTCCACTGTGTTCCTTGCTCTGCCTGCGTTACTCGAAGGGCAGGGCTGAAAGGCTTCTTGCTTCTGCCTAGCACTTGGAGGGGTCCTGCCAGACTGGGGAAGGTGGGGGTAGTTTCTTCTCGGCCCCACCAGGGGGTGGGCATGGCCTGGACTTCTGCCTGCCAATCACTGGTGCTGCCCTCCCTACCTGGTAGAGCTGTGCGTGTGGCGCATTCAGCTTGCTGCAGTTCCACCAATAACTATGTCTTACTGTCTGTATAAAGACCCTTCAAGCCAAAGACCCAAATGGTGCCCTGCATTCTTTCCCACCTCCCAAACTTGGGGAAGCTGCTTGCAAATCCCTTGCAGTATAAGCCAGGCCCCCGAAAGGATCTTGGTGCCAGGCCTTCAGTGTTGCACTGGATCCTAAGGCCGTTCCTACTTGGCAGAAACTTGCTTCAGTTTGGCTCAGAGTTCCACAGAGGCCCCATTGTGCTCAATCCGTAAGTCCAGTGAGATGAAACAGATACGCTCACTTCTGGTCAGCAGAGCTGGAGGCCAAGGCTGCAGCCAGGCCTGGCTTGTGGTGAGCACAGGTCTGTGAGCACTCACTGTTTGGTTTGGTAGGCTTTCCAGCCAGTCCATGGAGGACCCCAGGTCACCCCATTCCATGCTGCTGTCTCCATTCCCATTCCTGTCCACTTCTTCAGATATCCTCAGGTGGCCTACCCCAGAGTTGGTCAGAGCATACCCAGAGGGATCCACCTCTGCTGGCTGTGGAAAAGAAGCTCCCCTTTCCTTCAAGGGAGCCTCAAGGGCAAGCTTGGAGCCTGTAGACCTCTGTCATATGTAGCTATAGATTTTGGCTTCTAGTGCTTCCTACTCTGAGGGGCCTAGGAAGCATGGAGTCAAAGGACAGCGAGTTAATACCTTGTGAATTATCTCTTCTACCCAAACAGAGAACCTGCCCCAGAAGCTGATGGGCAGGGAGTTTCAGGGCTCAGGATTGCAAAGTGGATCCTTGTCAAGGGCTTTCTTGTGTAAGGTCTAGTACCACTGAGGTCTAGCTAGTCAGTGACCATGTAAGAAAGTCCTGGTTTTGCACTCTGTAGAGACAGCACAGTCTGGACAGCAGGTATGTGCTGTGGGATATCAGAGGCCCTTTGAAGGAAGGGTTGGGGCTCACTGTGGCTTCCTTGTGGGTCCAGTGTGTGCTAAATGGGAATGCTAGAAAAGGGCTGTCATTTGAAGTGGTGGAAGGACTTGGGTAAACATGAATTCCCTGATCAAAAGGCTTATAAGGGGCTGCAGGCTCTGAGCTGAGGGGGACTGAGGCCAACTTCACTAGGATGAGGGCGTGTATTCTAAATGCATTTAGAAATCAGTTGAACTCTGCCCAGAGAAACTGAGGCTGTTGATAGCTAACCTTGGGACACCCTAAGTTTGAGGTCTTACCTTAGCTTCACCATCTTTAAATCAGGGCAGAATCAGGATCTTGGTGGTGTGTAAGAACTGGGTAAGAGCTGTAAATAGTAGATGCTGTAGAACATTTGTATCCTTTTCAGACTCTCCTGGTGAGCTCATGGGGCAGGCTGGTTTCAAGGGCCCTGTTCTCTCATATTAAGTTGGGTAATGAATTAATTCCCAAATGTGTTATCTGGTGGGTGTGCTTGGTTTACTGTTTAGGAACGAGCTGGCTAGTTCTGAGGATTCTAGCCTGGGCCATGGCTGCAGCTGACAGCTCTTTCAGTTTCCTTTTTTGGACTTTCTGTGTCTGTGTGCTCACAGCAGGCATATGTATGGAAGTCAGAGAAAAACTTTTATGAGTCAGTTCTCTCCCTCTACTGTGAGATGTGGGAATTGAAATCAGGTAGTCAGGCTTGTACAGTAAGTAAGTGCCTTTATCCTCTGACAGCAACTACTGTGTTGCTTTACTAAGTTCCACTCCAGGTATAGCCCAGAAGAGGGGCAGGACCACTCAAGAGTGAGAGTCATCCAGCATGTATGTGACACGTAGCAGGTGGGCCTGTCCCACCAAGGCCCTGACAATGCTCTCAGCAGATCAGCCAGGATCAGGCATGGGGTCAGAAGTCAGTCATGCTTGGTTGTGGAGTGTTTCAGCTGGTGCCATTTCCACCCTCCCTCCAGAGTATGTGTTACAGCCGTGTCCCTGGCCCATCACTTCCCGCCTGCTCAGTGAGGAAACAGGGGTGAGGCCGGAAGTGATTGGTCGGCTGAGGAGGGACCCAACAGAATGTTATATGTCTTCCGTCATCTGGCCCTGCTACTGTTCCATTGAGTCACATACCATCTTAGGTTGGTCCCATCCTCCCCAGTAGGAGAGCCAAGGCTGCCCCAGGCCTGCCTGTCTGTGCAGGGCCATGCCTGGCCTTCAAGGACATGAGGTTAGAAAAACAGGTGAAAAATAGTCTCACAACTTCAGTTGTCATGGAACCTGTGGGAAGATGTCCAGGTACTGGAACACCTGGGCAGAGGTGGGGTGTTCCATGAAGGAAAGTGTCTCTGTGGGCAGCCCTGCCTCTGGCAAGCAGCCAACAGTTTTTCCATTGAAGGAATAATAATAATGCTAAAAGAGAGAGACAGAAAGCAAGCTGTGACCTCAGCAGGAAGAGGGTGGGGTGGGGCAGACAGAAGAGCCCTGTTTCAAGGAGCTGAGCAGGATGTAGATAACCAGGGCTGGCTGCTGGGATCCCCAGAAGTGGGATGGTAGTGGAGGGGTTCCCACAAGGTTTCATGGCTCCACCAGGGCAGAAGATGGCTCTGGTTTTTACTTGTGGCCCCTGTGGTGGGGTAGCAGACATCGTGGTCAGACAGGACCCCTAGGGCAGTGGCAGGCCAGGCTGAGGGGTTGGGCTGTCTTGTGTGGGGAGGGATGTGCCTCATGTGTCATCTATAAATAGTGAGAGGATGTGGCTTTGCAGTCGAGTGGAGTCCACATTACTTTCCTCAAAAACGTGAAGGCAGCAACACTCACAGGGCTATAGCAGCTGTGATCAGCCCTGCTAACTTAGGTGCCAGTGGGCTGGGTTTTCCCAGAGGGCCTGGCCCACCCTGCTTGTTTCATCTCCAGTTTACAGGTGGGAAAAGCTGAGGCTAAGGGTGAAGAGGCTGGGGGGCAGGGAACCTAAGGCCAGCTTGCATCAGCTTTCACCTTCATGTGCAGGCGTATCCAGAACTTTCCAGACCTTTCCCAGAGGCTGAGGGGGAATCATCACTAGCTTTAACGAGCGGCTGGCTTCAGGGCATCGTTGTGACTAGGTCAGGACGTGTCTGATCCCCCTTGTTTCCCAGGCAGGGCACACCCTGGCACCTGCTGGCTGGAAGACCAGCTGGTTGTGGTGAGCTGTACTCCAGCCTCAGTTTACCCCCAGTGCCTGAGAGGGCGCCAGAACCTACTTTCCGCTGCGTCTAGGCTGGACTCATGAATAACCTCCAGGTGGAAGAGTAGCAGCTCTTGCAGGTGGCAGCAGCACCTAGGATGGAAGAGTAGCCATGTGGCAGGGCCAGTTCTGCGAGTTAGGGCATATTTTGGCCTCAGGCTGGGGACACCTCTGCTGGAGAAAGGAGTGATTGGCATGGTGGGAGGGCAGTGGATGTTGTTCTGTTTCCTCACCCTACCCTGTCTAGCTGTCTCAGAGTCCAGGATTCAGAGGACTGATTCGGAAGATGGGGCTTTGGGGTGGTAGGTTACACATTTTGTAATATGTCATTTGAGCCATGGAAACTGCACAATACAGCATGCTTAGCAGAGGCATGGATTTCACAATCAGCACACCTTTCCAGTTCTAGACTCTTAATCACCCCCAAAGGCAGCTGCTTGCCAGATCCCCTCCCCTCCCTGGTGCCCACTGAGCTACCAGCCCTCTGTCCCTGAGCCTTTGCTGTTCCATTTCCTGTGAACGAAGTTACCCAGTCTGTGGCTATTGAATGCCGCTTTCTGAGTATGGATGGTGTCAGTCAGGGTCTCTCTGTGCCGCCATGGGTGCCAGCTCTGCACTTCTGTTAAGATTGATTCCAGCTTCTGGCACCATCAGGATGAGCCCTGTTCTGAGTCCTGACAACAGCGTCAAGGGGCCGGAATGAACATCTCTGGGTCTGTGCTGCTACCTGGAACTGTAGGACTCCTTATGTGAGGCCTGATATGCTCCCACATGAGTCAGTAATAGTGTCCTAGTGTGCCCAAGGCCCCACATGGCTCAGTGCTCATGGCAGATTCACAGCCGTCCTTGACTTGCCTTCCAGGGGCCATCTAGCCTCTTGGCCTTTTACAGCCTGTGGAGCCTGGGGGCCAGTACAGGGCAATAGAGGATTTTTGCTGAGTACATGCTATACTCTGGAGCCTAGGGTCTGGCCAGGCAAGGCAGCCACCCCATCAAGGTACCCAGCAGTGAAGAGATGGGAATCTAGAGAAGGTGTGCTGCTGAGCTCAGCCTAGTCTAAAGGGTGAAGCTTGGGGAACCCTGTGTCTGAGTGCCCTAGGCTTTCCATAGCTTGGGGTGAGGGCCCACCACAGGGTGGCATCTACAGTAGCCTGGACGGGTCTACAGGCAGGGAGCCTTAGCCAGCAGGGGCAATGTGCATGGGGCCGGTAGGGAAGGGAGCTCTGGCCCCCGGCGCTTCCGTTGGCTTGTACTGTGGTTTCCCCTCCTTGGACTGGGAGCTTTGAGCAGGCCTGCCTGTGTGCACATAGGCGCTGCTGTTTCTTGGGAGAGGTACTGTGCTTGTGAGAGGAGAACCCTCACCTTAGATGTGCAGACTACCCCTCAGCTACCGCTGGTGCTCAGAGGGAGGCAAAATCTTCTGCAGAAATGTCTTCCTAGTCAACACAGCTGTCCCCAGTGAGGGACTAGGGGTGGCTGGATGGACTTGGCATTTGGGGGCTGCTTTCCCAGTGTCCCTGAGACCTGCAGGATGCCAGGACTAGCTAGCACCTTCCCTAAGGCCCTCACCTCTCAACCATGCCTTTTGTTGCAACTCCCTGGACAGAAGTGCTCTGGCTACCAGCCCCTCCCCACTCTCCCCTCATTTCCCCTGTTCACCTGCCATTTACACTGGGGAGTGAATTAGCTGGGCTGATGCTCTGGGTTACACCCACTTCTGAGGCACAGGTAGGAATGATTGTCACCAATTGTGGAACAAGGCCAAATGCTGGTTCCAGCCTTGCCCTAACAGGCAGATAAGAGGAGTTGTCATTGGGCTTCTGTTGGCTTATCCTATCACCTGCCTGGGTGTCCTGGTGGGACTGAAGTGCTTAAAGTGCTGTCCTTCTGAATTAGGTAAATGAGCCCCTTGTCATCTGTCAAAACTGCTAATTCTACTGTGGTAGGATTTGTAGTGACAGAGGCCAGCCTGACCCAAGCTCCAGCACAGGCCCGGGGAGGCAGGTCAGTCTTGCCTGAGCAACTCTGCCCTGTGCAGCCAGCTGAGGATTTTGAGATGTGGACTTCAGAGTCCTTAGACTTGAGCAGGGGACCAAAGGATTGTCCTTTCAAGATGATGTTCAGGCACTAAGGCTGTAACTTGGCTCTGGGCCTCCTGCCTTAATACCACATGTGGGTCACCCTGTATGAATCACAGCCACAGGGAGGCCAGGGAGCCGCAGGCTGAATGGAGGCCACTGGCTTTCCTAGAGAAACATCTGTGTTTAATCAAGTTCAGGAAGAATGTCGGGCGGCTGCCTGCTCCCTGGAGCAGGTTTTCCCACGACCTAGAAGTGTGTGTGTGTGTGTGTGTGTATGCATGTGTGTATGAGTGTGTGTCTGCGTTTGTGTGTGGAGGGGGAATATGTGTTTGAGTGGGTGTATGTATGTGTGTCTGTGGGTGTGTTTGTGGGTGTGTGAGTGTGCATGTGCGCATGTGGGTGTGTGTGAAGGGTGCACGGGAAGGGGAGGAAGCAAGGTTGACGGTGGCTTTCTGTATCCCACCGTGCTCCACCTTCATTTTTTGTGACAGGGCTCGCACTGAACCTGAGGCTCATCAATTCTAGCTTCTCGCCCAGAGATTTCTACTTGGGTTCTGGGGATTTGAACTTAGGTTCCTGTGCTTGCACAGCAGGTACTTTGCCATTGAGTCAATATTTTGTGTGTATGTATATGTACGTGTGTGTTGGCATGTGTTTGGAGAGCAGAGGTCAACACTGGGTGTCCTCTATTGTACTCCATCTTATTTTTTATTAAAAGGGTCACTCACAGAACCGGGAGCCCACTGATTCGGATAGATTGGCTGGCCAGCAAATCTCAACAACCCTCTTGCCTCTACTTCCCCAGCACTAGGATTACAAATGTACACCACCATTCCTGGCTTATGTGGGTGCTGAGGATTGCCTTTAGCTTCTCATGCTTGCTCAGCAGACACTTCACTGACAGAGCCAGTGCCCAGCATCCTTACTTTAAAAGCACACTTGCAGATGGAGGTCTTGGTGTGCGATGTTCCCTCTGGAGATCAGATCCCTGAGAGACCTAGGAGGAAGCAGCTTGCACTGGGATCTCAGCGTGCCCTTTCTAGGCTCCCAGAGCCATTGCTCTGCATGAGGAAGAATTGTGGGTGGTAAAAGTTGGAAAGATCACTCAGGTCTGAATGGCAGCAGCTCAGCCTTGGCTTAGGGACCTGCCTCCCACCATTTCCTGTCAGTGTCAGTTCTTAGTGAGCGGAAACAGCACAGTTACTGGAAATGAGAGGTTTGGGCGAAAGCGGGGCTTCCAGTGTGTGTGCTTGCCTGAAGTGGCTAGGGTAGGGGCAGATGCTGCCTGTATGCTTGGCCCTCTGTTTCTTGTCTGGTCCTGGTTGACCATGGCTACTAGGGGTTGGTCCTGTGAGGTGGGGCTTTCCTTTCTTACTTCCTCTTCTAGGGGTAAGACAAGGGTGACCTCAACTCTGTCTCTGAGCCTGATAGTCGAAACCAGGTGGGGCAGTGCCTTGGGAACTGTGGTATGACAGGTCAGGCCATGGTTGCATCCTATATCCATGGCCCAGAGTCTGGCCCAGTATGTGGTGTTGGCAGCCGGGATAAGCTGGGCAGTCTGGCCAGATGGACCGGGGCGGGCCTGGGCCCAGGTGGGTGGCCCCAGGTCTCTAAGGCGTAGAGTTTTCAGAGCCCACGGTGCAGCCTGGACCCCCTCCCCTGTACTCTGGGCTTGGCCTTTGAGCCAAACACGTTCCCTTCGAGCACGTTTTCTCCAGGGAAGCGGGGAGGCTGCAACTGCCGTCTCACACTTCCTCTTTATGTCCCATCTCCTTGGGGCAAGTGATCTCCTTGGAGCGAGTAGAGGATCCTGCGGAGCCACTGTGGCTAAAGGTGCTGGCTGACCTTGCTGCTGGTATATAGGATTTGTTTGTTCTTAGGGTCTCACCTTGAGATCCCTGTGTGTTCCCGTGAGGCTGCAGAAAGTACCTGGTTGATCTTGGACAGCTCTGACCTGATGGGGCATGTCCTTTTCATTTTACCCAGTCCCAGGGAAGGCTTTGAGAAGTCACAGGGATGCCAGTGAAGTGATGCTTGAGAAAGGCCAGGCATGGGACATCAGTGTCCACAGGGATAGAGGGTTCAAGACCTGCAAGCCCAAAGCTTACCCTAGACGAGCTTGCCTGGGATACCCTGGGTCCCATACAGATCTCTCCCCAGAGGGGCCCCATTTCCCTGGATTTCTTTAGAGCAGAGTACACGCTACTGGCTCTGCCTATCTTCTAGACTTCACTGTGTCCTGAGGCTGAACTAGAGTTTCTCCTGGATGGCCAGTACACTGTGACACTTTGTGACCAGGATTGGGATGGGGACTTAGCTATCTTCTGGGGTCTGGGGGCCTCCCCAGCAGGGGAGTTCTTCCTTGTTGGGAAACATTTGGCTGGGGTGGGGGGGCTACTGAGTTTTGAGGGGTGGGCCCGACCTCTGGGCACTGCACCAAAGCTGCAGTCTACACTTCAGCCAGTCATCCGAAGGATTCACTGAAGGCGGGTTTCCCCGGAGCCCCTGGAAGAATGCAGCCAAGATCTGTCTCGCTTTGTCTGCCCAGCAGACAGTGGCTCTGCCCCAGTGGGTAGCTGGATATGGGCTCCACCACTGTTGGGAAGGACGGGTCTCAGGGGTGGTGCCCAAAGTTGGGAAGGATGGCCACAGGCATGGTGTCAGGTGACCCTTCTGCTAGGAGGGCCCTGAGGAGAAGGACCCAGTTTGGAGAAGCTGGGAGTGTTGAGCTTTTCCTTGCAGTGGCAGGGGCTTCCCAGTTTCTGGCTCCCTCACTGAGAACCCTGCCCCCTTCCCAGGAGTTTTGTTTCAGTCAAACTTCTCCATTGTGTGCTTTGTCCTTTCTTGCGGGAGATCAGGTGATCAGAGGGATGAGGCTGTTTGGGATCCAGGGGCACCACTTACTTTCCCAGGAAGCCTCTCTGCTACTCTGCCCAGCCTGGGACTGCTCTTTGAACCAAGGCTGGTCCACCAATGCACAACAGGAATTAAGCACTAGCACTACAGAATCTGGAATGTGTGTGTAGAACCTGCTAAGCCTCTGTCTTCCTATCTGTAAAATGGGCCTAGCCCATCTCCAGGACTATAGTAAGGATCTAGTGATGTGAAGCTTCTGGCAGCCAAGGACTAGTTTAGCCAGGAGAGGATGTGCTCTTTTTTGTTTGTTTTGACCTGTTGGGTGGAGGGTGGGGAACAGAGGAGCCTCTGGGCTGCCTTTCACCATCTTCACATTTACTTGGGGAATCGGAGGACAGGTGCCATACTGCTTTTGGCTTTGGCATGGATCTCAGTGTAGGGTGTTTGGCTTCACCTCCCTCTGGATGAAGCCCTTCTCTCTTTGCTTACTCTGAGCAGCTGCAGGTGGGGGGCTGAGCTCCATCCTGCACAGGCCAGAGAGGCCTGTAGTTGTCGCCTGTGGCCATCCCTCACCTTCCTTGGTACTGCTGCACACACAGAGGTTTGTGTCGCCAGGACCACTTACAGCAGCTGACAAGCCTTATGGAGTGCCAAAGGAAGACACATTCCTAGCCTGTTTGCAACTTGGGGCTCTCTTGTTTTGGGAAGATTGGGCAGGAAACTGTCCTCAATGGAGGCAGGAGCTTTAAGCAGGTGTTTTTCACACCCTAGTAGTGACCTCTGCTTCCTCGTGACCCCAGTTTGCTGGGTAGTGCTTTCACCAATGGTGGAAGAGGCAGGGTGGGTGGGGCCTCCCACTCCTGCTCCCATGGGTCACCACTTCCCACAAACCAACTCCAGGAAATTGTTTAATGCCCCCCTCCCCTGAGGTTTTTGGTTCCCTCAGAGAGGCCTTCACAGGCAGCAGCCGGGGCATTGTTTTCCCTGTAGTGGGAAAGGTGGCTTCCCTGGAGGGCAGGTTCCGACCTCAACTGTCTCCCACACAAAGGGCTTCCCTGAGCCAGGCCAGGAAGCGGGTGCTTTTCCTGAGCTTCCTTTTCTAGCATATTTTAAACCACCCAAGGATGCAACTGGGGGGAAAGATTTGAGGACAAAAGAGCTGAGTTTGTATGCTGGGAGTGGTTCTTTGAGCTGGAAAGCGGAGACCCTGGCTTCAGTCCTGGCTGGCACCTGTAGCCACCTGTAGACAGGCTGTGCTAGGTGTGACCCACTTTCCGCTCTGTCCACTACCATACTTGTTCTGAGCAGCAGCTGATGTTTGGTGCAGGAGAGTCTACGGCCCCACAGGCCTTACTGTCTGTCCTCTCACCTTCATGTGTCTGTGGGAGCCAGTGAGTGCCGGGGCTCCTAAGGCTTCAGAGGGGAGGAGACCACAGTTCCTGCCTGCCACCCCTGCTGGGACAGGTGGAGCCACAGATGCTAGCGGTGCCCTGGGCTACATAGGCACCCACATTCTTGTGTACCTCATCTGGCCAAGATGGGGAAGGAAAGAGGGTTAGGGGCTAAAAAGACCATGAGGTTGAAGGGGGGCTGTTCCCACCCACATGTTCTAAAAGGTCTTCAGACAAGCATTTAGCTAGGATCTTGTATGCTCATTTCGCTGAGGTCTATGGGGAAAGTGAAGGAATGGAGCTCTGGTCTGTAGGGGTCTTCCATCTTTTGGACTTTGAATAAAATGCTCTGAACCAAAAAGAATACCAGGGAGGCAGGAGGTCATTGAATCTGCTCAGCCTGCTGTGAGCACCTTTCTGCACTGGGATTCAGGGGGCTTAGACTGGCTTGTTCTCAGGGAAGGGATGAGGTCCCAGAACTTGTCTCCTGGCCCCTAGAAACCTCTGCCAAGGATGGGGCTGGGATTGTTGACCCTGTGAAAAGTGGGCTGTTTGAGAGGTGGCCCTGGTTTTGGACCCATTGTGGGAAGGTCGGGTGGCAGGCAGCCAACCTTACTGTGTTTTAGCAGAACAGAACAAAGTCAAGCTGGGGGGGGGGGGATCTACATTGAATCAGCTCTGGGGTGGTACAAGAGCATGGTCACCATTTGTTGAGTGGGAACTTGCAGAACCAGGGCCTCAGCTATACTTAGGTGGCTCTAGATGCAGGTAGAAAAGATGAAGGAAAACAGAAGCTCCTTCACCCAGTCGCAGATACTCGCAGTGGTGCGGGGTCCTAAAGGATGCAGTAATGTACTGAGCCACCTCTGTCTACAGTTTGGGTCATAGATCTGCTGTGTACTCTGGGACCCAGGGGTTCAGATGCCTTAGTACAGGCCCCTGGCCCCAGAAAAGAATAAGCTTGGTTCTCAGACAGGGGCCTGTGGTGCCTTTCAATTGTCAGGTGCTCTTACCTGCGCAATGAATGTGTTCCTTGAGGGACAGGACTGTACCTTTGTAAATCAAACCTAGCCATGCTCAGAGTGAGAGTCCCTCAGCATCTTGAATCTGCTGGTACCTGCTGCAGGGCCCCTGTTCAACCACCACCACCACACACAGCTATCTTGCAATAGTGAGGCCAAACTGAGTGTTCTGTCTCACATGTAGCAGCTGACCTGGGAGGGTCTCAGAAACCCTATGCCCTTCTGGAAGTGCTTTCTCTCACCCCACAGTTCCTCTGGCCACTGGGTTTTGGGAAGCGAGTGAAACCCCCCAGCCATCTAAGCTCTAGTACACCCTCTACCCTTTTCCTCAGCCCTACTTGACCATAAACCCATTGAAGGTAGGAGGAGCTAAGGAACTCCCTCCGTAGTCCCTCTGCCCCCCCCCTTCTTGGGGTGGAGGGAGCTGTCATCTGTCCCCTGGGGGCGGCAGATGGCCATGTAGTTTGGAAAGGAAAACAGCACAATTTAGAATTAGTCCCGGGTGAGAGGCCACAGCAACATCTGCCTCCGGATGCTTTGGGGAGTCACATTTCTATGGAGCAGTGCTGCCAGGGAGGTGGGAGGCAGCACAGTGGAAATACTGAAGCCGCCAACAAAGCGCCGGCGTCAGTTGTGGGATGACAGGCACAGGGGCCATTTGTACTCCTCTGCATCTGTGGAAGCCCACCCCCTTCCTGGGCCCCAGCCCGCCTGCTGCTCACCTGCAGCCAGCCACAGTGGGACAGGTCACACCGCAGGCCGCGTAGCATGTAGTGTAGAAGAGGCAGAGTAGAGAAGTAGGTGCCCTAACGAGTGCTAAGAAGGAAGTAAGGAGAAGGCACAGCTGCCATGGCTGGGTTCCCACGGCTGAAGCCTTGAGTGGCAGGGCTAGAACATTGCAGAGCACAGGCAGTTGTTCCTGTCCTGAGGACCTTTCAGTCCTGGAAGGGTCTTTCTGCTACCCAGCCAGGAGGTGACTCAGGGGAAGCAGAGGACATCCGGGGTCACTCAGAGAGGCTCTGGTCTGGTGCTCAGGGATTCCCCAGTGAGTGAAGCCGCTGTTGGGTACAGCCTCCCATGTAGGGCTTAAGTGTCTCTTTGTTGCTCACATCCACTGGCCAGTGTTGAGGACCAAATGGCCATTTATGCTAGGGATATAGGAGCAAGGAATTGTGGCCATGGCTATAGTCCAGCTGTGGCCTCAGAGTCCCCTTCTTCCTTCTTAGGGACGTCTGAATGCTGTGAGGGATGTGGCTAGGTGGCATAGAGGCCAGACAAGTAGGCCACAAACAGGAGAAGGACCTGCAAGCCACCCCCAATCCCACCCCTATTGTCCCCAACTTAGACCCTGACACTTGGCTCCAGGCATCATGGTCTTATCCAGGTGGCCCTGCTGTTCCTCCAGCTGTGGTATGCTGGTAGTGGCTGGTGGCCTTACCCATGGAGGTAGGCCCAGCTGGGCAACATGCCTGCACTATAGTGTCCCCAAGGCTCAGGGTGGCAGTGGGGTGGACAATGGGCCTTCTCAGCTACCACATTCCCCCACGGAGGAACTTCCCTGGCCACAGGCTTCCCAGCTCCTGCCCCACCCGCTGGGGTTGGCGTCTGGCTGCGCCCAGCAGGAGCAGCTGTCCCCTCCACAGATGCACCTGCTCCCTGCTGCCCTTTGTCCATGTTGCCAACGCCTGATTTATTGGCCATGTTTTCCCTCTTGCTGGTCTAACAGAGCACAACCGCACTAGCAAGTGTGTATCACATCTAGGCAGGTTCCCCAGTCTCCTCATTGTGGTTCCTACCCAGAGTGCTTTAGGGAACACAGCCATGGCTGGAGAGGAAGAAGAGTGTGAGCAGGTTGGGGCCTTTGGCTACTTTCAGTGTCTTTTCCTTAAAAAACTTAGAAGGGGATTGCTTAAGGGCTAGAGAGCATGGCATTGGGCTTGCCCCATTTTTCCCAACCGGGGAAATCCTCCCGCCTTTTGGAGCCTTAGTCCCACTGGCCTAGAGCTCCCTCACTCCCCTAGTCTGCAGGAATGGGTGGACGGCAGCTCCATTTAGATTTGAAGAGGAAGCTCCCTCTGTCCCTCAACACTCCCTCCCCCACGACTTCACCAATGGCTGGGAAAGAAAAAAAAAAAAAGCTTTTCTCCAAGTGGGCCGAGGCCAACCCTGCCTGACAAAGGGGCATTGATCCAGAGAGGAGGGCTGCTTCTAGGGGCCAGCTTCAGCCTGCAGATCCCCAGCTCCCAGCATCCTCTCCAGCAGGCTAGTAACTGGATCCATGAGCAGGGAAGGCAATGTCTGCTTCCTAGCCTCCCCAAGCGTGGCTCTGCCAGAGAAGCAAGTGTGGATCTCAGTAGCTGGCCACACTGGTAGGGAGGTACTCTCCAGGGGTACTGCAAGCAAGAGGAGCCAGATGTCCCGTGCTGGGCCCTCACCACACACACATAACAAACACACACTTCCCAAGCTGGGCAGGAACCATTGCAAAGGCTTGAGTTAACTCCCTGGGGGTGGGATGTGATTTATTTTCTTTAAGCCAGTTGGTTTGAGACTTTTGGCTTCTGGCAACAGATGGTCACCAGAGTGGCCATTTTGTGTCTTCCATGCCCAAACTATAGACACAGATGAAAGAGGCTTCAGAGAGGACAGATGCCTCCCAGTACTTCTGCTGAGATACCTAACCCCAGCCCCCAAGCTGCCTCCAACAGCTCTTAGTGAGGAGGCCTCTCTCTCCTGGGGCCACCCTCACACCGGTTTGGTTATAAATAGCAGTTAACTGGAAGGCTAACAGGCTGGCATTGGAGAGGGAGATTGGGGTTGCAGCCATAGCTTTGGGTGCTTGGGGATCAAGGGGCAGTCTTTATGCCAGTGGTTAGGCTCTGGAAAACACGATGGCTATTGACAAGGGCTGTGTCCACCCAGCACCCGGCTGTGATCCTGCCATGGGCTGCTCTGTTGGTCAGCACGTTCTGCCTCAGAGCCTTTGCCTCTGGGAAGAGCTAGGCTTGGCGGCTCCCAGAGCCTTCTCTGGGAATGTAGGGCCAGAAGGTGGGTCAGGAGTGGGGTCAGGATTTATGGCCCAGGCTCTGGGAGCTAGGCAGGCAGGTGGCTGAGGAGACTGCTGCGTCTCAGGCACTGGTGGACCTTGAGCTTGTTCCCTGCAGCGAACCAAGGAGTGTAAGCTTGGAGACAGGAACCCCCACCTGTCTGGAGTGGGGTAGGCCCACCAGTGTGCCCACAAAGAGCCAAGGAGGACTAACCTTCACTGCATCATGCCCTCAGAGGACGGTGCTGATGTTGCTGGCTTATGGTACAGAGAACTTGTGTGTGGAAGTTTAATTTGTCCCCTGAGAGCGGTGCCATTACTGTTGAGGTTATGATATGAGGAACCTGTGTCTGGGAGCTGAGTTGTAGAGAGTGGGCACCAGCCTGCATCCTGGCATAGCCCCCTTGCTACAGGGCAGGAACTGAATAGAAAGAAAGCACATACAAGCTCCAGTCTGCTCTGCTTCCCGCGTTTACTGTGCTATTGATGTTTGAAAGTCGAAGGAACCGTGAACTCTTTTATTGCCCAGATGATGCATATTCATGACAGAGCTGGGAGAGAAAAGCTGATCAGCCTCCCAATGAGAGTTTCACAGAGTCGTCCCCCCAACACCCGGGCCTCTGCTGGGCCCACAGGGGCCCTTTTTCCATGGCTCACTGCGAATATAGACCCAGGTTTGAAATCTGCCTGGCTTGAAATTCAAGCTGGTCTTGTCTCTAGCCTGGCCCCAATTAACTGTCATTACTATTACTTTTTATTGAGGTGAACTTCACTTTGTATGTGAAAGTAACCACTTTAAAGTGAGTGCCTCCATGGCGCTGGTATGTGCTCCAGGGGTTTCATCATCCCAGGAACCTCTGCCTACCAGGCAGCCGCTGCACTTCCATTCTACAGCCTGATTCCAGTTGCACCTGCTGTCCAGGGTGGGGGTAGTGGTGGCCATGACAGAAATGAGGGAGCTAACTGCCCTGTGTGTCTGTCAACAGCTGCAGTGGGGCATTTGTGGGCCAACGATGCCAGGACCCCAATCCGTGCCTCAGCACACCCTGTAAGAATGCTGGAACATGCCACATTGTGGACCGTGGTGGCACCGTGGATTATGCCTGCAGCTGCCCGTTGGGTTTCTCTGGGCCCCTTTGCCTGACACCTCTGGACAATGCCTGCCTGGCCAACCCCTGCCGCAACGGGGGTACCTGTGACCTGCTCACCCTCACAGAATACAAGTGCCGCTGCCCCCCAGGGTGGTCAGGTAAGGACTGCAGGGAGACTGTGAACGTCATAGCTGGGACCCTTAAGCCCAGATGTACCCATGTTTACTTGTGATACTCTGGCACATCAGAATTGCTTCTGGCTCAGAGTTAAGCTGAGATCCAGGGAAATCTTGGCATTCCTCAGGAACTCTGGTCTTTTCCAGCCCTGAACTATCTGATTTTTGACTGCCCTATTCCAGGACCCCAAACCCTCACAATTTCTGTGAGCAAAGTGGGAGTTCTCATGTAACCCTGACCTTACCCTCCCCCTGTCAGGATGCCTTAAGCTGGTATTACTTACACATGTGGGGTCCAGGAGACAACTAGGTACCATTCCTACTAGTGTCTCTGACCTTAGGCAGTCACCTAATCTCTTGTGACTCACAGTCCTCTGCATGCAGAAAGATGGCCACATTTTGCATCAGTACTTCAAATTCTGAAGATCACACCTTAGGTCTGTCCCCAGTTGGTGCCTCCATAATATCCAAATCTGCCATGGGCTCATCGGGAGGCCCTGGATAGAGCTGACCCTCTTGCCTGTCCCAACCCCACTTCCAGGAAAGTCATGTCAGCAGGCTGATCCATGTGCCTCCAACCCCTGTGCCAATGGCGGCCAGTGCCTACCCTTTGAGTCTTCCTACATCTGTGGCTGCCCGCCGGGCTTCCATGGCCCCACCTGCAGGCAAGACGTTAACGAGTGCAGCCAGAACCCTGGGCTGTGCCGCCACGGAGGCACCTGTCACAATGAGATCGGCTCCTATCGCTGTGCCTGCCGCGCCACCCACACTGGTCCCCACTGTGAACTACCCTATGTGCCCTGCAGCCCCTCACCCTGCCAGAACGGGGGCACCTGCCGCCCTACGGGAGACACCACCCACGAGTGTGCCTGCCTGCCAGGTAGGTCCCTGCTCTGTATGCTGACCTCTAGCCTGTGAGTGTTCTTGAGGCTGACCTCAAGCCTCAGGGTGCAGAGGGTCCCTTCTTTGTGGAAGGAGCCCAGACGGAAGCTTAGAGAAGGCCAGCAGCAGAGTGCCTGGCAGACAGACAGATATGCTTCTCAGGAACAGGTTCCCACGGTGTAGTATAAGGTCAGGATAGGGATGCAGAAGCCAGGTGACACTCTCAGTGACACCACACACTTCATGTCCCACGGGTCCACTTCTGTCTGGGCCATCTGCTGAGACCCAGACAGCTGGGTACATAACTCCCAAGCCTTCTTTCTGCTGAGAAGGGTGCCTTCCCTTGGGTACTCCCTTCTTTCTGGAGTGCCTCTGACCCCTGGCCGTTTAATTACTGTCTGTACCCTGAGCCTCTTAGTGCTGGGAGCCAGCCTGCCTTTATAGATGCTCATGAGCTCTCTGGCATCCACGTGTGAGTCTCTATATGTCAGGGGAGCACCCTGTCATGGGCAGTCCCTGGGGTTTCCCCTGTCTCTGGGGATGGAAATTGGATAGCAGTGCCCTGAGGGCCTTAGGGACCTCAAGTTGCTCATGACTTCCTCAGTAGCAGCCTTCAGGGGTGGGGCCTGAAGGCACAGTCCTAGTCCATTCTGTTACCTTTCTAAGGATGGAAACTCAGAGTTTTGAGACCTTATCTCCGCCACATTGAGAGCAGTTGAGAGGAAGGGGGAGTGGGCTCAAGAAATAGGAATAGATTTGGTTGTTGGAGGTAACCTCAGGCCACCCCTTCTTTGCAATGCCGAGGCTACCCTACCCCCTGAAAAAGGGAAGTTCCCTTCTGCCTCAAGCTTGCAGAGCCAGCCTCAAGGCTCTGCGTGCAGACACTGGCTTATGCATTTCCTGAAAGGCATTGGGCAAGCTTGGAGGTAACAGACAGCTGCCTACACACTCCCCAGCCAGCTAGGCTCTTTGGAGGGCTGGGACAGAATCTTCATGCTCAGTGTGGGTCCCAGAGCTGTGGGTTCCAGTCCTTCCTGGTGTCTACATAAGCCCCCAGGTGTTAGAACATGTGTTGAGAGGTTATACTGGTGGGTCTGCCATGCAGGCTGGGAGAAAGCAGCCTTGTCCAGGGAGCTTGTGCGTGGATCTGGCAACAACCCACCTTAGGCAGGGCAGGGTGGGTCAGCTCTGGGTGCTGGTAAAGAAAGGGCTGGGTGGGGTCCACTTACCGTAGCTGCTGGGTCTCAGAGGTTGATGTGCAGTGTCTGGGTCACCCTTAAAGACAGAACATCCTCTCGCTACCCTGTGTGGTGACTGTCTCAGAGTAGGGAGAGGTGAAAATTGTCTACCAAGTTGCTGTTGAAGGGACTCAGTCTGGGCTCCGTTATGCCCACCATTTGAGCTCTCAGGTAGTCCTGTACTGGGTCCCCTGAAAGCCATATGAGCTAAGGAGATATAGGGAACCAAGGTTAGGACAGAACTCAGCGCTGGGAGTTGAAGTGCCTCTGTCTCTGGTGTTCCCTGCTGTGCAGCACCTGGATCCCTCCTGCTCTTACAGACCGGTTCTCTGGAGGATGCTGCATAGGAAGAGGAGGCTCTGGCCAGGCTCTACTTGGGACTTATGCTCTCTTGTCCTCTTCCCCAGTGAAATCATTCTGTATTGCTCAGAGTACCTCCAGGATCACCCCTAGCCTGGAACCTTGCCCTATGTTAGAATGAAGCTACTCATAGGCAGGAAGATATGCTGTCTGGTCTTTCTGACCCCTAGGAAAGCACTAGGCTCCAAGTTGGTCCTTCCCCTACTCAAATAAGTGTTTGTTTTTCATTGTGGCTTTTCGAAGCCTCCAGCTTTGTGCCATGATGCAAGCTGGTGAGGTAAAGGGGGGATCTTTGAGGAGGAGCCAAACAGGTGGGTTCTCCAAGGGCAGGAGGGGTTCAAAGGCATCCCCAGAGAGGGTGTTAATTAGTAACTGGCTGCAGGTTTGGCTGTTGCCAGACTTGCCTTTCTGGGTTGATCATTGAACCAGCGGGAGTTGAGGAGATTAATAGCTAACTGGCTGCTGAGGAGGCCCTTATGAAGGCCACACGGCAGGCCACACCCTGGGGCCCAGCCCCAGGCTAGATGGGCTGCCTTAGCCTTTTGGGGAAAAATAGGTACCCTGGCTGTGCCCTGAGGGAAAGAGCCCACAGGTCCTGATTCAGCAGGCCTGTCTGGGTCCCTCCACTCTGGTGTCCAACTCAGTGCTCCCAAGTCTCAGTTTTAGCTCCAGCAGGGTTAGATATTCATGTCTGCCCCACTGTTTCCGTGTAGACAACCCCAGTATGCAATTACCAGAAACTCTGTTATTTAGTGTTAGTGGTTTTGTGGCAGAACCTTCTAGAACACTGTGTTCCTGGACCCCTATCTGGTGTAGTCAGCTCTTACAGAGCGACTTTCTAGAGAAGAGCTTTTCACCTGTGGACACAGGGGCAGGGAAGCTGTGGAGGGATAGATAGACGCCTTGTCCAAATCAGGACATTGCAGGCCAGAAACTGAAGACACTGGAGCCCAGCAGGGGCTCCTCTGCAGGCCCCTAAGGTCAGGTTGACCTGCTGGCCTCTGTCCCTCAGGCTTTGCTGGACAGAACTGTGAAGAAAATGTGGATGACTGTCCAGGAAACAGCTGCAAGAATGGGGGTGCCTGTGTGGATGGCGTGAATACCTACAACTGCCGCTGCCCACCGGAGTGGACAGGTACGTATGTGCATGGGACTTGTATGGAGTAGCCTACTAATTAAACCGAGCACAACAATGGTAGGGAGGTCTGAGCTCTGTTCCACACCAGAGAATCCCAGCCTGCAAGACCCAGGGTGGCCCAGGAGACTGGTGGCATGGGCAGCTCCTATGCTTCCACTCGGAGTCAGCACAGCTCCGCATCAGCTGCTTCTTGTGGGCCATTAGCAGCTCATATCCAGAATCAGGTCCCCAGCACCGAGCCATCCAGGACTCTAGCATTCTGCGAAAGCTACCAGGGATGAATACAAGGCTGTCCTCAAGGGGCTCACTGGTTAATGCTAAACCAGGTCAGCCATAAGATGTCAGCCGTTTGGGCTAGAGAATGGGGCACCTCGTGCTGGCTGCACAAGTCAGCTGGAATGACTTCCTGGAGAGAGGGGCTTACAGCCCCACAGCCCAGGGCAGGGCACTTGGCACATGGCAGCTGGGGAGGCTCATGATGCTGTGGCCCCTGCAGGCCAGTACTGTACAGAGGATGTGGACGAGTGTCAGCTCATGCCCAACGCCTGTCAGAATGGTGGGACCTGCCACAATACCCACGGTGGCTACAACTGTGTGTGTGTCAATGGCTGGACTGGTGAGGACTGCAGTGAGAACATCGATGACTGTGCCAGCGCTGCCTGTTTTCAGGGTGCCACCTGCCATGACCGTGTGGCTTCCTTCTACTGCGAGTGTCCACATGGGCGCACAGGTGAGTGAGTGCAGGAGTCTCTCAGGAAACTCAACACCCCTGTTTGCACACACCAGGGACCAGCTTCACTCACATAGCTACAGGGCTGGGCATGTGGCTCAGTTGGTAGAGTGCCTGCTCAGCATGCACAGGGTCCTGGATCCTAGTACCACATAAACTGTGGGTAGTGGTATATGCCTGTCAATCCAACACGCAGGGAACAGTGGATCCAAAGTTTAAGGTCATCTTTAGCTATGTAGCAAATTTGAGTCCAGCCTGGAATATGTGAGACCCTGTCTTAGGAAAGCAATAAACAAACAAATAAATAAAAGCTGTGGCTCTTTGGCACCTCTAGCAATGACCCAGTTGACCCTGCTAGACAAAGAGGCTATCCTGGTGACAGACCACCTACATTGTGGGATGCTTGAGTGGGTCACAGAGATTCCTTCCAGTGTGTTGGGTGAGGATGGCCCAAGTACACATCCTGTGATCCCCAGGGTGGTGAAAAGCAGAGCCTACTCACCACAGCTGTACTGTCTAGGTCTGCTGTGCCACCTCAATGATGCATGCATC
Source organism: Meriones unguiculatus (assembly GCF_030254825.1). NCBI lineage: Eukaryota > Metazoa > Chordata > Mammalia > Rodentia > Muridae > Meriones > Meriones unguiculatus. The sequence goes on along the minus strand of NC_083356.1, from coordinate 69,081,539 downwards.
AGCAACCCCTGCAACGAGGGCTCCAACTGTGACACCAACCCTGTCAACGGCAAGGCCATCTGCACTTGCCCCTCGGGCTACATGGGACCCGCCTGCAGCCAGGATGTGGATGAGTGTGCTCTGGGTAGGTGCAGGTGCAATGGCACAAGCAGCAGGAACTGGCTTGTCATATGGGGGTGTGACCTGTCCTGGAGAACCACCGCTTTGATGGCATGGGCTGCGGCATTGCATTGCATTGGTCTGGAGGCCGGAAGGCCAGATCAGCCTTCATTTGTGTCTCCCCCACCAGGTGCCAACCCCTGTGAGCATGCAGGCAAGTGCCTCAACACACTGGGTTCCTTTGAGTGCCAGTGTCTGCAGGGATACACAGGGCCCCGCTGTGAGATTGATGTCAATGAGTGTGTCTCCAACCCATGTCAGAATGATGCCACTTGTTTGGACCAAATTGGGGAGTTCCAGTGTATATGTATGCCAGGTATGTCTATGCCACCTCCCACCTTGGGGGCTGCCAAGAGCAGGGAGTGGGAGACTGAGTTGAAGTTGGGTAGCCTCAAGTAAGAGTTCTGTCAAGGTTGGCAGCACCTGGGAAACTGAGGCCAGGATAACAGGACAAAGTAGAGAATGTGCCCAGAGTTGGGCGAATAGAGTACGTACAGACATGAACCATAGTCGGCATACTAAGGCTGTATGGGGGAGGCTCATTTCTGTCCCAAGTCTTCAGCTAGGGGCTTCTTGTAGGGCCTGCCAAATCTATCTGCAGTCTTACCATCTTCTGTCCACAGGTTATGAGGGTGTATACTGTGAGGTCAACACTGACGAGTGCGCCAGCAGCCCCTGTCTGCACAATGGCCACTGCGTGGACAAGATCAACGAGTTCCTGTGTCAGTGCCCCAAAGGTGAGGCCACCTACTTAACCACAGGACCTGTGTCCGCACGATCTCTTCCCAGAACACTTTGAGGGAGGACTTTGCCTTGTGACTTGACCAGGATGTTTTCAGGCTTTCCTCAAAGGTAAAGGCCCACCTGAGCAATGGGCATTGAGCCCACCATGCTGAGACACAGGAAGCCTGGCATCAGAAATGGAGGGAGGGGTGACAGGAGCTGCAGTGCTCCTGAGATAGAAGGGTCCAGCTGGCTTTCCCCAGGTCCCATTTTTGATGGTCATGGGGAGTGAGGACATAGTTTGGGGATCTGACCTGTATGCCTGGAAAGAACTTGGAGGAACTGAGGAGGGGACGGAGGGGCCTTGGGAAGGGGATTCTTCTGCCCCAGGGCTGGACCAGGTCTTGGGCCTTCTGAGATGTAAATCAGCAATCCTAGACATGGTTGAGCCAGGGGAGTCCCATTCACAGCCTAGTGCAGCTGTAACCATAGCAACCAGAGGCTGTTTGGGAAAAAAGGCCCTCTGTTGAGGCAGCCAGTGAGTAGTGCTGAACAAGGAGCTGATCAGAGAGGGCTGCGGTGCAAGGGGCTAGGATACTGTCAGATGTCATCATCTCTTCTTCTCTGGCCACAGGCTTCAGCGGGCACCTGTGTCAGTATGATGTGGATGAGTGTGCCAGCACACCTTGCAAAAATGGCGCCAAGTGCCTGGATGGGCCCAACACCTACACCTGTGTGTGCACAGAAGGTACAAGAGGGAGTGCAGGATTGGGGGCAAAAGACCAGAGAGGCCTTAGTCTGAGGATCAGGAACTTAGCTCTGCTTTGACTCCAGGCAGGAGTGGTGAGAATATCCCAGGGTATATGACACCCTTCACATCCATCAGTGACCAGGCAGTGACTCTGGGCCTGCTTAGTGGTTTCCCAAGGTGTGGCTAGCTGAGTATTGAGCTAGCCCTGAAGCTCACCTGTGCCCACCCTTCCTGTGATCTAGGTTACACGGGAACACACTGCGAGGTGGACATTGATGAATGTGACCCTGACCCCTGTCACTATGGTTCCTGCAAGGATGGTGTGGCCACCTTTACCTGCCTCTGCCAGCCAGGCTACACAGGCCATCACTGTGAGACCAACATTAATGAGTGCCATAGCCAGCCGTGCCGCCATGGGGCAACCTGCCAGGATCGTGATAACTCTTACCTCTGCTTATGCCTCAAGGGAACCACAGGTGACTGGCCAGAGCCGGCAGTGGGTGGAAAAGGGCAAGGCTAGGTTTGGAAGCTGACCACTTGTCATGCTGGCCCTAGGACCCAACTGTGAGATCAACCTGGACGACTGTGCCAGCAACCCCTGTGACTCAGGCACGTGTCTAGACAAGATTGATGGCTACGAGTGTGCCTGCGAACCAGGCTATACAGGTGAATAACTGAAGTCAGAGGTCAAGGTCACCCTAGAGTCATTAGATGAATCAGATCTGGGAGACTCTGAGGTTAGCGGGGCTTTGAAGGTTGGATTAGTGGACAAGCTGGTGTCCACTACCTAGCCCTTGGCTGGCCAACCAGCAGAGATGTCAGAAAGCCTGGGTGGCCTCCACACACCTTCTGTACCTGTCAGTGTCAGCCCTGGCCACGTCAGACTTGATGGCCCAGTAGGCTGAGATGGGGTGGCCAGAGCTCTGAGGCCAGGCTTTAGGGGATGTGTTCTGCCTCTGACACCCTTAGATCTGATAAGGTTCTTAACCTCTCTGGGCCCCAGGGGTCTTGTCAATTAGGGGTACTTGGGAGAGCAGCAGAAGAGAATGGGTCTCAAGACTGTAGCAAAGCTGGGCTGAAGAATAACTTTGTTGGAGGGTGTTGGCCTAGCATGTGCAGAGCCCTGGGTTACTGTCCTACCACATAAACCACACGCAGTGGCCTATGTCTGTGGGCTAGCACTCTCACGTTGAAAGCATGTGGCCAGGGGTGGCGCACGCCTGTGATCCCAGTGCTCTGGGAGGCAGAGGCAGGTGGATCTCTGTGAGTTTGAGGCCAGCCTGGTCTACAGAATCCAGGACAGCCAAGGCTACACAGAGCAACCTTTTCTCAAAACAGGAAAGAGGAAGAAAGGAAGGAAGGAAAGAAAGAAACGAAAGAAAAAAGAGAGAGAGAGAGAAAGAAAGAAAGAAAGAAAGAAAGAAAGAAAGAAAGAAAGAAAGAAAGAAAGAAAGAGAAAAGAGAAGAATCAGAAGTTCAGGTCATTCTTAGCTACATAGTGGCCAGATTGGAATACGTGAGATTCTGAAGCTACTGGCACCACAGTCAAGTAGCTCATTGCTACATAAGGCAGTTTACTATAGCTTATAATTCCACAGATTAGCATATGGGGAAACTGAGGCCCAAATGGGTCTAGCTCCAGGAGGGGTGAGCTCTGGGTAACAGACCTGGTATCTGTGCCCCTTCCCACCCACAGGAAGCATGTGCAATGTCAACATTGATGAGTGTGCAGGCAGCCCCTGCCACAATGGGGGTACCTGTGAGGATGGCATCGCGGGCTTCACCTGCCGCTGCCCTGAGGGCTACCATGACCCCACATGCCTGTCTGAAGTCAATGAGTGCAACAGTAACCCCTGCATCCATGGGACCTGCCGGGATGGCCTCAACGGGTATGGCAGACTGGCCTGGGAGGTACCATTTAGAAGCCTGGAGCAGACACAGGCTGGGTGAATGGGTGGTCATGTGAGACCAGTGGTCCTGAGGTCAACTCCCAGTGTCTTTCCTACATCCCTGGGCTGCGTCCTCATTGGCTAACAGCAGTGTAGGATACAGACCTTAAGCACACCATGGCAGCTGAAATAGTCGTCTGATACTTGTGATGACAGTGTCCTTTTGCCAGTGGGTGGGAGGAACTATTATTAAGTCTTTATTAAAACTATTTAGGTTTTACATTGTCACATTGTCCCAGTCTGGAACCCTTGCACGGTCTTGGGCAAAGTGGGTACCTCCAGGCCCAGTAGATGTGTCCCAGTAGATGCGTCCATGCCGTCAGACTGGAACTATAGTCTAGCTGGAGGGCAGAGCCCAGGCTGCAACACAGTGCTCTCTGTAGGTACAAGTGTGACTGTGCCCCTGGGTGGAGTGGAACAAACTGTGATATCAACAACAACGAATGTGAGTCGAACCCTTGTGTCAATGGTGGCACCTGCAGAGACATGACAAGTGGCTACGTGTGCACCTGCCGAGAAGGCTTCAGTGGTGAGTGTTGTGGGTGACACAGCAGAGGGTCCTCCCTGGCGGCCTGGGGCTGGCAGTACAGCCCACCGCATCCTCTTCTTGGTCTGCCTGATATACAGGGGCTGCCGGCATCTCTCAGGTTGGGCCTCTGGCTCTCCAGAGAAAAGGCATAGGGCAAAGGTGCAGGCCCACCCATTCTTGCTCCTCTTCCTACAGGCCCTAACTGCCAGACCAACATCAACGAATGTGCCTCCAACCCCTGCCTGAACCAGGGGACCTGCATTGATGATGTCGCCGGGTACAAGTGCAACTGTCCTCTGCCCTACACAGGTATGAGCAGCCAGGGGCTGTAATGGGCTGTGGTGGGGCTGGGCATATATGAACTCAGTAGGCATTCTAGAAGGTTCTGCCCCTTACTGAGGGCCTTAGGTCCTGCAGCACTTGGACCTGGGCCTGGGGTTAGAGTCACCAGATGAGCAAACATAGAGGATGCCTGAGAGGAAGCTCCAGGGTGTGTGTGTCCGGGTGTTTATCTGGCATGTCTGCAGTGAGGTGAGCACTGGACTCCTCCAGGAAAAGCCCAGGGGGCTGGTGAACACAGCATGGATCAGTGTCCACTTTGCCTGTGCCTCTGGGGACCCTGGCTGCCCTCCTCTGTCGGCTGGGCCTGGGATTCCTTTGATGGCAGTTTCTTTGTGTGAGGAGACAAGGAGCCCTCTGTTCAGATGAACAGAGGCTGCTCCTGCCATGGGCACTGCCTAAGGAATGGTGGGAAGTGGACCCCCTGCAGGAGAGATGTGCAAAGCATTGAACATGAAAGCCGTGGCCATGTTGCCCCACAACTCCTGCAGCTCCCAATACTGCCACTGAATACTGGTGGCTTCATGCTACTGCCGCCGGGCTCTGGACACCCCAAGTGGGTCTGTGGAGGCGGAGGGTCAATGCCTGGCAGCTGGTGACCGGGATGCTGTTTTCTTTGACAGAAGTTAAAGGGCCTGGATTTTGTCTTCTGTGTTGGTCAGTGAGGAAACTGTCAGCAGCTGGGCGCACCCCATGTCCCTCTTGGTCTTGTTGCTATCGGGGCTGGCAGGAGGAGTCAAGCCATGCTGACCAGCTTCCTGCTGGCCTGCTTCCTGCTTCCCTTTGCACAATTGTCGGAAACTCTGTCAAAGTTCCTGTCTGTTCAGGTCACCGTGGAAACCGATAGAGAGAGAGGCTCTGGAGACTCACACCAGCAGGCTGGGGACATGGCGGGAGACAAGGAAGATAAGGCTTCCTTGCTTAGCTCCTGGAGCCAACCATGGCCATAAACAGGAAAGCTAGCCTGGATTCCACATGGCTCCCCCAGGCGGTTATCAGATTCACTGCCTGGTATGCTGCTGCCCCCATGCTCCCTGACAACTTTGATGTGTTGGGGTAGCCATAGTAGCGCTGTCTCCCTCTAGAGTAACCTCCTGTGAGCCAGAGCCTCAGGAATAGCTGCAAGGCTTTTCCTGGGATGGGGAGCAAATCAGGGTCTTCGAGGCTCAGCCACCTGTTACTGTATTTTTGGGGTTTTATGGTTGGGCAAGGCCCAAGCTGCATCTTGCAGCGTTTGGGAGACAAGAGATGGTTTTGGGGGCTCGATAGATGGCTCCTGAAGAAAGAGTGCTTGCTGTGGAAATATGAGACCTGTTCCATGAAAATAGAGCACCAATAACTGCCTGTAAACCCAACATTTGGGAGCAGAGCCAGATGTATCCTGAGAGCTCACTGGCTGTCCAGCCTAGCTAAAATGGCAAGCTTCGGATTCAGTGAGACTCTGTCTCAAAGGAAAAAGATGCAGAGTTTGTAGCAGGCCCCTGACATCATTTCTGCCTCTGCATGCACACTCGTGCACACATACACACCCATGTGCATATAACCATATACTTTTAAAACGTGATTTTCAGAGAGAGATTTGTTTCTGCTTTATATCTGACTTCCTGTCTGTGATTGTCTGGATCAGGGTCTGGCTGGCCAAGCATACAGGGAGGGTCCCTACACCCTTTCTCCCCTCTCTGGGAGATACTGTGGGCCAGGACCACTGGATTCTACTCCCTATCTTTCTCCCTAGGAGCCGCGTGTGAGGTGGTATTGGCCCCATGTGCCACCAGCCCCTGCAAAAACAGTGGAGTGTGCAAGGAGTCTGAGGACTATGAGAGCTTTTCCTGTGTCTGTCCCACAGGCTGGCAAGGTGAGGCTAGCCTGGTCCTACCAGACTGGAACAAGGATGGTGGGTGGGAAGTCCAGGGCCTGGCCAGCTCCAGGCAGGAAGAAGTAGGCTCTAGTCTCCAGAAATGAGGTCATAGGTGCTGAGCCACCTACTCTGGGAAGCTCCAGCAGCAGAAGATGACCTTGGATGGCCCTTGCCATCCTGACTCCATGGTCTTCTGTTCCCTTGAGGTCGGGGGAGAAGTATTGCAGGTAGACCAGCTAGGGCAGAAGCTCAGCTGGTTGGGGCAGGGTAACCAAATGAATCTTGTCCTCACAGGTCAAACCTGTGAGATCGACATCAATGAGTGTGTGAAAAGCCCATGTCGCCATGATGCCTCCTGCCAGAACACCAATGGCAGCTACCGCTGCCTCTGCCAGGCTGGCTACACAGGACGCAACTGTGAGAGTGACATCGATGACTGCCGGCCCAGTAAGTGGTACCCAGCTCTGTCCACCCCACATTCAGGTGCCTGTGTCCCTAGACACACATGTCAGGGAGCTGCTGAGAGTCTGAGGATGGAAAATAGGCCTGGCACCTAGTGGCAGCCAATGCTGCAAGACTGTGAGTAGTAGCCATGTCCTAAGCTGTGCCTGAAAGGAGACAGGTCAGATGCTAGGGACAGGCCAGGAAGTGACTGTTGAACACCGCTGTGTGCTTCACATGGGCTGACCGGAGTGGCTACAAAAGGCTTTGCAACTAGATTGGCCAACCCAGTTGTATGACATGGAACAGAGATACCAGGCACTTCACAATGATGACATGGGGCCTGGCTATGTTCAGCCTTGACACTTGGGCCTTGTCGGGACCCACTGAGTTGTGTAGGGCTCTGAGGTTGCCCCCATCCTGATTCAAAGCTAAAGACAGAGATTGAGGGAGGGTTGACCTGGCACCATCAGGATATATGTAAGGAGTGGGCTTCCCCATGACTGCTCTGTGAAGCTGCCTGAATTCCTGTCTTGCCACTGTCTTTGGGGCTGAGGGAAGGAACATATGTGGAGCAGATCCTAGGCTCAGAGCTGGGATCAGCTCAGAGTGTGTGGACCCATCAACTAGTGTTACCAGAGGCTTTCTGTGAGCCCTTGCCATCCCACACCACCTTCTCAGCCTCAGATCCCTGTAGCATGGCCATCAGCCACCCTAAGGCTCATTTTTCTGTCCCTTCAGACCCATGTCACAATGGGGGTTCCTGCACCGATGGCATCAACACAGCCTTCTGCGACTGCCTGCCTGGCTTCCAGGGTGCCTTCTGTGAGGAGGACATCAATGAATGTGCCAGTAATCCCTGCCGAAACGGTGCCAACTGCACCGACTGTGTGGACAGCTACACATGCACCTGCCCTGCAGGCTTCAATGGCATCCACTGCGAGAACAATACACCGGACTGTACCGAGAGGTGTGTCCCAGGGTCCCCCTGGAGTGTGTGGCATGTGTACCAAGAGCTGCATTACCTTCCCAAGGGGCCTGGTGGGACCTGGCATTGGCTGAGGCAGGGGAAGAAATGGATGGTGAAGGACACAAAATGGATGACAGCATGGCCTTTCAAGCAGGTGTCTTGTCCAGATCCAGTGGGCATTTAGCACTAATTGAGTTGAATCCAGCATTGTTCATTATACTGTGGTGTCCCTCCTAAAGGGCCATTGTGACCTTCAGTGACTTAGAAGAAGGAAGTTTATCCAGAGGAACTGATGAACCAACCTCCTATCAAACAAGAGCTTATTTTCCCTTTTGCCCTAGTTGCCAGGAAGCTTAGAATTAAATGTCAATCTCAAGCCTAGTTTGTGATGTGCTTCTACAGTATTCTTATTTTGCCCTTGATTTTTTTTAACCGTCATGCACCCATGTGCATAAAATCTCTATCTATAAAATCTCTGATCATGAATTGAGTGTTGTGGCCAGGCTGGCATAGAGTTGTCTCCTCTGTAAGGACTTCAGGGTGCTCACTCACTCTCCCCTGCTTCCCCTCTGTCTCCAGCTCCTGCTTCAATGGTGGCACCTGTGTGGATGGTATCAACTCCTTCACCTGTCTGTGCCCACCTGGCTTCACGGGCAGCTACTGCCAGTATGATGTCAATGAGTGTGACTCACGGCCCTGTCTGCATGGTGGCACTTGCCAAGACAGCTATGGTACCTATAAGTGCACCTGCCCACAGGGCTACACGGGCCTCAACTGCCAGGTGAGCTGAGATTGCAGAGTGTGACACAGAAGGCCTAGGACTCTCCCCTGCCCACTGCTCAGCCTGAGCCATGCTAACTTTCAGAGGGTCGGGGACACAGAGGCAGGGAGGGCTCCCAGGTGCCATCATGGGTTGCTAGACTCAGAGTGGACCCACATCCTCTGGGAAAATGCCAAATTGGGCACTTTTGAGAGAAACAGGTGGGTATAGATGCCAGGCTCTTGCTTCTGTGGAGTGCACTATGTGGCCGTCGATCCAAATCAGCCTGGGGGCAGTGCTCACTTCTGATAGAGGGTGTCCAAGGAAAGGCAGCATGTGGGGTTGCAGAGGACAGCAAGAGAGACATGGGCCCAGTTCGAGGTTGCTCCCAGGGCAGGGGTGTTTGTGAGCCCTGTGCCTGGGAGTTCTTAGGTGACATTTTGAGCTGGTGGTAGGGCGGGGGTGGGGTGGGAGGTAGGGGGTAAAATGCTCCACTCCACTGGTTCTCAACCTGTGGGATGACCCCAATAGGAGTCGCATATCAGATATTTACATTATAATTCATAACAGTAGCACAATTATAGGTATGAAATAGCAACAAAATAATTGTATAGTTGGGGGTCACAACATAAGGAGCTGTATTAGGTCACAGCATTAGGAAGGGTGAGAACACCGCCCTACTGAGAGCTGGCCAGGACCAGAGTTGGTGGGGAAGGGGCCAACCACTGCCTATCTCCTCAGAACCTCGTGCGCTGGTGTGACTCAGCTCCTTGCAAAAATGGCGGCAAGTGCTGGCAGACCAACACACAGTACCACTGTGAGTGCCGCAGCGGCTGGACTGGTTTCAACTGCGATGTGCTCAGTGTGTCCTGCGAGGTGGCTGCACAGAAGCGAGGTAACTGGCTTGGCCCATCTGTCCTTGCTCCAGCTCATCTTAGGCCAGGAACGCCCTAGTGCCCACCAGGTCAGGAGGGCACGGCCGTAGTCCTCAGAGTTGGAGCCCAGGCCTCAGTTCCTTCCCGTCTTGTCTCCACAGGCATCGACGTCACTCTCCTGTGCCAGCATGGAGGGCTCTGTGTGGATGAGGAAGACAAACATTACTGCCACTGCCAGGCAGGGTACACGGGCAGCTACTGCGAGGACGAGGTGGATGAGTGCTCACCTAACCCTTGCCAGAATGGAGCCACCTGCACTGACTACCTCGGTGGCTTTTCCTGCAAGGTGTGGGTCGTCCTGGGGTGGCCAAGAGGGTATTGGCACGAGTGTTGCTGCAGGAGGGCTTTTGACTGGGAGCAGGTATATCATGGCAGACTGACACCACTGTCTTGTAAGAGCAAGGTGTTGTCATATACCTGTACGGGATCCAGGTGCATTACAGATGTGCTGGAGGAGGAGGAATGTGCCCTTTCCTAGATGGTCTCATGTTACCTAAGACCTGCTCTAAGGCCTCACTCCTATGGGACCAGGTGTTGTGTCCCCCCCCCCGACAGTGACTTTAACTTACTAAGGTCCTGCCTGGGGTTTGCTGGGTGGAGCCCTCCATTCAGGGCTGACAATGTAGGCCTAACTATTTGTGTGGCCCTGTGTAGCAAGGGAAACATGATATCATGACCCCAGCTAAGCTGTGGCCTGTGCCGTTTCTACAGTGTGTGGCTGGCTATCACGGGTCTAACTGCTCTGAGGAGATCAACGAGTGCCTGTCCCAGCCCTGCCAGAATGGGGGTACCTGCATTGATCTGACCAACACCTACAAGTGCTCCTGCCCCAGGGGCACACAGGGTAAGGGTGGAGGCCTGGGTGGCATGGGCAGGATCCAGCCGGAGTTCACTCCATCTTGCCTTGTGGGACCAAGGTGATGCAGAACTGGCCAAGGAACAGGAGTCTTAGTAGGAAGATGGGCTCCACTGGCACTGTGCCACCTTCTCTGGGTCCCGGTTTCTAAGTGATTGCTGGACTGGGCTATACAGGACAGAGTACAGCTGGTGCCGTCTCCTGATAGTTTTCATGGTTGCTCTGCAGGCGTGCACTGTGAGATCAATGTTGATGACTGCCACCCCCCACTTGATCCTGCCTCGAGAAGCCCCAAGTGCTTCAACAATGGCACCTGTGTGGACCAGGTGGGTGGCTATAGCTGCACCTGCCCACCAGGCTTCGTCGGGGAGCGGTGCGAGGGCGATGTCAATGAGTGTCTCTCCAACCCTTGTGACCCACGAGGTACCCAGAACTGCGTGCAGCGTGTTAATGACTTCCACTGCGAGTGCCGGGCTGGCCACACTGGTGCGTACCTTGGGCTGGTGGGCCGAATGGGTGGATGGGCAGTGTCAGCAGGCAGGGCTGGCTCCTTACTGTCCCCTCACACAGGACGCCGCTGCGAGTCAGTCATCAATGGCTGCAGGGGCAAACCATGCAAGAATGGCGGTGTCTGTGCCGTGGCCTCCAACACCGCCCGTGGATTCATCTGCAGGTGCCCTGCGGTAAGTACTCCTGGCCCTGGGCAGTTGCGAAGGTGTCAGGTCTGAGGGTGCCTGGACCCACTGACTCCTCTCTTGGGTGGATCTGTCCCACACACACTCTCACCCTGAATAGGTCAGCCTGAAGGCCTCTAGCAGAGGCTAGGGACCAAGTCCCATACTTCCTCATGTCCACTCCCCCACCTCATTCATAAAACTTGAGTGGGTATGATACATACGTGTCTGTAGTCCCAGTACTCTGGAGGCTGAGGCTGAAAGATCGCCCTGTATTTGAGCTACCTTAAGCTACAGAACAAGACCCTGTTTAAAAAGTGTATTCGCTGCTGTGCTATATTGGAAACCTAGATCCTCACACATGCTGGGCAAATGTTCTGCCGCTGAGTCCCAGCCCATCATTCTTAAATAGATGTTTATTTTAGAATGAACAGTTTTAGGTTGCATGAGAATTTAGCAGGAAGGCCAGGTCCCCAACTTGCCTGCCATTTCCTATGGTTACCACCTTGCACAGAAGGTATTGAGGGTCACTCTGAGCTGGCACTAATGTGCACTATTTGCTCTTGGGTACTGACACTCAGGGAGTCATACACATATAAGGTACCAGTGTCAGCCTAGGGTTTTGTGGCTCTAAAAACTCCTAGAGTTCTACCCAGTCAGCTAGTCCTCCAATTTGAAGATCTTGGGGAGCTTCCCATGGTGAGGATGTTTTAAGGGCCATGGACACCTTTCACAGGTCACGGGGTGTAGCCAGGCCTAGGCTGGGGTGTGTGGTATTCCTGAACCCACGCACCCTGATCCCATGCACCATCCTTTCTCCACCACAGGGCTTTGAGGGTGCCACGTGTGAGAATGACGCCCGCACTTGTGGCAGTTTGCGCTGCCTCAACGGTGGCACGTGCATCTCAGGCCCACGAAGTCCCACCTGCCTGTGCCTGGGCTCCTTCACTGGCCCCGAGTGTCAGTTCCCAGCCAGCAGCCCCTGTGTGGGTAGCAATCCCTGCTACAATCAGGGCACCTGTGAGCCCACATCTGAGAGCCCTTTCTACCGCTGTCTGTGCCCTGCCAAATTCAATGGACTGCTGTGCCACATCCTGGACTACAGCTTCACCGGTGGCGCCGGGCGCGACATCCCCCCGCCACAGATTGAGGAGGCCTGCGAGCTGCCCGAGTGCCAGAAGGATGCAGGCAACAAGGTCTGCGACCTGCAGTGTAACAACCACGCGTGTGGCTGGGACGGCGGGGACTGCTCCCTCAACTTCAACGACCCCTGGAAGAACTGCACACAGTCCCTGCAGTGCTGGAAGTACTTCAGTGACGGCCACTGCGACAGCCAGTGCAGCTCCGCTGGCTGCCTCTTTGATGGCTTTGACTGCCAGCTCACTGAGGGACAGTGCAAGTAAGTAAGGTGGGGGTGCTTCAGAGCCCCAGGGCTCAGCAGGCAGCTAGGGGAGGACCAGACTAAGTACCAGGAACGAGAAGCCAGTGTCTACCCCTGTCCATTGGGTACAACGAGCACATTTCCCAGGTCTGGCCCAGGCAGGGTGGGTGTGAGGCCCACAGGCTGGGATGGGACTGAGTGTGTCCTCTCCCGCCTTAGCCCCCTGTATGACCAGTACTGCAAGGACCACTTCAGTGACGGCCACTGCGACCAGGGCTGCAACAGTGCCGAGTGCGAGTGGGATGGGCTGGACTGTGCAGAACATGTACCTGAGCGGCTGGCGGCAGGCACGCTGGTGTTGGTGGTGCTACTCCCTCCTGAGCAGCTTCGGAACAACTCCTTCCACTTCCTGCGGGAGCTCAGCCACGTGCTGCACACCAACGTGGTCTTCAAGCGCGATGCGCAAGGCCAGCAGATGATCTTCCCTTATTATGGCCGTGAGGAAGAGCTGCGCAAACACCCGATTAAGCGCTCTGCAGTGGGCTGGGCCACCTCTTCACTGCTTCCAGGCACGGGTGGTGGGCGCCGGCGCAGGGAGCTGGACCCCATGGACATCCGTGGGTGAGTGAGCTCCCGATCCTGCTGCTGTGGCTGTTACCCCATGTGTCCCTGTGTCCTCTAATCAGCTCAGCCCTGGAGGTGACCTCTGGGGAGGTGGTACTTTATGGCCTAAAAGGACTTGGAATTCTGAGGCCAGCCCTCTCCTCGTACCTGGAAGGCTTCACTGTTTGCCCAGCATGTGGTTTTTCGGCCCCACTTTGTACCAGGTGTTGGGGACCAAACTAATGAAAACCTCCAGAGTGTCCCATGGGGCTAAGTCATCCTAGACCAATCCTGCCACCACTGTTTCTACAGTCTCTCCTCCATACTTCGGAGGACAGTTGAGGGATGCTGAAGGGCTCTGTTGTTGAGCCTGGAAGGGTGAGGAGATGATGGTGGCGGTGAGGAGGCACAAATAAGGGCATCTCATGGATGCTGCACAGAGCCACCTGGGGTCGGGCAGAGAAGCACCAGCCAGGAATGTTGACCCCCACAGCCTGCATTTGGAGATCCCAGGGGCCTGCCATCTATTTCTCTTTAAGCTGCTGGGCATTCGTCTGGTGGCCCCTTCATGTCTCCTGACACATAGTTCCTAGTCTTGGCTCAGCATGGGACTGCAGTAAAGGTCAGAAATGCATTGTCACCTGGACACTGTCTTAGAATTCTACGCCTGGGAGGCCAGTGCCTGAGAGCGGGTGACTTGGCTGGCATAAGAGTCTTGGCTGTCCAACATCTGAACCTGCTGTTGCCTCAGACCGCTCCCTAGGGAGTTCTGAGAAATAAGCCACATCTGCAACCCTGAATGTCCATGGGGCACCAGGCACTGCTCTCAAGGTGGCCCTGGATGCCTAAAGACAGTCTCTATTCTCCGACGTGAAGAGAATGGGTGCTGTGGCAGCTAAGGGGCAAGGCTGGACAGCATGCTCCACAGCAGGATGAGCCCCTGCTAAAAACTGCGGCTGCAGGGAGACAGTCCCATTGCAGAGCTGTTGTCAAATATGCTCTCTTGGTCAGGGTGGTAGGAGAGGGAGTCGGGTCTGGTGTGCAGGCCGCGTGCTTGGGAACGTGACCTCGTTGTGGTGTATGTGTTCTCAGCTCCATTGTCTACCTGGAGATCGACAACCGGCAATGTGTGCAGTCATCCTCACAGTGCTTCCAGAGCGCCACCGACGTGGCTGCCTTCCTGGGCGCGCTTGCCTCGCTTGGCAGCCTCAATATTCCCTACAAGATCGAGGCAGTAAAGAGTGAGTAATCCTGGTTGGAAAGGTGATTCCGTGGTTACCAACACTGGCTGCTCTTGTAGAGGACCTGGGTTCAAATCCCTGCACCCAGACATCTCATAACTATAACTCCAATTCCAGGGCATCCGACACTTTCTGACCTCTGCAGGCACCAGACATGCACAGGGTTCACAGACATGCATGCAGGCAAAGAACCTATATACATTAAAAAAAAAAAAATTAAGCGAGTGCCCCACCTCTCAAGTCCCACTTGGGGGGCCAGTGCACCTCCCCCACCGGCCCACAGCATCGACACACCCGATGCTTGCCTGTCACCCCTGCCCGCATGTGAGACAGCGGAGCCTCCACTGCCCTCAGAGCTGCATCTGCCGCGGCTGCCTTCGCGCTGCGTTCTTTGTGGGCTGCGGGGTGCTGCTGTCCCGCTTGGGTGGAGAAAGAGTCTGTCTGGGAGGGCCGCAGGCAGCCTGTCTCTCACTCCTTGTGCCAGCTGTCATCCAGAGCTCAGGAAGTGCTTTCCTGATATTTTTTTTGATGGCCTTCCCTCCCTGTAGAGGGTGGCAGCCATAAGTAAAGGCTGTCCCCTTGAATGTACACATATGCCAGAAATTGTGGGGGGAGCTTTTTTGTCTCCCCATTCTTTCTTTATTCCTGATTTTTCTTTGTTGGGTATTATTTCAAAATCATTACCAGTTTTGTTTTTTTTTTTTTGTGGGTTTTTTTCTTTTTCTTTTTCTTTTTTTTTTTAAGAAAGAGAGAAGAATTGATCGGTGTCATGTGAAGTGTTGAAGTTTGTATCTTGAAAATCCCCCTAAATCCTTTGTCTTAACAGCTCAATGCGAGCGCAGCGATTTGAAGTTTGCTAATCCTCCTTCTCGAAAAGGGAGAAGTGAGCACTGTCTCCAGACAGATCGGCTGGTGCAGGAGAGAATTTAGCAATAGTTTGCAATTCTGATTAATCACGTAGAAAATGACCTTATTTTGGGGGGTGGGATGGAGGAGAGTGGGTGAGGAGGCACTGGCCGTGGAGCCAGTCCGCCGCCCCCCACCGGCCCGCAGCATCACCACGCCTGACGTGGGGTGCTTGCCTGCCGCCCCTGCCCGCAGGTGAGACGGTGGAGCCTCCACTGCCCTCGCAGCTGCACCTCATGTACGTGGCAGCGGCTGCCTTCGTGCTGCTGTTCTTTGTGGGTTGCGGGGTACTGCTGTCCCGCAAACGCCGGCGGCAGCATGGCCAGCTCTGGTTCCCTGAGGGTTTCAAAGTGTCAGAGGCCAGCAAGAAGAAGCGGAGAGAACCGCTCGGCGAAGACTCTGTCGGCCTCAAGTGAGTGGACAGTGCTCCCACTGTGTGTGTGGGGCGGGGGGTTGAGTGGCAGGGTGGGTGAGGGTTCTTAGTTCCTGCAGGCCCATGGACCCTTCATCCTTGTCCTCACCCTGAGCCCATCTGCATGTAGAGAATGCCCATATGAGGTGTGGCTTCAGGGCATTTCCTGGAGCACCTGCTCATTCTCCCTACCCCCTCACCCAGGCCCCTGAAGAATGCCTCAGATGGTGCCCTGATGGACGACAATCAGAACGAGTGGGGGGACGAAGACCTGGAGACCAAAAAGTTCCGGGTGAGTCCTGCAGCCTCCCAGGCTTCTCTAGGTGACACCTCCCACTTGGGCTCCAAGTGATGAGGCTCTGCTTATTCTGTCCAAATTCAGTTTGAGGAGCCAGTGGTTCTTCCTGACCTGGATGATCAGACTGACCACCGGCAGTGGACCCAGCAGCACCTGGACGCCGCTGACCTGCGCATGTCTGCCATGGCCCCAACACCACCTCAGGGTGAGGTAGATGCTGACTGCATGGATGTCAATGTCCGAGGACCAGGTGAGGCCACTGGAGACACACTTTACTAGCATAGACTTAGAGGTTGGCTCTGAATGGCTCTGCCAAAGCAGCACCCTTCCTGAGCTGATCACCAGACTCCTGCAGGCCCCAAAGTACACTTTTTCATGAAATGCTGCTTTGCAATAGTCAAAGTGTCATTTTTTTTTCCCTTTGTTTTTTGAGACAGGGTCTTACTGTATAGGCCGGGCTAGCACCAAATATGATTTTTCTGACTCAGCTTCCAGTATGATGGGATTACAGGTGTGGCTTCCAGGCCTGGCTAAAGAATTTCAAAATTATATACATATATATGTATATGTGAATGTACAAAAGACATTTTATGTGCATGGTTCTGCCTACAAATATGTCTGGGTATCATTTGCATGCCAGTGTCTGTGGAAGCTAGAAGAAGCCATTGGGTCACCTGGAACTGGAGTTACAGATGGTTGTGAGCAGTCATACAGGTGCTGGGAATTGAACCCAGGTCCTCTAGGAAGAGCAGTTAGTGTTCTTAACCACTGAGCTATCTCTCCAGCTCTTATATTTTTAAGCATTTAATCATTTGAGTGCAAGGGGCACACATGTACCATAGCACATACATGGAGGTTGGAGGACAACTTGTATGAGTTGATTTCCTCCTCTACCATGTGGATCCCAGGGATCAGGTCGTCAGGCTTGCCAGCAAAGGTCTTCACCTACTGAGCCATCTCATTTGCCCAGTGTTGCCCAAAGTACATTTTTTTCTTGTCTTTTTCCTGAGTAGGTCTTTGATGAAAGGTATCTTGGGCAGGTCAGAAAGTAAAACTGGAGGGGTCTCAATCCCTGTGGATTGGCAGCCAGATGAGGGCTCTGTCCTGCAGGAACTCGGGGTGCCTTCAGCAGCCCCTGGTAGCCACCATGTGCTGAGGCATGTCTATCCACACCACTGTCCCTTGACCTGAAGGCTGTGGCAGGGCTGCCATGGCCATGGCTGGATACTGACCCTCCCTGAGGCTGACACTAGCCCTCCCATGCCCACTCCTGTCTCTGTCCTCCCTGCAGATGGTTTCACACCACTCATGATTGCCTCCTGCAGTGGAGGGGGCCTTGAGACAGGCAACAGCGAAGAAGAAGAAGATGCCCCTGCTGTCATCTCTGACTTCATCTACCAGGGTGCCAGTTTGCACAACCAGACAGACCGCACAGGGGAGACCGCCTTGCACCTGGCTGCCCGATACTCTCGTTCAGATGCTGCCAAGCGCTTGCTGGAGGCCAGTGCAGATGCCAACATCCAAGACAACATGGGGCGCACCCCATTACATGCAGCAGTGTCCGCAGATGCTCAGGGTGTCTTCCAGGTAGGCAGCATTGCATCCTTGAGGCCAGTGATCTCTTCTGGAGCAGTGGTCTGGCCACCATAGGCCCTGCCAGCCCCAATTCCAAGTGTGACTGGCCAGGGAGAGCTGAACCTCCACATTGGAACTGCACTTTGAAAAAAGTCCAGGTTACAAAGGGCATCAAGCCCCACCTGTGTTCTCTGGGCAAGCTGGCTGAAGGTGGTCCTGAGGAACCTACAGGGTGAGGCAGGGCCTCCCTACCCTCTGGAAGACCCTTCAGTCCCAAGGCTATGGCCTGACTTGGGGCCTCCATCCCAGTGCTGCAGCCTTTGCAGTCTAGTCCCACCCCATTCAGCTGTGGCCGCAGGCAAAGTCCAGGGCGGCAGAAAGAGAGCTTTAGAGGATACTGGTCCTGGCCTGCAAACCGATCTCCTGGCTTTGCTTAGAAGCTTGGAGCCAGCGAGGGTGGAGTTAGGGACTTAGCTGCGTGGGTCTCCAGGGAACATCCCTAGTAGTTGTTCCTGCATGCTGCCAACCAGTGACCCCTGCCACCAGGCCCAGTCCTCTGGACGGTCCTAAACCAGGCTCTAACGGGGCACAGACCAGGCGGCAAAAAGTTTGCCATTTCATCACTTCTTAACTTGAGCAACACATCCTCGATCTGCAGAAGAAATTAAGACAGGGCAGTAAACACCTGTTATCCCAGCACTCTAGAATCTGAGAGGACTGTGAGCATGAGGCTAGCCTAATCTTTATAGAAAAATCCTATTCCAAAACAGCAAAGAGAAGTTGAGATCAGACACAGGATAAGATGAACCCAGAGCAGGTCCTGCCTGGTGTATAGCTCTCAACATGGCATGCTTTGCTTGCATAGACAGATGTGTGTATACTCTGCAGGAATCCAGGCAGTGCTATGAGTTCTTACCCAGGCCACCATCCTACTCCCCCCACCTGACTCAAGCAGGGAAGCTTAGCAGATCCAAGTACAGCTATGAGCCATAAGCCGGATTCCCATCCTGGTTACCCTCCCCTCAGTCCCATACACGAGACCCAACCTGGAGGTAGTTCTGGCAGCCGTGACTGTCACCAGGGGCTGCTAGCCCCTCCTGCAGATTGAGTGTAGCTCCATAGTGTCCCTTCTTCCTCAGCGGCTCACCTGAGTCATGAGAACAGCTAAGCCCAGGCCAGGCATTGGTTCGTGGAGATGGGGGCTTGTCTTTGGACCATTCTACCTGAGTTCATCCCTGCCTTCCAGATCCTGCTCCGGAATAGAGCCACAGATCTGGACGCCCGCATGCATGATGGCACAACCCCATTGATCCTGGCTGCGCGACTGGCTGTGGAGGGCATGCTAGAGGACCTCATCAACTCGCATGCTGACGTCAATGCTGTGGATGACCTAGGTAGGCCCATGCTACAGCCTAGCTACTGAGGACATCAGCCAATACATGGTCTGCTTCACCCTAATCTACTCTCTTTTCTCCTTGCTTCCTTTCCAGGCAAGTCAGCCCTGCATTGGGCAGCCGCAGTGAACAATGTGGATGCTGCAGTTGTGCTCCTAAAGAATGGAGCCAACAAAGACATGCAAAACAACAAGGTGAGCAGAGGGGCTGCCTTAACCGCAGGACCAGGATAGGGTTCTAGTGCAACCAAATGTAGAGCACTAAGAGTGTTAGAGTGTCTGGGACATAGCTGATTTTTCGGATGCCTCCCAAGTATGGGGGCTGGGACAATGGCAGATGAAGTAACCCACACTCTCGCTGGAGATGGGGTGAGACAGCAGCAGCTGTCCTGTGTCAACTGTTACTTGGATCTTGCCTTCTGTTCCCCTCTGTCCCTGGTGGAATATGGTGACCCTAGGGGCTCAGGATTGGCCAAAGAATTGGGTGGGTAGCTTTGACTCTCAAGCCTGCAAGGCCCCTGGGCTGGCCCACCATTACCTTCCTACCTTTGGGATAAGGAAACTCTGTTGGGCTGGGCTTCATCTCTTCACCTTGCCTCGAAGCGTCTCTGTTTGTCCAGGGCTAGTTACTTCTTCTTTAGTTGCTCAGGAGTGCAGGGTTTGTGCCTCCCTTACCAGCTCCACTGCTGATTGGGAAACAGGTACCATGCTCCGGGCGGGGTTTGCTGTTGTACCCAGGTTCTCCATAGTCCAGGCTGGGCCACTGGGTGTAAAGAGAATCCGAGCCTGGTAGTCAGCTCCGTAAGCTCCTGGGCCCTTCGTACTCCTCACAGTGAGATGTGGTTATGTTCACTAGGCAGAGCAGATCTGGAAGCAGTTTAGATGCCACAGCCACTGGTGACCCTTTGGACAGGAAATGGCTGCCCCACATTCATTGACTTGCCTTAAAAGTTCCTGAGTCCCCAATTTGCAGTATTTTGTACCTGCATTTTGGGGAGGAGGGTAAAGGGCACACAGTTTATTTTGGCAATCTGACCTCACAGGGGAAGACCTATGGGTTTAGTGCAGAGGGCCCCACAAACCCACACACCTCTGGAAGTGTGAGGTGATACAGCTAGGTTCTCTAAAAATATGACTCAGGTCCAACTGGGGTGGTGGCACGTGCCTATAATCCTAGCATCAAGAAACTTGAGGCCGGATGATACTGAGGTCCAGGCTATCTTGGGCAACATAAGGAGGCCCCACTATAAATCCTCCTGGTAGTCTAGTATGTTTGGGTGTAGACAGGCAAAAAAAAGGAAGAGGAACCACTGCTTCCCTAGCTCCTCCTCCCATCATGAATGACTCAGCAGGTTCTATACCAGGCCCAGCTCCTTCATATGCCTCCTGTCCATGTCCTACAGGAGGAGACTCCCTTGTTCCTGGCCGCCCGCGAGGGCAGCTACGAGACTGCCAAAGTGTTGCTGGACCACTTTGCCAACCGGGACATCACGGATCACATGGACCGACTGCCACGGGACATTGCACAGGAGCGCATGCACCATGACATCGTGAGGCTCTTGGATGAGTACAACCTGGTGCGCAGCCCACAGCTGCATGGCACTGCCCTGGGTGGCACGCCCACCCTATCTCCCACCCTCTGCTCACCCAATGGCTACCTAGGCAACCTCAAGTCTGCCACACAGGGCAAGAAGGCCCGCAAGCCCAGCACCAAAGGGCTAGCCTGTAGCAGCAAGGAAGCTAAAGACCTCAAAGCACGGAGGAAGAAGTCCCAGGATGGCAAGGGCTGCCTTTTAGACAGCTCGAGCATGCTGTCGCCTGTGGACTCCCTTGAGTCACCCCACGGCTACTTGTCAGACGTGGCCTCACCGCCCCTCCAGCCCTCCCCATTCCAGCAGTCTCCATCTATGCCTCTCAGCCACCTGCCTGGTATGCCTGACACCCACCTGGGCATCAGCCACTTGAATGTGGCGGCCAAGCCTGAGATGGCAGCACTGGCTGGGGGCAGCCGGCTGGCCTTTGAGCCACCTCCGCCACGCCTCTCGCACCTGCCTGTGGCCTCCAGTGCCAGCACAGTGCTGAATACCAATGGCACAGGGGCTATGAATTTCACCGTGGGTGCGCCTGCAAGTTTGAATGGCCAGCGTGAGTGGCTTTCTCGGCTGCAGAACGGCATGGTGCCTGGCCAGTACAACCCACTACGGCCAGGTGTGACATCGGGCACGCTGAGCACACAGGCAGCTGGCCTCCAGCATGGCATGATGGGCCCACTACACAGCAGCCTCTCCACCAACACTTTGTCCCCAATTATCTACCAGGGCCTGCCCACCACTCGGCTGGCTACACAGCCCCACCTGGTGCAGACCCAGCAGGTGCAGCCACAGAACTTACAAATCCAGCCTCAGAACCTGCAGCCGCCATCGCAGCCACACCTTGGTGTGAGCTCAGCTGCCAATGGGCATCTGAGCCGGAGCTTCCTGGGTGGGGAGCCCAGCCAGGCAGATGTGCAGCCACTGGGCCCCAGCAGTCTACCTGTGCACACCATCTTGCCCCAAGAAAGCCAGGCCCTGCCCACATCACTGCCATCCACGATGGTACCACCTATGACCACTGCCCAGTTCCTGACCCCTCCTTCCCAGCACAGCTACTCATCCTCACCTGTGGACAACACCCCGAGCCACCAGCTGCAGGTGCCAGAGCACCCTTTTCTCACCCCATCCCCTGAGTCCCCTGACCAGTGGTCCAGCTCCTCCCCCCATTCCAACATCTCTGATTGGTCTGAGGGCATCTCCAGCCCGCCCACCAGCATGCCGTCCCAGATCACCCACATTCCAGAGGCATTTAAGTAAACAGTGATGTGGGATGCAGGACCCGAGCTTCCGTTCCCAAGCCCTGTTGGGAGTCGTTTCCAGAGCTCCAGGATGCCGGGCGACCAAAGGAGCCTTTAAAAAATGTTTTTATACAAAATAAGAGGACAAAAATTTCCTTTTTTTTTTTTTTTTTTTTTAGTATTTATTTATGTACTTTTATTTTCCACAGAAACACTGCCTTTTTATTTATATGTATTGTTTTCTATGGCACTAGGGAAAAACATATCTGTTCCAAGAAAATAAACTAGTTCTCAGAGCCTTGATTTTCCTGGTCAGGGTGAAGTTCCCTGTGTGTTTGTAAAATATGAACAAGGATTCATGATTTGTAAATGCTGTTATTTATTGATTGCTTCTTTCCAAAATCGAAGACACAGACAGACACAGACACACACACACAGACACACAAAACAACAGGAAAAGAGAAGCTGGAAACTGCCATGGCCAGAAAGCCCCCTGTGCTCAGATGCATGCCACCCCCACCCACTGCCCCCTCATTCTGGTGTCACCTGGGATTTGTAGATGTGTTTAGAAACCGGCCAAGACCTTGAACCTTGGGCACATGGATTAGTTTTGTATATAGAACAGGAAACAAGTAAAATGATGTGGTTTATACAGTTTCTAAAACCACCAGTGTGGGTTTAGAGGAGTGTCCTTGGCATGTGCAGCGTGTACTGTCCAGAACCTGTCACGAACCTTCGGGCTTTGGTGTTCCACAGTAGTGTTTATGGGCTTTGGGAGTACTTATCCCCTGCCCTGCCCCACTGCTGTCCCCTTCCAGACATCTTGAACCAGGGAGCCATGCAGGGTATGGTACTTCCTGGAGAAAGATACTGCCTGGACTGTTCCTGTGGGGCCCCAGCATCACTCCTTGAACAGCATCATCCGAATTCAATAGAGGATGGACTGTCCCTGCCTGGGCCTGGCACTTATGTGCATTGTGAACTCACCAGAATAGCCTACGTTGAGACCTCAAGAAAATGGCTGTGTGGCCTCTGATCCCCCAACTGCCTAGGGTGGGGACATGCCTTGAATGTGCTGGAATGTGGGTGGAGCCTGCTTCTAGGCAACTCCTCCTAGTTCAGGGTGGTGCTCATAGCAGATTCTTGCAGTATCAAGTGTAAGCTTGTGGCAGAGTAAGTATCTGTAAATACATGTTTAAAGGTGGATTTTGTTTAAAAAATCTAAAGGAACAAGTCTGTCCTGTGTTAAGCTGATGAGGAACGTCAGAACAAGTGGCTCAGCTCAGTGTGACCCAGGCCTCATGACCTGCAGCTGCCAAACCAGTAGCTTCTAAAAGCACAACCCAGGATAGCCCTCTGCTGTCTGCCAAGCCCTCTCCCAACCACTGTATGCTGGGGGCTTACTCAGGGGCAGCTGCCCTCCTCCACAGGGCAGCTCCTCCTGGCCTTTGGAGGGAGGGGTAGTGTCTGTGCCATTCCTAGTAGATATGACCAGACACATCCTAAGATGTTGATTCTTTGTTTTATAAAGTAAAGTGTAGTTTACAGAAAAAAGAAACTTAAAAAAATTATCTACATGCAAAACTGTAGGTAATGAAAGTGATGTATTTTTTCATCTTTTTGTTAACTAATTTACAATAAAAATTATGCCGATGTTTGTCCACATTTTGCTAAACTTGGAGTTGTTTGGCTCACTTTGCAGGGTGGGTGGAAGAGCAAGGGCCACTGAAATAGCCAGAATCTGAAACATCTCTTACATAGTAATAATAGAAAAGTTGCTCACGGGGACATAACCATTCTCAGGCTGTACAGCACAGGGCTTCAAGGTGGGAGGGCTGCAGAGGAGTCAAGGCACCTTATGTTGACATGTATTGCTATTCTCTGAGTCCAATAATCCCAAACTTCAAGTTCAGCTGTGCCCTCTTTCCAAAAGTCATTCCATCTGAGCTTGTTGACTACTTACGTCTTCCCTCAAAAGGCTGGGAGGCTCGTGGGACTCACAGGACCCTCACCTGATGAGCCAGCCACTCCATACTGCCCTAATTGTGCATGAGCTCCGGAAGGGACTAGGGTATACAGTCTGGGAACTGTGGAAGAATTTGCCATCTTTGTATCTGTGGGAAAGCCTTATCCCTGCTGGGTAAAGACTTTCCAAGTGAACTTTTTTGACTCACTTGTGTTCTGTATGTCAGTCTAGTAAATCCATTGGTGCCCTAGTCAACTTTGGTGGAACTGTGCCTAGAACTGTCATAAGGACGTTAGGAGGAGGGATAAGTGTTGTCCTCCCCTGAGAAGGAATTTTAGCAACACTCATCTAACCACAGAGCCCATGCAGCAGGCAGAAGGGAACATGGGGAGGGTGCCTTGGAGCAAGCACCAACCACCAAGAGGGAAGACAAAGGGAAATGGAGAAACAACAGAGCAGGATAGCATGACAGGTCAAGGTTGTTAGGAATTGTAGAAAGATGTAGACGCGGGTCCACAGATCACACCACGAGATCGGTTCCACACGGGAGGTTTATTAGGTAGAGGGGGGTTACAGAGAGGGCGGTAGATAGAGATAGATAGAGAGACAGAGAGAGAGAGAGAGAGACAGACAGACAGACAGACAGACAGACAGACAGACAGAGAGAGGAAGAGAGAAGGAAGGAGAGAGAGAGAAGAAGGAGCGCAAGGGGAGGGGCCCCAGTTCTCTTATAGCGTGATCCAGGCACGCGAGGGTGGTTCCAGGTGGTCAGCAGGTGGTCTGGGTGTCTTTCCAAATGCCTGATACCCGCTGGGTCTGCCAGGCTCCGGGGGCTGCCTGTAGAAATGCCTGCTTGCTGATCCCAACAAAGGAAAATCTAGAAAATTCTATGATTCTAAGAGATCGAATGCTACAAAGGCATCTTATCTCTGAGAAGAAATCAGCATAGTGCAGGTGTGGATCTTCTCTCTTTCTGTCTGGTCCTCTCCTCTTGGCCCACACACATCTCAGGGCACACCAAAGTCTTTAACCAAAGTGACAAAGGGGACTGTTGTGCCCTCTCTGAGCCTGGCCATCTGAGGACAAGTATGAATCCATCAAGTTGAGATGTCCTATCCTGGGCCTAGTGTTATGCATTGTGATAGCAGAAGGTGCCCAAGATCCCAGAAGAGGTGCTCACATACAGAATTATGATAAGTTGCCTGATTCTTGCTCTTAAGAGGAAGGCCGGGAGGCTGGAGAGATGGCTCAGTGGTTAAGAGCACTGTCTGCTCTTCCAAAGGACCTGGGTTCAATTCCCAGCACCCACATGGCAGTTCGTAACTGTCTGTACCACCAATTTCAAAAGATCTGACACCTTCACACACACACACAAAAAAAAAAAATTAAAAATAAAATTATTAAAAAAAAAAAAAAGAGGAAGGCCTGAGCCAGAATTCTGCCCAGAGAACTCCTAGCACCCCTAAGAGTCTATCCTGAAATAACAGAGTAGGCCATATGCTTGTGTTCTCTATAGCATCATCTTCAATGGCACATGAAGCCCCATGTCCATCAGACGATGGATATGGTCTGTCCACACTGGGATGGCTAGACTATTGGGCACATATTTTGCCTGGAATTGGGGTGAATAACATTTGTACTACCTGTGTGGGCAAATCTTATCTGGCCAGTGAGAGACCAGACTACAAAAAGTCAAGGTGGATGGGACCCCGGCCCTCTGTGGCAGAACATGAATCCTCTCTTGCCTTCAGATTCCCACCTGTTCTTCTTGGGTCTCCCCTAGGTACTGCCTTTTGTCCATTATGAGATGCCACCTGTGGAGGATAGTTGTGGCCCAACTTCATACACAAACTAGAGTTATCTGAAAGGAGGGAATCTTAATTGAGAAAATGCCGCCAAAAGATCCAGCTGTAAGGCATTTTCTTTATTAGTGATTGAAGATACCCCATGACCTCTGAAAAAAGTACAAAGAAACAGGTTAATTTATTTCAATTAATGTATCTTGGTTCATCCAAAGGAGCCACTTAACACACAGTCAACATAAGCAAAGTCCTAAAAAGACAGAGTTCACATTCTTTTGTTACTATATATATATTATAAAATTATATATATATATATTTGCACATGTGTATGTGTACTAACACATGCCATACATGTGGAAGTCAGAGGACAATCAGTGTAAGCCAGTTCTCTCCTTCTACTTCTACCATATGTGTTCTAGGGATTGAACTTGGGTTGACTATCTCGGCAATAAGCACCCTTATCCACTGAGCCATCTCACCTATATTATGATTATTTGCACTGTGTCTGGAACCCAGGATGGGACTTGAAACACTGAAGGTGCTCAGAGGCCACACAGGATTCAAACTGTCATCCCAGACAGGAAGATTTAGACTTCAGAACTTCTCCCACGATTACAGATAAACAATCCATGGAGCCAGAGGCAGTTTTGGGAATGCTTGGGAGGTGTAGACAGGGGATCAGGAATTCAAGGCCATACCCCCGCCTATAAGTAAACAAGTAAGTAAATAAATAAATAAACAAATAAAGGAAATGAGAGAGAGGGACTGCCACACTGCTGTTTTGTTCCTTGTCTGAGGGTGCCCTAACTGTGGCCCTGCATTGCTCTGCCTAGTACACAAAGGGACCCAAGGTTATCAGTGCCACAAACCCAGCCAAGTCAGCAGGGCTATGCCTACAACCAAAAGCAATGGAGTGCTGCCATCCTCTTGAGGCTCCAGGAACCAACCAGCCATGAGTATTGCCTTGTCCTGAAAGTCTTGCCTTCAGGGGAGCTGCATGGTTAGATGATTTTTACTGTGGGTCTCCAAATCCTGTGGAGTTGTGATGGCCCAGGCCAATTTTCACATGAGGGCCTCTGGTAGATGGGATAGTAAACGTCCCAGTACAGGTTCTTGGCATGACACAATGTACATTTTTCTCCAAAGATGTTCTGACACAATACTTGAACAATGCTACTTAGCATGGTTCCCAAAACTACCAGTGGCCTTGAGAAACCTGGAGTTAGAAGTTAGGGGAAAGGGGGCTCTTTTACTACAGGATCCCCAAGCCTGGATGAGCTATGTGTACTGTGGAACCTCTCCAAAGGAACCTTTATTTTGTAGACCAGTGAGAGGGTTGCTTACCCTCTACACTTGCACTTTAAAGATGATGTATTAGCTCTACCCTGATCCCCGACTATCCTCATGGTTGGTGTTCTCATGTTGTACCCAGCAGGTGAGGAATAGAAGATTCCTGGAGTGCTGTCCTGTGTGAGGTGCTGACCCTGAGGCCTGTGTGTAGGTGATTTGCCCCTCAATACAGAACTGGCACTCCAGAGCATGGTAAGGATCCAGAAACAGCCTGGCTGTGTCATCACCACGGATTTTAAGAGCATTCTGTAGCAGTCAAGCCTAGTATATATAGTTACTGGTTAGCACCCTCATGGTGAGATGGTGACACCAGGTTTCCAGTGGCCAAGCGTGTGTGCAGGACTGGATGCCTTCACACAATTTTGACTTGTTTTTGGATTCCACTACTTGTGAGTACCAGAGCATGCTTTCTACTGGAACTGTGGACACTCTGGCATTCAGAAACAAGGCTTATGTAAGTTACTTATTTACTTCCCACCAACCTAGTCTTCTTAATCTGGAACCAGGGAGAAAGATGGTTATTGACCTAGGCCTCAGCAGGCCAGATGGAAGGAATGACACAGAACAAGGTCCTTTCCTTTATCTCAATAGCTATGCTACTGGGTCCCACAAGGCTGAGTATTGAGCCCCTGGCCTCAGAGTTGCAGATCCATTACCTTCTACAACTCCGATGTGCTCAACTCAAGGAGTATTTATTTATATAGCACCTGCTAGCTTCAGGAGGCCACCCACCCACCAGGGAGTCCAGAACTAAAGACTTCCCTCAGAGAGGGCTGCCCTGTGAGGTGTTTGCAGGGTGTGCGACACCTGCGCCTAAATAAAGTGAGGAAGGCTGGAAGGAACCCTCAATGGCTGGTATCCAGTACTCGTGAATCTCTAGCTTCTGGAATCTTGCAGTACAGTTGGACATAACAACTACCCCAAGCCATTTTATCTATGTTCTACCAGCCAGGTGTGTCAGTTCCTGTGAGGAAGAAGATCTGCAGGCCCCATTCTCAGGATAGGAATACAGTGGCCAGAGTCTCTTTGGTTGGTCTTGCTAATGCCCATGGGTCAGCCTTCATTCATACCTGCAGTGAGCACCCAGAGTGTAGATAGCTCTCTGCCTCCCTCTGCTGGCAGTATTTCATCAGGACTCCTCTGGCTAGCAGGAGGTTCCCCAGACGGCGTTTGTGCCTACCTACCCCAAGATAGTATTTATGTTGCAGACAAGGCAACTGAAGCTCAAAGAGGCATGCAATTCATTCACTAGAGCCAGGTCCATGTGACTCCCAGGTCCATGAGAGAGGGCACCTCCTCTATAAAAGGCATAAGGGATCCATCTAGTCATGTTGCCCAGCACAATCAATCACTTCAAAAGCAGAAATGGATGCTCTGAGAGAAAGAGGGGTTTGAGAGGCCACTCTTCCAGGATCCCTGGCACATAGCACCCTTTGTACACTGCAATTCCCCCTGCCTCTCTCAAGGCCCTTGTTATTTTTCTGCCCAGACTGGGGGATCCAACCAGGCATGTTTCATATCCATGCCTTGCTGCTATGCTGGTGCTGTCAGAAGCAGCTGCAGCCAGAAAGCTCAATCTCTGCCCAAGGGCTTCATCTAGGGTGGGTTCTACATTTGCTCCAGAAACCCCACCACTTGCCCAAGGCTGCCTCAGGAGCAGGCCAAAAGCTGAAAAGCCCCCAGGTCCTCCCCCTTACTTCCAAATATCCCATGGCAAATAGTCCTTGGCAGGCCTACAGAGCCACACCCCCAGGATCCCTTCCTTTGCAATACAGAACTACCCAGACTGTCCTTTCAGCCCAAAGAGCTCGTGCCTCTGCTTTGATAAGTGCCCCTAAAGTGCGCCACATCTGCACCTTTCCAGGACAGAGGGGCAGCTATCTGTCCCAATTCCAGCCAGCTGTGCAGCCACTGGACTATGGCAGGGGCTCTGCATTGTCTTTGCATGTGTGCTGGGCAAGAGGTTTCCTACTCTTCCTACTCTTCCTAGGGTCCCAGACCAGCTGAGAGACCTTCCTGCTGTGTCTGTGCCCCTGAGTTAGTGTGATGTCAACATCTGCCTCATGTTTTCTACTTTGTTTCTATGGCCTGCTTATCATCTTATATGGTGGTTCTGTGATCTAAGAATTCCCCCTGAGACACAACAGGCCAAGCCTATTGCAGAACTCTGGAGATATGAACATGAAGCCATATGAACGAGGAAGCTGAGAGTAGTGCAGGGACCAGGCCTACTATGGCTTCTGAGCCCTTGTTACCCATGAAGTTTCCAGAAGCCTTTAGAAAAGTCTAGGACAGGTTGTGGTTACCATCTGTTTTCACAGTGAGGAAATGCTGGTGTCTAGTACCGTTGACTCTTTAGCTTCTAGAATAACAACTACCCAACAATTGCTCAAGCCATCTTATCTATGTTCTACCAGCCAGGTAGGCACCCAAAGGTGTGTCAGTTCCTGTGAGGAGGAAGGACTGCAGGCCCCATTCTCAGCAGCCCAGGATAGGAATATGGTGGCCAGGGTTTCTTTGGTTGGTCTTACTAATGTCTATGGTTCAGACCTCATTCGTACCTGCAGTGAGCACCCAGAGTGTCTAAGATACTATGGATGGAAAGCAGGGCTGTCAAGGTCCAACTGTCTGGGTATGCAGCCCCATCTGCAAGCTAACCTTGTATTATGGGCACATGAAAAAGTGAAGCTGGCCTGAGGCTCCTTTCATGCTGCCCACCATTGCTCTCAGGGCAATACCTTAACCTTCAAGAAAGGATCTCTCCTCATATTGGACACATAGAAACCAGCCTATGTGGCTGGTATAGACTCCTATACTGGTAGGAGTCTATACATTATAGGGTCTGGAAACTAATGACTATAACTCTAAGTCATAGATGTCTCTGCTTCCCAATTCTCCTCCTTTCCTCTAGGAAGCCCTCCCTATCAGCTCTTTCTACCCTTGTGGTCCTAACATGCTTTGGCTGGGACTACTTCAGGGAGCCTTGGCTGCTGGATGCTGACCATTTCTGTTGGCCTTCTTGCTCCAGTGGAAAGGTGTCCTGGGACTTGGAAGCCCTTGAACAGTACTGAGGTGAAACAGTGTCCCAATGAAAGGGTACCCTGAGACATGGGAGCACAGCTTTAAGGTGGGACAATGTCCCAATGGAAGGGAATCCTGTTGTTGAATATTAATACTTAATATTGATTTATCTGCAGTTAAATAATGGTTATTTAAACCAGCGTACACCCAAATCACCAAGCAGAGATTAGGATTTATTTAATTAACCTAGAGCACAATGCTGGGCAATAGTTACTCCATCTTAAACCTCCAAGCCCAAATAATTTCCTACCACTAAGATTTTACCCATTATACTTGCTTTTAGTCATATCTTAGGTCCAGTTCATCCCTCCTCACAGTTCCAAGTCCTCCCTGCTAATCTCCGCTCCTCCCTCCCCCTCCGGACCAGGATGTCCCACCCTATACTCTCCATTGCTTAGATTTGGGGCTGGTTGTTTAATTGACAACACAGAGAACAAACTGTGGCATGTTTACACAAATTTGAGACAGGTGATGCTTAGAATAAGCATCACAATACAATGTCCAGATTGAAACCAGATAGTGGGGTAGAGAAATCAGCATTTGAATGAACAAGGGTAAACTTGTATACATTCCAAAAGAACATTGTACTGACAGCATCCTGAGACACAGGAGCCCAGAAACCACAGTTCTGAGAGGGAGCCTTGTCAGCAGAGGCATTGCAGTTTCCAGGGGAGCATATCCCCAGTAGAGCTCAGGAGCTCAGGAGCCTCCACCCTTTGCATCTTCTCTTCTTCACTTTATTGCTTCTTGGCTTCTTCCAATTAGTCACACCAGGAAGCAAATATCATAAAAGAGATTAATCGGGAGGGTCAAAGGTGTGGAGGGACAAATCCAGGGTCAGCTAGCCCTGCTCCCAGGAGAGGTCAGCAGCAAACTGAACAAAGGACAGGGCTTCTGTAGGATTTCTTAAGAGGCGGAGCTTTTCAGGGCAGAGATTTCTAAAGTGAGGATTGGTGGGATTTCAAGTCCAGAGCTCAGGGATTGTTAGGTTTTCCTATTCAGATATTGGTGGGTTTTGTGAGAAGCTTGGGGATTGGTAGGCTTTTTTGCTCAGGCATTGGTGGCTTTTTTAAACTTCTTTTTTCTGCATTGGGTCCATGGTTTAGGATGGGAAGACCTTCCTGGCTGCTAGTGGCTTTGGCTGAGGCGCCTTCACTGCAGAGCTTCTGGAAGAGGCTCAAGAGGAGGTGCCACCACTGTGGACAGCTCCTGTGGTGCCCTTACTGCAGACACAGGCTGGAGCAGGAAGGAGGGGCTGCTGCTTTGACAGCTCTTGCAGTGAGCTGCTCAGGGACTACACTTTTTCCTCTCCAGGTTCCATGTCCATGCTGAAGGTCACTGAGCGCAGTGCCGCACAGAGAGCAGGCACAGACCACCAAGCACACCTGAGGCTGGGACTACACCTAGTAGGTATGAGGGACAGAGGCTTGAGGCCAAGGGTTATCCTCTCTTGGCCAACACTGCTACCTCTTCCTTAAGCACGCCTCAGAGACCTATCCCTGGCTTCTCAGTGTCAGAAAGGAGCCAGTACTACATGGCTTTCTGACTCAAGGACATTATGAGCCTTAGGCTAGGGATGCCAAGTACATGCATACCATTTAGGCCAGCACTGTTCAGGAGGAATGTACTGCCAGCCACATGTGGAATTTTACATTTCCTAGTTACATTAAGGAAAAAACATAATTTTTTAATAAGTGGTTTATTCAATCCAACATATTCATAATATTGCAGTTTCAACATTCCATAAACATTCACCAACGAGTCACTGTGAATGCTTACCAATCTTTATATTTCATGTTCATAGCCCAACTCAGTATGAGCCAGCTATATGTAATCGCCCAGGGGCCACCACACCAGACAGTGAAGCTACTGGAAGAAGCTGACTGGGTGGAGATACAGAGAATACAATGTCACCAAGTACTGGTCACAGTGTCAGAAGGGGCAGGGAATTTCTGACATGGCCTCCATGCCTGGAAGTCCTGTGTGCTCTGCTGGGCAGCCTAGGCTGTAACAACTTTATACCAGATGCTGACTCCATGCCACTGTAGGGTGCTGGAGACGCTGTGCCCAACTTCCAAATAGATGAAGCCTCCCCAGGCAAAGGGAAGGAGGCATAACCAGTAGTACCCCTAGACACATGAGTCACCATGTGCCATACCTGTCCCAAGCAGGCCTAGTTTGTGCCTGTTGCCTCAGCATATGCGTTAAAGTACCCTATTCCAGTCCTCAGACTGTCCAGTGGCTTTCCCAGTGCCCAGAAAGGTTAAAGTCAACAGAGCAGGGCATGTGGGTGCAGACTGAGCCTTACAAGGGAGTCTCTGTCAGGGACTCCCTGACAGAGGGAGTCCAGATTAGCTTGGCTGCATGACACCAGCCTGTCTACAGGTAGTGAGTTCTGTCTCTACCTTAGGACAGAAGTTAGAGATATGACCCAGCCTAGCTGCCTCTCTAACATCCTCTGCCCTTTACCCTTTGGGGCCTGAGGGGGGAGACCCTGCATTTTATTATTTATTATTGGTGTTTTTTGTTTTTTGTTGTTGTTGAGAAAAGACCTTTTTATTATGTAGCTCTAACCACCTGGGGGCTGTGTTTGCTGCTTCTCTCTAGGGGCCTAGGGTTAAGTCTACCATGCGTTGTGTGTTGAAAGAAGTTGGTACCTGGCTCTCGAAAGACAAATGTTAGCTTTACAGAATGTCCCACAGTGCCACGTCAGTCGAGCTGAACCTGGCCCTCAGCGCTCACGGCTCTGCTTGCATAGCTGAGCTCTGGCGAGCTCCACCACACTCCCTCCTCCTTCCCTGCCTCCGGGTTCACAGGCGCATCAGCTTCATGCCCCTGGAGTACAGGTGAGAGGGCCAGACCTAGTCACTTCCCGGATGACAGCACTTCCCTTGTCTGGAAGCACCGACAAACGCAAGCCTGACCTGCTGACGTCCATGGTCTAAGAAATCCAGCGCTCAGCCGGGGTCTTGAAGCTGCGCCCCACCGGGAGGAGTCGTGAGGGAGGTTAGAGGAAAGGCGTTCCTCTTTAGCCGGGCGAAAAGCACAAGGCAGGCTGCAGCTGAAAGCCGTAACCAAGCAACGGATGCAGATTTGCGCATGTGTCCTGGATAGCCGGCAGAGGACGACTGCCAGTCCACTGGAGCAAACAGGGTGGCGCACGCGCAGTCGTCCCGCCGGCGTTCAGGGGAATCCAACGGAAAAATGGGGAAGGGGCGGGAGGCGGGGCCCGCTGCTGGGGCTCTGGACTCAGCCGAGCTGCTGTCTTCCGTCTTTCAAGACTGTTTCTCCCTGGGGGGTCTTTGACAGGATTGAAGAATCCTGTCTCGTCAAATCCTAAAGCAGGAGGGGTGCAAGACAGAACCGGCATAACCAGGGCGACGTCGGGAGGCGGGGTCCGCGCGCTTGACGGAGCAGGTGGGTGGGGGCGGGACCACGGGGTGGAGTTGTAAAGGAGTGACGCAGAGGGGCGGGGCCTAGGGGTGGGGCGAAGGGATGAGGCGCCTAAAGACTGGACAAGAACGAGGGGCGGAGTCAAAAGGGGCAGGACGAAAAAAAGGTGCTAAGGGGAATGGGCGGGAGGAGAGGGGAGGAACCTAGGGGCGGGTCAAAATGAAGAGGCGAAAAATTGGACAGGAGAGGAGGCAGATCCTAAAGGGGCGTGGCGAGATTGAGGCGCTGAAGACAAGTTCAGAGCGCTGCCAAGGGAGCAGGACCTGGGGCGGGCCAAGGGGGTGAGGTAGCGGAAGACTAGGCTGCGGCGAGAGGCGGGGCGATCCTGGGGCGGGCCGCGCGCTGACGTAGCCGTCGGACACGTCGGCGGCGGCGACTGGAGCCGGATGTGCCAAGATGGCTGCGGCTGCTGCTGAGTACGCTCCGGTTCCCTCTACTGCCGCCGCGGTCGCTGGCTGGGTTACAGTTTGCGGCGCCTGAGAGGCGAACCGCAGCTGCGCGGGTGAGGGCTGAGTGTGTGGAGCACGGCGGAGGACCGCGGGCGGGCGAGCATTGCGGAGGCCAGGCAGGCGCAATGAGCATCAGGCCTAGCCTGGAGTGGCGAGCGCATCTCCAGAGGCGCTGTCAGGCCTGGGGAGGACGGCAGTGCCCGGCCTCCTGTTGCTGAGACACCGGGCAGGCCACGGGCCTGGTCGTCTCAGTGGGTTGTCCGGGGCTTGCGATTCCCGAGCCTGACGGGAGGCCGGTGCCGGGTCTGGGCTGTGGGAACTGGTCGGTCGCTGGGGATGGAGTGTTAGCATGGTCAGTGACGCCTCAGAGGAAAATTGCAACTTCTTTAAAACGAAGGCAGGTGCAGGAAATCGCCAAGCAAGACGTTCTGAAGCTGTTTGATTCTCATTGACTCGAAGACTTCCTCCGCAGAGCTGGTGGTGGGACACATTTTCATTTGAACCAGGGAATAGCAGCATTTATTTGTAATCTCTTGGCTTGTGGAGCTGGATGTCGCAAGGGAGGTCGCGGATTGTTTTCTATCAAGGTGCAGAAGAATGTCAGCATTGCAGCGGAGTGTCCAGACACTCAGTACTGTAAATCAACTCTGACTGCTTTGCTTACACAAGTTTTTAAGTGGCTTGTGGAGTGGTCGTGCACTGATGAAGATTTTCTTTAAAATGTGTTAACTAGAGGCTGTTTCCATTCTGAATGTGGCGGTAAAAAATAGCAGACTCACAGATTACTGTCCGTGCGGGTCCTTTTGCTGGTTGGTTGCCTTACAGTGCAGCTTCCTTGCACTTTCTGGCCACATACCCTTTCCTAGGCTTTCAGTGCTTATGTCTTGCAGATGAGATAAGAGGCAAAGTAGAGATTGGTTCCTCTTGTGATTCGTTACTCCTAGTGGTATTTAGCTAGTGAATCTCCAAATTGCCCTTGGAATTTTCTCTTGAGATACTATGCAGGTTTTAATATCCTGTCTTGCTTCTGTGGACATTCATGAATGGCCTCGTGTGTCTTCCTCACATGATGTATAGCTCTTTCTCTTCTGCTGATACCTTCAACAATTAAAGCTTTCTGGTTCAGATTTTGACTTATAAGAGAGGTGTGTATGTTGTCTATCTGATAAGTGTATCACCAGCAGTTTCCACCAGGGCGATTGTTGGCAGAGTGGAGCTCACTAATGTTTTTGGGTGCCCCTCTGTTTTACAGTTTACAGCTGTTAAGTTAATGGCAATGAGAGGAGGGGGCATGTTTTAAATACCTCTGTCACACAGAGTCATACTTAAAATGTTTTGTGTAAGTATGTATGTATATATGAGGCAGTAGAGCTGCAAAGCTGGGTTTATGAATAATGACTGCATCCTTGAGATCAGTAAATCTCAACTGAAACAGGTGCTTTTCTTTGAAAAGTAGATAACTGGTTGAACGGAATAAAAGTGCCTATAATCCTGAGATAAATGATAGGAGGTTCATTATCTTTCTGTTTGTGAATAAAGAAAATTAAAAAAATAATGTTCAAGTCGCAAGATTGTTTCACCTGAAACAGGCATATTGCAGAAAATCTTGGTAAATTATGGTAAAATCTTATTAAAAGTAAATACAGAAGAAACTTTATGGGAAAAATCTGTTCTTTCTATGAATATAGAAACTAGCTGCAGAGAGAGGTAGTTGCTTTGAGCTGCTCAATTTATGCCCAACTTATTGACACCTTAGAGTATATTGTATTTTAGTTTAGTCTTTGCCTGTTTGTTTTTAACTGTCTGGGGTGTTTGAAATTCTTGAGATGAAGGACAGCCTCAGCTGCCTTTTATGCTGTCTAGGCAGGATCTAGATCCATGTTATTGCGTGTGTAGTGGCTCTGCAACTGGTCAGAAAAGTAGAGGTGGAGAAGCTGTTCTCCTTCTACTTTCGGTTCATGTACAGTGAAACAGCAATATTCTTTCTTACCTAAAATGATGACAAGTTAGACCCTTATAAACTACTGGCATTTCTTCTAATTGAAGTTTCATTGTAGTCATATCAGGAACTAGGCATTTGGATAGTATTCTGTTAATATAGGAAGGAGCGTATGTGGGCAGTAATGGAACTGAGTTAATAGATTAATAGAACTAACATTTAGACAGGGATTAGAGACCTTTTGTAAATTGCTTTACTTAAAACACATCTCTCAGTGGTTTTTATTTTAAATCTGAGTATCAGAAAGATATCTAAGAACAAAGTGTAAATCTATGAATTAAACTGCCTTTGCTTTATTTTTCTGAGGCTTAGCTAAATAAATTTCTTCTTGAGGGTGGTGCCAGGAAGAAGGGCTGACACAAAGAAAAGGGCTTTCAAGGTGCCACACTTGAATTGTGCCTTTTTCAAAAACAAAACAAAAAAACAAAAAACACGGGTGAGGATCTTGCCCCCTCTCTTTTTTTTTCTGAGGTTTTCTGGGATCTGCCTGTTGAATATGTAAGTCCTGCAAAACTGCTGTAAATTCTTGGTATTTTCAGTCCATCCTTGTTAGAAACTGTAGTGGTCAGAGGCAACTTTGTTTCATTGTTTTCAGAGGACAACCCTAAAGATTACACTTGGTGGGGTAAATGTATTTGGTAACTTTATAACTATTTTTGAAAGAGCAAACAATTCATTTCTAGACTCAAAGTTAACATTGCAAAAAGCATGATATGCCTGTTTCTTTCTTAAAGAGTGGAATTGGCTATTTCTGGAAGTGGTAGTGGCGGCTTAGAAAAGTGTCAAGGACTAAGCAATATCTGGTAGTCTGTGTTAAAACTGGCAATAAGGTGGTTTCTTGGCCCTGACAACGTTAGGTAGAGATGTGAAGAGGTGGTATCCTTGGTATTTAAATGATTTGAAATCACATTTAGTCTCTTTATTGTCATAGTTTTATTGATTACAGCCAAGACTTTATGTTCTTCTGTTTTCTTTTTTAGCACAAATTAAAGAACAGCTCAACCCTGCCTCTTCTATAAGCAGCATCTCTTTGAGTGAAAGACTACAGCATGCAGCCACCACCTCAGGCAGTGCCATCTGGAGTGGCAGGACCACCCCCAGCTGGGAATCCTCGGAGCATGTTCTGGGCCAACAGCCCCTACAGGAAGCCAGCCAGTAATAATGCACCAGTGGCTCCCATAACACGCCCATTGCAGCCAGTAACGGATCCGTTTGCTTTTAATAGACAAAACATACCAGTGGGCAGTTCATCCAAAAGCAGCCTGCCCAATTTGCCTGGCCCAACCCTCTCTGTTTTTTCTCAGTGGCCTGGTTTGCCTGTGCCTCCCACAAATGCTGGGGATAATTCCACAGGACTTCATGAGCCTCTGTCAGGAACTCTGTCACAGCCTAGAGCAGATACCAGTGCATTTCCTCTTGCAGCTATCCCTTCTTCACTGCCTGGGCTGGAGGTGAACAGGAGTGCTGAGGTTGGTTCCAGCTCAGGACCTGAAGTCCAGATGCTGCCACATCCACCTCACTACATTCCAGGAGTGGGTCCTGAGCAGCCGCATGGGGGCCATCTGAATGACAGTGGGTCTGGGTCTGACCAACCCATGAATAGGCACACCCCACATGATGGTGCTGTGGCCCAAGCAGCATCTCCTTTCCTCCCTCAGCCACAGATGCCAGGTCAGTGGGGGCCAGTACAGGGAGGCCCTCAGCCCTCCTATCAGCATCACTCGCCCTACCTGGAGGGACCTGTTCAGAACATGGGGCCCCAGGCTGCCAGCTTGCCCCATTTTCCCTCTCCATCTAGTCTACATCAGGGACCTGGCCATGAGCCCCAAGTCCCATTAACATCTACTTCAGCATCCTTAGCCAGTGGTGAAGAGAATGAGATAGCCCACCAGCAAAGTAGAAATCACTCATTGAGTAGCTTCCCCCCTAAACATACTTTTGAGCAGAATTCCAGAGTTGGAAATATGTGGGCAAGCCCAGAGTTCAGGCAGAATCCAGGAGTGAATAAAGAACATCTGCCAGACCCTGCCCATGTGAATCCCTTCACTCAGGGAAAGAGCCCTGGAAATCAGGTGCACTGTCCCCCAGAGGCTGCAGCTAACCATTCCCTGCAAGAGGCAGCCTCTGGAGCTCTCTCAATGTTTTTTCAAGGGGAGGAGACAGAAAATGAGGAGGATCTCTCATCTGAAAAAGCAGGCCTTGATGACAAATTGGATGTGGATGGCTTCTCTTCTACCTCCAGATTGGGCCATCCACCACCACCTGCTGGTGGTGTGTACCAGGCCTTTCTTAAAGGCCCGAGCAGCGAGGCTGCTCAAGAAGGAGATGTCCAACCTTACTTTTCTCAGTCTGCGGGCATCCGGCTTGACAAACAGACCCCTGCGACCCCTGCTAGTGACACGTGGGGTAATACTTTGGGTGCGGGGTCCCACTGTGCTAGTGGGCCACAGTGTGAGAATGTCGAGAACTTAGAATTTGTTCAGAATCAAGAAGTTTTGCCACGTGAAACCCTGAATGTGGATCCCTTTTCCCTGAGTGATCAGTTCCGATATGGGTCCCTTTCTGGACCAGCTGCCTCCAAGCCTGTTACTGTGGGCCTCACCAGAGGTGGGGCCCTCAATCTTGAAGCTCCTGATGTACCACTGCACCCTATACGACCTGACAGTGTATCATCCAGCTACAGCAGCCACAGCCACAGAAGTCCTCCTGGGTCAGCCAGACCCCAAGAATTGGTGGGCACATTCATTCAGCAAGAAGTTGGAAAACTTGAAGATGATACTTCAGGGAGTTTTTTTAAACAAATTGATTCTTCTCCTGTTGGAGGAGAAACAGGTGAGGTAACTGGGAGCCAAAATTACTGCAGCAGCCTGTCTCAGCCTTCAACCCCAAGCCCTCCAAAACCTACAGGAGTGTTCCAGACAAGCGCAAATAGTTCTTTTGAGCCAGTAAAATCCCACTTGGTTGGAGTGAAACCAGTTGAAGCAGATCGTGCCAACATGGTGGTTGAAGTGAGAGGGACCCGGGACTGCCAGAAGAAGCGCAGGGCTGCTGTTGGACCACCTGATGCCGCCCCAGGAAACTTGGAACAGCCACCAGACAACATGGAGACCTTGTGTGCACCTCAGGCCTGCTCTCCGCCACTTAGCACCACTGGGGAGGCTGGACACCTGGTTTCACACACAGCAGGGCCACCCTTGGATACTGTGCGCCCAACGCCTGAGAGGAGGCCCTCAGCCAGGGCCCAGGGGCCTGTGAAGTGTGAGAGCCCAGCAACAACTCTGTGGGCACAAAATGAGCTGCCAGATTTTGGTGGCAATGTCCTCCTAGCTCCTGCTGCCCCTGCACTTTATGTCCCTGTAAAACCAAAACCTTCAGAGGTCATTCATCATCCAGAAAAAGGAATGTCTGGACAGCAGTCACGGAAACCAGGGTCTGTGCCACCCTTCCAGAACCAAGACCCTCCTGGTGCTTCAGAGAACCTTGAGAACCCTCCCAAGGTAGGAGAAGAGGAGGCTCTTTCATTGCAGGCAAGTTCTGGTTATGCGAGTTTGCTGTCCTCGCCACCCACTGAATCGTTGCACAATCAACCTGTCCTGATTGCCCAGCCTGATCAAAGCTATAATTTGGCTCAGCCCATTAATTTTTCTGTGTCCTTACTGAATCCTAATGAGAAGAATGAGCCCTGGGGAGATGCCGTGGTGGGGGAGAAATCCATAGTGAGCAACAACCAGGCTCTCAGGTGTGATCCTGAAGAACATGCTGTTTTGTCTGGAATT
This sequence comes from Meriones unguiculatus, assembly GCF_030254825.1. NCBI lineage: Eukaryota > Metazoa > Chordata > Mammalia > Rodentia > Muridae > Meriones > Meriones unguiculatus. The sequence goes on along the minus strand of NC_083356.1, from coordinate 69,042,080 downwards.
CCAACCAGTGCTATCATTGGCTTATCTTTGCCTAGCAGTGCCACACAGAGTTGTGTCCCTCGAGGTTCTGGGTCTTCTGAAAAGATTGCTAGCCAGCCTGCCAGTTTGTTGGTTCAGCGGCTATCCCCTCCAATCCCAAAGAACTCATTTCCTAAAAGTCAGAATCCTAATGCAGAAAAGGGCCCTTCTGAGTTTGTTAATAGCTCTGCTGGAAGTACAAGTGTGATGCTAGTTCCACCTGCAAACAGTACCTTGGTACATAATAGTAATAAAGCAAATCACCCTAGTAACCAGGAAGAAGCTATTGGCGCCCTAGACTTCACATTAAATAGAACTTTGGAAAATCCTGTGAGAATGTATAGCCCATCTCATTCAGATGGCCCAGCTTCTCAGCAGGCTCTTGCCAATCATCCCAGACAATCTGGGCCTGGGCTGCATAACCAGGATCATTTTTACCAGCAGGTAACAAAAGATGCCCAGGACCAGGATAGCCTAGAAAGAGCCCAGCCAGAGCTGGTGCCTCCTCGGCCACAGAATTCTCCCCAACAAGTGCCCCAAGCAGCGTGTCCAGAGCCTTCAAAGCCAGAAAGCCCACCCACACAAGGACAGTCTGAAAGCTTGGCCCAGCCACCAGCAAGTCCAGCTCCTGTCAACATGGGCCAGCAGCTGCCTCGGCCACCACAGTCCTCCAGTGCATCGGTTACGTCTACCAACTCCAGCCAGGCAGCTGTACGGTCAGAGCAGCCATGGCTATACCCACCACCTCCTAATACTTTTGGCCCAGCACCTCAAGACTTGGCATCCTTCTACTATTATAGACCCCTGTATGATGCCTACCAGTCTCAGTACCCTTCACCATACTCATCAGATCCTGGGACGGCCTCCCTGTACTACCAGGTAAGAGCATGACATTTAACCCTCATTTTTCCCCTCACTTTACCCCCTTTTTCTCTTCTTATGCTGTTTCTCTTGGGAGTGACCTGTCTTCTGACCCATGTGGTGCCCCTGAAAAAAGTCTTCCCTGTCCACCAATGAAGTTCTTCGTCAGAGGTTCCTGTCAGATGTAGCATGCTGAATTGCTTGTATTACCGGTGCAGTTTTTGTGTAATCCAGCATCTGATTGACAAAAAAAAGAGTTCCATGTTTCCAAGAGCATTCATGGGCTTGCTGCAGTTACAGTGCTATGCTGACCCCTTTAGGGAGTAGATTAGCCTTTGGTAGACTGTATATGTTATTTTGTTGTTTGTGCTTTGACACAGGGTGTCAGTGTGTCGTTGGCTGTAAACTTAAAATCCTGCCTCAGCCCTCAGCATGTTTCACCATGCCTCTCTTTCAAATCTGGTGGTTTTAGTTTTGATGGGCCTCATTTACCCCTGTTTAGCTTCATATGTAGTTAAAGATTATCTTGAAGTCCATATACTCTTACCTCCACCTCCAGAGTGCTGGAATTATCAGTGTGTGCCATAATATCCAGCTTTTTTTTAAAAATATATATATATTTTAAAACATTTTTTTATCCTGCATGTGTTTGTGTGTATGTATTTGCATGTGAGCACACACATGCCACAGTTACACATGAGGAAGTCAGAAGACAACTTTCGTCTCCTTCCACCATGTGGGTTCTGGGGATCAAACTCCAGCCAGCCATTTGCTGGTACCTTTCATATGATTTTAATAACAAAAACAACTCATGAAACCAATGGCAAGAATAACTCTAGGAATGTTTTTGTCCTTCCTTGAGAATAAATCTCTGAGGGAAAAGGTTAGATTATCCATGTGTAGTAATGAAAAGAGGTGAGGGACCATAAACCTCTCAGGAATATAGAAGTGACCCTGCAGAGTGGGAGGCCTACTGCTGAATAGGAGGCTTTCTGAGTTTTTCCTGCCTTCTTCTGGTGTGGTGCAAGCTCACAACTGCTGTTTAGGTTCTGCTTAACCCGCAGTAATTTGAAATGGTGGTGTCTGTGTGTATGCTTGATCACTGTTAGCTTTTCCTTACCTCTGACCCAGACTCATCAGTACTCAGCTTAGGTAGATTGTGTTACTGAAAGGTGAAAGACCCAAGTCCTCCAGTGTTTGGGCCCAAGTGGTGTTGAATTCTTGTGTGGCCTGAGAACAGTTGGCACTGGCACTGTGCAGGATGATGGGTCAGAAGGAACCTTAGAATGGGGTTATAGCAACTAGGCCAGAGCTGCCATGGCCATAGGCCTGTGTCTCCTCCCTGTCAGCCACATATGGTGGTTCATGTCTGTAATTCTAAGCCTGGGGAGGCTGATAAAGGTGGATTTTACAAGTTTGAGGCCAGAGTGAGCTGCATAGTGAGTTTCAGGCCAGTTTAGGCTAAGTATAAGATTCTCAAAACAGCAACAACAAACAAAACAAAAACATCCCCCCTAAAAATTTGAAAATAACAAGCAATATCCTTCTTTGTGAGGCTTTTAAAACCAGCAGTTTTAGGATTCATTCACATGGATCCGTGGTCTGAGGAGGTGGCTGATGTCCATTTGTGTTGTTCCAATCATATCATCTGTGTGTTTAAGACAACAGGGGAAAGATTGTCCTGGAGGTCCCTAGGGAGATGCTGCTGGTTGCCTGTTGATATGGATTGCTCTTTAGGCTTTGTTTTCATGAGAGAATCCCACCCATGATGCTGCTTCTGGACAGTGGGCATATGAAGCACCTAGAGCTTAGTCCTGACCACTTAATGTCTGCTCTTCATGGAGTCTAACAATGCCTTAAACTTCTTTCCACAGGACATGTATGGCCTGTATGAGCCTCGATACAGACCCTATGACAGCTCAGCATCTGCTTATGCTGATAACCATCGCCATTCTGAGCCTGAGCGGCCCAGCTCCCGTGCAAGTCACTATTCTGACCAGCTCACTCCCAGGTGGGAGCTGCATCCCATGCAGCTGCTTTTTCTCATACTCACTTGTTTGTATTGCTGGCTATGAGGGTAACTTAGTGATGAGAATAATTCTTTATCTGTAGAGAATTCTACAAACCGATTTTGTCAGCATGAGCAAACAAGAACTAAGACACTGCCACAATCCTAGAAGAGCTGTCACTTAACATTTGTCCCCAGCCAGACCAGACCCTGTATAAGTCCATAAAGAAGTGGCCTGTATGCTGGATGATTGTTCCTGTCATAGGCATACCCATTCTGCTGGCAATTTTCTGGTGGGTGATTAGGGCTCCTTAGACTGCTGCAGATGTTTTCAAAGTCTTGAGACCCTTATCACAGAGATGGCATAATCCATAGATCCAGCAAGTAATCTCTAATACAGGGACTAAAAGCTGTGCTCTGTGCCTAGCTCTGCCCACTTTGCTGAAAACTCCCCTCATTCCCTCCAAATCTGCATATCTACTATTCTGGCTATCCATGCCTCTCTTTTGTAGTCATAAAGGAAAGATTTGGAAAGAACTCTGGTATTGTGCCCTCTGAGTAAGTCTGTGAGCTAGGTCAAAGTTCCAACTGCATTCTCAGTTGCCCAGAGGCTGCTTTTGGTCTCATATCTACTCCAGGCTATTGACCATATTGTGCAAAATAGTGGTGTGTGGGCCTTGGTCACTGTGAACTCTGCTGCCTGAGTTTCTACAGTTGTCCTGATTAGTCAAGCCCAGGCGTAGGTGCTTATGGTACCTGACTTTGCTATAAAGATGTGTCATTGTTTTACTTAGGAAGTCACCGCTCCTAAGGTTATATGTGTACTTGCTTTCAGAATTTTCTGTAGGTAGGTTCTTGGAGGTATTTGGTAACTTGTCTGAAAGCAGACTGCTTTGCATGTGAACCTTTGTCCATTTAGCTAGTCATAATGTAACCTGCTCCAAAGGTACACCCTGAACTGTGTACAGGCTGATCATTCTGGGTCTTTTTGAAATATAGCAATACTGCAGCTTAGATGAGTACCTCCCTGGAAGTTATGAGGCTCTGGATTTGATCCCTAACACACACATGGCAGATGGGGGGTGGGGTGGGAGTCAGAGACAGAGAGGAACATACACTTGATTTTGAGAGAATTTTAGGGATTTAAATGGAAAGTAGCATTTGGACTCATACAGCTCAGCTTTCTGATTCAAATCTGTGAGAAGGCAAGAGGCATGTGGATCTGTTGGCTGGAGTACAGAGGGAGAAAGTCCAGGGGCCAGAGCCAGGCATCTTCACAGTGTGTCAGTTTCCCTTCCGTATGTCTAACTGCAACTTCATTTATGAATTAACTTCCAAGAGTGACTGTGTGGCAGAGCCTCAGGCTAGGTCAAGTTACCATTATTGTGATTTGTCACTATGACTACAGCTCTCTACTTCCCTTCAGCTCTTGGGGTCCTCTGAGTGTCTTCAGCCACAGCCTGCAGGAGAGTCTGTTCTCTTGTCTCTGTGTCTGTGTGTATGGACACTCAATGTTGATGTGATACTCAGTGTTAGAAAGAAAATATCTCTGTAGGACCTGTTTAAGGTGGAACACATTTCTCAACGTTTGTCTGTGTCCTTACTGAACTGTATGTAGGTAAGTTGATGAGAGCAGTTAAGGTTGTGGCATGCTCTTGATCTCGCTCTATATCAAGGTGTTTTTCTGGAACCACTGCCATACAGATAAAGGTCTGGAGTAGCCAGCCTCAATGAAATGTTAAGGCCAGGTTGGTGGTATTCCTGTGGCCAGGCTGTTGGAAGTAAGCAGATGCTATGCTAGCCAAATAACCAAGCTCAGCTGAGCAGTTTCCTGAAAGGGTATGAGAAAATTAAAAACAATGTTTAGTGCTTTTGACAATACTGAGAGTGCCAAAAGTGCTTACACCTTTTTGCCTAAATCTCACCTTTTATAACAAGTCAAGGTCACAGTTCAGTTTATTGGGCATAGAAGAGGCTAATTCCTTATTGATCTGCTGATGCCATGGCCCACCTCATAGATCCACTCCTCCAAGACCACTCTGAGCACACATAGCTAGTGACCTTCCCTTACGGACAGTAATTTTCTTGTGGCTCAAATCTGTAATCCCATCACGTGGAATGTAGGCAGGAGGATTGTCTTGAGTTTATGGCCAGCCTAAGCTACAGAGTGAGATCTTGTCTCAAAAACAAAAAAAGAAAAGGAAAGGAAAGAAAAAAGAAAAGAAAAGAAAAGAAAAGAAAAGAAAAGAAAAGAAAAGAAAAGAAAAAAGAAAGCAGTAGGAATTTTAGGTTGGTTTGGGCTTACTGCTCCTTATTGCTGCTCAGCATGACACAAAAACTTGTTAGGATGCAGTGTTGAAACACAGGGGAATTGGTTCTCTTGCTGAGCACAACCTAGCAGTCATCTTGAGGAGCTCAGTTTTAGGTAGCTTTATGACGGGGAATGCCATAGTCTCATCTTTGTTTCTGCTTGTGATCTGGTTAGAATTTTCCATGGCTGAGTTGCTTTCAAGAATGTCTGTATGTGCTTTGGGTTGGCTAATTTTTCATTACACTTTAAGAAACAAATACTATTTCTTAAATATGTTTACTAGCTCTTTTTTTTTTTTTTTTTTTTTTTCAGGCAAGGATATCCTGAAGCATACTATAATTCTAAGAGTGGATGGAGCAGTCAGAGTGATTACTATGCAAATTATTGCTCTGGCCAGTATGATTATGGAGGTATGTTTAGAAGTTGTAGCCATTAGCAGGGACTGTGCAACCACTACCTGTGATTGTGCAGCCATATGCAAGTCATGGTCTGGCAAGTCACTTAAGATCACTTTTCCTTTCACTGCCCTGTGTTTTTATCCCAAGAGCCAAAATAATTAAGAATTATGAGCATCTGAAAATGATTTTTTTTGAAAACTTCATTGAAAAGTCACATCGTACTTACAGTATGGTGTCTCTGTCATATTGGCATGAAGTGCAGTGACTAATTCTGAGATTTCCTGATCCATTTGTGACTATTCAAGTATGAGCTAATGAGGCTGGGATGGAATGCAAGGCTGCCTCCCCAAGTCACAATGCCGTACTGAAATACTGAGAAGCCACTGCTCCTTGGCGACTGATGTAGCCTGCTCATTGTGGCAGTTACGCTAAATTCATAAGCCTCCATATTTCCCTGTAACAAAACAGATTATGGAAAAGCTATGGGTTCCTTAGCAACCCTGCTGTGTGCTATTATGACACAGGCCTGCAGTCCCTTGACAGGTCCACATGGCCTCTCACGGGGCCTTTTAACCCTTAAACATTTGCATTAATTTTAAACAGGAATATTGTGCACATGTCCCTGAAACGATGCCTCTTGTTTTTTAGAGTTAGCTTTTAATGAACTTATTCTTAAAATATCTTAAAACATGAGCTGGAGAGATGGCTCAGTGGTTAAAAGCACTGGCTGCTTTTCCAAAGGACCTGGGTTCAATTTCTAGCACTGACATGGCAGCTTAAAATTGGGTGTAACTCTAGTCCCAGGGGATCTGGCACAGACATACATGCAAGCAAAATAGTATATATAAAAATAAATAATCTTTATACACACACAAACACACACAGATACACTTAAATATTCTGAATTACATTAGGAAGATGAATGAGAACGATCTGTAGTTGAGAATAACTATTAAAAGATATTATCAGGACTGGGACTGTAACTATGGCACCTAGCTATACATCTGGTTATTCTTTTTTTTTTAATTCATTAATAAGTTTATTTTAAAAACCTTAAAATCTTACAATTAAAATCTTACAATTGTAGAGATCATTTTTGAAATCAAGGTGTTAGAGGATCATTTCCTTTTGGAAAATTATATTCTCTTGTCTTTTTTTTTAATAAATTTTTTAAATGTTTATTAATTACACTTTATTCACTTTGTATCACCCCTGTAGCTCCCTCCTTCCTCCCCTCCCAACCCCTTCCTTCATCTTTTCCACGCATGCCCCTTCCCAAGTCCACTGATAGAGGAGGTCCTCCTTTCCTTCCTTCTGACCCTAGTCTATCAGGTCTCATCAGGAGTGGCTGCATTGTCTTCCTCTGTGGCCTGGTAAGGCTGGCCCCCCTCAGTGGGAGGTACATCTGGCTATTCTTGAAGCCTTAGGTTTCATTCCTCACATCACAAAACAAACCAAAAGAGTGAAAAAGAACTTAATATGGAACTCTTAGAGGGGCTTTTCCTTTTTCAGTCCAAAAACTGGCATTGAGAAAATAGCCAGTGACTGCTACAGTATGGGCAGGGGGTAGCTGGCCTCTCCGGGTCAGGGCTCGTTCTCTGGGCCATGCCTGCCCTTTACTCCTAGGCTGTCCACAGACTTCAGGGGAGCTGGGTAGGTCTTCTATGTGTTGCAGCTGCACTCATCCTTCATTCTTCACTTACAGACCCAGCTCGCTGGGATCGTTACTATGGGTCTCGCTTCAGGGACCCTCGCACCTGGGACCGGAGGTACTGGTATGACGCTGAACATGACCCGTACAGGAAGGAAAGCTATGCTTACAGTGACAGGTAGGTCAAATGCATATGTATGAAGAAAGTTGGAGGAAGCTGGGTGGTGCTCTTGCTTGCCCTTCTCTTGTCTTTGGGAATAATCAGCTATATATAGTTCTGGAACTTCTGGGAAGTAATCTCTTATGTCTGAAGGAGGAAGCTCTGGCCACCCTTCCCTGTGTCCACCTCTGACCTATGGGAGGAGAGCTGGCTCAAATGTGCTTCTTCCAAGTAGCTCTGGGAAGACCTGAGGTCTGCTTCCTTTCTTCAGTTCCTTTTCCATCTTGCCCATAACCCCAGAAAGGGACTGTGCTCCCTGAGATTACCTGCTTCTAAACCTAGGATTTGCTTTCTGGTGCAAGGCTTACAAGGTTAGCTGTAACTAACCTTCTTTGGTATGAAGATTGCCTCAGGATAGAGGGGTAAACAGAGGGCAGTGAGCAGTAAGAGCTAGCTGCAGCCTTGGGAAGTTCCTGGTAGTTACATATTGTCCCAGAGAGCTATTCTTCCAACTCCCTGCCTTGGTCCCTTGCTTACTCTAGACCTGAGAAATGTGATGATCACTGGAGGTATGACCCTCGTTTCACGGGAAGCTTCGATGATGACACTGAGCTCCACAGGGACCCCTATGGAGAAGAAGTAGACGGGCGCAGCATCCACAGCGAACACTCAGCACGGAGCCTGCGCAGCACTCATAGCTTGCCCAGCCGCCGCAGCAGCCTCAGCTCCCATTCACACCAGGTGTGCTGGGCAGGCCTGACGGGGAAGAGCAGGTGTCTGTCTTAGCCCCAACATTGTCTCTGCCTAGTTTTAAGAGTGTACCCATAGTCTTCCTGGTGTTCGTGGGAACTCACTTTCTCTGCTTGATTTCTTTCCTAAGAGTCAGATTTACAGAAGCCACAATGTGATTGGCGGTTCCTTTGAGGCCCCTCATGCCCCAGGCTCATTTCATGGTGATTATGCCTATGGCACCTATGCCAGCCATTTCAGCGGTGCCCATGGTTTTCCAGAGTACAACTACCCTGCAGACACCTCCTGGCCTGCTGTGGAGCAAGGTGCGTCTCAGCAGTTCAGAGTGCAGCCACTACGTTGGGATAGAACAAGGGAGTCCAGTCAGCTCCTCTTTGCACTCTGTGCCCACTGTCCTTAATGACATGGCTTTTGGTACAGGTCAGTGGTGGCTCTTGGATTGACATTTGGCTCAAGGTCAAGCTGTCTGCTTGACCACATGTACAGTGTTAATGTGTGACTTGGGGTCCAGTTTCCTTTGTAGTCAAGCCTTGGGTGGCTCTTCTCTATGTTTCTACACTGGCTATGTGGGGAGCAGTTCCCCTGAGAGACTTGTCCTGATTTGTGCCAGTGTCCCATTCTGACTCCCCCCTGAAAGGCACAGCTTAAAAGGTGCAGCTGAGAGCTCTCCTAACTGAACTATGAGTCAGTGAGAAATTTTGTGTGTGAGTTGCTCAGTTCTTTTGCTCTTGGTGCTCTGTGACAATCTGAAGCTGACCTGGGCAGGGAGCTTGGGCAGGAAGCATGATCTGGGAATCTGGCTCTGAAGCTGTAGGACATGACCAGCTAGCTCATTATTTCTCTTTCTATTTATTTAAATTTAGTTCCATCAAGACCAACCTCTCCTGAGAAGTTTACAGTGCCTCATGTCTGTGCCAGGTTTGGTCCTGGTGGTCAGCTACTTAAAGTGATTCCCAACCTGCCTTCAGAAGGACAGCCTGCACTGGTGGAGATCCACAGCTTGGAGGTGAGTGGGGACCTGTGGTGCTGTCTGCACCCCACAGCCTTGAAAAATGTGCTTTCCTGGGAAGATTCAGCTTATAGGGCTTTCATTGTGTTTAGAGGATGGCTCTTTAGAAGTCACCACTTTAAGCAGATGCTGCAGTTTTTAGATATGGGTTGATTGTGCTTTCAGCAATGGACAGAGACTGGGGGCACGTTTACTCTGCAGACTCAGAAGCCTCTCTTCTCACATCTGTCAAGACCCAAGTGGGGTTTTTCTGTTTAAAAATTGAAAACCTACATTGTAGTTCATGCTCATATAATTGTATTAAGCACCTTCACCCTCTGTATGAAGGGATGAGTGTTGTCCCAGGAATGGTTTCTGTGACTCAGTCTGTCTGCCCATCTCATTGCAGACCTTGTTGCAGCACACACCTGAGCAGGAAGAGATGCGCTCCTTCCCGGGACCTCTCGGCAAGTAAGGTTCCTTGTTGTGGTATCTCATAATGGCGGCTGCTGAGTTTGGCTCAGATTTGGTACCACCATTTACTGCATGTTCATTCTTTCCCCAGAGATGATACCCACAAAGTAGATGTTATTAACTTTGCACAGAACAAGGCGACAAAATGTTTGCAGAATGAAAGTTTAATTGACAAAGAGTCTGCAAGTCTTCTTTGGAATTTCATTATTCTGTTATGCAGACAGAATGGGGTATGTTCCCTTTTTACTTCTTGAATGTTCTCTCCTGTTTGCCTTTGGTCTCAGAATCTGTTCCCTGTTCCTATCCTGAACTGTGGGCAGTGTCAAACCTGCTATACAATGCTCCTTCAGGAAGAGTATCCTACCATGCTATGCTTCCTCAGGAAAAGCGTCATGGCACCAACCGGGGCAAGTAGGACAAAAGGGAGGTGTAAGATTTGGGATGGATTGACACCTGAGCCTTAGGGGAGGCTAGGATTAGTATGTCCGTGCCCACATGAAGAGTCAGGCTTCTTTCTTGAGGTCTAACATGTGCTGCCTATGTAGACCTGACCAGGCTTTGACAGCATAGGAATTGTCATCTGGCTGGAAGCCTTGTTTCTAATAAAGTCTTATGTTGCTCTCCATCCTATCCCCATTTATCCTGTAGACCGTGGTGGGAACAGACATTGCAGAGCTTTTGTTACGAGACCACAGAACTGTGTGGCTTCCTGGGAAGTCACCCAATGAAGCAAACCTGATAGATTTTACTAATGAGGCTGTTGAACAAGTGGAAGAGGAAGAATCAGGGGAGGCCCAGCTGTCATTTCTCACAGATAGTCAGACAGCGACCACCAGCGTTCTGGAGAAGGACACTGAGCGGTTCCGTGAGCTCTTGCTATATGGCCGGAAGAAGGTAGGTAGTCCTGCAGATGCTTTCTAGTGTCCATCTGTTGGCCCAGGGAAGAGAGACCAACCTCCTTTGGGGAACATCCACAGTGAGTGCTGTTCAGGGATGATGTCTGGCCCTTTGCCTGATATCTCTGAAGGTATCAGTAGTGTTTCCTCTGAGAAGGGCCTGTGTGTAAGTCTCGCCAGCTCAGCTTACGATGTGGATGCTCATCTGTGTGCAGAATCCCAGTCTTCGTACAGACTGAAGCTTCAGGCCACTCCTGTGTATTTTTGTTAAGACAGGGGTCTATGTACCCAAGGCTGACAGTGTGCACAGGAGTGCTGAAAGTGCACATTAGGGCAGAGGATGTGCTGAAAGCGGGAGATACATCATACTGGTTCATAGAGTTCTCTATGGCAGGGACATCTGATAGGCCCAGAGTTCACTGTCCTTCATATTATGATCATGGTTTTAGTCTGGTTTGGATCTAAAAACTGAACTGGGGCCATGAACATGATAAGCATATACTCTCAACTATACTCCAACTTAGAAAGTTTTTTACCTTTAAAATGTATTTGTGGCCCAGGATAACCTTAAATACATGATCCTCTTGCCTCAGCCTCTGAAGTTCTGTGATTTCAAGTGTGTGCCATCACACCTGACTAGAAAGGTTTTTTTCTTGTTGTTTTTTTTTTTTTTGTTTGTTTGTTTGTTTGTTTTTTGGTCTTGTTTTGTTTTTTGTTAAACAGTCTTGCCATGTTACCCAGGCAGACCTTGAACTTCTGGACTCAAGTGGTCTCCTCTCTGTTTCCTGAGTAGCTGAGACTATAGTGGTGCCCCTTGCCCAGAGAAAGCTCATTTGTGGTCCTTGAGATTTTAACATGGATGTTTCACAGCCATTTGAAATCATAAGACCCTATTGGCTTTTGTGAATATTTACTTCTATTGCCAAATTTTGCCTCCTAGCAAAAACTGCTATGTTGTGCCATAGATTATTTGGGGTGCTGGGAAACTATGTTGAGAATGCTGTTTGTATTGGGAGAGTATTCAGAGAGGGTACGTTACCTGGATGGAGAGCTCATGCTGATATTGCACTTCTCACAATAGTGGTACTGCAACTTGTTTCCAGCTAGCATGCTGGTTCCTCACACAAGAGTAAAGAATATAAGCAGCATGCTTCTATAGACACTCACAAGAGGGAAAGGGCAGAAAGACAAGACTGTCTTCTATAAACATGAACACATGGTGTATTTGTCTTTTGACCTGCCACATTCTTCTTTTATTCTGTATGTGCATGACAACCTGTGGTTCTGCCTGGTCCAATGGTAAGCACTGTGATCATTTATATGAGCCCTGAAATACATTGCAGGATGCTCTGGAGTCTGCCATGAAAAATGGCTTATGGGGCCACGCTCTGCTACTTGCAAGTAAGATGGACAGCCGGACACATGCCCGTGTCATGACCAGGTGAGTCAGCTTGTAGTGCACCCCCATCCAGTTGCACAGCCTGACTTTGGTATTCAAGTATTTTGCCTCTGCTATAAGGTTTTCAGCTGTGAATTCATAGGCTTCCTTGGTCCTTTCTTGAGCTACACTGTTGAGGGACTTTAAATTTTTTTTGACTGGTGTTTTAAAATATTTTTTAAAACTTCAGTGAACTCCTCATTCTGACAGTTGGATAAAGGGCTGAGAAGGGGGTGTGGTTCCTTTCACTGAGCCAGAGGTAGATCTCCCCATTCTCTGTATACATAGGTTTGCCAACAGTCTTCCCATCAATGACCCCCTGCAGACTGTCTACCAGCTCATGTCTGGACGGATGCCTGCTGCGTCCACGGTGAGTATGCAGGTCCCCAGGACACTGGTGCAGGCCCACAGTCCAGTGGGACTTATGTATGCTAAAGACTTTGATTATGGAGTCAGTCTAAAACCTGTGTTTCTTGTTCTTGCTTTCTCATTGGGTTTGGCCATCAGAAAGTTACAAAGGAGACAGTCTCTGAAGGATAAGGATTTGTTTGGTGTTCTCATTGTAGTGTTGTGGAGACGAGAAATGGGGAGATTGGCGGCCACATCTAGCAATGGTTTTGTCCAACCTGAACAACAACATGGACGTTGAGTCTAGGACCATGGCTACGATGGGCGATACCCTAGGTGGGTTAGGTGTGAAGTAGGGCTTTGGCTGTCATGTGGTAGACCCCAGAGTCTCACTGTGTGAACTGTGCCAAGACCCATAAGAGACATGGCTTTTATGAATCTAATGTCTCTTTGGCACCATTCCTGAAGAGTTCCCAAGGACTGATAAGATGTGGTTGCTCTGTCTCTCTTCAGCATCAAAAGGCCTGCTGGATGCTGCACACTTCTGCTACCTGATGGCCCAGGTTGGATTTGGGGTTTATACAAAGAAAACCACAAAACTTATCTTGATAGGCTCAAATCACAGGTAAGGAATCAAGTCAATATAGCAGTATCCATTTTCCTTTAAGAAGCAAGAGATTCCTGTCCTTCAGTTAATTTGGAAATGACCAGCCTTGTACCTTTGCTATATGATGGGGCATGCTTAAGGTTGCCTGCCGTGAAGTTGATGATGCCAGTAATTGGCCACTTCTCAAAATGAGTAATTCACTTCTTCCACAGTTTGCCATTTTTAAAGTTTGCCACCAATGAAGCCATTCAAAGGACAGAGGCTTATGAGTATGCTCAGTCCCTTGGGGCGCATACCTGCTCCTTACCTAACTTCCAGGTGAGCAGGGGCTGTGGGAGGTGTGGCCAATGCTCACCAGTGCTTGCTTGATTAGGGTTTTGGATTCTCACAAAAGTAAAGATGGGGTGTTTTGTGGGGTTTGGTTTTGTTTTGTTTTTTGATACCTTGAATATACAGTTGATCAAAATGCCATATTAAATACAGGATTTTTATTTGTATTTTTGGTCTTAGTATTTCAGAATAGATTTTAAGAGCTTTTGTATTTAAGGTATTTTTAGTGAGAGTTGTGTGATCTGACCCAGTATGTGTGCGCAAGTGTATATGTGTGTGTACAAATTTGTGTATGTGTGTATTAGTAGAAAATGTTTATGGTTTGCCCATGGGAAAGATAATTCTTTGGATGTCTGGCAGCAGCAAGACATCAGATGTGGAGATGCTGGCTGTAGCAGAGGTGTTATGGGGAGTGTAAGAGTCCATGTTGATGTTGCATTATCACAGAGGCTGCTGTGGTGTACAGCCTCTAAGATCTCAGGAGCATTGTTAGGCCCCAGGACCGTGACAGTGCGGTTGATGGAAGCCCTAGAACTGTGACACAGTACATTTGGGGGAAGCCTCAGGACTATGGTGGTACGCTTGATAGAAGCTCAGGACTGTGACAGTGCAGTTAGTTGATAGAAGCCAAGGACTATGACAGTGCATTTGGGGGAAGCCTCAGGACTATGGTGGTACACTTGTTTTTCAGGTGTTTAAGTTCATCTACTTGTGCCGCCTGGCTGAAATGGGACTTGCCACACAGGCCTTCCACTACTGTGAAGTGATAGCCAAGAATATCCTGACACAGCCTGATACATACTCTCCGGTGCTGATTAGCCAATTGACTCAGGTTAGGATCTTCTGGTGCCTTTCTGTTGGCATCATGCCAACTTAGGAAATGCACAGGCTTCATGTTGCTTGGCATGGGGGTAGTGAGTAATACTCAACACAGTGACACCCAGAACCTACTTTGGATACTTAAGTGGCTCTTGGGTGGCTGTTTTGGACTTTGCACAGGAACCCTACAGGCACTGTGCCTATGCAGAAATTCAGCCATAAGCTTCAATATAAAGGGATCCATCTATGTCCAGAGAACCTTCATTTACAGTATTTTTACCTGGTTAAAAACTCACGCTTGTTGGTCAGTAGCTAGGTCTGAGTCCTACCTGCACCTCTGCCAGGCACTTCTTTTCCTGTTATTTTGATCAGCCTCCAGAGCAGGTGCAAAAAGCCCACAGCCACTCTAAGCAGGTATTAGTACATGGCATGTCAAGGTATCCCCTCCCTAACAGCTCCATTCCTAAAAATATGGTCATGGGATAACATAACAAAACAAAACAAAAACAAAAACATGCTCTTGTGGAAATATTCAGATAGACCCAAAAGTACAGAGAATAAGTAATAAAGGAGACTCATGTCCTCTCTCCTAGCTTTGATAATCACTACTTAACAAGGTCATCTTGATTCACTCAAACCCTTTAAAGGCCCTATCAAAGAACTGCATTATCCCTGGTCAGCTGAACACTGGGACAGGCCTGCTGATCCATAGAAGTGTGAACAACACCCTGGGCTCACTCTGATCACCTAGCTTTGCACATGACCTCTTCCAGCACTGGCCCAGTGTGTTGCATGTGGAGACAGTTTTGTTGGTGCCATGTGGAAGTAACAAGGACCTCTGTTCTTTGTAATCTAGATGGCTTCCCAGTTACGCCTCTTTGATCCTCAACTGAAGGAGAAGCCAGAGGAGGAGTCCTTTGTGGAACCTGCCTGGTTGGTACAGCTGCGGCACGTGGAGAGGCAGATCCAGGTTTGTCTTTTGACAGTATAGCTTTGTCTTAGAACTTGGCCTGGAGGCATTTGATGAGAGGGTTTGTGCCCCTATTGTTCTCACACTGAAGCATTTGATAGTGACACTGACTTCAAAAGTGTACACGCTGTGGGAGTTTCATCTTTGCCAGGAGATCATTGGTGGCATGCCCCCTCTTGAAGTGGGGAGTGCACTTGGGTTCACATGTACTGTCAAGCATGGGCTGCAGCTGGACTCTGTTTCCTGTAGGAGGGCACTATGCTGTGGAGCCAGGATGGAACTGACCCCCAGCAGTGTCACATCACGCCCGGCTCTGAGGTGGAGCAGTTGGATGGCTCAGGACTCAGCCAGCAGGGAGGGCTGAGGGCCGACAACCCTCTGCTGATGCCAAGCACTGAGCCTTTGATGCACGGTGTACAGCTGCTGCCCACAGGTGGGACCCATGGCACCATGTACTTGTTTACTGATGTCTGCTTGGAAATAGAGAATGTTCTGCTACCAGAACTGAGGCATTGTGTGGCTCCATGGCGACCTCTGGGCTTCCTCCCCCTTTCCCTTTATGCTTCTTCATATGGTGAGCACATGAAGTTGCAGAACTTTAGATGCTCTTCTGTTGATGTCACGGATGCCTGTGGGCCCCTGACCCTAGATGGATTCCAGCTGCCATTTAGCTGCTTGCTTCCTGTGGCACCTCATAGCTCTTTCTGAACAAGTGCCACTACTTCTCAGCCTGAAGCTCCTTCTCCCCATCTTATTCATCTTGGGAAAGGTTACTCCATTTCTCCAGGATTTGAGCTCTAGACCTCTCATTCATATTTTGAACCTCTTTTCTGGTCAGGCAAGCACCTTTTCTGTCCTCCTGTCTCTCATTCTGCCCCAGCTCTGCAGGTATCCTCAACTACCCTGAAGACAGGCAAGTCTTCCCCGCAGGTCAGCCTTCATACCCTGATACTCTTCCTACCCTCTATTCCAAAGTCCCCTCCCACCTGGTGTTCCAGCCACTCCTGACTCAGACTGCTGCTGGCCCCCACTCTGTGGCCCCCACCACTACTGGATAGCCACTTCTCGCTCCTGTCACCATCCTGGAATTACTTCCTTTGGTGCCGGTTTTCCTTCTTCCTGGTTCATTCCCTGCATCAGGGTTCTTGTCTTATATTGGGAGATGGGAATCTCCCTCTGTTGCCCAGGCTGGTCCTGAACTCACAAATTCCCATCTAAGCCTCCAGAGCATTTGGGATCATAAGCATGTACCCTTGTGCCCAGTGTTGACCTGGTAGAGAGAACTTGCTCGAGAGTTGAGCTGTGTACATGCCTGTGTGCATAAGTGGTCTATTTGACCCTGACAGTGGGGAAAGTGCACTACCAAAGCACCACTGTGCTAAGGGCCACTCTATAGAGGTGATAGCCCCTGCCCCACATCATATCTGCTGATGGGCACTGTCACACCCATCCTGACCCTGAGCTCCTAGGATATGAATGTTCTTTTTCCTAGACCACTGGCGGGTACTGTTTTCTACTGCCTCATTAGAGCAGCTTGTAGGAAATATGCTTGTGACAATGTGCTAATCAGTGCCTGCCTGGAGCAGTCAGCTACAATGACCTTAGACGTCTTCTCTACTGTGCTCTGCAGTTTCTCAGACATTCCCCGATGGCCAGCCAGCTCACCTTGCCAGGGTGCCAATGTTCCCAGTGCCAGTGTCTCGACCACCCCTGGAGCTGGGTCCTGCCTATGGACCCTCAGGGTCTGCACTTGGCTTCCCAGAGACCTCCAGATCTGATCCTGCAGTGCTCCATCCTGGGCAGGCCCTGCCACCCACTACACCAGGTCTCCAGGAAAGTGGGCCTCCACTCCAGGAGGCCAGAAGCCCAGATCCAGGTATGTCAGTGGAGGGATAGATGCTGTTCTAAGAGCAGAGCTAATTTTACTTCTTGGTGTTAAAGAAAGTACCTGGTAGAAGAACTTGCATGGAGTAACAGTGCTGGCTTTGCAAACTGAGTCTCAGTGCAGTGAAGCAGCAATGCTAGTTTCTACTGTGGCTTGGCTGTGTGCTATCATTTGAAGCCTAACTGCCCAGTTAGAGTATAACAGAATGGCCCTAGGGCATTTGTGGGGTCTGTCTTAGTGCCATACTTGGTGCTTGTGGGCTGTATAGATCGTGTGGCAGATGTTTCTCTGAAAGTCAAATTTGATTGATCTGGTGCCTGTGTGTGCCTGTTTCACTATCTGTTTGAGCAAAAGAAAACATAGGCTTGTTTTTTAAAGAACAAAACAGTTGCCTCACATTTGGGCAAACCTTCCCTTTCTGTATTGGAAAGGAACACTAGTGGCTGAGCTGGTAACTACTTTGTTCTCAGTCTGTGCTCTACCGGTGCCCTGCTTCCCTTTTGTCTCATAGCAACAGCTCATGGACCTCGTCATTCTCTTTTGTTTTGACAGAAATGGTGCCACGGGGCTCACCTGTCAGACACTCACCTCCAGAACTCAATGAAGAGGAGTTTGGTGGGAACATTACCCATCTGGTACTTCCCATACTTTGTTGTAACTGTTTTCTGTGAGTTTGTTGCGTAGATACCTTGGCTTCTTGTTCTTAGCCTGAAATAGGAAGGTAATGAAGGCAAGGAGATTACTTTTAAATTCAATTCTTAAAGTGAAACTGTTTCTAAAATCATTGTAGCTAGGGCCAGGGACATGGCTCAGTTGGTAAGAGTTCTTGCCACCAAGCTTGATGACCTAAGCTCATTCCCTGGTGACCTGAGTTCATTCTCAAATGAGAGAGAGACAATCCAACTCCTACAAATTACCCTCTGACCTCCACACATCTGATATAATACACATGCCCCTAATACATATAAACAATTTTAAAAATTATTTTAACTCACCAGGCAATGGCACAGGCCTTTGATCCCAGCACTCGGAAGGCAGAGGTAGGGTGTTCTCTATGAGTTCAAGGCCAGCCTGGTCTACAGAGTGAGTTCCAGGACAGCCAGGGCTACACGGAGAAATTCTGTCTCAAAACATGCACACACACAGACACACACAAAGATTTACTTTGACTCTTAATTCTGAAAGTTGGTAAAAATGTTGGTGGGGAAAGAAGCAAAAGAGAGAATCGAGTGTTGTAAAAGCAGTTCCTTTAAGCAGAAGGAGCACTCACCTGTAGTGAAATTCCAGATTTAATTTTCAAAGGTGGAAAGCTTCCTGATATCTTCCTTCTTTGTACATTAGAACCTGACATTTTGGTTTCCCTTAAAGTTCAGTCATTGCAGCACACAAGGTTTAGTACAGATACTCTTCTGTGTGCTTTCAACCACACAGGGACAGATGACACATTCTGGAAGTTTCTTTATGGATGCGCTGCCCTTGATGGATGTCCCATCAATAATAGGTGCTTCCTCTGTCATCTTAGATAGCCTATTCCTGAAAAGTAACAGGGAGGACTTCACTGTGTGGTGATCATGCCTTCATGATCACCAGGAGTGGATCACAGGAGTGGATCACTCTTTTTCTAAAAACTTTATTTTTATTTGTGTGTGTGTACATAGATGTTCATGCATGGGTTCCTGTAGAGGCCAGAGGAGGGCATTAGATCCCTAGAGCTGGAATTAGGGGTATTTGTGAGTGCTGAGAACTGGTTGCAAGAGCAATTGCACACTTAATAACTGAGCCATCTTCCAGCCCCTTTATTTATTTTTTTAAAATTATTGTATGGGGGTGGATTGTGGGGGTGCCTGTGCCACAGTTTGCCTGTGGAGGTCAGAGAAAACTTTGTGGAGTTGGTTTTCTCCTTCCACCTTCCTATGGGTTCTAGGGATCAAACTCAGGTTGGCCAGCTCTAACTAGTCCCACCCTTAGGGCATGCATATATTCCATCTCTTGGAGCACTGTGATGCTCTTTGCTGGGTGCTTCTTAGCTGTGCTTGGCATTTCTCTAGCAGACAAGGAAAGCTTCAAAGGGCCCAGCGAGGGTGCTCTTCTCTGCTCCCATTAGTTCCCTGCTCTACTAGGAAGGTGCAAGTCCAGCAAGTTCCTCATAAGGAGCTCTAGAAGAGATAGTTCTCATCTTGCCTTGTGACAGGGCTCCTCCAGAACAGCACAGGACTTGGAGACCTCCCCAGTGTGGGATCTTGGCAGCTCCAATCTGACACCTGCTCCATCTCTGACACCTGATTCCGAAGGGAAGAAACCTGCACAAGCTGTCAAAAAGGAGGCCAAGGAACCCAAGAAGGTATAACCCAGCCCTGCACTTGTCTAGTGGGCAGAGAGGTAGGGCAGATCCTGGAGGGGGACTCCATACCCTGAAACAGCTTTCCCTAGAAGTCAGAGGCAAAGAAAAGACATTCTTTGTTTTAAATCAAAAATTTGTACATTATTTTCCCAAGATGTAGCAGCTAGACAAGTCTTTCTCTCTCTCTCTCTCTCTCTCTCTCTCTCTCTCTCTCTCTGTGTGTGTGTGTGTGTGTGTGTGTGTATAAGCATGTGCAGGTAGTGAGAACATACTCAGGCTCCCTAGAGATTCACTCATAGCCAGTTCATAACAGACAAGTCCTATTGCAACCAGAGTGTAGCAGCATGCGTCTCCTGATAGCAGCAAAGCCTTAGCTTTGTACAAGCTTAGCTCCCCAGTGCTCCTTTGTCTTGTACTTGTTCTAACCTTTCTCCAGTCTGAGCTGTTGTTTCAGTGATTTGTGGGAATCCTCCCTTCATGGTGGGTGCAGGTCTTTTACTGAATGAATGTGTGGTGCACAATCCCTTTCAATATGCAGACCTTTTTGTCATTGTTGTTCTCGATGATATCTTAAGTATACAGTTCTTCAATTAAAAAAAAAGTTATATGATTTTAAAATTATATGTGTATATGTGGTGGGTATGTGCACAGTGGTACAGGTGCCTGCGGAGATAAGAAGAGGGTGTCAGATGCCCTCAAGCTGGATTTACAGGAGGTTGTGAGCTGCCCAGAGTTTGTGCTGAACCAAATCAGGTCCTCTGTAAGAGCAGTATACATTTTTAATCACTAAGCCATCTCTCTAGTCCCCATAGTTTAGCATGTTAAGAGAGTTCAGCTTATCAAATACCCCCTCATGACAATTTTTTGAAAATAAAAACAAGTTTCATTTTTAAAAATGTGTAAGGCTCAGGATGTAGTTCAGTGGTACAGCACAGTGGGGTTTAGTTCCTAGTAAATGGGAAAAAAAAACACAAAACAAAAAAGGAGCCCAAGATACTTTTAGGGGTTAGAGAGATGGCTCAGCAGTTAAAAGTATGTACTGCTCTTGTACAGGACATGTGATGTTTTTTTAACTTATTGATTCTTTGAGTTTCACATCATGTACTCCAGTCCCACTCATCTTCCCATCCCTTCATATCTGCCCTCTACCCTTGTAATATCTCTCCTCTTTCAAAATAAAATATACACACACAAAATAAGAAGAGGGGCTTTGTATGGAGGCCATCCTAACTCTTCAACTTCCTTCTACTCCTGCGATGGGAGGAGATGCTGATGCTTAGCTTGCTAGAGCTTGCATGTGGAATGCTTCTGTAGGTGGCATATTGTCATCCTGGGCTTGTTTGTTAAAAATAGCACTTACCGGCCAGGTGTGATGGTGCACATCTTCAACCCCAGCCCTCAGGAGGCAGAGAGGCAGGCGGGTCCCTGTAAGTTACAGGGCATAGTTAGACACTATCTCCAAAAAAAGATATGCTTAGAGTTGTGTGGTGTCACTCATTGGTAGAATGCTTGCCTATCCTGTGAGGGGTCCTGACTCTTATCCCCACTACTTTGAAAGTATACAGATCATTGGAAACCCATTGGCTTGGATGGCCAGAGCATCCTACAGGGGTTCATCCTCATTGTCCAAACTGACCTTCTGTCCCCATGATCACTGACTCCTCGGCTGTTGTCCACCATTGACAGTCCTTGTCTGTGGATGTGGGAACCACTGTAAAAGGCATCACACAATGCTTTTCTTTTGTGCTCCTCTCACTGGGAAGTGTCCTCATGCTTTCCAACGGTTTTATTTAGAGTGAGTCTTGGTTCTCTCGTTGGCTGCCTGGGAAAAAAAGGACAGAAGCTTATCTACCAGATGACAAGAACAAATCAGTGAGTATTGTCCAGCTGCGGCAGTTGCTTAGTGGGGGTGGGCAGGAAGGTAATGATAGCCTATCACCGGTTGATAGTACCATATATTAGGATTTGGAACAGACCTGAAAGAGTTAACATTTTCTGAAGTTGTAAAGGGTGTAAATCAGATGCTAATTCTTTTTAGTTTTATTCTACTGACTTTTGTTTGGGTTTTTGTTTTGCTTTGTTTTTTGTTTTGTTTTGTTTTGTTTGTTTGTTTTTGGCAGATTGTTTGGGATGAAAAGAAGAACCAGTGGGTGAATTTGAATGAACCAGAGGAGGAGGTAAGCAGTGCCGTTAGGTCCCTGTGTCGTTGGAAGGGCTCCTGCTTTATTCCTTGTCACCTGGCGTTCTGCCTCCCTTCAGAGAGTCCTCACTGGTCTCTGTCGTGTTAAAGGCATTGCTGAGCTGTCTCTTCCTCTGCAGAAGAAGGCTCCACCCCCACCTCCGACATCGTTCCCCAGGGTTCCACAGCTGGCTCCCACAGGGCCTAAAGGACCACCCACGGCCTCAGTGAACATGTTTTCTAGAAAAGCAGGTAATAGCTACAGCAGAAATCAGAGGTATCTGTCTGGGAAAAACCCTGTCCTATGGAGTCCAGAACACAGTCAGCTGTCCTAGTGCTCACATTGTCCATGCTGGAGAAAATGTCCATGAATTCCACCCTTGAGAAAGGAGTCCAGTTACCCAGTGCATTATGATGCTATGCCTTGGAATGTGAATAGTTGGCCCACAGATCAAAGTTTTCCATTAGTAAACTATGTAGCCCGTGTGCCTGGGTGGAATGGAAACCAAGCCCAATAAGCAGTTCTGCTGAGGTCCCTCCTCTGGTAGATCGTCATTGTTCTTCTGACTCAGTGGGAACCAAGTGGGAGGTTTCTTGGTGCTCAACTGAACTTGACTCCTCCTTTCATTGATAGGTGGGTCCAGAGCTCGTTATGTGGATGTTCTAAACCCAAGTGGAACACAGCGGAGTGAACCAGCTCTTGCTCCTGCAGATTTCTTTGCTCCTCTCGCCCCGCTCCCAATCCCTTCTAACTTATTCGTACCAAACCCAGGTAGGTAGTCCATGTATTAGGAAGTCCACGTCTGCTCTTTCTTCCTTATCAGTCTCTGTCTGTGAGCCTCTGGCCCGTCTTCTCTAGAAGATGATTGGGCAATGATTGGGCAAGGACCAGAGGCTTGCATATACTTCTTTAGCAGTTGGCCTTTATTCTCTGAGGGTCCGGAGTTGAACCCTTACATGTGGATTGTTATACAGAATGTCCTAGATGCTGGGATGGGGTGATGATCTCATGCTGTCTCATTCACAGATGCTGAGGAGCCACAACCTGCAGATGGTGCTCAGTCTAAGGCAGAGCCCACCCTGGAACCCAAGGTATGCATAGTGCTGTGGGAAGAAGATGAGGGGCTCCGTGAGTCCTTCAGGATTCCTTTCCCCTTTGCAAGTCAGTGTTGGGTATGTCTAGGTGATGACTGTGGTCACACTGTTTACATTTGTTTGGTAAAGACATTAGAAGATGGATGCAAAGCCTGAGGAAGGCACTCAAGGTTCAGTTTGGAAAGATGGAAAACTCTAAAGGTGGTTGGGGGTGATGGCTATATAATAGTACAGTGCATTAATATTTCTCTCTTTGAAGTGGTATGGGTGGTAATTCTGTGTTAAACATGTTTTACCAAAGTTTTTAAAATATTTTTCAAAACTTTTTTTTTTTTTTTTTTAGAAACCAAAGAATTAACTAGCAGTTCAAAAAAGTAAAAAAGTGTAAAGAAAGCAGATAAATCCCCATGGTACTAAGGGAACCTGTGGTGGTCTGGACCCTGGCTTTTCTCACTGCCCTCCTAGTTGGAGGGCAATAATGTGGGGCACACACAGGTTTGTAGGCTGTGCCTAGAATGATGATGGCTGTTGCATCAAGAACCACTCCAGGCAGGACAGTGGGGTCCTGGGGAAAACACTTTCTATATGATCCCTCACAAAGGTATCTGGGCATATCAGAACAGTCTTCAGGCTATGCTGCAGGAGAAGAAAATGTTCTTCTCCCTGGTATAAAAGCTTATACCCTTTGGGATTGGAGAGTTACCACATTTCCTATTTTCTCAATAGATGGTAAGTTCTGCAGCATCACCCCCTGGACCTGAACTCTCACCCTCCAAACTAGATGGCTCCCAGGGAGGAGAGGTAGGGAACACCACTCCTGTATGAGTGCAGAGAGTGTGTGTGTGTGTGTGTGTGTGTGTGTGTGTGTGTGTGTATGTGTGTGTGTGTTGGAAGATAGTGTGTGTTCATGTGTGCGTTTGTGTTTTACATGTGTATGGGGGAGAAGTGGAGGGCATGTGTGCGCATGTGCATGGGTGTGTGCATGTTGCATGCATGTGTGGGCTTATATAGGTGTGGGGAGTATTTTGGCCTAGAACAGAGGCTCAGCCAACTCAATGTATTGCCCAGTGGCTTCTTTAGAATTGTGTGCTAGTGAGTAGGAAAAGGAAGTGTAAGACTGAAACACTTAATATGTTTTATTCACTGTAAAACGTTAGCTTGTTCAATCACTTTTGCTCAGGAGCTCTGAGTCAAGTGTGGGCGCTGACATCATCTCCTTGCCAAGTCTCCTTCAGAGTAGCCTGAACAATTTCAGAGTTTTGAAGTGTCACAAAGTAGGGGCTGAGGGCTACATAGATTTTTCCCCTCCCTGAGAATAATGATGGTTTTCTTAACTAAAACTGTGGAGGGCATTTGAAGCTACCTCTGGCTGTCTTCATATGAGTGACATTGATTCTAATGGCATCATAATGCTTTTGAACCCAGCTCCAGCTTGGAGCAGGGGGCATGCTGATCTTCATGTCTGTATCTGTGTATGTTCTTGCTGTTCCATAGCTCTCGCGCTGTAGCTCTCTGAGCTCGCTCTCACAGGAAGTGAGCCGGCATTTCCATCAGGTACCTGTGGCTGGTGGTTCCCTTCTTCCATGGAGCTGGCTGTATAGCCCCTATGTCCCTTAGAGAGTCTGTCGTCCTCTTCACTTTGTCACTAACTCCTTGTCTTCTCCAAGTATCATGTGGGAAAAGATGCAGTTTTCCTTTATTAAAGGACCTGGGCTTATTATACTGTCTAGATAAGCTGGTGGTGGACTCACCTTACAGGGTTCAGAGTGCTCAGATGAACGTCCTAAATGCTCCTTGTGAAGTGGCCTGACCCCAGCCATGCCGTCAGCATCTCCTAGGTTAGGACACCACTTGGGAAGAAAGATTTCTTCTTGCTGATGGGGCTTGAGGAAGTCTGTAGCCACTGGGAGTGTGGCCATCATGTGGCTAGACTAGAGGAAACAAGGAATGCTTTTCACCTTCTGTTTTGGAGCCAGGTTGTATCAGTAGGTTTTAACAGAAAGTCTTGGGGGGGGACATTTCCAGCTGCCTATGGCTCTGGAGCAAGCATAGTGTCCAGGTCTCTAAACTGCTTGACCAGCACTAATGAAATCTCAGTGTCTTGCACTTACTGTCTGCATGTTGTTGTCTGCATGGTGCTTGATTTTGGCTGTTCTGTAAACCAGCCAGTATGGAAAACAAGTGTTGCCACAGCTGTCTCTCTCGGGGGCTTATTTGGAGTATTAGTGGTCCTTCTGAGGTGTAGCTTGTGTCTGCTGCTGGGATAGTAACTGCTGTGTAACACTGGCTTGCTGAGGTCCTTCTCTGTGCTTCACAGGCTCCTGGAGACCACTGTCCTGCAGGGCCCACTCCTGGTGTGTCTGTGCCCTTTTACAACCCTGCTCAGTTGGTGCAGGTGAGTGACCCTTGCCTTTGTTCCTTACAACCTCAGCTTGCCTGCTCTGTGAGTCTTTTGTTCCCTGGCTGTTCTCTTTATTTTTATTGTTGTTGTTGTTTTGGTTTGGTTTGGTTTGGTTTGGTTTGGTTTTGGAGGGAGCATTGTTTTGTTTTGTTTTGAGACAAGGTTTCTCTGTGTGGCTCTGACTGTCCTAGAACTCACTTTGTAGTTCTCTGGCTATTCTTTATTGCGGAGTTACACAGCCACAGGGCAGAGAAGTGGCCTTTAGGCCCTCTCCCAGTCCTATGCTTCCCCTTCTTATAGATTTGTCTCACTTGACTTAATCCACCTTCTTTGCTTGCCTCATGTTCCTCTCACTGCTTTGGGCTCTTTAGGTTATGGGCCTTCCTTTCTGCTATATGCCATGGGCTGAGGGTTGGCTCCCACTATCATCAACTTCCTGCACAGGATGTGTGGCTTTCCCAGGTCAGCCACAGGCTTCTGGCCCAGTCCTTTCCTCTCCTCCTGCCTCCTCTCTTCTCCTTGAGAGCAGCTCTGCCAAAGAGACCTCTGGTTTGGAATTTTTTATTGTTTCAATCCTGATTAATTCCTCTGTCTGACAACTCACTTTCCATGAGCTTTGGTCTTCAGCAACTCACTCTTGAAGAACTTTCAGGTCTAGCCTAGGTGCTGAGAGTTTGCTGGGTTGAGAGTTTGTTGGGTGCAGTGTTCAGATGGGAATTTTCTTCAGATCAGAAGTAATAGAGCCATTTTCTAGTGCCTACTGTGAGATCCCAGGTCCTCATTATGTCTGCGAAGACTGGAATGGTGTCTTTCTGATAAGCTTTTAAAGATTTTATTTATGAGTGCTCTATCTACATATAGAAGAGGGCATCAGATTTTAGTGATGTGAGCGCAGTGAATTGAACTCAGGACCTCTGGAAGAGTAGACAATGCTTTTATCCACTGAGCTGTCTCTCTAGCCCTGGAAGGTCATCTTTTCTTAGTCATGACCCTTGTGTACTTTTGCCCAGGAGAATCTAGAATGGGCTGTGTGATTTCTCTCCTTCTACACCAATCTTTTAGGGAAATGGAATCTGGCTACTGTTTGGGGAGCTGTGGAGGGAAAGATCTCTTGGCAAGCATCTTTATTTTGGGGGATGGAAAACTTGAACCAGGAACTCATACATGCTAGACAAATACTCTACAAACTAAGTTACATCCCTAGCCAGGGGCAAGCATCTTGTGTGAGTTTAGTTTTTAATTGTTTTTTTGTTTTTGTTTTTGTTTTTTGTTCTGTTTTGTTTTAATAGAAGGTCAAGCAAGCAAAGTTTATTATTTATTTTAAATTTTATTTTATGTGTATGAGTATTTTGCTACATGTATGTCTGTCTGCCATTTGCATGCATGGTGCCTACAGAGACCAGCTCTCCTGGGACTGGAGTTACATATAGTTGCAAGTCGTCATGTGGGTGCTGGGAATTAAACCCAGGGTCTCTGAAAAAACAACCAGTACTCTTAACCACTGAACAATCTGAACAGGCGTTAGTTAGTTTGTTTGTTTTCATGTATGCCATGCAAAGCCTATTGAGAAGTAATTAAATCATTCTTTGCAGCCAGGAAGGGCTCAAAAAGGAGTTGCCTGGGCAAGTATTCTGACCTTCTGAGTGTGCTGTTCTCAACCCACTCTTCCAGGGTTTCTGCCCTCAGCTGTCTGTCTTAAGCCCAACCATGGTCACTCTCTGTATAGAGAGTGCTGGGTCCTGTGCAAATGAGGTTGCTGCTGTCACCATCTTTGTCCATATTTTCAACCACAAGATGTCATTTTTCTTTTGACCCTGTAGTTGAATAGCTGACAGATTGGATTTGATCCCAGTAAGGTCTAGTGAGGGAGGAAAAATATATGCCAGTGTTCTCTAGTGGCACACAGCATCCCTGTGCTTTGCAGCAACAAAGACCATAGGCTACTGGCCACCCTTAGGCTCACTGAACCCTTAGCTGGCTAAGCTCTGTAGTGCTAGCTTCATTTCTTGTGGCCTTGACAGAACTGTGGCTGAACAAAAACAAATCATGTCTGCAGTGCTATGGGCTAGAAAATGCTGAGCAGCAGAAACTTGGCACCTACAGAAGGTCTCACGCTTGAAGCCAACACAGAGTTTGCCCATTTGTCAGTGATCTGTGGGCTTACCCTGTAGACCCATCCTGCTACACAATCTTTGGGCCTGGACCCACGTAGGTCATTGCTGTTCTTTTTGTTCCAGGCTTCTGTCACCTCGGGGAATTCAAGGCCAGGAAAGATTGGCCAAAGAAAATATGCACCATTGAACTAGGATGCTGGATTCATACTTGGAACTCTGAGATGACTAGATAACTGTTCTCCACCAAGAACCAAACTAGCTGCCTGAGGTCTCATGGATCCCAGATGGACATGGCAGTAACTCAGAGCCGGTCATACTGTGTGTTTCCTTCCTTGAAGCCCATGTATATGAATTATTGAAAAATTGATTCCTTTCAGATGCTGGATAGAATGAATCTAATTCAAAGTCTTTTCAAACAATGTTTCTTTCTTAGTCACTTTAGACAAATTAAGGACATAATAGTTTGAGTCACGTGAGAATACCCCTGAAGAGAGGCTAGACAGGGCTTTACCACAAGAGCTCAGTTCCTTGGAAACCAGGCCCTTGCTCACCTGAAAAATAGTGCAAACCAACCACGGTTCCTTAGGATGCTAAGACTGGATGCTTGACTGGAGAGGAGCCCTGACTCTATTGGGCTGCCTGGCCTAAGAGGAGCCCCAAGCTGTACTGAGCAGCTATGCCCTGTCCTGTGAACCAGGGAGTCCACACCAGTCTCTCACAGGCTGGGAGGAAGGTGGTTGCAGGGCATATCTCTCCAAGAATTCCCAGGCTCACTACATTTTCCGTGGCCTGATTAGGGCTGAGTGGATTTTATTTCTCAGAGATTCCCATCATGTTCCAGTCCCTGGGGAGAACCCCAGGGAGCTGATGTTCTGAAGCTGCTGATCTGATTAACCAACTAGGTCAAAAAAATGGCTGCATGCTGCAAAGTACTGCCCTCCTAGGGAAGGGTGTATATGGGGCCCTCCAGCTGACTCACTGTCACCTACAGACATCATTTAGAGACTTGGTGATATCTTGGAGTGTCTTACAGTATCCTAGCAGACATTCTGGAACCTTGCATCTCTACCCCAAAGCCCACCAGGGACCTTCAGCAACTACTCAGTGACTCAACCACTTCACTCTTCAAGGAGCTGACACAGCACCCTCAAACTCAGAGCTTTAAGGCATCACTGACTGTTGCTAAATTATCCTTTAAAGAGGAGGGGAAAAGAGATTTTAAATATTTATAAAATCAGCAGGTAATTTGGGTAGAAAACAAATGGTTTGTTTGGTATCAAATTTAGAAATTGTAGAACGAACGTGGAATTATCACAGCCTTTCCTGTTTTTCTGGTTCTCTGCAGCATATAGGAAAGACTCACAGATGGTTTTCAGAATGTTCCATAAATGATTATGCTTCGACCCTCTTGCTCCTGTCACTAAGAAAGGCCCGTCCCTGTGGGTCAGTAGCGGTTTGTGTTCTTGCTGGGACCAGGCAGGACCCTTGCCTGTGGTGCAACCCTGCCCAGGCTCTGTGTGTTGACTGCCAACCACTTTTGATTCAAGAAGCTTCTTCCCTGGGAGCTGCTATTTTTCCTAAATTCAAATTGTTAAATAAAATATTTTGGGCTCTCAAGTAACTTCATTTATGGCTTCCTTTGTGTTTTGAGGGGCAGGCCAGTGAGAAGGTAACTGTGGCTAGAGCCTTGGCGGCGTGTTTTGCGTGGTCGGTCTGAAGCAAGTGCGGCCTCTGCGCGATAGGGCGTGCCCTCGTGAGGGGCGTGGCTTTCAGGGTGGGGGGAGGGTCCTCCAGCCGCCAGGGGACGCTGTGGCGTCAGTGTGAGCTTGGGCCGGGCGATTCTCAGGGCAACCACAGAGCGGGGCCTGGACCAGGGTGACCACTAGACTGAGCTGGGGCGAACCCTGTGTCGGGGCACGGGGCAGCAGTCGTTGTTCCAGCCGCCGCCGTGACTGGGCTAGGCCCGCCAACCTCAGTGCTGGGCCCGGCCGGATCAGACCTTGGGCGCCCGGCGGCGGGTGTGCGGCCGGACGGAGGGCACAGGTGAGCCTAGGACGCCGAGCACGCTGCCCTACTCTAACGGTGGGTTGGAGGTCTGACCCCGGGGTACTGGACAGGCTTCTGCAGCTCCAAGAAGAAACTGCAGCCCCGACCCCGTGGTGCCTGTTCTCACGAGGTCGCTTTAAGACCTGCAAGCTGCCTTCAAGGTGCTGAGAGAGGCTAGGAGAGATTTTTCCGGATTTCCTCAGGCATCTGTGAGAAGCCAGGACTCCAGCCATGCAGCTACAGGCCCTGCTCAAAAAGGACCACCACATGCCACAAAGGGAGCCACCCGAGTTTTCTTGGTATCCAGCTGGTGACCTCTGACGTGCATCCTTGACAACACGAGTAGCTTGCTAGCCTCCCGGGGAGGATCCCTTTCTTCAGGAGTGCCCTGCTGGGTGAGAGAGAGCTGGCCAGGTCTGGACTATGCCGTCTAAGTCAGCTTGCCTGCGTCACACGGAGATACCTGGGCAGCTGGAGGGCAGAATGCTCCAGGGACAGCTTCCAAACACTGAAAAGAAGCTCACCCCAACACCAGGCTCCCTACCAGCCACAGACTCTCAAAGTTCAGAGACAAACCCCATGCCTCCTGTCAGCATCCCAGCAAAACCAAGCAACCAGAACCCAAAAGCTAAGGCAAACTTGATCAACCCACAGCCACCCATGAGACCCAAGTTGGAGCGAACCCTGTCCCTCGATGACAAGAGCTTGAGAAGGAGGCGTTTCAGAGGTAGTCAGGAGGATCTGACTGTCCAGAATGGGGCTAGTTCCTGCAAGGGCTCTGTCGCCCAGTCCCCTGCCTACAGTCGGCCCCTGCCCTGTCTCAGTACATCCTTGCAGGAGATCCCTAAGCCCAGAAGGACCACAGGCAGTGAGGGAGGGAGCCCTTCCTTGTGGAGTGACTGTCTTTCTGGAATGATAAGCACCTCCTTGGACCTCCTGCAGAGAGAGGCCGCCCCAGGTGGAGGCTCCCCCAAGTTGGCAAGTTTGCACGCCTCACACACACCACCAGCTATGGACCTCAACATAGCCTCCAGCTCCCTGAGAACAGCAAACAAGGTTGACCCTGAGCACATGGACTACAAGCTCCGCATGCAGAACACACTGGTCAGAGCCCACAGCAGCCTGGGCCCTAGCAGGCCACGGAGCCCCCTGGCTAGTGACAATCACTCCATTCAATCAGCCAGATCTTCCTTCAGCCTTCTGGCCCCCATCCGCACCAAGGACATCAGAAGCAGGTAGGGCTTCCTGGAGGGAGGGGCAGGGAGCTCTGGGCCTGTCATCCAGAGGCCTCTGTCTAATCAGCCAAGAGCAAACTGAGCCAGGCATGGTGGCTCATGCTTGTAATCCTAGTGTTTAAAAGGTTGAGGTAGAATAAAGACAGATTGCACAGAGGCCATGTGAATGGTTCCCATAGAGAATGCCTAAAACTTGGAACTGGAAAATAAAGTAGCTCTCCCATTCTGTGTCAGACATCATGCCTTTCTCCTTCTGTTTGTATCCTTCCAGACCCTTTCCTTTGTGGCTCAGTGTCACCCACAGGCCGTGAACCTATAAAAGCAGATCATTCTGCCTCAGTCCTTCCATAGGCAGATAAGAGCACACCCATCGTGCTATCATTGCACCTGTAGCTTATATCTCCCTGCATCTTGTTGGGCAGCTTTCTCTGTGTCTGAACTGGCCCCTTTGTTTTTCCTATGTGGAGGGTCACGGGTTTTTATTTTGTTTTGTTTTGAAGTTTGGGTTTCTCTGTGTAGCCTTCGCCATCCTGGACTCACTTTGTAGACCAGGCTGTCCTCATACTCAGAGAGATCCACCTGCCTCTGCCTCCCCAACCGCTGGACTAAAGGCCTGTGTCACCACCATGCCTGCCTGAGGTCACAAGTTTCTTTAGCTGTACTATTGTCTAACTACTGCCCATGAGGAGCACTCAGGAGTCTTCTAGTGATGCTTGAAGAAGGGCTGAGTGCTGTCCCATCACATTTTGGGCCATCGGCCAGCATTTTACCAGGACATGTAGATACTGGTTAACTCACTGGACCACATGACACCCCAAGGGCCACTTGCAGGGCCCAGGAACAGTCTTGACTAGTTTACCCTATGCCTTGGGAGAGCTCCACACTGTCTAGAGCCACAGGATCCCAGTGTCTGTGATGAGGACTTGCTGTGTCCACTGAGAGCTCTCACTGGCCATGCAACATCCTGAGAATGTACAAGACCTCTGGTTTTTGTGCTTGGCCTCTCTGACTCCGGTAATTAACTTGTATGAACTTATACTGAAAAGAGCTTGAGTGCCATACCAAGATGAGCCCTTTCCCCATGCTGGTGCCCTTCTCCTGGGGCCATATCCACCACTGGGGTCACAGGACCAGAGCATGGCCTATCCAAATCTGGAGCCTCCTTGCCCAGGCTGGCCCCTTTCTGGGGTCTTGGTCTTGGCCCGTACATTCTGCCTGTAGCTATCCCACAAACATGTTGCTGGACATGTAGCGAGTGGGAAGGGGAGAGTGAGGAGGATCTAGAGATGGTTCTTGCATAGGTTAGAAGGTTATGGTTAGAAGGTTTTGTACAGGAAACCTAGAAGCAGAAATCTTGAGTGGAGTGACATCAGGGCTGCCTTGATCTAGAAAGTCAAAGGAACCTTCCTTTCCTCTGAAAGTGATGTGGGCTCTTACAGTGTAATTTCTGCCTGTATCTCCAGTTGGTCATTTCTAAGTTTCCCAGACAGTGACTCCAGCCCTGCTAACTACAAGGGCCTCTTCTGGAGATTTTGCAGTGCTTATATCTGCACAGACCATTTCCAAAGAAAGCCACATTCTGAGGGGCCTTGAGTGGACATATCTTTACTGGGGCCACCATTCAGTTCTCTTTAGTTGCTGGAGGTAGGCTTTACTCCATGTACCTGTAAGCAGCTCTGAAGGCAGGTCCCTCCATGCCGCACCTCTTCTCCAAGACTGTCTCCTCTGCAACATGCTCTGGTGCCCTTCTAGCACCTCTAGTCACTAGTAAGCCAGCAATCCTTTTAAATATTTAAAATAATTATTTTTTTATATTTTAATTAGGGGTGGGGGGGGGTATGTGCATGTGAGTGCCAGGTACCTATAGAAATCAGAGGTATTCCCTGGAGCTGAAAGTACAGGCAGTTGTGAGCTGCCTAATAGTGCTGGACACCAAGCTCAGATCCTTTGGTTTTTCAAGACAAGGTTTCTCTGTGTAGCCCAGTCCGGTCTGTAGACCAGGCTCAGAGATTCACCTGCCTTGCCTCCCTAGTGTTGGGTCTACAGGATGTGCACCGTCACTGCCTGCAGCAAGCACTCGTAACCACTCAGCCATTTCTCCAGTCCCATGGGGGTCTTTTGAAAGAGTACTGTTTATGCCACATTCAAAGCATTATTACATGCAGTCCATAGGAAGTGACAATAAGTCTGAGCGATATCCATGGGCCACTTTTGAACCACAGGAAAGTGATGGAGGATGGCCTTCATCCAGTTCTGCCTCACACCTCACAACTCCAGCTTGTTCTAGATCAGTGGTTGGCATGATGATGAATGACCTGTAGCCACTCAGTTGGGAGAGTGTCTGGTACTAGTGTGGCAAGAACAGAAGTGGTGTTGACAACACTTTACTTTGGGACACAGATTTTTATGGGTCATAAAATAGTGGGTTTTTTTTCTTTTTCAACAATTTGAAAAATGTGAAAACTATTATTTCTTTATTTCATGTGCATTGGTATTTTGCCTGTATGCGGGTCTGTCTGTGTAAGGGTATCGGCTTGCTCCCCTGGAACTGTAGTTACAGACAGTGCCATGTATGGGTGCTGGGAATTGAAGCTAGGTCCTCTGGAAAATTAGCCAGTGCTTTTAACCACTAAGCCATTATCTCTCCAATCCTGTGAAAACTACTCTTGGTGGTTGGATCAGGCTTAGGTCAGTCTGCCAGCTGCTGTTTCAGAAGAGGCCCTGGCTTTCCTACCTGGGCCTCTTGCTTCCAGAGGCCACCAGGTTACAAGTTGCAGTGATCCACTACTTAATAAAAAAATGCATATATTATGTATGCATGCATGCATATGTGCATGCACATGGACATGCAATAGTGAACATGTATAAATCAGGACAGTTTGTGGGAGTTAGTTCTTTCCTACTAGCAAGCACCCTTATACACTAAGTTATCTCACCAGCCTAGCCTGCCACTTCCCCACTTCTCCCTCTCCTTGTGACAAGGTCTCACTGTAGCCTTGGCTGGCCTGGAACTTGCTATATAGACCAAGTCCCTTTTTTTTTTTTTTTTTTTTTTTTTTTTTTTTAGGCCGGAGACTTGAAAAGCACACAGGGCTCCTTTTGGCTGGTGTTGAAGTGATGCCGTGTGTCTCTGTCCCTTCTTGAGCCCTAGTAAACGGCTGTAATGTAGAAGTGGAAGCAAAGTGAACCCACAGTGCAGGCACCATGAGCTTGCTCTGGAGGTGGGGCAGCTGGGTAGTGGCTGACAGAGTGTGAAGGCATCAGGAGAGAGGAGAGTGCCTGGACTGAATTGTCCTGGCATCTCAGCTGTCCTGTCACCAAAGAGCAGCCTCAGTATGTCTTTGGTCCTTGCTTTGCAATGTGGCATGTTCACTTCAGGTAGAACTCGGGAGTGGGAAGGGGGCAACGAGGATGGGGGAAAATGACCTTGGAGAAACAGGAGTGTGTGTGTGGGATTCTGGAAGCTAGGTGACCCCATGGCCACTACAGGTACAAAAGCCATGGGAATGGTGGGAATGAAAAGGATGTCTTGCTGAATCCAGCCTGTGTGCTTGGGAAGGGGCAAGCAGTGCTGTTGTAGAAGTAGAAATGCAGGAGGGCGGGTGACTAGGTGGACAGCTTGGGCTTCCCCTGAGTCAGCTGCAGCCGCCTTAGCCCTGGGTACAGAGCCAGGGCAGGCAGGGCCGTGAAACAGATGAGGCTTCAACAGCAAGCAATGAACAAGGCAGAGAGCCAAGTAGAGAGCTGCCCTGTGAGGGGACAGTGGCAGGGACCAGAAGGGGAAGCTGGAGTACCTTTCACTGAAATGGCATCTAGAAGAGTGGCTGCACAGATAGCATCTAGAGAAATCCAGTGGGGCGATGGCCTGTGTGTGTGTAAACAATAAGCTCAGAGGGACTTTAATTTCTTTTTCTTTCGAGTTATTTTATGCAGATGTGCGTGTTCCAGGGGATCCAGCATCCTCTTCTGGACTCAACAGGCAACAGACAAACATGTGAGCTCATACATACATTCAAGCAAAATTCTCATATACATAACATACAAATACAACATAATCTCCTGGAACTGGAGTTAGGAGTATTGTGAGGCACCAGATGGGCACTGGCAACCAAACTTGGGCTCTGGAAGAGCAGCTGCTGATTTCAACTACTGGGCCATCTCTCCAGCCCCAGGACTTCCATTTCTTAAAGGTCTGGAGAATAATGGCAACAAATATTTAATATTTAAATCTAATATTCCTCAGTGCATGAAAAATCATGGTTTAGATTTTTTTTAATTCATGTATGTTAGTGTTTTGCCTGCATGTGTGTCTGTATGAGGGTATTGAACCATTTGGAGCTGTGCTTTTAGCTGCTAAGCCATCTCTTCAACCCTGACATTCAGATTTCATTGCCTTTCTAAACACAGCTTTTCAGGCATACAACCACACCCATCATTTTTCTCTGTAGCTTTCATGTTTCTGTACTATGGTGATGGAGTTGAGTGATAGGGCTGAGACCAAGTCACCCACAGGGCTATATATGTTCAGTATTTCTGTCCAGGCTGGTTGGGCAGCACACATGTGTCCTACATGAGCTAGGTCATCATACTGTTAGCATTGTATCTCAGCTTGACAAATGTGACCTCATTCCACTGAGGCCTGGAGATGGACTGAAATCAGGATAAGTTGGGTGTCATTCTGGGTTGTCATGAAGGTGGTATTGCACTCTGGTTGAAGAAATCCCATCTCCAGGGGCAACACTGATACTTTATATGGTCAATGGTGTCTTCAGGGCCTACATAGCTTGTAGGCCCTATGGCTTCTAAGACTTGTACCTTTGGAGAGAGTGGCCACAGATGTATCTGTCCTAGTGAAGGAGCTCCTGGGTTGTTCTGGTATCACGAAAGCTGGCTGCTCAGTTGCCTCTTTTTACAGGAGCTATCTGGAGGGCAGTCTTCTGGCCAGTGGGGCCCTGCTAGGAGCAGACGAGCTGTGCAGGTACTTCCCAGACCGGAACATGGCTCTCTTCGTGGCTACCTGGAACATGCAGGGCCAGAAGGTGAGAGGGGTCATAGAGAATTAAGGTGGAGGTAGCTGGGCTTTGTGTCCTTGGGGACCTGCCCTAAGAGGCCCAGCACAGTCCACTCATTACAGTGGACATAAAGATAGTCAAGTAGGCTACCTCTATCTCTATGAGTCTTTGTAAGGGACCAGGGTTGGGCATGCACCTGGGAGGATGATCATACCTCCCAGGTGGCAACAGACTAGAATACCCAGGTCCTCTAGTCAGGAGGGTCCCCAAGCTGAGGGAAACTGAAGTATCTGACAGATCAAGGTTTCCCGGGAGACTAAACCTATAGCTGTGTGCATACTTCTCTTTGAAAAGACTCCAGGTGATTGCAGGGCCTTGCTCTTGAGCTTCTGCCCCAGGCCTGAGGGAGCCTCATAGGCCTTGACTATTTTGTGGCTCTTCACTGCAGGAGCTCCCAGCGAGCCTAGATGAGTTTCTGCTCCCCACTGAGGCCGACTACACTCAGGACCTGTATGTCATTGGAGTCCAGGAGGGCTGCTCTGACAGGTGAGGCTCCACTCAGCCTCCACTCTAGAAGCTTCCAGTACCCTTTGTGGACAGTTCACTGAAATAAGCCCATGAACCTGAAGGGAGGGACCTGAGGCCCTCATAAAACTGAAGCAGTGTGGGCCAGATGAGCAACCTCATTGAAATAAGCATAAAGTCAGTAGGGTTTTAGGTTTTGTCAGTAGTTGTCCAAGGGAGCACAGAGACAACTAAGAGGCATAGTTTGTCCAGAGGCTCTAGGCTGCCGCCTAGAGCAGCATATGTCTGGTCACATATCCTGTGGCATCCTGACTGATTTCCCTGGGAAGTGGTTCCATAGCTATGTGTTCCTTGCTGCAGCTTATGGGTTTCCTTGGCCTGTGTAAGGAAAGCAGCAGGCTTTGTATGCTCTGGAGAAGGGAGCCTGTCCTCAGGGACCACAAGTAGAGATGGGGCCCACCTTTGACAGCCCACGGTTCTGACAACTCATGTGGGTCTTAGATGGGATTGGAGATCTACACATGCCATCAGATTGAGGTCTTGAGCCTGAAGCCAACCTGAAGGGTCTCACAGTACATTAAGATGCCACTAGCCTCATCGCTGTTCTCAGTACTAAATGAGGCCTAGTTGTGGGGTCCTCTAGGAACACGTCAGGGGCTTTCTGGGCAGCAGATGGGGTAGGGTGGAGCTAAAAGGCCACATCCCTCATCTAACCTGTCTCTTCCCCACAGGCGGGAGTGGGAAACACGCTTGCAGGAGACACTGGGCCCTCAGTATGTGCTGCTGTCATCAGCAGCACATGGGGTCCTGTACATGTCCCTGTTTATCCGTAGGGACCTGATCTGGTTCTGCTCAGGTAGGTGCCACCATTAGGCTTTTCTCCCTCCTTCCTCCCTCCTTCCCACCTTTCTCTCTCTCTACATGTACCACAGAGCATTATGTGAAGGTCAGAGGACAGCCTGCAAGTCAGTTCTCCTTCCACCATGTGTGTTCTGGGGATCCATTCAGGTCTTCAGGCTTGGCATCTTGCTGGCCCTTACCAGGGCTCTAGGTATCTCCATATACAGGCTCTAATAACATGTGGGCCCTGACCATATATGGGTCCCCTCCCAGCAACCTGCAACCTCAGGCAATTGTGCACTTCATGCCTGGGATCCAGCCTTTGAGGTTTCCATGTCTGAGAGTACACACAAGCACACCTAGTGCAGCTGTGTCCCTGCAGACCCTAAACCCCCGTTCCTTGCCCTGCAGAGGTCGAGTATGCCACAGTAACTACACGCATCGTGTCTCAGATCAAGACCAAGGGAGCCCTGGGCATCAGCTTCACCTTTTTCGGCACCTCCTTCCTCTTTATCACATCTCACTTTACCTGTAAGTGTTTCCAAGTCAGTCCTATATTCCTGACACAGGCTTGTGAGCAGTTTTCTCCCCTCACAGGCCTCTGTCCAGGTGGGGTGCCAGTTACTCTGGGCTAGTACTAGTGGGTTCTGCCTTGAAAGAGCATGTTACTCAGAACATTCACTGCTTTCAGCCAGTCTTCTGAGGCAGAACAG
Source organism: Meriones unguiculatus (assembly GCF_030254825.1). Classification (NCBI taxonomy): domain Eukaryota; kingdom Metazoa; phylum Chordata; class Mammalia; order Rodentia; family Muridae; genus Meriones; species Meriones unguiculatus. Next base: position 69,004,667 of record NC_083356.1, on the reverse strand, counting down.
ACAATTGGGTAGGAGCTGGTCAGTCAGGGTGTGAGGCAGTATTTGGGGCAGGCTCTTCACTGAAGCTCAGCTGTCTACTCATGAGTTTTGTTTTGTTTTGTCTCATAGCTGGAGATGGGAAGGTAGCCGAGCGGCTGCTGGACTACAGCAAAACCATCCAAGCTCTAGCTCTGCCCCGGAATGTGCCAGACACAAACCCCTACCGCTCTAGTGCAGGTGACACTCCAGCACATGGCTGTTTCTGTCCCTTGTCCCCTGGTAGCTTAACAGAAACTACTGGAGGACTTCTGAGAATTGGGAGGTCCTCATTACTAAGATAGCCACTAGGTTTGCAGATGGGCAGATGGGAGCCCCTAAGACCTAGTGGTTTGCCCAGGGCTATCATTGTTTGTCTACTTCCTGGCCCTGACTGAGCTGGGAGAAGCTGATAGGATGGCTAGCCTGCTATGTACATCAAGGTAGTCCTTTGAACTGGACTGCACAGATGGCTTCCCAATCCTCTGTAGCTGTTGGCCTCGGCTGCTCCCATCACCAGCCTTCCTGGGGAGCTGCTACCCAACTGTGCTTCTGTGGGAAAGGGGACCGAGACAAAGGAAGGCATGCCACTTGGCCTAGAGCCCATCCATCTATCAGCAGATTGTAGCAGACGAGGGGAGGCCAACACCAATATATTCTCCCATATGTGCCCAGGGGATGTCACTACCCGGTTTGATGAGGTATTCTGGTTTGGGGACTTCAACTTCCGCCTGAGTGGTGGACGAGTGGCTGTGGAGGCCTTCCTGAAGCAGGACCCAGAGGTGGATGTGCTAGCACTCCTGCAGCATGACCAGCTCACCCGGGAGATGAAGAAAGGTGAGTGGCCTGGGGAGTAGCGCCTTAGGCGTGGCTGGCCCTCCCTGAACTCTCCTCTGTTGCAGGGTCCATCTTCAGGGGCTTCGAGGAGGCAGAAATCCACTTTCTCCCATCCTACAAATTCGACATTGGGAAGGACACCTATGATAGCACCTCCAAGCAAAGGACACCTTCCTACACGGTATGTAACCTCAGTCTGGCCTCAGGACTCCTGCCAACCGCAGCTCATGTCTATGTGGGCCTGGCACAGAGCACACAGCAGCCAGCCAGGTTAGCTAGCCTAGAATTCATCTCCAGGCTCAAGCCTGCCCAACAGCCTACTGGGGGTAGAGGATAGTATCTGTATTAGAGGGCTAAGTGGGCCATCCCTAAAGAGTAGGCCATAGTTGGACTCACACCTGAGTCCATCTGCCTGGAAGACACCTGCACTCTTGCCTGGCTTTCCCACCAGATGTTGGCTCTTTCTGGTACACAAGTGGCACCTGGTGAGATCCTGGGACATCCATGAGAGTAAGGCAGCTCCCTGCTGCTCTCTGAGGGCTAGAAGGGAACAGATGCCACCCAAATAAGTCTTTAGATGCCTAACAATAAGAGGTCAAGTTTTATTTGGGGAGGGCTTCCTAAGGGAAACAAAGCTAGGCTAGGGCTGCAGGTACACCTTGCTGTGGGGATACCTGCAACAGAATGGCACAGTCTGCTCCTGCTTCACCATCTCTTCCAAAGGACCGAGTTTTATACAAAAGCCGCCACAAGGGTGACATCTGTCCCATGAAGTATTCCTCTTGCCCTGGGATCAAGACTTCAGACCACCGTCCTGTTTATGGCCTGTTCAGGGTGAAAGTGAGGCCAGGGCGAGACAAGTAAGTCCCAGCTTACCCTCAAAGCCGGCTGATGCTTTAGCTCTTGCCAGTTCTTGAATGGAGTGACTTTTGTGGAAGGGCAACAGGCTTAGGTGTGGAGGAGTATGTCATTTCACACTGTAACACACTGGACAGGCACAGTGCCAACAGCTCCTAGGCTACTGTGAAGTTGCTTCCATCTAGGCCTAGGGTCCCAGCCGTCCTCAGGGTATCTCTGTAGACCCCAAGTTGCTAAGCTTCAGGGTTGCATGAAGCAGCAGCTTGTTCTGAGACCTCAAGTTCCTTAGAGTTGAGCAAGCTCCTTCTGGAGCAGTAGGTCCAAGAAGGCATTAGCCTCCCTTTCTTGGCATTTCTATACCCAGGGTTGTAATTGGGGCTAGGGTAGCCGAGATGGGATGAACCTTAATCCCTGGAGAGTGGCCCATTTTCTGCAGGGCTCAGCAGGTGTGCTGCTCAGTGATGTTGAGGCCAGCTCTTATAAAAGGTCTTTCTCACAGCATCCCACTAGCTGCTGGCAAATTTGACCGAGAACTGTACTTGACGGGAATTAAAAGACGAATCTCAAAAGAACTTCAGAAACAAGCACTAAGGAATCAGAGCTCCAGTGCTGTCTGCACTGTGTCATGAAGTTACCACACAAGGACTGGCCACTGCAGCTTGAGGACCAAGGTCATTGGAAAAAGAGATGTGCTTATTCTTTGGTGCCTCGTCATGTTGGGGTCCTAATGGCTAGGGGCTCTCCTGTTCTTAACACAGACCCCATCCCTCAGGACAGCAGTAGCTGTGGCCAGCACAAGCCTCAATTATCCCTGTCATGTTCCCACAGGCACATGGCAGGATTTGTTCTGAGGGGGGCAGGTGGACACCAAGCAGCAGCCTCACGGAGAAGCTACAGACTGAGTCAGGCTTGCCCCGAACAGTCCCACACCCTGCAGGAGCAGTCTCTTCAACCCCTTTTATTCCTGTTCTCATGCCAGAACCCAGGTTCTAGGTCTGTGTCCTCCTAACAGGCCCTTTCCTCCTCCAGGGAGGGATCAGACAACCTCTGGTAGTTGAACCTGCCGAGACCTAGAATTCAGAGGCCAAAGCTAGGATGTGCCCTGCAGACATTTTGGTAGGCTTTGAGGTTCTACATCATGGTCCCAGTCTCCTGACCTCCAATTGAGTAGGGATCCCTCCTCTCCACAGGCTAACCCAACACCAGCTATAGAAAACTCACAGTTCTTAGGAGCTTCAGACCACTTGCTTTTATGTTACTAGCCCCAGAATGGCATTAGAAATGGTGTCATCAGGCAGCACCTTGTTGGGCTTCACTCCTTAAAGCTTAGAACTCATCATTGTTCAGTCTTACCCCATCCCCTCAGAGACATAGCCTTGAATGTACAGACACCTATGGGCATCCACTCTAGTCTTCTAAATTATTTATTTTTCCATATTTATATTTTTAAATAAATGCATATTTCAGTCTTAATCTCTTTCTGGCCAAAGACTGAACCTTGGAAGAAGCAGTCTGCATGCATTCCGGTACCTCAAGTCACCCCTGGTTTAAAATGGCAATAGAAGTCAAAGCTGCCACCTACTATCAATCCCTTCTGCTAAGTGTTGTCCCTGCTCACAGCCAGAAGTGGCAACAGCAGAAAAAAGAAGTACCTACTTGGGACTCCAGTGAACCATGGTAAAATAAGCCTGCAAATGAGATGAAACTTGCCAGGGTCCTAGAATGTAGATGTCAGCAAAGCCAAGTCTGCCTACTTCAATAAACCACTCAAATGTATGTGGAAAGTGCCAGAATGTCAAATCAGTTAATTGCAACTTCCCATTGGGAAGATTTGTGGCAATGAAGTGTGTTTTTACCCAGACAGGCTATCTTCGTGATCCTGGTATTTTTTTTTTTTTTTTTTTAATTTCGAGACAGGGTTTCTCTGTAGCCTTGGCTGTCTTGGAAATTGCTCTGTAGACCAGGCTGGCCTCAAATTCAGAGATCCACCTGCCTCTGCATCTGAGTGCTGGGATTACAGGTGTTCACCACCAGTGCCCAGCAGTTGGGTATTTCTTTGCGGACCTTCTCTGGCACCTTAGAAAAGACTGAGGTAATTCTGGAACATCTCAATTTGGCCTGAGATTAAGAATGTCAAGTCTTGGGGATGGGGCAAAATACAGTGATGACTACTTATATTTACATAGCGTTTACATATAAACAGGGTATTTCAGTTGCAAAGTTAAAACATTTAAACTACTGCAAATGAAGTGGGAAACTAGAAACTGGGCTTTGCAGAAACTGTGAAATACAACTAGCATGGTGACTAATATTTGGAAGCCCAGTAATTGAGGCCAAGGCAAATCACTGTAAGACCAGCCTCATCTATATATTGAGTTACAGGCTAGCCCGGGGCTAAGATGCTGTCTCACAAAACAAAACAAAAAACCAAAACACAAAGCTTTAAAAATGAGTAGCCTAAGTGTGGTGGCACATGCCTATAATCCTAGCATTTGGGAGGCAGAGGCAGGAAGGTGTCTGTGGGTTTCAGACCAATTTGGTGTCTACATAATGATTTCTAAGCCAGTCAGGGCTATAGTATGAGTATGATGGTGCATACCTATAGTTCTAAAGCTGGGGAGGTCCTGTGTGCTTTAGTTTGCAATGCTTTGCCTTCCTGGAACCCTGAAACTTCTAATCTTCTGATCTCGAACCCATGCCTTACTCCCCATCCTTCTTTGCACCAGAATCTCTAGGGACCAGACAGTACCTGCTGTAGCAAACACTGTTGGATGAAGGACAAGCCACTTGTGTTTGAGAAACACACAGGTGCAGTGGCAATAGTAACTTTCATTCAAGTTTTCAGTTTCACTGTTGGCACTGTTTACAAAGCTAGCCATCCTTATACAGAGTGTTCACACCAACAATAACAACATGCACAGAGGCACTCTGCAGCCTGCCCTGCGGGTCCAGAGGGACTCTACCGGAAGAGCCGGTATGTTCTGGGCAGGCGCCCATCTCTGCTGGACAGCGCTGCCTGGATGTGTTCATAGCTGGGTAGGTCAGTCAAATCACCCAGGGCGGCCACAGCAGGCTTCCCACGGAGCATCTTGGAAGCAACCCTCTTGATATCTTCTGGCTTCACATTGCCTATATCAGAAAGCAAGAGACAGTGAGGGGGAGAGCAGAGTTTCCATCTCCATCTCAAAGTGCACTCCTCAGGGTTGAGGAGCCCTGATTTATCACTGTGGGTGGGGGCTGCTAAGGAATTCAGGCCCAGCTGCAGCAGGACTGACCAAGGGTGGGTCAAAGCAAAGGACAGAGTAAATTTCCATTAGGTGGGGAACTACAGTGGCTTAAAATTATTTTCAAGATGAATATAGTGGTATGTGCCTGTAATCCTAGCACTTGGGAAGTAGAGGCAGGAGGATCAACCACAGCCTGGGCAACAGCAGACCCTGTCTCAAATCCCTTAAGCAGCAGCAGCAGCAGCAGCAGCAAAAAAAAACAAAACAAAAAATTTTTCAAACACATGAGGGCAGCTAGGCAGGGTAATGCACAGAAAGCTGAGCAGGAAGATGTAGAGTTTGAGGTCAGTCTGAGGTGTGATTCAGTCTGTGAGACTTAAAAACAATGCAACACTGGAGGGCATAGCCACTCCATCTAATGTTCAGACAGAGTGGGCTGTCATAGCCCAAGTTATTTTTTTAGTCTTTAGGAAAAAAATCCAGACTACTTCCCCCAGTGCTGCATGTCCTTCATGGCAGCCTCGCACCCACAGCTTGGCCTTTAGAAGGGATCCCAGAAATCCATCTTCTACAACCACAAGGTCAGCTCATTTTCTATGGCAGGATAAGCAACTGTCCAAGACCAGCAGGCGGATTGAATCATCTTCAGAAGACAGGTGACAGTACCCAAGCTACCCCAATCTACAGTAATGTTCTAAGCTTCACACCCAAATTAAAAAGATTAAACACAAGCCATTAGGCACTCCCTAAGTCACAGGGTGAGTCTCCCATGAGCTACTTTATTCCAGTCCAGACCGTTGCACCATTAGCACCATCCTAGGCTGAGGAGTCTAGCTGGTATAGGACGGAACTGGGAAAGGACTACTTGGAAAAGATGGGCTTGTGGGGCAGACAACAGGGGACCATCTGTCTATCTGCTTGAGAACAGTCTCAAATGAGCCCAACCCAGGCTTTTGCATATACTCACGAATGAGTGTGCATAGCTCGTGGGGCAGCTTTCTTGAATGTGTAGCCAACACCTGCCTCCCCACATCCTCGAAGATCACAGGCCTGGATTCCAGGTTCATCATGAGCATGGACATCAGCTGTGTCTTGGCCCGCTCTAGCTCCACCTGAGGGCCAAGCACACCAATCACAGCTGGCTCAAGCCAGCATAGATAGGCTGACCCAAATCTGTCCCAGTTAAAAGGCCAAAGATGAACAGAGTGAAGGAGCTGTGCCAGTCTGCTTTTCCAGCCCAGCACACCTCCTGAGCAAGGGAGGAACTGCACTAGAAAGGCCAAGACAGACACATGTCCAACCTCTGCTCCCTGTTTGAATGGCAGCAGAGCACACACATCAGGAAGCCACACCTGGTTGCACAAGAAACCAGAGGACACTGATGAAGTAAAGATTCCAGCTGCTCAGAGTCCTAACTTAAGCACAGGATCGAGGCCACTAGCCCCTGGAGCGATTGAGGAGGCAGCATAAGAGCAGAGCCTCTGGCCAGGTATGAACTTCAAAGGTGGCACCAAAGAATCAGGACCACAAAGGGACAGATCAAGCTGGATGTTTAAGCACTTGCCTGTAAGGCCAGCATTTAGGAGGTAATGGATAGGACTTTAATTTTGAGGCCAGGTGGCTATCTTCTGAGAGTTTGTGTTAAGTTGACACTTGTATAATTTCAGGCAAACACTTAATACTGTATATTTAGCTCAAATACATTTGACTTTAGTGGAAAGCACTTTATCAAGGTATTAGTGGAAACACAGAGCATTAATTTTGGCTATGCTGGGGTGGAACCCAGGGTCTTGAGCATACCAACAAGCTTACTACCACTGAGCCATAACCCCAGACCTTGGTTTGTTTTGGAAAGGCTGATTATATATTAGCTTAGGTTGGCCTTGAACTCATGACTTCCTGCCTCTACTTCCTGAGAACTGAGATCACAGGCATGCATATACATTACCTTTCCCTGCAGTGGTATTCATTTTTAAGCACATTTTAATTTTTTCAATAATGCTCCCTTTTCTCCTTAAAGAGGGTATGTGGCATACAATCACTGACGAAAACTGGCAGAAAAAAAGGAAAGGCAAAAATGCATGCTCCACTAAATCACCTTGCTTTTATGAGCTCTGGCCCAGGAAATAACAAAACTTCCAAAAGCTAGCCAGGCAGTGGTGGTGCACATCTTTAAAACAAAACAAAACAAAACAAAACAAAAAACCCTGTCTCAAACAATCAAACAAAAAACAAAAACCAAAGTCAACAAAAACTTGGGTGCCAACATAAAATGGAGCCAAGAAAGGCTTAGAAAAGACCCCGTATTACTGTTCATTTTGTATAATGCTGCTTTAGCTCATGGCCATTCCATAGGAAACACTGAGAGCAACACTGTCCTTGGGGTAGTACTGGCAAGGCTCCACAGTATAGCAATTCAGCCTGTGGCTCCTTCAGCTATGTGTGTGATTTAGTTGGATCAGAGTGCAAGGGGTTGCTCTCCAGACCTTACCAAATCCACTGTTCTGCCCATCAAGATAAACTCCTTTGTGATGATTTCTACCATTTCTCGAACCTACAAAAGAACATGAAATGAGGGTGTGAGCTCAAGTCCTGCTTGCTGACTCCTCAAGCATACCCAAGCCACAACACCCAAAGCTCTGGTACTGTGTGTGGAGAGTACACTGGAGTGAGAGGGGAGGGCTGAGACACAAGTGCTGCCCTCACTTGTCTTGGGTCTGCGCTGGCGTGAATACACAAGAGGCCTGTGTCTTCATAGCTGTGGTGGTAGGAGGTTGCATTGTACATCCAGTGGTGCCTGTGAGGGGACATACAGTTTCTGGTGAAGGCAACAGGATAGCTGGAAGGTGTCAGTACAGTCTGTGCACTCAGCAGCGTAGGAACAGCAACAGTAAGACAGTAGTACCCACCGGTTAAGCACATTGAGATAGAGCCTGGAGAACATGCCTTTGCCAGGCCCTCCAGCTGAAAAGGAGCCCCCTCCTCCCATCATCATATTCAGCACAGCAAAGGGGATGAAGTCTTCCTCCTATGGAATACAGAGTCAATGCCAGCCAGCCACAGTAGCTTGGCCCCATTGGTACACCTGACCTATACCTGCACTTACCAGGAAGGAACAGCTCTCCAGTCCCACCATGATGTGTGTGAGCTCTGGAATTGGGGTCGGGCCAAGGCTGACATTGGACATGTCTCTCTCCACCTGTAACCAAACAGATATGTGTCAATAAAGCTTGCCAACTTCTACTAAAAGCTATACTCAAGCAGACACCAGGTGACCTCAGCCCTTTAGTGAGTGATCGGATCACACTGTTACAGTGCTGGACTGTACACTAAGAAGCAGTATAAACACATTCATCAAAGCACACACCCAGAGGATACATGCCACAAGCCCTGAGAGCCTTCCTGCTTAGTTACCTTGATGATGCCCCCAGTGTACTGTGCCACTGATCTGTCAACATCCACAGCCCCAGTAGCTCCCCAGGCAGGCTGAGCACCCAGGAGGTACTTTCTGGCACATTCCACCAGGTGATCATGCTCTACACCCACTCCAGCAAGCACCATACGGTCAGGAGTGTAGTAGTTCTTCAGGTAGGAATGCAGCACTTCTCGATCAATCTTCGCTATGTTTTCTGGAGGGCAAAACCGGTGCAGGCCCACTGTGTTCTCCCTAAAAGCAGCCTGAGGCAGGCAGGCAGGTGGAAGGAAAACAACACAGTGAGAAAGAAAACATCAGATCCCCTGAGGCAGGATTCCCCAACATGACCCATAGGCACATCTGTTGACGAAAAGGCTGGGCATTAGCTCCAGCTTGGCTCCATGTCTGTGTTTATAGAGGCAGTAAATAGTATCTCAGAGAGAAAATTAGGAAAACACATAGGAGGGATACATAGATGAGTGGCAAAGACTTTGATACCCTAGAAAGGAACAGCTATCACTGTAGAAAATGGCAGGTCAAGAATACAACTATGAGGGGTGGCACGTGCCTGTAATCTTAGCACTCATGAATCTGAGGGAGGGAAATTATGAGTTCAAGATCAAACCTGAACCATATAGCAACTCTCTCTTAAAAACCAACCAAGAAGCTAAGCCTGTTCTGTAAACCTCGCCATCTGCAAGGCCACAGCAGGGAGAGGCACATGTGGGCTCCTATTTTACTTCATGAATCATCTCGGTAAGCAGTGGCTCTGGGTCAGGTCTCATGTTCAGGTCCTCAAGTTCAAACTGGACAGCCATCCTCGTCATCTCAATTTCTTCATCTGCAAGAATCAAGACAAGGGTTTGATCTAAACCAGCAAAGAGGCAACACTAACCCTGAGCCTGGCCAGGTGCTACAGTCACCCCTTAGGGGAAGCCCTGGAGCACATGTATGAAAGGGAGGCTGCCAGATGAACGTTAGGGACCCAGACCATTTGTCTTGTGCTGTTTTGCAGCCCCAGCTGGCAGGGAACAGCTGCTGTTCCCTCCCAGAACCTAACAGGAATCCAAGTCCCATCATTCACAAGGTTGGGGAATAATGGAGACCACGCCAAGGGAAACTTCTGTAGGCGTAGCATTGGGTGTTTTCATCCAGGATGAGGGACATTTCTGAACAGAATTTATTGCATGGGTGTAAGCCATCCCAAAAAGAATTTTAGTAAACCCTTTAAGGTTTTTTAGAGAGATATATGAAAGTATGAAGCACTGTGTATAACACTAAGGGTTTGTTTAAGCACTGGCATGCCCTCCAATGATTGGCACATGAGTGCCCAGCTCCTCCCTAACAGTGATAGCCCTTCTAAAGCTCCTCCTGACCACCCAGCCACAGAGCCACACCTGTCAGGCAGGGGTGCAGAACCACATCAGCCAGCAGGCCCACCACAGTGTCCAAGCCTTTGCTGTCAGCAGACACAGCATACATGGTGGTGTCTCTGGAAGGAAATAAAACACAATAAAAGCAGGTGCTAGGTTTACACAGAGGACAGCTCAGGGCTTCAGGCTCTACATGGCAGCAAATACTTCACCACTGCCTCTTCCTTGGGTGTGAAGGCCTTACAGAAACCACAACTGCCCAGTGAGGCTTTCCATAAGATACTATGGAACCAGATAGAGCTGGTTCTCCCTCTTTCCACAAAGAGAAGTCTCTTACTCCAGGCTTCTCAAGCCTTGCTAAATAACTAGCTGGTCCAAATGAAGACTCATTTCAGGTGGAAATGTACCCAGCTTTAGGTAGCTGACAAGGGCCTGCTATCTAACTTAGCACCCCTCACAGGTCAAGGCCTGGACAATTAGAAGTTCCTTGGGTGTCAGGGAAGAAACAAGTATGGTATGCTTTCTGTCCCCAGCACTCCATCAGACATGCTGTTAATCTTTACAGCCTCTCTGATTCCAGGGGCTCCAAGGGACTCTGACCAAGGATGAAGAGGGCAGTTTCATATGGACACAAAATACCTTGATGTCTGGCAGTCACAGATACCGCCATGCTTTTCCAGTGTAAGCAGAATTTCATCTTTGCTGTCAAACTGAGCAGTAGACTATAAAAATAATAAATCTTAAGTAAGTAATCCAAAACCCAAAAGATTTTAAATTTACTTTTGCTTTCAAACATACAAAATTATCTAACTTTGAGCATCAACTTCATAAATGAATTAACTACTATACAAATTCTTAAAAAAGAAAAACCGAAGTCATAGAAATTACAAATTAGACACTGACCGAAAATGCCAATTTTTCCAAAAAATGAGCAATTCCACTAAGATATTTCGCTTCATATCGTGATCCTGAATTAATAAGAACTAGTAATAAGAAGAAAATTGACAGGTTAAGCCAGATACTCAAAACATTTAACCAACAGAAAGCTTTCAAAACCATGGTTCTCAACTTGGCCACTCATTATTACATGAGGATAATGAACAAATTTGTTACTCTTGGTGATGATCTTACAGACACACACAAGTTAATGTTTATAGAATCCTATGCTTTATATGATGGAACCTTCTAGAATTACAGAAAAGTAAAACGGGGGGAGAGGCACATATTACAAACCATCTCCAAAAATGGCCATCATTCACATTTTGGTAAGTTTTCATACTTAACAACCTTCCCTGGTGAGTAGCCTATGACAGACATGCTAATTACAGCTGTCAAAATGGAGAGCCCACCTTCAACATGCCAGCAGAACTTACTTCCTACAGTACAGAATTGTCCAAACTTATTTTGAGAAGCCACACGAAGCCCATTTTCCAGAGTGGTAACTTTGGTTTCAAACTTTTCTTGTCCATCAACTGTAGCAAAAATAGGCTTGGGCACTCCAGGTAAAGGAGAAGAGAGGGGGATGTTGGGGTACGAGGCACCGCTGCTGAACCGTCTATGTGCAGGAGGTCCAAACCTACAGCAGAGCAACTAGCCAGTTAGAGCAGAACTGGGTCACATGCACCTGTGTTGACTACTCAGGCACACTACACGTGTGTGTATGAGAAGGGGAATCTTCAAAAGTTACTAAAAGGGCCTCAACGTAATTTGTAAGAGTGATGGGGGGAGCCAGGTACTGTCACTGAATCTCAGGCAAACTTGTCAAGTCTTTGGGTCCTTTTTTAACGGAGAAATAGTTATTTAACCATATTTTATATGTTTGAGTGTTTGCCTGTATGGATGTATGTGCATCACGGGCATGCCTGGTGACCATGGAGGTCAGAAGAGGGCGTTAGATCCCCTGGAAGTGGATTCATGAATAATTGTGAGCCACCACGTGGGTGCTGATAAGATAACCCAGGAAAAGCAATCAGATGGCTTAACTACTGAGCCATCTCTCCAGCCCCGGTCTTTGGGTCTTCAATGCCCATTATGGACAGCAGGCTGTGTGAAAAACCAGTTCCTATACATAAGGCCCTGAGGCAGCCCTGCCCTTCAGAGCTTCGCCTTGGTCTGAAAGGCCCCAGACGGCTGACTGCCGACCCCTCCAACCAGGTTCCAGTCCCGGGCTCGTTCTTCAAGCGCAACGCGCCTGTGCTTTACGCCAGGGTCCATTCTCTTCTTCCAGCTCCCAGGGGTGCCTACTCCTCCCAGTACACCCTTCTTCGCGCTAGGACGCGCCTTGGCTCACCTGGGCCGCGAGCACAGCGCCGCAGAGCCCCGAAGAATCCGCGCAGCCGCCCACACCGCCGTCGCCATCGCGCCGCCGCGCTTCTGCGGTCACTTCCGCTTCCGGCCCCGCTCCACGGCGTTCGGCGCTGGCTTCCGGCCGGCCGCGCCGGATAAGGCAGAGGCTGGCGGCTGCGCCCTGGGCTATGGGGCCGCGGCCGGGCTAAGGCTCGGCGATGTCGGGCTACACGCGGCGGCCGGGCGCGCCCCCATTATCGCGGACGCGAAGCCTCGTGGTTCCCGACGGTGAGCGGTGCGCGGCCGGGGCCGGGCAGGGGGTCGCGGGCGGCGGCGGCCCGCGGTGAAGCCGCTCTCGTTGTCGCTTACAGCTCCTGCGTTCTATGAGCGCCGGTCTTGTCTCCCCCAGCTAGACTGTGAGCGCCCCCATGGCGGGGACCTGCAGCCCCACCTCTTCGGCTTTCGGCCGACGTTTATGTGCTATGTGCCCAGCCCGGTGCTGGCTTCGGTAGGAGACACAGGTGAGAGTCGGGGCGCCGGCCGCAGTACGGAGCTGGGCCGCACGGGGAGCCCTCCCCACAGCCCGCCCGCCCCGAGGCAGGAAGGTCAGTGCCCGGTGGAGCACGGAGACCACTTCAGCCCACCGGATTGGGAGAGGCCAGGGGCTGGACCTAGCGGGTCTGTTTTTTTTTCCACTGGCAGCTGCTCCGTGAGCGCTCAGGAGTGTACAGTTTACTGCATCCAGCCTCAGGAGACGTCCTCCTAGTCCCAGACCAGGGCCTGTCATTGGGAGTCAGGCGGTCTGTAGTCTCCCTGAACAAACGCTGCAGTCATAAGGTTTGCTGTGATCTCCGTGAGCTGACAATGTCTCTTTGCAGATTTTGGCTATGGAAAGGGAAAATGTACTAAGCCAGGTCCGTCGGGAGCCCATGAAACACGCTTTGGAGGTAGAGTAGCTCAGTGATTCTTCTTTTCCTCATCTTCAGACAAGGTGCCAGTCAGTGATCTGGCCATGGGTTTTCAGGGTGACAGGGTTTAAGGGGTGTACCGGCAGCCCAAAAGAGCAGTGGAGATAGAAGCCCAAGGATTGGAGACTGAGTATGAGGGCAAAATAATATGTCAGAGGTGCCTGGGAGGTGGAAAGTATCATCCAAGGACCCTGCAGAGTCAGCAGGACACAAGTCACAGAAGCCCACTTTACTCAAGCTGGCACCTGGAAGGTAGAGGCTGGTCAACTAGGGTACCTGGAGAAAAGGTCAGAGGAAGGGGTAATATGAAGCAGTTTGTGGCACTGTGGCATCTCAGGAGCTTTGAAGCCCCTGCAGGAATATCCTTTAGCCCACACTGAGTGTATGGAATGAAGTCAGCCTCAGCTATCTGGAAGATTGACTGGGGAGCCTGGGCATATGACTCAGAGGTAGACCAGTTGCCTGAATGTCTGCAGATCCCTGGACTTGATCTTTTGAACAGTGTTTTGTTTTTTGTTTGTTTTGTTTGAAGTGACAAGGGATAACTGGGTGCAGGCCTGGTCTACAAAGAGCTCAGAACAGCAAAGGCCACTCAGAGAAATCCTGTCTCAATAAACAAAACAATAAAAGTGGCAAGGGGTTTCTGGGGAGGCCAAAGGGTGAGAGCCTGCCAAAGTAGGCCTGTTCTCCAACTTTTTGGGGTAGCTTTTGTGTTCTGTAGTATTCTTTGAGTCATAGTTGAAATGTGATAGTAATACATGAGGTTGGACCCTTTAACATTCTTTGTGATGTCCGTTATATTAAGGTGACAAACTTGAAGACCTAGAAGAAGCCAACCCATTCTCCTTCAAAGAGTTTCTGAAAACCAAGAACCTTAGCCTGTCAAAAGAAGACACGACCAACAGTCGAATTTACCCGAAGGTATACCTGGGAAGCTGTCAGTGGTTGCCTTAGAGGACCTCTCTTCTAACTCACAGCTTTGGAGACATTTGAGTATGGGGAGCAAAGCAGAACAGATGTGGCTGCTGATGGAGAGACTGGGTGGAGCAGCTGCTTTTGGTAGATGAGATGGGCCTTCTTTGTGCAACCTGAGCATAGAGAAGGCTGAGCATAGAGAAGCGGGTCGCAGTGTTTATCTCCACTGTTTTTAGGAAGCTTCACGGCACCCACTGGGACTAGACCACAGCTCCCCTGCCTCCCAGCCTGTGGGATATGGCCTGGAATATCAGCAGCCATTTTTTGAAGATCCAACAAGAGCCAACAACCTAGAGGAGGATGAAGATGATGATGGATGGAATGGAGCCTACCTGCCATCTGCCATGGAGCAGACTCATTTCTCTAGAGCCACAGAGAATTCATCACCCTGTGGCACCTACCTTTCCTTTTTTTCCAACGCATCAGAGCTGGCAGGTCCTGAGTCTTTGCCCCCATGGACGCTGAGTGACACTGAATCAAGGGTCTCCCCGGCATCTCCAGCTGGGAGTCCTAATGCAGACTTTGCAGCCCATGGAGAGTCCCTAGGAGACAGACACCTGCGGACGCTGCAGATAAGTTATGAAGCAGTAAGTGAGGCCTGTGCGGCACCCAACACAGACCCAATGCAGCTGAGCAGTGTTAAGAAAAGCTGTAGTCTTTCACTTCCTGGGTGGCCTGGGCTCCATGCCCAGGACGAGGCAGTTGGTCATGTAATATCCTGCTATAGAATTTCCCTGTGGAGGGGCTTAGAGATATAATTCAGTGGTAATGTTTTTCTAGCACTTGGGATGCCTTGCATTGTTATACCATCAGTGCTGAAGAATTAAAAAAGTGGAATTTCTTGATGGAGAGCTCTCCCAGAGTTGGTTTTGGTTGTGCAATTAGTATGGCAGGCTGAGAAGTACTTAGTGAGCTCACAGGAAAGCAGGCATGAGCTAGAATGAATAAATGGTCCACTGGAAGTGTTGTCTTAGCGTAATCCTGCTGAACGTCCTGCATGAAGGAAGGATTTAAAACTATAGTCACCTAGAAACATTCAAATGTGTTGCCATAGATCATATCTAATAAGGGCTTAGGATTGTTTCCAGTGACTTAGGGTGTTTAAGTTCCAGAGGTGGGTGTGGAAATGCACAGGTGTCATCCCAGAACTTGGAATGACTTCGAAGGTGAAGATAGGAGGAACAAGAGTTGAAGGCCATCCTTGGCTGTATAGGAACAAGTGAGAGGGCAACCTAGGCTACAGGAGATGCTGCCTCAAAGACATTTCATGGACAAGTGGGCTCTGTCTCCACACTGCCAGCCCTGCCTCAAATGCTTAATGGCCTACCTCCTACCGACAAATTATTCCAGAACAGAAGTGTGTGAGGGAGACATACTGGGTGTCTAATGGGGATTTTTTTTTTCCTCTACAGCTGAAAGATGAAAATTCTAAACTCAGAAGAAAGCTAAATGAGGTTCAGAGCTTCTCTGAAACTCAAACAGAAATGTATGTAAACTTGTAGTTAGGTATCACCTTTAAAACTTCCTCTACCATTCAGGAAATTTGGTTCCAAGGGATGAGGTGCCTACTTGTTTGTTGTTCATAAACCTAAATCAGCAAACACATTTTTCATGTTCTTAAGATAAAAGTCAACTGTACTTTGTCTTGGTTGGCAGAGCTTGAAAAAAAATGCTATCTGTGCCTTCCACTGGGAACATGGAGCAACTATGGCTAGAGTTCCTTGCCACCTGTAGCTGCCTATGGCAGCTGCTCCATCAATGGGCTCTAGTGGGTTTCACTGTTGAATCAGGCTGAAGTGCTATTGGAAGCATTCTTGACAGTGCCCTAGAGAACTCAACTCAGTGTTTCCTTTACTGAGGGTGAGGACGCTCGAACGAAAATTGGAAGCGAAGATGATCAAGGAGGAGAGTGACTTCCGTGACCTGGAGTCGGTGGTACAGCAAGTCGAACAGAACCTCGAACTGATGACCGTACGGAGGGGCTCTGCTCTGGGGTAGAGGGCAGGGGACAGAGCGCTTGTCACTGTTGCCAGAGTCCACAGCTGGACCCTGAGGTCAGCAGACGGCTCTCACCATGCTGAGTATGTGATCTGTGGTAGGCCAGCATACCCTGATGCTTTGAACAGGTTCTGTCTTGGGTAAGTGGTCCCTGATGCTGGTGGTGAACACAGGCAGAGGCCATGTCTTAAGCAGTGGACATCCATGGGCAAAGTAACCAGGCAGAAATGTTTATAGCTCACTGCTGTCTGTTGAGCTAAGTGTCCTGTACTGGCACAGCCTTGGTGATGTATATTGTGTTTGTTTTTTGGGGCTACAGAAACGAGCTATAAAAGCAGAAAATCATGTCATGAAGCTGAAACAGGAAATAAGTTTGCTCCAGGTAAGTAGAGAGAAAGATGTAGCTGTTTGCTTTTTCTTTTGTTAGATTCCGTGGATGTGAGTCAGGGAGGGGGAAAAAATCTAAGCTAGGCATTGTGATATTTGCTTATAATCCCAGCATTCAGGAGGCTGAGGCTGATGACAGTCATTAAGTTTAAGGCTAGCCTGGGCTACAGGGTAAGAAGCACCTGTTTTGAGTAGGCCAGGCCAGGCCCAGCCCCATGTGTAAGTCTCTGCCTCTCTGTTGGGATTCACTGGTTTTTCGTGAGGTTGCACTGTAACGCTAACTGTTCACCATTCTTCCTAGGTACAGCTCTCCAACTTCAAGCGAGAAAATGAAGCCCTGAGGTCAGGCCAGGGCGCCAGTCTTACAGTAGTGAAGCAGAACACCGATGCGGCCTTGCAGAACCTCCATGTTGTCATGAACAGTGCACATGCATCCATAAAGTGAGTCCCAGGATGGCCTGGCTACCTGATGTTCTAGCTCTACAGTCTCACTAGACCAGAAAGGGAAATGTGCTGAGTAGTCTGTCTAAGTAGTCTGCTAGGTCACACTGTAGGTGGTCAAGCAGGATTATTGTTTTTGAGACGGGGTCTCTCACCTTGTAGCTCTGGCTGGCCTAGAGTTATGTAGACCTGGCTGGCCTTAAACTAACAGAGATCCTTCTGCCTCAGCCCCTGGAGTGCTAGGAGTAAAGGTATGCACTACCATGCCTGACTTGTTTGTAGAGTTGTTTTGTTTTTTTTTAAGACAAAGTCTCACTTTGTAGCCTTGGCTACTCTGGAACTATGTGTAGAGCAGGCTGGCCTCAGACTCACAGAGAATGCCTGCATCTATTTCCCAAGTTCTGGAACTAAAAGTATGCATTATCGTGTCCAATTTAGGGTTTTGTTTATTTTTTATTCTTTTCTCAAGACAGGGTTTCTCTGTGTAGCCGTGGCTGTCCTGGACTCGCTTTGTAGACCAGACTGGCCTTGAACTCACAGAGATATGCCTGCCTCTGCCTCCCCAGTTGCTGGAATTACAAGCATGTACAACTGTGCCTGGCAGGAGCTTTACTTTTAATTTGTCCCAGAGAGCCTTCCCACTTAGTAGATGTGGTTGACATCTGACTTAATCCAGCTCCTTTACCTGGAGATGCTGCAGCTCTAAATAAAGGGTGTGCTGTAATGTCCCCATCCAAAAGACTGCCACAGTGAGCATGCTGTGCACTAGTAAGTTGTCGATGATAGTGATTAACACCACGCCTGTAGCCTGGTAAACCTGTCCAAATGTATGCAATTCATCTGACCTACTAATCATGAAAGAATAGCTCGACTCATGACTAGGGACTTGTGGGCTTGCAGTGACTGCTGCCCACATCATTAAGCGTACTGTACCACCAGCTTGGCCTCAGCAGAACGTCAGAAAATCAGAATCAGTTTCTGGTGAACTTGTCTGGCTTCCAACCCACCTGCCTTCCTTGAACTCTGCTATAGAGTGGCTGACAAATGCACAGGCACACGGGCCTGAGGACAGCCACACAAAATCCAGTATGCCAAATCTTGGTTAATCTGAGGACTTTTTTCCTCTGGACCCTCTGTTGTAGGAAATATAAAATGCTAATAATGTTTATTATTAAAAGCCTATGATTATTACGGTGGTATTATCTAACCTGCTATCATAATCAATAAAAGACAGAGACACCTGATATAAATAGCCTTATTTACCACCCAGTCCCACATCCCATGCCATTTGCCTTAATCATTCCTATCTGGGCTACTTCCCATCCAATATCCCCACAAATATTTGCACATGCTTTCTATCTGGGCCTCTCCTCTCCACACCATTCTCAAGAGTTCACTTCTACTGGCCCACATGGCTCTTTACCTATCCCATGGTGGCCCTCCTTTCTCCACCTGTCTCTCTGTCTCTTTCCTTTCCTGTCATCCTTCTCCCTCCATGCCTGGGAACTTTAGCCATGCTTATCTCAATTCTGCCCTGCCCTGGTGTGTAGGCATTTATTCAGCCAATCAGGGATAATTTGGAGGCAATGATTACAAACATTATTTTGGGGTACATGAGTGTCTGCTGGTAAAAGACAGCAAACAGCCGGGGGTGGGGGGGGCAAAATAATTAACAACCAAATATAAAGCACCAGACCATTCTGTTACAACCCTTTTCTATAGATCTGTCTCTGGCTGCTTTAGCAGCTAGATTAATGGCCCTTGTATCTGTCTGTTTCAGGCAGCTGGTGTCTGGAGCAGAGACACTGAACCTTGTTGCTGAAATCCTTAAGTCTATCGACAGAATTACCGAAGTTAAAGATGAAACAGACTCTTGAGAAGCACTAGCTGCCACCAGTTCCTACCACCTCTGCACGGAAGTCACCACACGTCTTCCAAATGTGCTCCTAACTATGCAGTTGTTCAAAGCATTCCACGGCCTAACCAGTGTTCCTGGCCACCTGCAGTACGCGGCTTCTTTCCACCAGCTGCACATAACAGTTTACATGCAGTCCTTTGGGGAAAGCCCCACTATTTGATAGACTCACTGATTCACTGGAAGACATTTTTATAAAATCCAGCAATTTTTAGAAACCACTAAAGCTGAAACAGCACTTTTGTAAGAAGCTTCTTCCACTGTCCTCTCACATTTACCTGAAGGATGAGCTCAGGCTCAGCCTCTACTTTTTTAAGCTGAACACTAAGTGAGCCAGTGTGGAAGTAAGCATCCTGTACAGGGATTTGTGCTGTTATTCAGTGCCTCGCTAACTGATGGTTGACATTGTGCCTTTAACAGTGGCTCCTGCAGTCAGCAGCCTCACCTGAGGCAGCACCACTTGGTAGATGCTGCTGTCCTCCCCCCGGGACCATATGAACAAGGTCACAGATTGCAAAGCTTTATAAACTCACTGCTGTGAGCCTTCGGCTTTGGAAAGCCATTTGGACCTGTCACTTGATGCATGTTATGTGTCAATGTGCCTTTTGCACAGTGCAGTTCAAACGGGCATAAAGTGCACACCCGATGTCATCGCCAGGTTTCTGGGCTGTCTGACTATTTTTCCAAGGACAAGAAAGACGTAATAGCACCCTGTGTGCTGTGCTGAGGGGTAGGGGTTTGGGGGCCATTTTCCTATAGAATTTTTTTTTAATTTTTCCTTTTCCCCTCCTATTGAGATCAACAGCTTTCTTGTCTAAATAAATCCTGAAGATCATTTGTACTGCCTTGTCATTCTGGCTTAGTCAGATTCAAGCTTAAGAGGTCCCCTGCTCTTTTAACCTCAAGGTCTGCATCTCAAGAAGGTATTTTTGTCATGTTGGATTATCAGACTCAAGGTTTTGACCCCTGGAGTCAGGCATATCACAAGAATCACTATGCTAGTAGGATGTGGGTGAGCCACCCCCTAGCTGTACATTTTGAGGCTGGGTCAATAGAAGTCTGGCATATCTCCAGACATTACACTTCTGAGCCCTTTAACACAGCCATAAGGAAAGTTACAGCATTCTAGAAGCCGTGGCATAGCGTCCCCACCCCTACTGTTGGTATCAGTGACTCAGCAGACCAGACAGCAAGTTGGAGGGACATGTAGGGAAACCCAGCCTCGCACTCCTGCCAACGGCTTGAGGCAGAGTTGCCATCAAGAGCAGCCCTCAGCCTAACTCCACCACTACTAGTGGATAAGGGGAGCTGCACAGCTGCTTGTATACTAATTGTCTTGATTTATGAAGTGTTCCCACGTGAAAACTTGACAAGCACCATGGGGCATGGTGGTGCATGCCTTTATAGCACCATGGAGCAAAGAGTATTCTGCTTCAGCCTGTTCTACATAGACCCTGTCTCAAAAAACAAAACCCTACAGTTACAAGTATGGTAAAATTTGCCTAACAGTTTGTACCAGGGTTCACCCCAAACAAACGGGAACTTTTACGCCAGGAACCAAAAGGTCTGCTTCAATGCCCCAGACTCACTCTGGCCAAACCCAACTCTGGGCCAGACTTTTCCTTTTTTGTTTGAGACAGGGTCTATATAATCCTGATGTCGTGGAATTTGCTATGGTAGATCAGGCTAGATTCGAACTCAGAGATCTGCTTACCTCTGGCTACTGAGTGCTAGAAAAAGGGATGCATAATCTCCATTTTTGTGACTAGTTCTTTGTGGTTCACAATGGCACTCTCCCCACTCCAGTAGTGTTGCAAGTGGCTTCTTTCCAGTTCTCCATAAGGCCAGGGCCCTTCTCAGATCCCGCAACTACCAAGTCGCTGGGCCAGGTTTTTACTAGCCTTGAGCCTCAAGCCACTGTCCTGCCCCTCACAAGCAATTAAGACACTAGAAAGACAGAAACACACATAACCCCTAGTCAGCAGTTCCGTGATGTGTTGACCTCTTATGCTGGCTAGGCAGAATGTTCCTGACTGAACGAATGTCCACTTCGGGCGGTCCAAGGCTATGGGCTCAAAATACTTGGCGACATACTGACCATATATCCAAATTCCAGACACAGCAATTAGGCTTGTAGCTTCCCAGAGAACCCAGACGCAACTAAGAGCCTCAATAGGGCTCCGCCCCCAGCTTGTGTCCCAGCATGCCCTGCGCTGCGGCCTGGGGCGGGACTTCCGGTACAAGTGCCGGGAGTTCCGCGACCGGAGAAGCGTGATGCGCGAGTGGTCGCCTGGACGACGGAGCAGGCTGTGGAGAGCGTAGAGAGACCTAGCAGGTGAGGATTAGCGGGCCACATCTAGCAGGCGTTTTGTCCAGGAGGAGGGGCGTGGAAACCGGTGCTGGAGTGGCCACTACCCTGCCGGAGCGGAAGCACGGAGCCCCGCTGACATCCGGCAGCTGGTGAGACGCAAGGCCGGGTTTGAACAGTGCTATGCGGCCACCCCTGGCTTATTGAATCCAGCCACGATGGGTGCATTGGCCCCAACTTTCTTGCCCCGAGTCAGATTATGCCCTTAGAAGGGACAGGCAGAAAGGTGACTCTGATGTCAGTAAAGGCTGCCTGTGGCTCCCAACTCAGGACTTGAACATGTGACTTTTTCTTCTTTCACGTGGGCAACGCGGAGGATTAGGAGGGGAGCGGTAGACTTCCTGCTGCCTCAACCAGGAGGCCAGTGGCAACGGTTATTGCTAGGTGTGCAGATCTGGCTACCTTTAGAAGTTTGGTTGACAAACGTTCCCAGTGCAAGTAAGGCGTCTTGTTCCGGAATCAGGCAAGGCTGCTGTCAACATTTCAGGAAGAAGCCAATCTAGGAGCAGGATGTACCTCTTCATTTCTGTCTCTGGGTGTGAACTGTGTTTGATTTTTGTTTGAAACGGGATCTCACTAATGGCCTGAAACTCGGAGATCTGCTTGCCTGTGTCTCCCAAATGCTGGGATTAAAACACTCAGCTTTCCAGGTTTTGTTTGTTTGTTTGTTTGTTTGTTTTGGAGACAAAGTTTGTTTGTGTAGCCCTGGCTTTCCCGGAATTCGTTCTGTAGAACAAGAGGGCCTCTGACTCAGATCCACCTTCCTCTACCTACTGATTTCTGTGATTAAAGGCCTGTACCACCACGCCCAACTTCCACACTTAGCTTTTTATCGTTATTATATTTGTTTATTTACTCATGGGTATGCCACGGTGTGGTGGGTGAGTGGAAAAGGTATGAGGGAAGCCTGGAGGAGGGTCTCTCCACCATGTGGTTCCTGGGACTAAATTCAGTTCATTAGGCCTGTGGGCAAGTGCCTTTCTCACCCACCTGAGATTGTATTTTCTCTAATAGTCTTTCATCCTTCTCAATTTCCTTTGCCCTCAAACTCTGCCCTCAAACAGTGTATCCAAGAAAAAGTCTCCTTTATGCTTTAGCAGACAGTTGCTCAGCGTCAGGCAGCACTGTATGCCAGGTGCTGTTCTTAAAAGATAGATCAGGGAGCAAGCGAAGCCTTACTGTGAAGGCTAGCCATTCCACACCATGTAGAGCACCTGCAGCAGTGGTCAAGGGTTTAGATCACAGGCTGAACTTCTTTTGCTCTGCACTTCCTGTACTTGGTGATCAGTGGGCACCCGAGGGAATAAAATCCACACAGGTGAACTGTGTTACCTATGCTGGTGGTAGTCTCAGAGAAAGCAGGGTCATTTTCAGGTGTTGAGTCAAGAGCAGGAGTTCTTGGGTGTAAAAAGAGTGTCAGCTTGTAGGAATTTAACCTCAGGGCATCCCTAAGTTGATTTTGAGCCTGAGTTTTTGTCTGGGTAGCCCACTGCCTGCATCTGAACGGGCTCCTGCCATCTCCAACAAGTGTCTGAAGGAGGGTGAGATCCAAGCACACTCAATATCTCATGTTTCATAATACTCTGAAAGCAGGCCAAAGCCATGGACATAGACTCTGAGAGAGAGAAAATAACACAGGAGATCCAAGAGCTCGAAAGGATTTTGTATCCTGGATCCTCCAGCATCCCCTTGGAGGTCTCGGATTCCAGTCTCAGTTCGGACTCTGAAGCAGGTATGCCCATGTGCCTGGGCTAGTATGGCATGGCTAGAACAGCTGTGTGTACTCTTTAGCTATATTAGGCTGTGGACTACTCTGGCTAGACTGTTTCTTGTCCAAACTGTCCTTTGCATTTCCATCAGCAAGAAAATTTCTCTCAGGCCTGCTGACTATATGTGGGATCCTGGTGGGAAGGAAGGCCGGAGTTCAGTCTGTCAGCTTGACTAGTCTCCATGGCCCAGGCACCCAGAATTATTTTTCCCTGAGATTATTATATAGCCCTTCAGTGGGACCCTGTTGTGAACGTTCGTTCTTACATGCAATGTAACCATGCTCCCACTCCAACATAGTATGCTTGTGTTTCTTATAGGTTTCGTGCCTGATGAGAACTTGGAAATTGCTGGTGCCCCCATCCTGGTAATTGTTGCTTATGAGGCTGGGCTGCTGGATCATATCTGCTACCCCCTTCCAAACTGGCCCAAGAGGGGCTTGGTTTGCATCCTTGTTGGTTTTCCTACAACTACAGCTTATTTATTGTAAAAATAAGCCCTCACAAAGTACTCCCTTATTTCTGTAGTGCTAGAGATGGAATCAATCCAGGGCTCATATGCACTCTACCACTAAGCTGGATACAAATTATTATCCAAACTAAAGTTTATCCACAGAAGTACCCACTCTAATAGGCTGGTGACTACAACTGCTGGCCTTTCTTGAGCTCACACTAAAAGCATCAGATGTGGGAGGCAGCATACTGTGTATCTGGGACCTGCTCCACAGCTAACCTGTTGTACTTCTGTTTCCTAGTCTGCACAGTGGTCACCGTAGATGACGTAGAAAAACACCGACATATCTGTTCATACCAGTGTTGCTAACCATGCTTTGTTCATTTTGAGAATTTTGTTTGGAGAAATTTTTACAGTTTGGTTATTTTCTTACCAAGCAAATGAGAGTAGAGTTCCTTGTGTTTAAGGACTGTGTGTCTGCTCAATAGACACAGCTCTGTAATCATTGGACATTTGGCAATCTCAGGTTTTGACACTGATGACTGGCTATGAGGGAGTTTCCTTGCTGAGATCTGACACTTGAGATGTTGCGGGTGAGGCAAAAAAAAGTTGCTCTGAAGTTTAGGCTTCACAGATGTCTGTTGTAAAAAGAAAAAAAAAAAAAAAAAAGGAAGCTGCTTGCTATGGTACACCAACCCCCAATTCCAGCATACACTTTACAAGCAGATCTTATGTAGTTGATTTGGAAAGATGTATATACTCCACCTTGAAGATAATGGGCTATGTTTAACACCCCTCTGGTAGGGTTCCACATTCAGTGGCCTTATACTAGTGGTACCTTGGTGCCTCAGTGTCCCTTGTGGGCTTAATCTTGAGCTTGGCAACAAGGAGGGGGTTGCCTATGTTCTGTCTCTTTGCTGTTTCTGGCTCCTAACCAGGAAGAAGAAAGGTGGAGTGAGGCTAGCAATGATGAGGAGGACCCAAAGGACAAAGCTCTTCCTGAAGACCCTGAGACATGTCTGCAGCTAAATATGGTCTACCAGGAGGTGATCCGAGAGAAGCTGGCAGAGGTTAGCCAGTTGCTAGCCCAGAACCAGGAGCAACAGGTAAGAGAGCCTTCTCAAGGCCGGTATAACCTCCTGACACTCAGTGCCCCAAGTTCCCTGGACGGGGCTCAGGTGGATTTGCTCACCACCACCTGTCCTCTTCCTCTACCTGGCCCACTAATGGCGTGCGTTTGTCTCAGGAGGAGATCCTGTTTGATCTGGCTGGGACCAAATGTCCCAAGGTAAAAGATGGCAAAAGCCTGCCCTCTTACATGTACATAGGCCACTTCATGAAGCCATACTTCAAGGACAAGGTCACTGGAGTGGTGAGTAGTAAAGATCCCTCTCTCAGCAGCTGGTTGAGTGTTCTGGGGGGAAGGGGCTCTCTTCTCCACAGCCTATTGTGAGCACTTGTGAGTTCCCTTTGGGTTAACATTCTCCATCATCCTTAAAACTGCCTCTTCCTCTGAGCTATGTTTCCCTAAAATAGAGTCACAGCATTTAGTCAGTAGTATAGATCTGAAACTTTGCTGATGGCCTTGCATGCACATCATCTTCATAGAGTCTCTGGCCACTTCCTTGTACTGACTATACTACCTCATGTTCCGAGTTTTTCACTCAGTAGTAGCTTGTAGTCAGAGGTCTTGAGCCTGGCCCTGCTCAAGGAGGGGGGTAGGAGGGAAGATTTTGAGTCTTCCTCTTTGGAGGGTGAATGTGGTTGGTGTGCCATGTCCTAACACTGTACCCTCTTACAGGGGCCTCCTGCCAATGAAGACACACGAGAGAAAGCTGCCCAAGGAATCAAGGCCTTTGAACAGCTCTTGGTGACCAAGTGTAAGAGTCTAAGCAGGCCTTAGACTGCCGTGGAAACTGCAGAGGGCATTCCCACAGCCTGACATCTTCGAGGCATATGCTATAATTCTCAGGCCTGTCCTTCCTATGACATCATGTACTCCTTTAGGCTTTTGTCACTGGGACTGGCCACTTACAATTTGCCTTTGCAGTGCTGAGTGTGGTGCAGGCTAGGCCACACATACAGCCCTTCCCTAATCTAGCTATTCTCAGAACCCCTAATCCTGAAAGACTACCTTCAAGTGGAGGATGGATTCATGGGCTGGAAGGTGTTCTGGCTAGCTGCCCTACTTGCATCCAGAGATGTAGCCATTGCCTTTCTGGAGCGGGGAACAGGGGTAGGCTAGGGCTGAAGAGCAGATTCAATGGATATGTATGTCTGGAGGAAGCAAAGTCTCATGGCATCCCCTCACTATTTCTACTTCCTCAGGGAAGCACTGGGAGAAAGACTTGCTCCGGAAATCTGTAATGAGTGACCGCCTGCAACGCCTGCTTCAGCCCAAGTTGCTGAAGTAAGTCTGGAAGCAGGTCATCAAAGCCTTCCCCATATTTGAAAGCCAGGCAGCTGTGGGGCTAGTGAAGTTTATCTTATCACATGACCAAAGGGCATCAGGCAGTATCTGATGTGAGTATGCAATGAAAGGCATTATCATTTTGATAAATTACCACCATCAATATTGAGCCCATAAGTCCACAGGTGGCTGGTACCCTCTGGCCCAGCTCCAAGAGACATCCACTCTGGTGTGCTGACAATTGGTGCTCAATATTGATGGTGGGAATGGCAGTTTTCCTGAAGGCTGAGAGACAGCTCTTCCTTCCCAGCCAGTTCTGTTTGCTGTTAGCAGTTGCTGCAGAGCTAAGTCAGACTTGCCTGAGATGTCTGTGTCCTGGAAGCCAAGATTTAGAAGAGAATCCAGGCTCTGAAATACAGGCAGCTACCGCCTACCTCTGCAAACAACCTGGCAATTCCTTCCCTGATTGGTGCTAGTCTGATGGTAGGGGTACCCCAGAGGTGGTGTCAGGGCTTCCCTTATGGTAAAGGACCAAGGCAGGTGAGAGAGCATATTCCTATACAGGCTTCCCAATATTGAGCTCTGAGACTTCGAGAAAGGACAGGAGCAGTTCAGAGAACAGGGCTTGAGCTTACATGGTACATCCCATGCATGACTCTCCTCCACTCTGTCTTCCCTGCAGGCTTGAATACTTACATGAAAAGCAGAGCCGAGTCTCCAGTGAGTTGGAGAGGCAGGCCCTGGAGAGGCAGGTTAAGGAAGCAGAAAAGGAGATTCAGGACATCAAGTAAGCCAGGGCCTGCTAGGTCTTGGGAATAGCTGCAGGCCTTGCATGGTACCAGCTCCTGTCCTTTCTGTTAGCCAGCTCACAGAGGAAGCTTTGCTGGGGAACCGGCTAGACAGCCACGACTGGGAGAAGATTTCCAACATTAATGTAAGTCAAGCAGACCTAGGTGTCCACAGCTGCAGTAGTGCTTCTAAACCAAGTGTAGGTGGGAACTGGGTGGTGGTGAAGCCTTCCATCCCATGTGTCTTAATCCACAATAAAGTCTGCAGTCAAGTATGCCTAGCAGTTGGAACTGGCAAAGGACTTCATGTGACTCTCCCCAACAGACAAAGTACCCCTCCTGAGATGGACAGTCTTTACTGCCATTTGTCTGCACAAATAAGTCCACTTAATTAATAGTCACAGAAGCCACTGCCTGGCATCCAGTGGCAACCCATCCAGGAGCTATGTCTTTGTTATGGTTGGCATCAGCAACCCCTCTGAAGGCTATGTTCTCATGGGTGCAGTTTGAAGGACGCCGCAGTGCAGAGGAGATCCAGAAGTTCTGGCAGAGTTCTGAGCACCCAAGCATCAACAAGCAAGAGTGGAGCACAGAGGAGGTAGAGCAGCTGAAAGCCATCGCTGCCAAACACAGCCACCTGGAGTGGCATTTGGTTGCAGAGGAACTAGGGGTAAGCACTGGGACCTTGGAAGCTGGGAGGACATGGGCCTCTGGGCTTGGAGTAGAGCTCAGTCTCATGCTGTGTAGTTTGGTACACATTAGAAATTGATTTGTTTGGCAAATCGTGCTTTTAAAGGAAATAATTTGTCTCTCACCTTCTTAACTTTAAATTCCATCTTGTCTGGTAAAAATGTCGCCTTTTACTTCATTTCTTTGGTTTTTGTTTGCTGGAAAGAAAAGCCTAGAAGCAAACCATAGCTGAGCACTTAACACATCTAGCGCCATGAGTCCTATGACTAGAGAGCTGGCTCCAATAGAGTAAGTCTACTGGAAAAGCCTTTCTATGAGGGATGAGTGATAGGACCAGTGCAACAGCAGTGTCACGTGGCTGGAGCTTATCTGCTGGTACTCCTTTCATAGGTTGTGCCCCTCATCCCAGCCCTATGGCTATCCTCATCAAAGGCTCTACATGGGCTGCATTAGAGCCTGAGACTTAGAGGGATACCTGTGAAAGGCTTTGAGAGGCATTTTTACAGCATTTTTTTCCATCCTTCTAGGAACTAGCAGTGTGGTTTGGACATCTATCTGAGTCAGCTGCCACAAGGATTTCCTTGCTGTTTTTAAGATAGTGCATTACTCTTAGTCCAGGCTGGCCTGGACTACACAGTGTAGCACATGCTGGCCTCAAACGCTTGTGCTTCGGGCTCCCAAATGCTGGCATTAGCAATATAGCCATCTATAGCCAAGTGTTGTTTGTTTTTGTAAGCCAAAGAGCCCTCTCCGGGCTGCTCCTTTCCTGGGTCCCCACCATGGTCTAGCAAATTATGACCCTACAGGAGCCTGAAGGAGGAGAGCTCCATTGTACATAGTGGTACCTGTGGCTCAGGCCTGTCTGTCTTCTAGAAGCATTTGAAGGGCTGTTCTGGGTATCTGTGTGTGCAGTGATGCCCATTTGTTTCTGTTTGGCCTTGGGCAGACAAGCCGCAGTGCCTTCCAGTGCCTGCAGAAATTCCAGCAGTACAACAAAGCCTTGAAACGCAAAGAATGGACAGAGGAGGAAGACCACATGCTCACCCAGCTGGTCCAGGAGATGCGCGTTGGGAACCATATCCCATACCGCAAGAGTAAGCACACCACACCAAAAGGCATCTTCCAGGTGTTGAGCTGCTCCAAGCCATAGTAGCCTACGGTTCCAGGTGCCTGGAAGCAGAGACTTGCAGAAGAGTTTACCATTGTACTAAGGAGAAGTGGGAGGGGGAGTGAAGGTCCTGATGACCACAGTGATTCCTCTCTGTAACTTAATGGGAAGCCTCTCTGTCCCTGCTTATTGCCTGCTAGGATAGATGAGTTCCAGTCTTCTCTGTCCCCAGTTGTCTACTTCATGGAAGGGAGAGACTCCATGCAACTGATCTACCGTTGGACCAAGAGCTTAGATCCCAGCCTGAAAAGGGGACTCTGGACCCCAGAGGAAGATGCTGTAAGTTTGGCACCCAGAGAAAAGTGTCCCAGGAAGTTTGCCTAGTTGTCCTAAGTGTAATCATTTGCCCTTCATAGCTGAGAGACCTCAGGGTGGGGAGGGTATGGCTATGTTGTAGAGGCATTGTCTGTTTGCTTCTTTCCTGCAGAAGTTGCTTCAAGCTGTCGCCAAGTATGGGGCGCAGGACTGGTTTAAAATCCGGGAAGAGGTGCCAGGTAGGAGCGATGCCCAGTGCAGAGACCGGTGAGTGCCCGCACTGGCTGAAGGAGTGGCTTGCTTGAGTCATGCTTCTACAGGCTAAGTGACAGCAGCCCAACAGTGATACGTCCACAGGGGCTTTCCATACTGCAGTTGGCACTATTGGGAAGGAGGACTTTCGTCTTTCTGTTGTCCAACAGGAGTCAAATGCTAGTGGCAACTCTTACAGGTGTCCTTCCACATTGCTGGTGGGAAGGTCCCCAGCAGGCTACTGGGATTCTCTCCTTTTCTCCCTAGTTTTTTTTCAGTGGTTTATTCAGATATAGTTCACTTTAACTTGTTAATGTAAATCACTTTGATCACCCTACAAAGAATTACACACAAAACCCCACAGAATCCTGTTTGAAACAGGCAAAGGTATTTCACACATGTATGGAGCTGTTTAAAACATGCATGCACACACGCATGCATGCACAGTAACAAGTGTTGGGGGGCAGGGGACTCAGCAGAACACAGCCTCCAGAGAAACCAGAACATGAGGCATCATTGTGCTGGGGGCAGTGTAGTCTGTACCTGCAAAATTTAAGCATCCCAAGCAGGAGTTCTTGTATTGGACAAGAATGTTAGTAGGCTAGGCACATGGCTGTAATCTCAGAACTTGGGGAGGCAGAGGCAGACTAAATCCAGAATAGCAAACCCTTTTGTGACACCCCCCCCCAAAAAAAATGTTTATAGAACATCCTTCATTGTCAGAAAGTGTAGGGTACAAATTTGGAGTTCTGACATTTGCAAGGAAGGGCAATCTGATAGAGGTTGATAGATGTACATTTGGATAAAAGGTACACAAGCCTTGAAAATTTGGACGAGTGTTTATCAAGACATGCTCATTTCCTTCAAGTCAGTGACTCTTGTATTTGGCTTTTGGGGGAGCTGCCGGACTTTGTGTGAAGTGTCTCTCTTTTGT
Organism: Meriones unguiculatus; assembly: GCF_030254825.1. NCBI lineage: Eukaryota > Metazoa > Chordata > Mammalia > Rodentia > Muridae > Meriones > Meriones unguiculatus. The sequence goes on along the minus strand of NC_083356.1, from coordinate 68,974,887 downwards.
ATTTCCCAAAAGCAGCATGTGAGGCTTTCTAACACTCACCCCAGCATTCATTTCTGTTGTCACTGTCTCTGTGGCTGCACCCTTTCAAATGCCCATGGAGTGGACTCTCACAGTCTCACCACATAGCAGCCCCTTGTGGTTAACTGTTGAGCTTCTTTGCTGGTGACTGCTGGCTTCTTACACGTGTACATCTCTTTGGGGAAACATCTGTTAAGTCCATTGCCTGGTTTAAACTGTCTTTGCATTACTGGCTTTTGAGGGCTCTTAATGAGTTCCAAATGCAAGTCCTACTAGTCAGATGCAGAATTTGTATAGTACTCCTGTCTATGGCTTATCTCTTCTTTCTTGAAGCTCCCTTAAAGCAGTGGCTCTCAACCTGCGGGTCGCAACACCTTGGTGGGAAGGGTGACCCCCTTTCATGGGGGTCTCCTAAGACCATCAGAAAACACAGATATTTACAAGTCATAACAGTAGCAAAATTTGTTATGAAGTATCAATAAGAAATAATTGTATGATTGGGGGTCACCACAACATGAAGAACTTTATTAAGGGGTCACAGCATTAGGAAGGTTGAGAACCACTGCCTTAAAGCATGAATTTTTTAAAATGTGCTGAGAAGTGGTAGCACATGACTTTAATCCCAGTATTCAGGAAGCAGAGACAGGTGGCTCTCCAAGTTCAAGGCCAGCCTGTTTTACAGAATGAGTTTCAGGACAGAAAAAAAAAAATTTTTTTTTTAACATTTGCTGAAGTCCAGCTTCTTTTATTAATTAATTAATTAATTTTTGCTTGTGATTATTATTCTAAGAAATAGTTGGCAAAAGCAGGAGTGCTGTGAAGGGTTCTTAGCACCTAAAATGTCCCTCTGTTTCCATACCATTTTCAGCTACATCAGAAGATTACATTTCAGCTTGAAGAAGGGACGATGGAATGCAAAAGAAGAGCAACAGCTGATCCAGTTAATAGAAAAGTATGGTGTTGGTGAGTTGTTGGGCACTACCAGTTGCTACTGGCCCTGATGATACTGTGAATTCTTGCAGCCCATCTGGAGACTCCATCTGCTCAGATTCCAGGCTTCTGCCTCATTCCAGTCTTCCCAATGGCAAATACTCTTCTGTTTTGTTTTGTTTTGTCTTGGTTATGGGGATGGATTCGGAATCCAGGACCTTGCTCTGGGTAGGCAAACAAAGCCTATAAAACATAAGGTGGAAAGCATTGAGCATTACCCAATTCTTACCTCTGGCCTCCGTGTTCACATGCACACACATGTACCTGCCATCATTGTGTCACCAATATTGTCACAGTCATGCTAACATTTGGGAATCTTCTGGTTCTCCTTCCCCTTGGCTTCAGAGGCTGCCTTGCTATCTGTGCAGAGGGGCCTCTAGGATATTTAGTCAAATCTTTTTGTTTGGTTTTGTTTTACCAAGACAGGGTTTCTCTGTAGCCCTGGCTGTTCTGGAACTCACTCTGTAGACCGGGCTGGCTTCAAATTAAGATCCTTCTTCCTCCGCTTCCCAAGTGATGGAATTAAAGTGTGAGCCACTGTGCCCGGCTTCACTCAAATCTTTTGTCACTATCATTTGCAGTCTTTCTCAGTTTTTTTTACTACCAAGTCAGCCAAGTGTTTATAACTAAATCTTGCTGATATTGGTGATACCTCCAATAAAAAAAGCAAATTATGGTTCAGGGATACACAAAACACAGAAGAGATTTTGGTCACCTGTTGTCATACTGCCCCATATGTGTAACTTGCAGTGTGCCTCTGCAGTACTCTGAACAGAGCATTGGCAGTGTCTCTGTAGACCTTTGTGCAGCAGATGCACTGAGGCCTAGAGTGACTCCCTTTCAACCCTTGTGTGCCAGTAGCACACTTCCTCAAGGGGCTTCTCAGCCCTGAGATTCAGATGCTGCCAAACACAGGTGCTCTGACAGAGCACGTGAGGGAAGACCATCCTGATGACCAGCCTCTGTCCTAGAGGCTGGACAAGTGTGGTTGTTTTTACAGGTCATTGGGCAAGAATAGCTTCTGAACTGCCCCATCGGTCAGGCTCCCAGTGTCTGAGCAAGTGGAAAATCTTGGCCAGGGTGAGACATTTCTTTCTGTGTATATGCTTTGCTTGAGCTCAGATGAAAGGGCCATAACCTGTGGGAGAGCTTGGGCAAGATGAGGTATAGTGGGGTCAGGGGAATGCACAGGTTTTGGCCCTTGCATGTCCTCTTCTAGAGGTCCAGGGCAGAGGGAGACCATACCTCAGCAGCAGTGTGCCCTGTCCCTGGAGCACACACTGTTCATGTCTCTGTTCATGCCTGGGACCTCTCCTTAAGGCTATCCTACATGTCTTACCCACATGGTTGGGTAGCTGAGATCTGAAGCAGCCCCATTCCTCCCCTCAGAAGAAGCAGCATTTCCAGAGGAGGAAAAGGCAGAAGCCTCATCACAGTAGCCAGTGGAGCTCTAGCAGCAGCAACAGCAGTGGCAGTGAGGTCTATGACAGCAGGAGCAGCAGCAGCAGCAGCAGCAGCAGTAGTGAAGACTCAGATGTGGAGCCAGAGGAGTCTCTGGAGAATGGCAGAGCACTGGATCCTCAACAGTACAGAGTGCCAGACATTGACCTGTGGGTTCCGACCAGGCGGGTTACCAGCCAGTCACAGAGAGAAGGGACGGGGTGCTACCTAGCACATCCTGCTGTTCCCTCCTACACTCCTGATACCACTCAAAGTCACCACAAGAAAGGTTCCACCACAGTCTCTGCTCCTGAGATAAGCCAGCTGCAGATGCCCTGTGAGACCCACGGCACTGTTCCAAAAGGGGTCCAGTTCCTACGCTTACCGGACACTCGCCTAGCAAGTGTGAAGGACCCTACCTGCAAGGTGGGCCCCAGTGCACCCTAGTATGTGAGCAAGGGGAAGTGGTGGGTATTCTGTGTGCAGTCTGGGCAGTTGGGTTTCTGACCTGGCAATAGCTGTGTCCTCTTGTTCACTAGAACGTGTTACTTAGGGCTGGTTTCAGGGTTGCACAGTAGCAGTGGCCTTCATAGGAATTACGGCCTCCATTGTCCCTCCGTCATTTGCTTTAAAAGCTTTAAGGACATTGCTTCAGGGCACATCTGAGTGGGCAGTTTCCCACCTGCAACTGGTGTGAGCCCCTGTGGTGTTTTTAGGCAGTGTTAGTCCAACGTGGAGGGTCATATGCATCTACCTAAACCCCCTCTGTCCTCAGAGTTGGGGCCTGGGGCCTGATGCAGCTCTGGCAGTGGCTGGAACAGCCTTTGGGCTATGTAGGCTACTCTGCTGCTCTGCCCTGGGGGTTACTGGAGGTAACAGTCAATTCAGCCATGGTTCTGCCTGATCTGTGGGCCAGAACATCACTTAGAGAGGGAGAAGCCAGGCCCTACTTGAAGACCACAGAGTTCTTTGCCAAATAGCAAGTGGTGTTCATACTGTATGCTATAGAGTCTCACAGGAGGTGTTAATCTGTACAGTGACAGGCCTGCATCAGGTCCTGCTGTAGCCAGCCTCACAGAGTCTCTTTTAATGTACAGCATGTGTTGAAAGTGCCCCTAGAGAAAATGCTGAAGTTGATCAGGACTCGCCCAACCATCCAGAGCCACACACTGGTGAAGGAAAGACTGAGGCAGCCACCCCTGCCTAATTCACGCTCAGGATCTGACCCTGGTGACAGTGTGGCTGGGCTTCATCTACGGCGGCCGTGGTATGGAGCTCTCCAGAATAAACAGAGACGCAAGAGACAGGCTCTGCACTGCAGGCTTCTTAAGCACAGGCTTCTGCTGGCTGTGATACCCTGGGTTGGTGATACCAACCTGTCCTGCGCACAATCTCCCCGGAGACCTGCAGCAGTGCAGACTCAAGGTACTTGCAAGGCTCTTTGGGAGCTTCCTGGAGCCGGGTGGGAGCAGGCAGTGGAAATGCTTCACCTTGTGGCAGGGTGGTCCATAGGGGAGTGTCTGAACCCGTCCTTTGGAGGGGAAGGTCCATGAAGGACAGATAGGATTATCCCTTAAGGTTTGAGAATAAATAGTTGGGCCACCCTTTTCTCCTTGCTCTTGTGAAGCAAGGGCCAGCTGGATTTGGGGTGGTGATGAGAGGCCCTGCCTTCTGCTTTTTGAGGTAGTGTGGTGCTCTAAGGCTGCTCTGCCACACAGTGTTGGGGATTCTTTTCGAGGGTAGTTTCAAAACTGGAGCCACTTTGCACTTTGCCCTTGTCCTCTAGCTGATCGCATCAGGATGCAATTAGAGTGTGCCCACCTGGCCAGCACGCCAGTGTTCACATTGTTTATTCAGGTAAGCCCCCAGCAGAGTGCTGTCTGCTTTGTTCTGTTCTTCTGGTGAAAATTTGAAGCTTGTAGTAGGTTGACACATTACAGTCACTATATTTTGGATCTTTGAAAGCAGTCTCCTGGTAATCTGCAGCTTTCAGCAGATTAATGTGAAAGGGATCTTTGGCTCTTTGGCATTTACTATCCATTGAGTTAAGCAATGACTTAGAAAAGAGACGAGCGCCTGGACCCCAGGTCTAAGATGAGGAAGAGACAGCCCTGGGATGTGATAGGAACTTGGGTTGGGTCCCACTGGAAGAAGGGATAGCAGCATGGAGTCCAAGCTGGAGGCTATGAAACAGTCATGACCTCCCTGGGCAGTCAGAAGCTTTAGGCATTTGAATCTACTAGGATAGCCATTGACAGGGCTACTTTCCATGTCCTTGACCTTGGGCCTGGCCCAGTGCATGGTAGAGCAAGGAGGTTCTTATTCTCAGATCTCTCAGCTCTTACAGATTGATACTGCAGGCTGCATGGAGGTGGTTCAAGAGAGGAAAACTCAGGCATCTATATTGCTCCAGCCTGGTACCCAGAACCCACAGCCACACCTTGTGCAGGTAACACATCTGGGGACAAAAAGTGAGGACAAACTGGGTACGGTGGCATATGCCATTAATTCCAGCACTTGGAAGGCAGAAACAGGTGGATATCTGAATTCAAAACCAACCTGGTCTGCATAGTGAGTTTTAAGCCAGCCTGGCCCACGTGAGACCCTGCCTCAAAAGAGTAGTGAGAACAAATACCACCCAACCCCAACCCTAACCCCTGTCCCAGAGTGACCCAGGGTCAGCGTCTCAACCTTTCCTTGCAGGGGCAATTCCCAGGCATTTCCATAGAAAAGTGTAGCTCTCCCACTGAACAGCCCCTACCGTACCTTCTCCAAGGGTAGAAGGTAGGCTATGGGTGGGCAGGCCAGCTGTAAGCCCTGGTCTCTGCACGTCCCTAATACCATCTGTCTACGAACCAAACTCATGAGCCCACGGTTTTGGGGAGGCATCACTTGGAGCCCTATCACCTGAGAAGACAGTGAACCAAAATAGAACAACCCATAATCCCCACACTGTCCAGTGATAACCTGATAAGCTCTGGCCAAGCAGCTTTTAGTGGAGCTGTACTGAAAGCCTACAACAGCAGCTGTTATCCTTTCCTAAGACCCCCAAGGTTAGTGCAGATGGGTGGGCTCCCAGAATTACAGGGGGTGGTGAGTGGGAAGAAGTGGTGGCATCCAGCAGAAATTCTACAGGCCGACTCTCCTTTTTTCACAGGCGTCCTCCAGTGCCAAGAACAGCACAGGTACCAAATGCTACATCTCTCTCTTATGGTGGGAAATGCCATGCATTTGCACCACAGCCTCTAAACAGCACAACCAGCGGCCTTGGGAATACACTAGAAGGGCCTGAAATTGCTTTGCCTTTCACCTTCCAGTTCCCAGTAGGGACTCTAGGGGTCCTGTTTTTGAGGATGCTAGAGATTTAGAAGCTAGTCTTTCATAGTTTGTTAGTAGTAGACTAGGCTGTCTCTGGCATCTGTCTCTCCCCCTCACTGTTTCTCCTTCTCTTCCCCTCTCCCACCCCTCCCTCTCTCTGTTTCTCTCCTGTTCTCTCTTGAGTTTCTTGGGTTGGGTAGGTTGGGGGCCCATGAGGTGCGCTGGAGCTCCCATGTTGGCTTGCTAGTGTCCTGGGGCACTGAGGTTCTCAACTCTTCCTGTAGGCTGCCTCCTCCCAAGCATGCCGTGTCAGCAAACTGCAAACAGAGCCTGCCACAAAGAGCGTCCACGCCTGGGGTTCTGCAGGACTGAAGCTACCTCCTCCCAAGTTTCTGTAGCAGCCCCACATGGCCTCCGGCCAAAGCCCAAGACTGTATCTGAGCTGCTTCGTGAGAAGCGGCTTCGAGAGTCCCGTGCCAAGAAGGCCACTCAGGCCCTCACTGCCCTCAACAGCCAGCTGCTGATCTCCCCTGTGATCCTCCAGCCTCCTCTGCTGCCAGTCCCCCAAGGTTCCCCAGCAACAGGCCCTGCAACAGCCAGTTTAGAACTCTCTGTACCTGTGGCCCCAGTGATGGTGAGTTCAAGTCCTGGCTCCTGGCAGGTGGCTGGGATCACAACCACAGAGAAGCAGCCCCCCAGCCTGCAAACCATTCCCCTTAATCCTTCCCACAAAGGGACCCAGGTTGCAGCCCCCACTGCTTTTAAGAGCCTGGCCCTAGCGCCCAGGCAGGTTCCCATGAGTTGTCCTCAGAGTGCTCGAGGAGAGTCTCAGGCCTACGCCACACCTCAGGAGCAGGGCCTGCCCAAGGGCCTGCCCATTCTCCCAGCACCCCCCAGCCTCACTCAGCTGTCTGTGCAACCCCTCAGTCTGCCACCAGTTCTTAGCCCACAGGCAAGTGGGCAGCCTGTGGCAACCAAGGCCAGTCTGCCTGTCAACTGGGTTCTCACAACTCAGAAGCTGCTCTCTGTCCCAGTACCAGCTGTGGTAGGCCTCCCCCAGTCAGTGATGACTCCTGAGACCATAGGACTGCCAGCAAAACAGCTACCTTCCCCGACCAAGACTCTAGCTTCCCTGGGGCAGCCTGCAGCCAGTGCAGACACAGGGTCCAAAGGGTCTCAGGGCCGGGAAATACCACCCACATCTGGTCCTGAAAAAAAGGCCTTGGACCTAAGTCTGCTTTCCCAGGAAAGTGAGACAGCCACACTGACATGGCTGAAGGGGTGCCAAGGTGCTTGTGTGCCCCCACTAGGGAGCAGGATGCCCTATCACCCCCCTTATCTGTGCAACTTGAGAGCATTGTCCAACCTCCTCCTCCATAAAAAGGACTTGGAACAGAAGGCTTCCTCTCTGGTGGCCAGTCAGACAGCTGGGGCCCAACCTGATGCTGGGGCCCTACAAGTATCCCTGGGGCTGGTACAGAGGCAATTCCAGGACAACCCAGCCTACCTCCTGCTAAAGACACGTTTCCTGGCGATCTTCTCCTTTCCTGCACTCCTGGCTACTCTGCCCCCCAATGGTGTCCCCACTACCCTGTCACCAGCCATGGCTACGGGTTCTGAGAGTGACAGTGAAGACCTCGGTGATCCGGAGCTCAAGGACAGGGCTAGGCAGCTGGACTGCATGGCCTGCAGAATGCAAGCAAGCCCAGCAGCCACAGACCCTGTAGAGGTAAGGATGCTAGACTGAGCCCCACCTCCCCTATGGCAGGCCCTGCAGTGCCCTCCCTGCCTCTATGTGGCCTGCAGGGAGTGGTGAGCTGGGCAGGTGGAAATTGTGCAAGAGAGAAGGCTATGGGTTTCTGAAAGAGGAGGAAGCTCGTCCTGTCTGCCCAGTTGGGAAAGGGTTTCCTAGTAGAAGTTGCCTCTCCTAGGCTAGGTGTAGCAGGAGAAGGAGGCAGCCTTCTAATATACTCCCACCTCACTCACATACCACACACCCAAAGGTAGAGATTGGCTTGACACGTGACTGTCCGGTGGGCTGTAGGTACACTGGAGGTACTTATCAATTGCCTTTGTTCCTGTTCTTGTGTGTACAGAGTTGCTCCCAGATACCTCTTGCTCACAGAGAGCTTGCCCTGACAAGACAGTACATTTCTCATTGGAGCCTAGGGACAAAATGTGTGGGCCTATTTCCCTGCCTTCCCTGGCTACTCCCAAAGAGCCCTATAAGCCTCTTCCCCTTCAAGGCTTAGATGTGTGGAGCCTTTCCACTCCTTTCCTGGTTGTACTATCCTAGTTCCAGAGTGACCTCCCAGCCCCCATCTCAGGCAGGGTTTCTCTGTGTGATCTTTGGCTGACCTGGACTCACTTATGTAGACCAGGCTGGCCTCAAACTCACAGAGATCCTCCTGCCCCCAAGTGCTGGGATTAAAGGCCTGTGACACCACCCCCAGCTCTTTGGCATATGTTCTTGTCTCTGACTCCATTGGCTTGCACCTCAGCAAGAGAGTGGCTGTTATATAATTGCCTAATGGTTGGAGACCCTACCTGTGGGGCAGAACTGCAGAAAGCTAGGACCTAGCTCCTCCCATGTACCTGTCCTGGCAAAGCATGCCCTAGGAACTGCCTGTCCCTGATGTTTTGGTTGGGGTGGTAGTGGGGGCTGTTTTCAGAGTCCTCCCTTTTCCATTCCCTACCTATCCTGGCTGAGGTCACTCTTAGTTCCCCTGGCCTGGCCTTCTGGTGTTTCAGAGAGTTCCAGGTCCTCATGAGGATTCTGCTCCATCCCACCTGGATACTTCTGATGACCTTGATGTGCTCAGGACTCGACGTGCTCGGCATTCCCGGAAACAGGCTACTGTGAGCAGCAAGGTGAGTCCCTGTGAAAGCTGCCACCCTGCATTCAGAAAGAGGCAGACTTCAGAATATGGGCTCCATCTGCCTGTTCTGGGAAAAAGCTGAGCTGAGGGGAGGATAGTGACATCAAGTCTGAAGGCTGGACTTATGGGGATTCTTAATGATGCTTGTCCTTAGTCCTTCCCTACCTGAAGCCCCATGTTGCTCAGTGTGCCTCTAAGTGTTGGCACTACTCCCCTCTGCCTGCATTTTATTCCCTTCCTCCCTGGAGTATCAGCTTTCAGAAGCACCCTCTTTGCTTTTCTGAGGTGGTACTGCTGTGTCAACATAAGTCTGGGGGTGTTCACCACATGCATAATTACTTTCAGTCTCTGACCACAAGCCCTAGACTGTTTCTAGTCACTATTATCATGACTTGCTTTCATTCTGGGTCCCTGGATCCAAGTCAGCAAGGAAAGCAAGAACGCTGATGGGACTGTGAGGGGTGCTCAGGATGCTCTAATTGGTTTATGAAGAAGCCTCCATAGGTTGTGCTGCCTGTCCTCATAGTCTACTGCCAGCTCAGTCCCTGCCTTTCATCTGTGCAGTCTGTCTAGATGCCTGGGGCCTGATGAAATGCAGGAACTATCAAGAGTATCTCTGTGTTTCAGGACAAGGACTCAAGAGGTCCAGAAACCCATTCTTACACCATACCTGACCAGAAGCCCACAACCCTCTGCAGAAGGAAGCTGTAGGTCTGCAGACTAACCTGTCTATATCAAGCAACAGGGACTCTGATAGCAGTGTCTGTGTGATCACAGGCCTAATTGTTACCAAATGCAAAGCCACATATGTGAAAGAATAAAGTAAATGCCTATTTTTTTACTTAAAAAGCAATGCATAGCCTTTTGTGGTTTTGTCTGGTGCTGGGTACCCACCCAGCATCTGGTGATGTGATTGCCTGCCAATCGAGAGCCTCCCACACCATTGGCTGCCCATGCAGCCCCTGGACTAAGGACTTCACCAGAGAGCAGGGCAAATGGAGAAACAACCCTTCTTCCCATTTCATGAAAACATGTCAACTGGCCTGCACCCATTAGGCAGGGTTCTTAGGATCAGCATCCATTGTAGCAGCAGCACCCTCCTGTGATGGTAGTTTTGTCTTGCATGAGGCCAAGACCCCACTGGTCATCTCCCTTTTCTTAGTCACTATTACGACTCTGTGTGAGTCCTGGGCCCTTGGTTTTCCAGGATTTGGACATGTGTTCATCTCACTCTAAGCTGGGAAATTTCCAGCTCAGAGTACAAGTGTAAATGGGACCAGCCTACTCCTGGTACCTGTACCAGCTGTCAACAGGTGATAACCCTTCACCCTAGCAGCTGGCCCATCATGCACAAACCAACCATCTGTGGTTTCCCATACATCCAGGAACCACTCTACTTTGTAGCACCCTCAATTTGGGGTTTTTTGAGGTGTCTTTGTGCTATTGATTTCTACCTTCATTTTATGGCCAAGAGCTTGACATTTTTATTAACACTTTAAGAAGACACCATTTTTTTTTTTTTTTAACTATTTGAGGACACTGCTCTGAAGGCCTGGTGTTCCCCTCCCTGGAGTGATTGTAAAGCCATGAACCCCACTTTGCCATCCTGGAAACACAGGTAAAGCATAATCCCTAACAGCATGGTTCTGCAAAGGCCAAAGGAGACTCCTAATTGCTACTTCTACATGTATAGTTCAAGGCCATTGTCCCCACAGGAGCCAGCAGAAGGGCAGAAAGCCACAAAGGAAGGGACCAGTTCGGGCTCTGCTCAAAGCTTCCCACGAGAGCACTGGAAGCATTTGCCTCATGTCAATCCAGCAGGCGAGGCAGCAGCACCTGTCAAACAGCTATAGTGGCTGGGCAGGGCTAGCAGGTCCCACGCCCATATTGGGCTGACTCTTGAAGAGCCACCCTGAAGTAAAGGTTGTGGCACACAGTCCACAGAGGGCTCTAGCTGCCTCCAGCCTATGGATTTTGACCAAGTTTTGGCTCTATTTTGACTAAGACTGGCTCTATAGCTTCCTGGATTAGCTCTAAGTTGGCCCTGTGTCCTGGAAGAGAGGGAGGCACAGAGTGGGAATGCTCTAATGATGGATATGAAGGTATCTCTTCCGAGTTTCATATTGTGGATTGTCAGCTTTGGTGTGACCAGAGCATGTGAGCTTGGGGTAATAGCTAAACCCCTTACCCTGTGATCCTGACCATGGCCTGCCACACCTACCCTGTACCACTGACCCTAGATGGTAGGTGAAGATATGAGACGGTGCCATGCTAGGGAAGCAGCTTTCAAAAGCCTGGATCCAGGAGAGCTTTAGGCTGACTGTCCATCTCCAGTACCAGACATTCAGATACTCTGTGGCTCCAGGTTCCCAGTCCTAGGCAGATGAGCAAATGGGGAGGGCTCTTCTGCTCCCAGAGTACTACTTCCCTCTATTCTGTTCCTGGATGGGCCAATCAGAAGGTAGACCAGCAGGGACTGTCCCCCTGTGGGAGAACTGGCTGGCTGTGGCGTCAACCAGAACACAGCAGGAAGTGCACAGCCTCCCTCATGGCTCCACCCTTCTCCAGTTAGGGAACATCTCCACTCCCGGAGACCCAGGTTCCTGGTGTGCCATAGCCCAGGCAGCATCCAGCTGGCAAGTGGTTCCCACAAGACCCTGAGGTAAGTTCAGTCATAGTACCCTTCCTGGAAGGTGGGTGGAGGCCTGTGGTGACTCTACTGGAGACCCTGGGGCTTGTACCCCCGAACAGCAGTAGGCACCTACAGTCAGGTGGCCTCCTTCATTCTCCCTTCATTTCATTAATCCTTGTACATGGTGGTGTAGTGTAGTCCTCCAGTGCTGGGACTGTAATGCTGTGTGGCTGGAAACAGGCCCAAGGTTCAGGTCCACTGGGTCAATCAGAAGGGAGAAATGCTTCTGAAGAATAAGCCCGCTGTGGCCATGTCTAGAACTTGAGCCGCCACCTCTGGGTGGGATCTTCATGTTCTCCAGGGGCAGGGGACTGAGCCAGGGACTCTATGGCCACCTTAACCCAGTTCTGTAGTCATTGAAGCCATTCACCGAGTGAGGCTCAGGCTTCACCTGTCCAATGGTAGAAGCCATGGGTGGTTCCACATGAGTAATGCCCCTATGTACAACAGGCCTAATCGATCCCCAGCATGTGGCCAGAGGCCAGGGCTCATCTGGGGCAGAAAAGCACAGGATTTGCTGGTGCCCAGCATCTAAAAAACTGGAGGGGAACCACAGCAGATGGCTGGAGACTGTGAATGACATTGCCTGCCCTTCCAGTGTACCCCAGCCTAGCAGGGAGATGGACATGGTCCTGCGATGGCCAACCCTTATTTGCCCTCTCAGAATAGCACAATGCCACAGGCAGCTGCCATAGGACTATTGCATCACTGGCAGACTACAACGGAAGGCCTGAAGGACACGGGGCCTGTCAGGGAATGAGGAAGTCTCACACAGGCCTGGCCCCTTGGCAGAGTGAGGAAGCCTCCAGCCAATCTTCCTCTCAACCCCAACCTGGACACTGGCCAGCCAGGGTCCATGCCACCCGAAACGGTGCTGTGTAGGATAGCCTCTACTGGTAAAAGCTCCTACCTCTACGGGGTGCCAGGGCACTTTAGGGTAAAGAACAGAAGCTATAGCAGGGGTGCTTTACAAGGAGTGTTCCCTTAGACCCCAACCTGTCCCTTCCCTTGACATATCCAGGTGGCTCAAGCACAAAGTTCAAGGTGACAGAGGGGCAGGACAGCTGCTTGGGGAAGGTGAGTTTGATAGGTGGCCTGAGGACAGGCTGTCGGTACACCTCTGCTATCCCTCAGAAACTGCCAATGAAGCTGAGGAGATGAAGATGATCCCTCAAATTTCCCTAGAATGAGTCCCTCATGTCCCTGCCCAAAGCCCTGACCTGTCACTCACAGGCCTGAGGCCTATTGCAGGCTGACTGCTCCAGGCCTAGCAGGAAACAGAAGGTGGGCACTTCCTTAGCTGCTCTCCCCTAACTGTAACCACAACCTACAGAAGATATGTCAGATTATGAGAATGACGACGAGTGCTGGAGTGCCCTGGAGAGCTTCCGGGTGAAGCTCATCTCTGTCATTGACCCCTCACGAATCACGCCCTATCTGCGCCAGTGCAAAGTCCTGAACCCTGATGATGAGGAGCAAGTGCTCAGTGACCCCAACCTGGTCATCCGCAAGCGGAAAGTGGGTGAGGGCTGCTCCCACACCAGTATGCCTTACTCCCTTGTAATCCCCACCCAGCTCCACATCCGTGGAGGATATATAAGTGAAAGCCTCCTCTCCTCTAGTCATGCGTACTTGCTGCTGCCCAGAGGAGGAAAGGGGAGTTCCCGCCATTGTTCAGGCCCTGAGAGCCATGAGGGTGAAGGTAGCACCTTGTCCTGCCTAGACTGAGACCTGTGCCTTATGCAATGGCCCAGATCCCTCTGCTAGGTAGGGCCCAGAAGTGAGAGATGGGGAGTCTATATCTTGGGATCTCTACCCAGAGCAATCGTCCACTGTCCTACCCAGCCCCAAGGGCCCCCGCCTACTCAGAACTTGGCCATGACTCTCTCTTCCACCTGAAGGTGTACTTCTGGACATCCTGCAGCGGACAGGCCACAAGGGCTACGTAGCCTTCCTTGAGAGCCTGGAACTCTACTATCCGCATTTATACAGGAAAGTCACTGGCAAGGAGCCAGCACGTGTCTTCTCCATGATCATTGGTGAGAGGCACAAGGAGGGGTTGGTGCTGTGGGTGGAGTCAAGTGCTTTTATGATTGCTTGGAGTGAATAAGTCTGACCCAAGCCCTCTGATGCACTTCAGGGTAGTGGTCCCTGGTGACTACTCTCAGGTGCTCAGGATCAGGGGATTGGTGGATTGCTGAAGTCCTGCTAGTCTCCAGAAAGGCGGCCCTTCTCTGCTTTCCCTACTCAGCCTGGGAATATTCACTGAGAAGTGGTGACCCTTCTAAAGTATCATTGCCACAGGGCCTGATGGTCATCCAGGGGCAGAGGTGTCCTTTCCTGATGGAATAGCCACAACCCTATCAGTCTGCGTTCATCTCATAAAGATCATTGTAAATCTCATAAAGATCATTGTAAGAATAGAGAGGGCCAGGCATGATGGCACACACCTTTAATCCCTCTGGAGGCAGAGGCGGGCAGATCTCTGAGTTAAGAGGCCAGCCTATACGAAATACGTAGTGAGACCTTGACTGAAAAAAAGGGTGGAGGGATGACAACAGAGGGCTACCTGGAGTCCTGGCCTGCGAGTGGTCCTCAGTGATGAATTAGAATCTCATTCAGTTTACCCGTGAGGGGCAGCAAGGCAGCTTGGGCCTAGAGAGCACACTCAGTCTTGAGGGAACCTTCCTACAAGTTTTCTCTGTGGAGGCCAGCAGTGCTTCCTCTGTCCTCACTCTGTGGGCTCTGTCTGACACTGCATGGTCCCCAGATGCATCAGGGGAATCAGGCCTGACACAGCTGCTGATGACAGAGGTCATGAAGCTGCAGAAGAAGGTTCAGGACCTGACAGCCCTTCTGAGCTCCAAGGATGATTTCATAAAGGAGCTTCGGGTAAAGGACAGCCTACTGCGCAAGCACCAGGAGCGTGTGCAGCGGCTCAAGGAAGAGTGCGAGCTGAGCAGCACTGAGCTGAAGCGCTGCAAGGATGAGAACTATGAACTGGCCATGCGCCTGGCACATCTGAGCGAAGAGAAGGGTGCAGCGCTCATGAGGAACCGTGACCTGCAGCTTGAGGTGATCACTTGCCCCACCTGCAGCGGGGGTGGTCTGGAGGAGGCTGCAGCTGACTGGACCACCCACAGGTGGACCGGCTCAGGCACAGCCTCATGAAGGCAGAGGATGACTGCAAGGTGGAACGCAAGCACACCCTGAAGCTCAGGCATGCCATGGAGCAGCGGCCCAGCCAGGAGCTGCTGTGGGAACTGCAGCAGGAGAAGGACTTGCTGCAGGCCAGGGTGCAGGAGCTGGAGGTCTCTGTGCAGGTAGGGCTACCAGCAGGGCACACCAGGCCCCACATCTGCAGGGGTTTCCAGCTGGGCATACCAGATGGTTCAGCCGCAGTGGCTGTGGCATTGTGGGCATCCTCAGCCAGGCTGTTGCCCTCTACCACCTCCAGGAGGGTAAGCTGGACAGGAACAGTCCCTACATTCAAGTGCTGGAGGAAGACTGGCGCCAGGCACTGCAGGAGCACCAGAAGCAGGCCAGCACCATCTTCTCCTTACGAAAGGACCTCCGCCAGGCTGAGGCCCTCCGGACCCGGGTGAGAGGGAGGCAAACAATGCCCCCTGGGTAGCTTGGAAGGTGGGGTCTGGGACCTAAATCACGGCCTTACTTTCACCAATTCGATGTACAGTCATGTCATGTCCACAGCTAGAGTCACCCTTTGGGCTTACAATGTGACCAACGGTGGTTGAGGCCATGGTCTTGGACCAGACTAGCCTACTGTGGCCTGGGACTCCAGTGCCTTCCCCATCATTTTAGCTAGCTTGATCTTGTGTGCTCTGGAGCTGTTGCCCTGAGTCCAGCCCAGCTGTCAGGTGGGCAGTGGAGAATGGGCGCAGCTGAGTGGTGCTCCCTATAGTGCATGGAGGAAAAGGAGATGTTCGAGCTGCAGTGCCTGGCCTTGCGCAAGGATGCCAAGATGTACAAGGACCGTATTGAGGCTATCCTGCAGCAAATGGAGGAGGTCTCCATTGAGCGGGACCAGGTAGGTACCACGCATGTTCAGGAGATGAGAACAAGAGGGGTATTGCAGCCTTTGGAGCAGTGATCAAAGTTTTGTTTTGTTTTTTAATTTACACACAATGTAACTTGGCAGTGTTGCATGGAAGAACCTGGGACTGCTTGTAGAAATGCGGGAAAGTTTGTTTCACTCAAAGGAAGAGCTTATGTAGCAGGGAGCCACCATGGCCCCTGGGCTGGGTAGAGTAAGGACAGGGTGGGAGACCTTGATAGGGGAGAGGAAGCTGCTAGCTTCACAAGTGGGAGCTAGCAGGTATTTGGTAGAACTGGTGGTGGCTCCCTGGGATAGGCAGCAGCAGTAGCAGTAGCTCATACCTGTAATCCCAGCATTTGGAGGTTGAGACACAATAATATAATGTGAATTCAAGGCCAGCCTGGATGACA
Organism: Meriones unguiculatus; assembly: GCF_030254825.1. Lineage (NCBI taxonomy): Eukaryota > Metazoa > Chordata > Mammalia > Rodentia > Muridae > Meriones > Meriones unguiculatus. The sequence continues at coordinate 68,959,083 of NC_083356.1, read as the reverse complement.
CAGTGAGTTCCAAGCCAGTTTGGGCTCCAGTGTGAGAACTTGTCTCAGAAAGCCAAAAACAACTGAACCAGGTTTGGTGGCACATGTGGGTTATCCCCGGATTTAAAGGCAGAGGCAGGAGAATCAGAAATTCAAGGCTGTCCTCCACTACACTGTAAACTTGAGGCCAGCGTAGGACAATGAAATGGTCTCTCAAGAAACAAAAGAAAAGGCACCGTGTTCATCTTAAGAACAGTCATTGATTATATTCTTAATGCTGCATCCAGAATTTATAAAACATGCTATGTCGGTGGGACAGAGACACATGCCACCTGCTGGGGATGCAGGACTTCTCAGCTGAACTCCCTAGGAACTGCCTTGAGAACTAATCATGGAGATTTTTAGCTGCTTCTTTGTAGTGTTTTTCTTTTTAAATTAATTTTACTCATTTTTATTGTTCTGAGACAGTCTCATGTTACCTAGTCTTGCCTCAAACTAGGATGTATCCAAAGAGGACCTTGAAATACTGGTCCTTCTGCCTCCTGAATGCTAGGATTCTGGGCTTGTCCTGCTCCACCCAGTGTCTGTTCATTTGTATGAGAGCCCTGGCTGCTGTGAGGATCCCTCTAGTTCAGCAACTCCAACTGCACAACAGTGTGGTTGATATCCAGCCGGACCTTTGGTAGAGGCTGGGAGCTGTACTCCCAAATGAGAGCCAAGAGCATCTCTGGCCAGGTCTCTTGCTGAAGGAGTGCCCTCTACTATTCCTGCAGGCTATGGCCTCCAGGGAAGAGCTGCATGCACAGTGTACCCAGAGCTTTCAGGACAAAGATAAGCTTCGGAAGCAGGTTCGGGAGCTGGGTGAGAAGGCAGATGAGCTGCAGCTGCAGTTGTTCCAGAGTGAGGGCCGGCTACTGGCCGCTGAGGGTAGACTCAAGCAGCAGCAGCTGGACATGCTCATCCTGGTAGGCCTCTGTGTCTGTGGTAGGCCTCTCTATCTGGGGTAGTCTGGGCAGTAAGGGAGCTGGGGAGGATGTGGGGTCAGAGCAAGATTCCAAGAAGGATCATGCAGCCTAGAAGCACCCCCATTCCTAGGCTGGCATGGCGGCCAATGCCCTGTTTGTGGCCTCAGAAAGTGCCTGGGACTTCCTGAGTCCCCCTTTTCCTGTTTAGAGCTCCTTATGGTGGGATGACAGCCATAGATGTCACTCAAGGTCCAGTTAGCACAGGACTGTTGAGCAGTGGCCTTGAGCACGGAGTAACCTTCGGGTGGCTTGGCAGTGTAGTGTTAAGAAAGGCATGTTCTGGACAGGGTCCTGGAGAAGGAGCTGAGATATGTGCAAGGGCTCCCTAGAGGATAGGGCTGGGATGGGGCCCTCAGAATGCCAGATGCTTGGAACCCCTACAGCCCACTGACTGACTACCTTTTCTGTGGCCACAGAGCTCTGACTTAGAGGACAGTTCACCCAGGAACTCCCAGGAGGTGAGTGTGATCCAGTGGGTAGGCACAGAGCAGGCCTCTCCCTGGCCTTCAACCTCCATCTGACTTCACACACATCTCCCACATGGGTCCTGTTCCCTTGAACTGTGCTGTCCCCTCTCTCCCATTTTAAGTTGGATACAGGGAAAAGTGCTGGCCATACTCCAAAGCCTTTGTTTGCTTGTGAGGAATGCCCATATCCTAGCCTCTCAGGAACTCTAGTTTCCTTTGCCTGTTGGCCCAGCTGGGACTGAGTCCCTGAGGATCTCTGTGCAGAGGATTGACAGTGATGGCTGTGCCAACTAAGTAGCTGGGGTCAAGTGGGCAGGGGGTTGAGCCACATCTAGTCCTGGAAGAGCAATGGTGGCTTGTAGCATCGCTTAACCAGGTGGCATATCTCTGTCTGGAAGCTCTCACTGCCTCAGGACCTGGAGGAGGATGCCCAGCTCTCAGACAAAGGTGAGGATGTGGGGATCCCATGTACCACCAAGGGCATCTAGGCTGTAGTTTCCTGGCTCCTTGAACCCTGGCCCATCCTTGGCATAGAAAGCTGTATGATTTAGTTTGTCTCAATATTCACACCACTCCAAGGATGGAGAAACTGAGGCAGGGATTGGCAATCATGAAGAGACAAATTCTTAGGCTAATACACCCAAAGAATAAGGAATGTGGGGCTTAGGTCTCAGGGTCTGTGGCTCAGAGGGCAGTGAGTATGAAGCCTTTCACCCTGCATAGGCCCATCTTTCCCAACCAGCCTTCCTCCTGCAGAGGGAGATACCAGCCAGTATCCAGGTGTGTTCAATGAAGGCATGACAGGGCAGCAAGCAAGGAGGTGGGGTGTGCTATCCACAGTAGCAGGCTGCAAAACAGGACCCTCTGATCTAATAGTTGGCTCATTAGTTCTGGAGATGGCAGTTGGGGGAGCTGGTGAGAACAGTGTCCTAAAGTAGCTGAAGTTGAGGCTTGAGGGAGTCTAGTGCAGGGAGGTGCCTTGAGAGCTTTCGTGAGAAGTCAGACAGACTTCCTCAGCTCTGCCTCACCCCAAGCTCTAGCCAAAGGCAAAAGGGGAACAAGTGGTACAGATGGAGAAGTGTGGAGGTGGGTCACCCACTGCAGCCCCCAAGACCCAACTTGAGGCCACTGAGCTCCACGTGGGCACAAAAGGAGGAGAACCCAAGAGCAGCCAGTTCCCCTGGAAGCATGCCAGGAGTTAGGCAGCACAACAATGAGAGGGGTAGGGCTGCTGGTTGCTCTCATACCCTGAGTCCTCCTTGGATATAACTGTTTCTTGATGTTCATAGTTCTCTCTGAACATCTGTCTGAAGGCTTGAGCCCTGGTCTGCCCAGGACCTGAGGCATGCTGGGTCTGGCCACCCAGAATGCTCTTCTAACTAATATAGTGTACTTGCTCTCACCTTCAGAGGCCTGAGCTCTCCACTGAAGCTGTTCCAACCCCATGGGAACCACTAGAAACAAAAATGTTGCCAAGCCAATAGGGACACGGCCTGGGGCATGCATGAGCAAACTGTCCTGGAGACCTGGACTCTTTCCTACCCATTTGTCCTTGTATGTGTGGTGACTGTCAGCTTGGGAGGTGAGGGTGGGTGATTGTAGGAACCCTGCTGAGGGCTCCTAGCTGCCAAGGACTCACAACCTGTTCCCATCTGTCAAATACAGTCTCCGTTGGACTTGTGTGAGGGTCCCAGCCCATAAAGCTGGCCTAGGCTAATGCTCGTTAGGCTCTTAACAGAGGGAGGTGGGGGCCATGCCAGATGGGGACCCTACAAGCACAGTTCTTCCTTTCAGGTGTCCTAGCAGACAGGGAGAGCCCAGAGCAGCCCTTTGTGGCTCTGAACAAGGACCAGTCTTCACAGACCCATGTAAGGCTGACTGGGGTCCCCAGAGCCCTGGTTGCTTAAATGGCTGACCCTGGGGAGGAGGGTGACCCCACCTGTACCCCTGAACAGGTGAGGATCACAAGATCTTTGCAGTGTATGCATATGATGTAGCGTTTGCATAGTGTTTGGGGCATGAAGTAGAGCCCCCCTTCTTGGACAGAACCCTAGATGTGGGATGGTTGGACAGGGAAGGGGTTTGGCGATGAAAGGACACCCGTAGAGAGCTGTTCACTGTCAGTCTGACAAAAGGGGTAGTTGCCCCATGCTCAGTCATCTTGGAGTCCAGCAGGCCCCACAGCCGGCCAGCTAGCTCCGCTTCACACTTGATGGAGTTCCAGGGCGGCCCTGGGAAGGCCACGGTGTCCAGCTGCCGGCCCCGTTTCTTCTGCAGGGCATAGGGCCCAGCAGCAGCGAGCCCCCGGAGAAGGAGCGGCGGCGCCTCAAGGAGAGCTTCGAGAACTACCGCAGGTGTGGGGCGGCCGGCAGGACGGCAGGGAGGGCGGGGCACTTGCTTTTACCTGCTCACACGCTGGGTCCCACAGGAAGCGGGCGCTCCGCAAGGTGCAGAACAGCTGGCGACAGGACGAAGGGGACCGCGGGAACACCACGGGCAGCGACAACACCGACACCGAGGGCTCCTAGCGCACCGCACCGAGGCTGAGCATCTGTGTAATTGTGAAGGGGTGCTGCGTTTTTTTACTGTACGCTACACATGCATTGTACAAGTATTGGAAAGTGCAGTTAAATAAAATGACCACCCAGCTAAGCCTGTTGGGCAGATATGCAAGCTGGTGACACCAGGGGGCGGCAGAGTGTAACGCGCCCTTGGCTTACGGAAGCCGAATAAGGGCGCTTCCTGTCACAGCGCCCGTTTCCAAAGTGGCCGATGCAGCCTCAGTCGCACCCGCCTGCGCAAGAAGGAGCGACTAAGGACTGCTGTCGGGATGTTGCGGGCAGCGCTGGGCCGCGCGCCGACATTACTTCGTAGTGTGCCGACCCAGGATCTCAGACTTGGGCAGCTTTGGCATTCAGGGTCTCTCCTGAGAACCTTGGGGAGATGTCGGGGCTGGGCCCGGGGCTGGCGGAGCTCGAGCTCCATGCCGGGATCAGGGCATGTGACAGCACTGGGGCGCGTACAAGTGGACCACTACCAGCTCATTTACACCTGCAAGGTGGGCGCTCTCAGCAGCACCCAGGGCAGTTTGATTTTCTGAAGGTGTAGCGTTCTGGCAGAAAGCGGTAGCAGTATCTTTTGGACGGGGAGGGGCGGGGTCTTCACGAAATAGCTAGAGAGGGGTGGAGCTATCTATGAGGGACAGGGCCTCTGGGAGAGGAGTTGGATTATCAGGAGAAGGGTGGTCTAGGAAGAAAGGGGTTGGGCCATCTCCTAAATGGGACCCTTTGGGAAGGGGCTAGGGCTGTCCCTCAGAGTGGAATTAGTCCATGGAAGGGACATTCCTGTGTGTACCTGGCCTGACCAGCTCTCTAACCCAGCCAGGTCTGTGGGACTCGGTCATCCAAGCGCATCTCAAAGTTGGCCTATCACCAAGGCGTGGTCATCGTGACTTGCCCTGGCTGCCAGAACCACCATATCATCGCAGACAACCTAGGCTGGTTCTCTGACCTGAAGGGCAAGAGGTGAGGCCGGCTGGGAAGGTAGGAGACAGTAGGATCGTGGCCCTATATGAGCCTGGGTCCTGCGTTGCCTGCCTGGGCCAGCACTTGGTTTTGTTGGGACCCCTCTCTACCTGGACAGCCCAGCTTCCTCATGGATCTAGAAACAGTTGAATTTGAACTTCAGATAAACTATGAATGGCCTCCAGATGTGGCAAACTATACCTCTGGGCAGCTCAGTCTAGTTCTATGGCTCTGCCTCTGTTACTGCCCGACCTCTGATCTGTCCAATGGCTTTGCCACTTTCTAGTGGAGGTTTTTTGTCCTCTGCCAACTCAGGGCAGATGGGAGAGGAGGTGTCAGACTGTGGAGTAGGCGTTGGCCTTCAGATGGTCTCACTTTTGGGAGAGCAGTAGGGAGGGCCAGGAGCGAGTATAGAGGACAGGTCTATGGCTATGCCCAATGGCTTCTTAGTGTTCTGTGAAGAGAGGTCAGTGGTAAGAGTATGGGCAGAGCCGCATACTCTTTTTTTATCTTTTTTATCAAGGAGAGCCTGTGAGATAAAACCCTTGGGTCTCTAGGGTTCACCTGTTGGACCTGTGCTGCAGAGAAATCTCAGTTCCTACATGTAGGAACAGGACAGAACTGCATGGATGGCTGCTACCTGGTGAGAGGCAGCCAAGACTCTTCGTGGTACACTGTGCAGGAGAGATGTCTTCTGAGGTGGTGCTTGTTAACACACATTTGTTGAAGGTTCCAATAGGTGCCTTGGAGGTACTGCTGCCACTTGGATGCTGGGACACGTGTTATAGGCCCAAGATGACCATGGGATACCCTTGAGGGGGTCCAGTGTAAAGCCGATGCTGCCTTCTTGTCTTGCAGAAACATTGAAGAGATCCTAGCAGCCAGAGGAGAGGAGGTGCACCGGGTGTCTGGTGACGATGCCCTGGAACTGATTCTGGAGGCTGCTGAACCACCTGCTACCCCAGAAGGGGGTGAGGATCCCAACCACCCTGGCAAAATGGAACAGAGCTGACCTATGTACTCCTGCCGCTGTAGACTCACAAAAGTCGCTCTACTCACCTGGAGCTTCTCAAGCGTGCTGCTTTCTTCTCAGTAAACAATCGTCAGGTCCTGGGCCTGGGCTTTTTTTTTTTTTCTGAAGTCAGAATAACTCTGTGGCTCCAGGACTGAGCTTCATGGACATTCCACCTCTTAAGAGGAATCCCTTCGTTCCTGTGTGCAGTGGTTCTCCTTTCTAAATCCGGCTGTGTCTGGGTATTGACTTAGACTTGTGGCCTTGGGCAATTTTTGTTCCTCAGAACTCTGTACTACTTCCTCCTATATTACCTGCCATCCCCTGGCTAGCGCTGGTGACTTCCTTCCGTTGCCTGAGCTAGTGTCAAGCCCAGCCCTAAAGCTTGGCTTTTGTAGCAGAACAGGCTGCTCAATGTGGCCAGAGACCTGTAGAACACTGCATAGATGCTTAGGAGAGTGATCCAGAGAGTCTCCCTACCCGGTGAGCTGCCTGCACCTCCAATCTTCCTGTGTTGAAGCCTAAGAGGAGATGGGTGGAAGTGATGAGGGCTGTATGATGCTTACCTTGGTGTATGGTTCATCTCCTAACTTTGTTTGACATGCCTTCAGGATGTTCTTATGTTCAGGAAAGCAAGCAGATGCAAGACCAGGTCAGGCTTTTTACAGGAGTCTCTGGGCCCTGTGACGACCTTCAGCATTAATCACCATCCCATCTGGCAGGGAAAGACCTGGGACAGGAGGGTGGGGAAGGCAGCTGAGTACAGTATGACAGTGACACAATGCCTCCCTGTCTCCAGGGACCCAGCCCGTGATTAGCAGTTCACTCTGGGCCGTGGGAGGCCGGGTGCACTTGCAATCTGTGCCTCCACTCGATTACCCCCTGTCCTTTCCTTGGCAAACACCCTGCTATTATCCCCACCCAGCACCTCCTGTGCCATTTGTGCCAACTGTCATAGACCTAGAATCAGCGCCAGCCTCCTCCAGGCTGCTCCCTGTGGAGGACACAGAGGTCAGAGGGGGCCGATGGAGTTGGTTACGGGCCTTCAGGTGGGGCCTGGCCAGTCTGCCTTGTCTTCAGGTGTCTGGACCAGCATTTGAGGAGGCTGGAGCTGGTAGACCTGATGGTGCAGAGCTGGATCTAGGGTCCTTCCTCTGATGGCAAAGCTGGCAGTTTGGACTTGTCTCGTGTGTGTACCTTCTACGTCTTGCTGTGCCTCATTTGGGGCCTTGCTGCTTCAGAGCCTTCCTTTCCAGGGAGGCTCTCCTAGACATCAAGGTTTCTTCACTTTAAGCCTCACCTTCCACACAGTCCATTACTGCAGAGTCCACACGCTACCCTGTTCTGCAGACTCACGCTGGGCCACTGTTCCCACTCATGTGGCCAGGTACCTGGCAGCCTGGAATTCTCCTAACTACTAGTTAAGCTAGCTACACCTTCCTCCCTCTCTGGAGAGACTTTAGTATAACCGTAGCCCAGGATCCTAGCACCTCTTGGCAGACCATTGCTTTCAGCATGACTCCTGTGGGGTGGCTCAGCTCCCTCTCCATTCCCTTCTCATTGCAGCTGCCTTCGGCAGTGCTCCCAGCACCTGAGCAGTTCCAGCCTTCTTGGAAGAGTATGGCTGCCTCTAGAGCAACCACAGTGCTCCAGACTAGAGACTTTTCTGGCTATTTTACTAGTCTTAGCCTATCTTCTGCCTCCCTTGGCTCAGGTTAGGCCTCTCCCCAGAGGGCCCAATCAGGACATGAGTGCCATGGGGTGTTGCTCACCACATGAACACTGAAGACAAGCCAGATCTTCTCCAAGCTTCTATTGCTTAGACTGGCCAAGCCCAGCCCCATAACATGAACTGCTAGGAGAAAGGGAGCCCTCTGGCTGAGTCCAATCCAGTTGGTGAGGCAGTTCCAAAGGCAGTCCCCATAGTGTTTACTGTGACATCCCTGGCTTCTGTTATCTGTCTTTGCTAACAGGTCTCTGGTAGCCAGGATTATGGGGACAACAGAGAATGCAGCAGATAGAGGCCTTGGCCCAGCTCCTCATTGCTGCGTGCAGCAGGGACACATCCCTCGTGGTTGCAGATGGCTTGTATCATGTCCTGAGAAGGCTGACTGACACAAATTCCAACAGAAGCCACATTCACTTGGCAGACTTTTATTTTTGGGTAAAACAAAACAAACGTACCTCTCGGGTTGGAAAGGACCCATGAACAACATGGCAAACACGTGTGAGCAATAAATACGCATGTACATTCAAGTATGCGGGCGGCCACCAATGTCCCGCCCAAGACCCTGTGCTCTGTTATCTGCTTCTGTCCTCAGGTCCAGCTTTTCAGTTTCCCTTGCTCTGGCCCCTCCTAGGCTGCAGGGTAAGAGGCCCTGGGTTAGTAGGTTGTATGGAGCCCTCCAGTAGGGCTAGCTGTAGGACCTGCTGGCAAGAGCTGGGACCATGATCCCCAAGCGACTGTCAAGGATAACCTCAAGATGCCTGCCTGAGTCTCCACCCCAACCACAGTGCCCTGTATCCAACTCAGATATTACAGCTGGACCCCTCCTTGGGGAGAAAAACAAGATACCGTCTCCCTAATAAAACAGGGGGATGTCCATTGAGGAGACTGGAGATCTAGCTGATCAGATTCCTCATGAATACCCACTGCCAGCCAGCACTCCTAGGATAAGATCCTGCCTGTGTTTTTGGCTTGGAGGCTTGCCTTGTCCCTTTGCAGGGACAAGATCCATCCTTCCTCAAAGGGTAACTGCAAGGCTGAGGACTATCTGGACTTTGAAACTGTCAATCTCCCATAGCAAGGTTGGGCACAGACAGGCCAGGATAGGGCCTGCCCTGGGGAGGTGAGGCAGATCAGAGTGTATCTCCTGCGTAGCTATCCCAGGACCAGCTGGGGGACAGAACATGCCTTGCCACTGTAGTCCCCTTTTCCCCGCCAGAAGAGTCTTTGAAGCCCCTCTGGGGAGCTCGGGAAGTTGGCAGAGTTTCACATTTGGCAGGGCAGGACTTGAGAAGAATCTGGACAGCACCGGGGCTTGGGGCCAACATGCTGAAGGCCCGGCCTGGAGCAGGGCAGGGCAGGGCCTGCAGGAAGCTGTGGACCATATGGGGACAGAAGCATGCCCTTCCCCATATAGCAGCTCTAGCCTGAGCCCACCACCCTGGGGGGGGGAGGTGTTGTCCTTGAAGGCTGTGCCCACTATCTGGCTCAGTGGGAAAGGGCTGGGGGCTGAGCTGGCTCTCCATCATGGCCTTGGGAGGATTTGGCTTATTGAGGGATCATGGCCACTGTGGACAACTGTGAGGCCCCAGAGCCCAGGGTAGGGCATGCCTGGCTGCAGGGGTGTGGCCTTAGCTGGCACCTGGTGGACACTGCTGCCGGGGATCAGGCAGCCCACTGGCCTCCTGCTCCGGGCTCCCAGCAAGGTCCACACGCTGCTCGTCCATCCGTTTAGCTTGCACCCTCTGGATAAGGCTGAAGAAATCCTCATCAGGCATGGTGGGGCCTCGGGGCAGCACATCGGGGGGTGGACAGCGCTGGTCATCGATCCTGGAGGACTGGACAGACATACAGTGTAGGTTGGTGGTCTTGTATTTCTTGGACCTTTGGAAGGTCTATTCTGGCACTGGGTGGGTGATGGGCTTATTGAAAATGAGGGCAGCAGGAGGCTGGAGAGATGGCTCAGAGTTAAGAGCACTGTCTGCTCTTCCAGAGGTCCTGAGTTCAATTCCCAATAACCACATGGTGGTTCATAACCATCTATAAATGAGATCTGGTGCCCTCTTTTGGCATGCAAGCACACATGCAGGCAGAACAGTAGAACACTGTATACATAATAAATCTAAAAAAGAAAAAAACGAGGGCAGCAAACACTGGCTTAGGAGAAGTGGTGTAATCCAAAGTGGGACCTATTTCAGTCACCGCTTGCCTCCTGGTTCTGCTAGTGCTAGAAGCTGTGCTGGAAGCCCTGCCCTGGCAACATCTCTTGAAGACTCCCCAGACTTGTGGCTAGCCAACCTAACAGAAAGGGCTGGATGGTACATTCTGAGCATAGAACAAATCAGCAGCTACCAGGCAGCCCTAAGCCCAACTGAGAGGATGTGCCAATGCAAACACTGTACCCCTACAACTACCCTGGAACCTGCCATAGCCCTGGAGGGCCTGGGGGGCGCAGCTCAGGGCCTGTTGCTTGGAAACCACCACCGCCCCCCCAGTCCTCCCCAAGGGTCTCCTTTGGATCAATCAGCTGACACCACAGGCTCTGCCTGTTCTGATGTGGAGGCTGGGGGGTCTGAAGGGTGCTGGCTTCTCTTCAGGGCCTGGAGCAGAAGGGACTGGAGCAGGTGCAGCTGATGGCCCAGGTATTTGAGTGGGCAACGCTTCTCAGGAGGAGCTGGCTTAGAGGAGGCTGTCTGGATGCTGCTGTGGTTCTGGCTTTTCTGTGAGAATGAACATTGATCTGGAAACTTAGCCTAAGGCAGAGGTGGAATGCTGACCCTGGTCATTCCTGTGTCTACCCAAACCCCACCACGTACATGCTCCAGCTGGCCTGTGGGGTCAACCATCAAACCTCTGCTAGCAGCATCCCAGCTTCACCCCGTTCCATAGAGTAAGTAAGGCCCATTTATGGTAGCCCTGCCCTGGTTTTGTCCTCCCAGGCTTAGGCTCTCCATCTTACCTGCAGTCCCATGCTGTGTGGTCTTTTTCAGGGCCCGTTCCTGTCTCCTGTTTCTCCAGCCAGCTGCTAACATCCTAGCTCTGCCCCCCCCCCCCGTTAGTCCCAATTCCAGGGTGCCACTTGATCCTCAGCTTCCTCTGGCCAGATGTGGAAGCTGGAGTGGACACCCGTGGATTTGGGGACCTGGCAGCCCCAGGCTGGACTCCAGCACCAAAATGTGCTGAGGCTGCTGTCCCAGGAGGTCCTTGGCCCCTTGGCTGAAGGAGGGCTTCAGGCCTGAGCATCTGTGGATGGTTCCTGAGGATGGCTATGCCATCCTCATCCATCAGCTTGTTGCTATGTCTCTCTCAGGCATCCCTCAGATAATGCTAGGTCTTTTCCACAGCTGGCAGAGGACCACCACAAGGCTGGCCTGGATGAGACCCCACCCATTCTCTCCTGAGTGCAGGCCCACCTGGTACTTGATAAGCATGTTGAAAAACTCATCCCCTGGCTCCTGGGGGTCACCATCGCCTCGGAGGTGCCCCACATTGTTGAGGGTGATGCGTAGCCCAGGCAGGCTGCCCACGCTAGCCCTCTGGTCATCTAGCCGGCGGCTCTGGGAGCTGGCAATGAGGTCAAAGAACTCCTCAGTCTGTGGTGAAGCTGTCACAGAGGGCTGAGCTGCAAGGGACAGAAGGTGAGGCCTGGAGGTGGGGAGGTGGCCACTGGTAGTGCTGGCATCTGGGGCTCGCCTGGCTCTCCCAAGGGAATACAGCCCCAGTAAGTCTTCTATGCCTGCTCCTAACCATCTTGCCCCTGCCCTGCCTCCCACCCCTACCTCCCAGGACTTCAGGAGCTGACAGGAGAAGCTTTGGCCTCCCACACGCTCAAAGGCTGGGATGCACAGACACTGCGTGTTCTTCAGGGCAGGGTAATTATACACTTCACAGGATGCAGCTTTAGGGACAAGTGCGGAGGTAGCGCTGGGTGACAGAGGCACTTTGCAGCTGGCCTATCCTGCTCTTGGGGCTCCTAGGATTAGTGCTAGGTCTGGATGGAAGGCCCACCCAGGCGCTGTACTCACCTGCCCTCTCCTCCAGGGTTGCAGCAGCTGTGGCCTCAGCAGCCCCTGCCTGGCCTTCCTCTAGGGGACAGCGCTGGTCATCCATTCGACTGCTCTGGAACTTACTCAGCAGGTCAAAGAAGCACTCCTCATCAGAAGATGGGGCCCTGGGAATACCCTGGGTGGGGGGGAGAAGCCCAATTCAGCCCTCAGTGCCCCAGCCTCCTAGACCTGGCAGGACTGCCCACCCTGATCACACACACATTTCTAAGTCCTAGGGTCTGAGGACCCTCCCAGGTGCTACCACCATCAACACAATGCCCCCAACCTGCCTGTCTCCTGTCCCCACTTCTGTGGCTGTCACCTCCAGCCAATCTCAGCCACTTCCCTGCCTTGCTGCTACCTCAGCCTCGGCCATCCCTACCCAACTTCAGCCTGGACTCTTCCCCGGGCTGACCCAGGTCAGAAGCCACTATCTTGGGAAGCCTTCTGTACTCCATCCCAGGGATCCCTGTCAGTCATGCAGAGCTCCATCTATGCTTGACCCGGATCCTGACACCCTCCCATGACCAGAGTAGGCCTCTGAAAGCATGGAGCTGGAATGTCAATCTGGCAGCAATGATGGAAGGATCCATAGATTATATCACCAAGGGCATGGAGGCCCATGTGGGAAGGTCTTGCCTCTTAGTTTAGGCCACACAATGAAAAGGTCCTAGACCAGCATCGATCTCAGAAGACAGCAGCTGGTGGGCATTGGGGGAGGAGGCAGTGTATGAGGGAAGACACTAACACTCCTAGGTCCTCTGTGAGCTGGTCGAGGGGAGGCCCCAGGTGACTGATGGGCAAGGGCTGGACCTCTACAGGGGTGGAGGATGGGCATACAGCTGCCTACTACTGAGAGTTCCTTCCTAGAGAACATTCTGCAGTCTGTACTGGGCTCTAGATCCCTGGGCTGACTGGATGTCAGGATCCGTCCTTCAATGTATGGATAGCTGAGTGCGGGTATAGTCTAAGGCCTAGGTTAAGGATAACTCTCCTAAGCCCAGGCAAGTCATGGGGGTGGAGAGGCCACTTCCAAAGGGAGAGTTTGGGCCTATGAATTCTGAGCATCAGGTGTCTAGAGCAAGTTGTACCATTCCAGACTCAGTTTACACATCCTTTAGAGACTCTGGCCTACCCTACAGGATGGGCCTCGAAAGCCTGGCCTGAGGTCCAGGATGGGCAATGGATGGGATGGGGTCCAGAGCCACTTGCTGTGAGAAGCTGGAACCTTCCCAAGCCCACAAAGTCCACACAAAGCAACTGCCAAGCTATGGCCTTCTGAATACAGGAAGAGTCCTACCACATGGCACTTCCCAGGCCTGCAATGTCCCTGTGCACAGAAAGGTTGTACAGCCTACCCAAGGTCACACAGAGGTAAGAACAGAACTGGGACCCGGATACAAGCAGACCTGGTGAACAACCGCAATTTAGGACTGAGCTCAGGATTCTGAAGGCAATGAGAACCTGGTCGTGGGGCCTATGGACAGGGTAGTCACATGGCAGAGAAAAGAGAGACCCTACCAGATCTGTTCCCCAGGTTAACCTTATCTCCAGGCTTTGTCCTTCTGTGGCTAAATAAGGCGGGCAGCCCAACACTGTCAGAACCAGGAAAAAAACCAGAACCAAAGAGAGAAGGGAAAGCTGACAAGACATCCCAGCCAGAGGAAAATGTGCGCCTGGACTGAGCGGAGCCTGCAGGCTCAGCATTCCCCAAGGCCAGCGGGGGCTGCACAGGTGTCTCTGGAGGCCTGGACACCTGCCTGGAGGAAGCTGCCTGCCTTCAGGGTTCAAGTGTACTACAGAAAGAGTCTGCTTAGCACCTCCTCCACCACACATGCCACACACACACACACCCTTCAGACTTCCCTGCTCGATGGAAGCTCCTGAAAGGGCTGGATTTGCTCTGAGACCCCTCTTTCCCTAACTCCTGAGCTGTTAAGATACAGTGGAACCATTTCCAGGTTAGAGACTTAGGACTTGGAGTTCCTATGCTTACCGCCCTGTCCCTCCCTCTCATAACCCTCATGATCCCAGGTCTGAGACCATGGGTCCTTTGTGGGTCCTGTGAAGACTGTGAAGGGCCTCCCTGTCCCCTGCCCACCACCTAAATCTCCCCGTTGCCTCAGATCCTGGATCTTTCCCAAATGTCTGAATTCTTCTTGAGGTTTGACTGCAGTCTCCTCTACTTTAGTTTAAGCTCAGCTCCTAGAGAAGTGTACAGACATTGGCCAGCCCACCCCTACCCTGGCTGACTGAAGTCCCTGCATGCCCAAGGACCCACACTCACGCGGAATCACAGGCTCCTTCCAGCAGAAGCAATCAGGAGCTGTATGGGTTCCAGGCCATGTGCAGCCCAGGCAGGATGCCAAGGTGCCAGGCACAGCTGCTACCACCTGCCTGAAGTGCCAAGTGCCTCCTCGCTGCCGTTGCTGGGACCCACGGTATTCGCCTGATGCTTAAATAGGAGCCAGGGAGGAGGCTGGGCTCTCCCTGTACCCGCCCTCGCTTCTGCAGCTCACGAGTTCTCAAACACACACACACACACACACACACACACACACACACACACACACACTCACTCACTCACTCTGTAAACACTGAGCTGGCTTCCCCCCAGCTCTACAGAGCACACCCCTGGAGGCCTGTGGGTGGGCATGCTAAAGGCTGTGGGGGTGGACAGCTTATTTGAAAGCCCTTTCCCACCCAACCCCTGGGCCCCTGGGCTTCCTTCCAAAGCTAAAGCTAGGTCCCTGGGAGAAGCAGTCTCTTTCCTCAGCTTTGCTCCTGAGGCTACTCCAGTCGGACTCCCATTCTGGCTTGGGCAGCCCTTGACATTGGCAGGGTGGCACCTTGGCTCTACCACAACCTTCCGCTGAGCCCAGGAATAAGAGACTATGTGTTCCCTTCCTAGCTCCCCAAAGCCTCCCTGTGATAGGAATGAAGTGGGCTGGAGTAGAGCTGGAGGCAGCCGCCCTGGCAGGAAGGGTGGGCTCCAGGCACTAAGAATAACCGAGGCTTCCATGCAGCACAGGCCACCTGAGCCTGTGGCAGGCTGAGGGTGTTTCAGGCTACTTCCTAGAGCCTCGGGACCTGAGTGCCCTCCCTGCACACAGACTCTTAAGCCTAAATACACTCTCTGTCTCTGGATCTCTGGCAGGCGCCACCCTCCACCCACTGGTCACACCGGTCTTTTATTTGGCCACTGAGCTACCCAGCGACACATTTCTGTGTGGCGCCAGGAAAGCTGAGTGACCCCAGCAGTTCTGAGCATCCAGGCTATGCTGTGGGTCCCGGCTGGGCCACGCCAGGTCTCCAGTCTAGCTTTAATCATGATGCTAAGCCCAAGTAGGGTAGGTGGCATCTCCCTGCCCAGACCTTTCAGAACACTGGGCAGATGCTAACTCCCTGTTGTCTTTTCCACACTGGATCTACAGCTGTGTCCTGGCCACCCAGCGTGTCCTCCACATGATGCCATTCCCCAAGAGCAGGAATTGAACATGTGCTCCCTCTCACACTGTCCCCAGTACTGAGGCCTTTCCTTTGGGACCTATGCTGTGGGAAAGCTTGGGGCCTTCCCAACCGTCTCCTGTCAGGCCTCACTTCCCTCACCTTAGGTCTGCCATTCCCCAGGAGGCCTCTTAGACTCTGAGACACATTAAGTGGTTACTAGCTGTGCCACTTCTTAGGCTCGAGGCAGAGAACTCCCAAACTGGTGTCCCTGCATGGGTTCCCCAGGTTTGGGCCAGCACTCAGACTTTCAAGAGCCTCTAAGCAACTGCTGAGGTATGGAATCCCTGCATCCCTGGAGTAGGCTAGGTAGCCCAGCTCCTTCAGCTGTGCAGCCAGGTCTCAGGGGGTCCAGTAAGGCAAAGGGGCCTGGGACACAGAGAGACAGCACCTGAAGACTTGTGACAAAGGTGGAAACTGAGGTTCAGAAAGAGACAGCCTATCTGCAGGAAGGCTGACCTGGAGTGCCTATGAGGGCTCTCTGAGGTACGCCTAACAGTTCTGAGCTCTACGCTGTAGAGTGCCTGAATGCACAAGGCCAGGTGGAAGGCCCTGCAGCTTACAGCTCTGCCTCCCTGACTAACCAGCTCAGCCTCGCCCCTCCCCCCCCATGCTGCCAGGCTGCACGGACAGAGAGAGGAGGAAGGGCTCAGTCTTCATGTTTACAACCATCCCCTCAACTCAGCTGGTACCTACCGCGTGAGGCACCTGTACCCTTACATCAGCACTGTCCAGTGGGGAGTGGCTGCCCTCCCGGGCTCTCCTCTCAGTGGCATCAGGACCTTCCTGGTACTTCCTGCTTCTCATGGGGAGGGGGAGTGAGTCCCTGCCAGGGCCCCTCCAGTCCCCTGCATGGTGGGTGTCTCCATTCTGCTCCTGGAGAGGGAAAGGCAGGTTGGACATGGACCAGGGCAATTTAAAACCAAAGTGCCCCTCAGCAGTTGGTCCAGTTGCCCCAACTTCGTGTATGCACACAGTAGGCACCCGGCCTCTGAAGGAAGAAACAGAAAGTAGAGAGGGCACAAAACAAGGCAAGACCGACATTTGAGCAGTGCCAACTTCCTTAAATGTCATCCTTCTAGTGCTAGGCAACATAGGTGACAACAAGTGTCCCTGACCTTGAACTCATGTTGTGCTCCAAAGGCTATTTACAACTAGAAGATGAGAGAAGCAAGGCTACTGCCCAGGGCCATGTAGTGCCCACACTAGTTCCCCTCAGGTTGGGAGTTTTCTTCTCCAACAATAACAGCTGTTCTCCCCTCAGACAGAGCCCAGGAGCACAGGGCAAACAGGAACCCAGGACGTGCTCCCAGGAGGGGGTTCACACCAGAGGGAATGATCAGAGCTCCTCAAGGGGGAACAGTGACAAACAGGCTCCTGGAGGGCCTCAGGCTGCTGGGGAACATTTATCTCCCGGGTGATGGGGCCCAAAGAGGGTGCTGACAGCAAATACTGCACACTGGGCTCATTAACCTAGAGGCCACATGTTATGTTTCTGCTGCCGTCTGTTCCTCAGTTCCTAGGTCACCAGCCCTGACCCGCAGCTCACCCGGTCCAGGGGGAGCCGCAGCAGGTCCCAGGTCTCAGCGCTCAGCCTCTGTGTCCTTTTGGGTCTAGCTCCTGGAAGAGATCACAGTCCATCAGCCCAGTGCTGACCAAGCAAGGAACCTGGGAGAATGACCCAACAGCACTGCACCCCAAGGACACAGTTCACATTCCCCTCTTATGGAGGGAAATACAGTGTCTATCTGAGTGCACCTAACTGAGCTGTGGGCACCGGACAAGCCAGACAAGGCTTAAGGACAGATCTGACCTGGAGAAGGGTGGAGCTAGCTTTGGTGTCATGTCCCCTCTCCCCTGCCAGGCACTAATGGGATTCTCTGCCAAGCCATGCCCTGTGCTTCCCACTGACTTAACTGACACCGTTCCCTCTGCCCGGAAGTCAGCCATAACATCCCCTCCATGTAAACACATGGTCTCCCCAATCCTACCTCCTAAATCCAAATAAGGATGGGGTAGGGAAGAACATTTGGGTTCCTGGGCTCACTGTGGACCACCTAAGCTGGAGTAATAATGTCATGGCTCAGCTCAGTCCTGCTGCAGAGGACTCTGGACACCGAACTTGGGGTGGGCCTGGCCTGGCAGATGATTTGAACTAAGCCCTGGGCTCTCACAGGAGACTTGTTGACATCCCCCAAACCCACAAACACAGTTGTGTGGGCTGCCACCAGCCCCAGGGGTCCATGACCTTCATTTCTAGGTAGACTGGGGAGCAATTCCACCCTGGTCCCCAGGTCTCCAAGTCCTTTCCCAGCACAGCCAGTGAGGGGCAGGAGACTGGGGAAGTGAGCCTGGCTTGGGCAGCTGCTTTGACCACCCAGGGCCTAGGCCCTGGGAGAGTCAGCCAGGCACTCTGAACCCATAGCAGAACCAGGTCAGCCAAGCCACATATGGACAATTCAGGATGGACCCAAGATGTGAAGAGACAATACAAGGGGAACCCTTGGGGAGAGCCAGTGTTGGCCCCAGTCCCTGAGGAGGTGGCTTGAGACAGGAGTAGAGAGTGGAGTGTGCCTCATAATTTGAAGACCCAGCCTCTTCCCTTCCTCAAATCACCAGTTCTCCAAGGAACTGCCGGCCTGCCACAGAGCAGGACCTCATTTAACAGCCCCACACACCCGCACTGTTCAAACCCCTCATCGGGCCTCCAGTCCCCAGACAGGTGCTAGACAGCTAGTGCTCAGAAGCATATCATACAGTGTATACATATTCAGGGCAGGGCGTGTAAGGCAAAGAAGTGCAGTGAGGAGAGCAAGCCAGGTGCTGGCAAACACAGGCTTGATGCTCTACAGGGCTCACCCCCTAGGAGTATAGGACAGGTGGGGAGAACTGCCAATAATCTCTGACCTATCCACTGTTGCATTATGGGACAAAGTGACTAGCACTGCACTCCTGAGAGCAGCAAATTCAAGGTTATCCTTGGCTACATGGTTAGTTTGAGACCATCCTGAGCCACATTCTCAAAAATAAAAATGATGGGAGAGAAATGAGGATTAGTGCAAGGCATGCCCTGGCTTCCAGCATGGTCCCACAGATCTTTAGCCTCATGGCTCTAGACCAGCCCTAAGTGAAAATAATACAGAACACCAAATATGCAGCGAGACAGGGAAGGCCAGTCAGAAGGGAGACATGGCATCTCCTGTCCAAGCTGGGACTTTGGAGAAAGCCTTGTGTCCTGCTCTCAGGTAGCTCAGAAAAAAAAAAAAAAAGAAAAAAAAATATCTTAGTAGGAAAAGCCACCCAGAGGGATGTTACTGTGGAGGGACCCAATAGGGAGCCCACAAACCAATCCCCTCCCTTGACAGATGTGAATCTGAGCACCCAGGAGGGCTCTGCCTACTGTCTCTTCTGCCCTCCTCACAAGCTCCCCATAGCCACAATCAGCCTCTGCTCATTTAGGTGCAGCTGCGGCAGCCGTGAGCTGCAGGCTGTTGGATGCCCACTCCATGCCCTGACTAGGAGAGAAACTCTGAGGAAGAATCCATGAAGACACACAAAGAATGAAGACAGCTTCTAGGTCCCCCACATGTACTAACAACTATCAGGATAAGTCCTGTGGCGAGCAGAGAGGGTCCTCCATGGTGGCGCTGTACTGGACCCAAGCTCTGGCAGAGACCAAGCAGTCCTTCTGAACCACAGCCCACATCTGGCTCAGAGAGGACACCTCCTTGTGCAAAGACAGGGCGGGAGGCCCTCTGGGCCCAGCTAAATGAATCCTCTGTCTTGAATCAAAAAGGTCAGGGCAGGATAGTGCAAATGGCCATACCTCCTTGGCTGAGCCATGTCCACTGTCGCCTAGGATCCTGATCCTTCCCCTTCAGCTTCCTGCCCATCCTAAATATGGTCAACATCCAGAAACTTCTCCATTATGCCTACCCAAGGTGGACAGTCACTGTCTTGTGAAGGCTCCTGACCTCTGTATCATGAGTGTTCCTTGTCCCAGCCCTACCTCCAATGGAAAGCATCCATCCCCAGTCCATGATGGCTCCTACTGATAGTTTTACCTCCAGGGATCTAGAAACTGGCCTTTTTCTTCCAGGGGACCTGTGTCAGTTCCTCACCTGTCCCTTTAGTCCCTTCTCCATGCCAGGAACACAGTGAGCCCCTGACTATACCTGCTTCCCTCTACTGGTCTGCAAGTCCGCAAGGTCCTCCCCGTGGCCCAACAGCTACAGACACAACTGTACAGCAGGCTCAGCACTCAGCCCATTTGCCCACTGTCACTCAGCACTAGTAGCCAGCCTGCCTCCAGATGAGACACTGAGGCATGGGGACTATGGCAGAGAGCCAGGGCTGGAGCCCACAGCCTACCGTGCCCCTCAGACGCCACACCAAGCATATCCTTGACCCAGAAGTGGAGAAGGACCTCCAGGGCATTTCCCATAGGACTTCAGAGAGCTGCCCAGTGCTGATGCCACAATGCTGGTCCCAGAGGATGAGAGGGGTGTGACCCAGGCCCAGCAAGTTTGGCAGGGATAAACGGGGCTAGCTTCTCTTCTCCTTTGCATGCACACCAGAAGGGCACACAAAAACTCTGCCTATATGCATCCCATATCGCTGCACTCTGGTTGGCATGGACAGCATAGCCAAGTGTGTTATAAGCATCTCTAATATCTACCCAACCAGAGGGACTGAGCAGAGGAAGCAGCTGGCAGGGTAGTGCCCCACTGACTTGGTCACAGTCTGGGCTGCTGTGTTGTTAGCTGAGAAGGTGCCACCAAGGGGAGGTAAGGCCTCAGGGAATCAGGATTCTATAGTCCTGCACAAGAGGCCCTTGTTTATACCAATCAAGTCAGGAGAAAGAAAAAATAAAAACAGAGCCTTTGTCCTGCCTCAAACCCACTGGCCACCATCACACCTACAATGCCCACCATGCTCAAGCACACACTACTCATCTCAAAACACCCACCACTCACTGCCTAAAGCCCACATGCATGTCTCTCCCCATTGCCTACTCAAATCAGTCCCACTCTTTCAAGCCATCAATGAGTGCCTTGTCCTACAGCCCCACAGGCCACACTTACATGTAAATACCATACCAGACTGCGCCCAACAACTGAAGGCTACAACCCCTGTGACTTTCCTCAGGCCAGGCAGAATGAATTCCCTAGCCCCAGGAGACCACCCATCTGCAGCCCTCCTGACTGTGTCCTTTGGTGTGCCCACCTAGGCCCCTGCTCCAGAACCACTTGGACTGACTCTGGGTATGCCCCTGAGTAGCTCCTAGACAGTTTACAGGAGGCAGGGCTGGCCTTTCTCAAGTGCCTCAGCTAAGTCGAGCTCTCTCCTGGCTTCCTGACCCTGCCCATTCCTGGCTCACCTGAGTAGGGGTCGCTCGCCGGACCACCCAGACTCTCACAGTGCCGGCCTGTCTTCAACAGCTGCATCCCAGGACTTGGTACCAGATCCCTCTCCCTGATGTCCTCCTTGGAGAAGAGACTTCTCCAGCATCCAGGGCCCAACCACTGGCCACAAGTAGCTCTATAGGGAGGAGGCTTCCGGGGGCCCCAGCTGGGAAGGGTCTGGCATGCAGGGCAGAGCAGAGCAGCCAATGTGGGAAGGACAGAGCTGCCTTGTCCCAGGCCATTCACTTGTGACTTGCCCCCCCTTTTCATTAGCTTGGAGGAAGAAAGAGTCAGGATGAGGAGCTGGCTGCCTCTGTGGGAATCTTTCCAGAGGCTGGCCATGGGCTGTGGGCTGTGCTAGGAGCTTTGTAGAGATCTGTCTACTCTGGGAAAATGGCAGCCAGGGGCTCACACTGTGTAATCCCATCCTACCCATTAGCCACTGCATTTCTTGCTGCACAGTGTGGAAGGCCCAGAAGCCTTTGCTCCTCTCCTGTCCCCAGCCTTATTTTACAGGCCAGGACACACTGAGAAATTCCAGGCTCGGGGCACCAGGGCCTCTCATCGTAGCAAGTATCCCTTCTGGATGGCCGGAGAGGCTGGAGTCAGCAGGTGCCCCCTGGGAAAAGACTCAGGAGGAGCTGGGGGCTCCATTCCTGGCACTCTCAAAAAGCAGGGGACAGCTGGTTACTTGCTGAGGCTTGCCTCTTTCCTGAGGCCCCATGGGTCTCAAGAAGCCAACTCAGCAGGGCACCCTGCATCCACCCAGCCCCGCCTTTGTGCATATTAATATATTTGTTTTGTGGGGAACATTCTGTCCTTTCATTCACTGTGTCTGTTCTGCATGGGGCAATCATCAGTCTGAATGAGGTCACTGAAGTGGCTTTGCTTGATTAGTACTCCAGCCAGGCACTGGCCCACTCCCTCTAGCGTCCCAGCAAGCCCCTCCTATGGAATATGATGATGGACATTCTGGTGCTGGGCTGCTTAGGAAGGAGCTATTTCCTGTCTTCTTGCCATCAGCCCTGTGGTGGAGAGGCTCTAGAAGACCACAGATCCTTGCTCCCTCAGGGACAGTGCAGAACTGGCCACCATCCCTCTGCCATTGGTATTCCTGGCTACGTCATTCTGGCCCTACTTCTTTCAGTTGCCCCTTGTGGTGACCTAAAGGAGAATAGTCCTCATGGACTCATGCTTGTATCCTTGGTCCCCAGAGAGTGGGACTGTTTAGGAAGGATTAGGAGGTGTAGCCTTTTTTGAGGAAGTGTGTCACTGGAAGTTTTGAGGTTTCAAAAGCCCATGCCAAGCCCATTTTCTCTCTCTGCCTGCAACTTTTGAATCAGATATGCTTCTTCAGTACCATCTCTGCCTGCTGGCCACATACTCTCCACCATGATGATAATGGGATAATGGACTAAGCCACTGAAACTGTAGGTGAGCTCCCAATTAAATGTTTTTTTGTTTTATTTTTTTTTCATAAGAGTTGCCTTGGTACCCCTTCACAGCAATAGAGCAGTAACTAACCCCCCCCCCCGATCCCTGATTTGCCCCAGAACTCTGGATACCCAATCTTTCCCACATCATACTGCAGTGCAGTTCTGTGTCTACCTGACTCTCTACTCCCACTGTGAGCTCCCCTGGGCAGTGGGCAGTGTGGTCTCTCCTGGGCCCAAGACACGGGTGAGAAGAGTAGGTGCCCAGATAGGGTACAGCCTCTTCTCTTACTGAGCTGTTAGTGGCCCCCTCTCTGAGAGACCTACCCTGAGCCCTGAGCCAAGGGTCTGGCCTGTTGATCTAACCCTGTCTTTCCCCCAGCTCCTCTCTTGCCATATCCTTTATCAAAACTTGCTGTGACTGTATCTCATGCTGAGGCTAGACACATGAGAAAGCAGATCTCAGCCCTCAGAACCAGAACTCACCTTGTGCCTCATAGCCAGCCAGATCCGGCTTCTCCGCCGCTGCTGGGCTCGTCAGGCGACCCAGTGCCAGCTGCAGCTGAGCAATATTCATGCGGGCTGTGAGCTCTCCATTTCGGTCTCCAATCTGAAGCAAGCAGGGGTGGGTAGATGGGTGAGTGAGGCTTAGGATTGTGCTCTCTATCTTAGTAATGGGGCTCCAGCATACCATTCTCGACCTGCTGGACAGCCTGGGCTGACCTCAGACCTTTGGATTTCTGAGATAGCCAGTCTCCTTTACTACCAGAAAGTTGATGCTGAGGGTCTTTTCCTAGGTGTCTGGACAGCCTTGATTCCATCCCAGAAGTGCTCAGGGTCTTGGGAAACCTCCTGTGAGTGGTCAGCTTGGCATTGTCTTGGGCTATGCCTGTCTCAACTGTAGGGGCCTGTCTTCTCTTAGGTTCCACCAGCCTCAGGCTCCCAGTACTGAGGCTCCACCAGTGGGACCCTCTTGAGTACAAGTCCAACATGAGGATCATAAGAAGCCATGAGACCTCTGCCTGCACCCATGGGGATGTGGAGGAGCTAGTCACCTGTGGAAGGATGTTTAGGAAGTGTCTCTTCTTCTCTAGACCATCCTGTCCTCCCACCTGAACCTGGCTGCCCATGAAGCTCTTTCTGATGCTCTAAGTGCTTGAGGTCCACCCTTAGTTAGGGGGCCAGGTTTCTCTGGGATGTCCCTGCACTGTCCATAGTAGGAGGGGAATGAACAAATGGGTGGGAAGACTCAGCTTCCTAGGGAGGTGTCTCTAGGAAGTATCCCTAGGCAATAGAACCCTCCTCCCTGGTCCAACTCCAAGAGGTTACTCCCAGCATCCCCATAACCCAACATGGCCCAGTTCCATCAGGGTTGGAAGAATCCACACAGGGAACACCAGCATTCTAAGAGTAGAAAACAGGCCCTTGCTTTCCTATAGACCCACTGACCCTTATACACAGATGATGTGGAGTCTGTGACTTTAGGGACCCAGTGTTCAGAAAGGCCAATGGGAACAGCTTAAGAAAGAGATGATGAGCTGCTGGCAGGCTAGGGGAGTGGCTAGCAGAGGCCTAGGGGAGTGGGCATGGCTTACCTCCTGGGAGATCTGCAGGTGCTTCTTGGCAAAGGTTAAGGCCTGTGCTGGGCTCCCCATGGACACATAGGCATTCCCCAGGCTCCAGCACGCCCGGCCCTCTCCCACCCTGTGGAAGGTTAGACAATCACACCTGCCTCCCAGGACTGCCTGCTGCCCCAACTCCCTGACCCTCTCCCAATCCTGGTACACAGGTATCAATAGCACAGTGTCTCCTTAGCCAAAGGGGCCCAATGGCCCTTGCCATGGTGTTCACTGTTCCATCTCCTTTAGGGAGAAGTGCCAACCAGCTGTACTTTTGTTTTTTTCTGGTTGAAAAAGTTAACTCGATAAATCAGATTATCTTACCAGCTTACCCCAGGGCCAGTTGATGCCTCCATAGGGCCCTCAAGGCCCAGGGCTTGGGTACTGTTGCTCAAGGCCTGGCTTGCCCCCTAGTGGCCAGCAAGGCAATCTCTCCTGCGGCTTGCTGCATGCTCCCACACCAGGTACAAAGAGCCATGCAATCAGGGACATTTAGCTGCTCCCATTACTATACAGCCACTATCTCTGCCTAGTTCCAGGACACTTTCATTTCATGCTCTTCCCACAGAAGCCCTGGGGACAGAGCAGCTCTTGAGGATAACCCTCCATTATAGCTGCTCCCAGGTCCATGGCTCTGAGACCCAGCTACAGCAGATCTGCATGGAAGATTCCAGAGTTGGAGGCTACAAGATTTATGTTGCTACGAGGAGAGAGATGCCGGTCTGAGGGATGGAAAAGCAGGACCCCTGGTCCTGCCAAGGTCCCTTCGAGCTTTGAACCTACCTATTTGCTTAAACTGTTTCCCCCTGAGGGATGGGCTGAGGGCCCAGGAGGGAGGCTGCTCTGACCATGCTGTGGTCGGCAGGGGAAGCAGCTACTCATACCCGGGCTGTCACCGCAAGCCAGTTCCAGCCAACGCCTTGTCCCACACACCTATCAGCCAGCTCCTGGGCAATGACCAGGTGCCGCAGGTGGTACTCAGCAGCGCGCTCGTAGTCCTGCAGCAGTGTGTACGTGTTGCCCAGGCTGTAGCAAGCCTGCGCTTCCACTGCCTGGTCCCGGAGCTGCCGAGACAGCTGCAGCGTCTTCCTGTGCAGAAGGGGAGAGTCAGTCCCTGAGGGGGTAGAACTGTCTCCTCAGGAATGCAGCCACAGCACTTGACCCACAGCATCAGATGCATGTGGGCACATGAGCTCCCGCTGGCCAAGGAGCTGGTAGGCCACTCACCACTCTTAGCTGATGATACTCTACAGGGGATGTCCACAGCCCAGAACTGTGAGATGGGCACGTAGGCCCCACAATAGGCCTGGTCCTGAAAGTCAGCTTCATCTAGTGGCCACCCCTCTACCCAGGAAGCAGCCGACTAAGAACTGGCACACAGGCTGGGGATACCCACAAGCTTCTGCCTTTTTCAGGACAGCCAGAGTCCCCGCCTGGCTCCCGGGAATGTAACTCGGGAGGGGCATCTCTGCAGCCTGGTGTTCAGTGCACCCCAAGACTGTCCTATGGGATGGGCACATCTGTGTGGCCTGGCGACTAGTGCACCCAAGGGCCTTCTTCCCTGCTTACTTGTAATGTTCAGCAGCCACATCAAAGCGCCCTAAGAAGATGTGGGCATTGCCCAAGTTGCTGTATGCCCTCCTCTCAGCTGCCTTGTCTCCAAACTCCTTGGCGATGGCCAGGCGCTGCAGACAGACCAAAGCCCAGCGGTCACCACATAGCACTGGAACCCTAGGAACACAGTGATGCCTCCCTGCCCGAGGTGCTAGTTGGATGTCAAGTGGCCCGGGGAGCAGGCAGGAACCACAGGACCAAATACAATATGAGCTTGGGAATCAGTGGGGCACTTCAGCTGCCCTGCTATTAAGGATTTGGAGGGGTGACCCTGACTAAGCCTTCCTGTTATAGCATAACCCAGAACCCAGGCCCAGCTCACCTCTTTGTGGAAGGTTGTGGCCTCAGTGAAGTTTCCCAGCAGGTAGTGGGTGTTACCCAGGTTGCCATAGGCCCTGCCCTGGGCCGCCCGATCGCCGAGTTCCTTCACCAAGGACAGGTTCCTCCTAGGGGGTCAAGTGTTTCTGAGATGTGTTCTTTCTAGCACCAGGAAAGTGGCTACTTTTGCCTCCTCCTGAGGCTGGAAAGCACTGAGAGGCTCTCCCAGGAGTAAGCCATGAATCTAGGGTGGCTTGGAATGGGTTCTTTGGCTCACATGACATGTGAGCCTCATGGCTGGAAGCCTGGTCAAAACTCACCAGTCTTTGATGCATTTGTGGGAGGGGAAGGTTGGCCCTAAAGCAGTAGGGCTGAATGTACGTGAGGGTGTTTTGTGTCTGGGGATATTGCCCAGTCCCCCACCTGGCACATGTTGACTCAAGTTTACAGCATGCAGAGGCATGCAGACAAGCTCCAGGCCTGTCAGTCCTCACCCTGTGGCGCCAGCCCACCCCACTCACTCACTCATAGAACTCAGAGGCCCTGTGCAGCGTCTCACGGACATCAGGTGGCAGGTGCCCAGGGTCCTGTGCGGCATTCCAGGACAGCTGCTTGCCCTTGGCATGGTACACATTTCCAATGTTGTAGAGTGCTCTTGCCTCCCCAACCTGTGGGCAACAGTGAGCTATGGGGGCAGGCTCTACAGTCCCCCAGGGAGCTCAACCCAAGGTGTACTTGGAGGAACTGTGTTCTAGTCCCACTGAGAAAGGGCACTCCCACTTCTACCTCCGCCACGCCTAGTGCTCTGTCAGCTAATGTTTGAAAGTAAAAGGCCCATCAGGGATGGAAGGGCAGAGGATCCAAGGGCCCAACCACCCACCTTGTCCCCCTGCTCCTGGGCAATGTCCAAGTGTCGCTGGCAGCAGACGATTGCCTCATCAAACCGGCCTAGGACCTTGAGTGTGTTGCCGAGGTTCCCACTGGCCTTGGCCTCTCCCATGCGGTCACCAATGGTCCTGGAGGGCAGGAAGGAGTAAGGAGCCAGTCAGGTTGGGCCCTGAGCTGAGCAAGGAGCAAAGAAGCCTCAGAGAATGAGAGGCTATGGAGAGTTAGCTCCTCACACTTATCGGTGAACCACTGGTACCAGATCTGGACTGAGCGCTGAGGACAGGACAGGGGAGAGGCTCTGGTGTGTGGGTTACCAGCATGGGCAGGGCTGGGGAATTCTGGCCCCCATCTAGGAAGTCAGGGTAGCTTTGAGGCCTCAATAAGGAGCTGGGTTCGTTGACTATAGAACAAAGGAAAGGCCCTGTAGGATGTAGCAAAAACTAAGAGTCAAAGGCTAAACAAGCTTGGAGACAGCAGGATAGAACTCTGGAATGCTGGGAAATTTGAGAAGGGCACGGGCAGGAGGGAGACCATAAACCTTCAAGGAGAGCAGGGAGTTCCTGGAGTTAAGACCACACCTTACAGAGAATATGGTAAGAGTAAGCCTGTACCCAAGATCACAGAAAAGAAACAGCTCTGGGTGGTAGAGCAGTCTTAGGGAGAATGAGTCACAGCAGGCCAGACAGAACTCATGTTCACATACACACGTGCACACACATGCAGGTGCACACACACATACACTTCCACACGCATATCTTAACTTTAACACTGACCTCTAACAGGTCCACAGATCCCACTCCTAGGCCAGGACCTCCTTCTAGGCTCTCCAGGCTTTACCATACCTGTCCCTTCCAACCTCCCCAAGGGCAGGGCGCCAGACCAATGCCATCAGGCCACAACCCATCAGTACTTACCGTGCCAGCAGCAGGTCATGTTTGTGGAACTGCAGAGCCCGGGCATACTCCTTCAGGTAAAAGTAGGCATTGCCCAGCTGGCTATAGATGGCACTCAATGTCTTCAGGTCCTCCGTGCCCACCTGCACAGCAGCCTCAAAGAAGGCCACTCCTGCCTTGAAATCCCCTGCCTTGCACAGCCGCTCGCCTTCCAGTGCCAGCTCCAGACAGGAGGCCTCCATCCTGGGCAGAGAAGGAGTATCATGACCCACCCGTTGGGACCCTCTTGGTCCCTCAGCAGCTGTGGCCCACATCACAGCTGTGTTCACAGATATGCCTGCTGGAAATCATGCCTCAGAACAGATACTGAACCCAACACTGCCCTAGCTATGAGGCTGACCTTTGCCCCTTCCTCTGTTTTCTTTTTGTTTTTGTCAAGACAGGGTTTTTCTGTGTGGCCCTGACTGTCCTGGAACTCACTCTGTAGACCAGGCTGGCCTCAAACTCAGAGATCCTCCTGTCTCTGCTTCCTGAGTACTGGGATTAAAGGCTTGTGCCACCATTGCCCAGCAATTCCTACCTTAATGCCTGTCCCTTACCAGAAGAGACCAGGAGCAGCCATGGTCTGAAGGTTTCATATGTAGGGCTATAAGATCCTCAGGCTATGGTGAAAAGTGCAAATGTCCTTGTGGGAAGTCCCAACCTCAGGCCCTGAACAGGACCCCCACGCCACAGTCCCTAGTCTATGCTGCTCCTGTGCTCCACGCCTGGGGACTTGAATAAGCAACTGTTTGCCTCAGTTTCAGACCAACTTGTCACTTTTCACTGTTTGACTCAGGGTCTCTCTATTCTCCCCAGTCCCAAATAACACTCTTGCTTTGACCTTCCCAGAAGCTAGAATAACAGACATATAACATTGGGCTTAGCTCTGATTGAGTCCTTTTTTTTTTTCTTTCTTTTTTTTTTTGGTGTGGGGGTGTTCAAGACAGGGTTTTTTTGGGTAGCTTTGGCTGTCTTAGACTTGCTCTAAGAACAGGCTGTCCTAGAACTCACAGAGATCCAACTGCCTCTGCCTCCCTGAGTGCTGGGATTACAAGTGTGTACCACTGGGCCCAGATCTGACTGAATACTTTTAAAGCCAACATCAAGTGCCCAAGATGCTGGCCCATCCTCTGTGTCATGAGAATTAGTCAACAACCCAGAGCAATGCAGGGAAGGGTGAAAATCAAGGACAGAGATACTAAGCATTTTAACCAAAGGTTCTTTGTCACAAACTGCAGAGCCCCGTCCTCTGTATTCTGTGTTATATCAATGGGGCACTTTGAACTTTTCCAAGATAAGAACTCCACATGAATAGATGATGGAGTCAACAAACCCCTGAGAAGCTGGCCCAAGTGTCTGTATCCCTGGGCCCAGAGCACTGTGCTGGGGGAAGTCCCACCCTCCCTGTGTCCAGGTGCCCACATGGCCAGCACCCTGGTAACCAGGCCATGATGTACAATCCCCTTGGAATCTCCTAAGCCCGCAGCACCTGTGACTTCTTTTCTGCAGTACAGCCACCACTCAAAAGGTCCCTGATTTTCCAGAAGCCAACCACTGGCTGCTCTGTCCTTCTTTTCTGACACCATAAGATCAGGTGCCAAGAAATTGTGATGCCTGCCTCCACTGGCATGGAACACGAATTCTCAGGATAGGTGGGCAGAAGCCTTTCTCCTGCCTCTCAGGTTTCTGCTATCTGCTGCCATGCTGCAGTCTGGGCTCGTCTTGCTAGGGCACCTCTGGCTGTTACCCATTCAGCTCGCCAGCTGGGACCCTGATTCAGTGCAGTATCTTTCTCTGGGTCTGTTTGCCATAGGGAGGCTGTGGAGGCCCGCCCCTTCTAGACACACAGTTCAGACATTCCTAGCCCAGACTGAGGACCAGGCAACATGGTATCTGAAGGGTCCTCGGTCAGATGCTGTTAAACAGCAGTATGATCACAGAGAGAGGTATGCAGGACGTTGGAAACACACTTGGCACCAGGGAAAAAGGGCTCCTTGCAGGACTTGCTCAGGGATTCCCTCCACTTCTATTTCCTCCAGAGATCAGCAGAGCCACATGGCCTCTCAAGGGTCAGGGCAAGGCATGTGAACTTAAGACCAGGAAGCCAGGCCCTTGGGCTATCCTCTTACCCTGTTATGCCAAGAACTCCCATCCATATCTGCTGGACTCCCAGACAGCCACCTTACCAAGCCCTCTGGGAAAGGCCATCAGAGCCACGTTGGCCACAACAGCCATGGTTTCTGGGGCAACCAGCCACAAGACATCTTTTCTCCTGTGGCCAGTGCCAAGTTCTGTTTCTTAATTAAGGCCTATCTGTTCCTGCCCCATGTGGTTGCTGAGCAGCCAGATATGGCTCAGCTTTACTGTCCTTCTAGAAGACTGCACAGGAGGGTCTGCTACATGGAGATAGTGCTGATTAGGGGAACTGCTATTCCACCCTGTCCTCCTAGTCCAAATATTTGGCACCCAGAAAGCAAAGGTTTGGGAGAGGTGTCGGGCAAAGGCCATGGAGAATATGCCAGAAGGGGCATCAGTGTGGTTCCTCAGTACCAGACGGGGAATTGCCAGGACACAAAGAGACTTTCCCAAGACATCCTTGAATTGTGCCAGGCACCCATCACCTGTCACCTGCCCAACTAACACCTTTTTCTCTGCAGGTTCCTATCCCTCCCTGACTCCAAGACACTCCCAGATCACTCCTGGACCCACCCAGGCACCCAGCCTCATAGCCTGATACCTGACTGGTCCCTACCTCTTTCTCTGCAGGTTCCGCATCTTCTGCACATACAGCCACAGCTCCAGGCCCACAGGCAGCAGCAATGGACGAGGGCGAGGGGCACCATATACTACCTTGCATACAGCCTTCTCTGCCAAGCTCAGGGCCAGAGGCTGGCCCTCCATGGCAGTGGCCAGCATCACAGAGCTCTGGCTATAGTCCCAGGGGATGTGCCAATCTCAGAATCTTAAGGCTGGGCTACAGGAGACCCCAAGCTCTCCAAAGGCAGCTCCCTCCTTCCTGGGGTATGACATGGATCAAGGGATCAAGGGCGGCTCAGGCTGGATGGATGAGCACTGATGGCAGACGGGGTGGGGGAGAGCCTAAGGTAATCCTCTGCTGCCCTTCTGTCCTCCTTGGGGCCTGGGCCGGGAGCATGGAACCAATCCCTTGGCAAACTTTTATGCAGCAGACCCAGAACCCAGGGACTTTAGGAGCACTAGGGCTGTACGTAGCAGATGCTGGCAACATTAGTGGTGGATGAAGGATAGGTATAGGGCATAAGGACCTCCCAATCCAGCTCTACTCCCCACCTGGTGCTGACAGAGGCCGGCACAAAGCCAGAATCCCACCTGGAATACCAGCCAGGAGGGACTGTCCCACGGCTGGCAAAGCTAGGAGTCTGACAACATCGGTACTTGGCCTCTTCACTCCAGGCCCTGGTGTTTGGCCTGCCCAGGATCCTGGCACAGGCGACAGAACTGACTTGGAATACAGAGTCCTCTTCACCCTGCAGGACTCTTGCTCATTGCTACCCTCGCCCAGCTCCTCAAGGTAAGCTCCAGATCCCGGGTCTAACCAGGGTTCAGGGCCACATAGGGTCTGCAGAGGCTGACCCCAGAGCAGTTGGGCTTTACCTCTAGCTTCTAAGGTCCCAGTTACCTTCTCAGCCCTTTCAGGGCAAAGGGAGGAACCCCAGGAGTAGAGGGGAGCTACCAATGTCCACCGATAGACAGAGGACCTCAAGATCAGTGCCTGAGGGCAGTACACTGGTGGCCTCTCATAGGCCTTCCCCTAGACCTTTCCACTTCAAGGGTTACTTGAACTCTTACCCTGGAGGCTCAAGATCAAGATCATCTGGGGTTTGGAGCTTAGTGTCTTCCGTTGGCCACACCACCTCAATCCTGGAATAGAGCAACTTCTTGCCTGGAACTTGTCACCTGGCTAGACAGACCCATTGCTGAACAGGTAAAGAGCAATCCTTCACTTTTCTAAAGAGGAAGGCCCTGCGCACCCCAGCTGACACACCCTCACACTGGTAGCCAAGTCACCTATTGAGCCATTATGAAAGAATCACAGCCATGTGCTGCTTCCCTTAAAGATGCTAAGAACACAAGATGATAGTAACCAGGACCCAGTCACCTAAGCAGTGACTGACTCCCTAATGGCCAGCCACATCTCATTTGCCTGTCCCCTTAGGACTCCCAGTGTCCTCTGGTACCCACAACCAGCTGGCTCTTTAGCATTCTGGTTCTAGCTACCCAAATTTCTGCCTGCCTCCTTTTCTGCAGAGCAGTTACCCAGCATTGGTCCCTGGACAAAGGCTTGAGATCCTTGCTTTCAGCTATCCCAGATCCCCCCTGTTCAGCATCTCATAGAAGAAAGTGACACTGGCATTCCCTCAACAACCAGGGAAAGTGGGAGACAGAAAGAGGTAGGAGGGCTGGGAGGTTGCATGGCAGGAATAGGACACTGCTGGGAGGGGATACCTCAGCTTCAGGAAGGTCCTAAGGGTTTGCAGGGATACCTGGGGAATGGTCCCGTCTGAGACAGTGCTGAGGAGAGGACAAAGAAAGGTGGTAGTGTAGGGGACCAGCATTGTTTGACCATGCAGCCACAGAGGCCTTGCCATACTGAGGGGTGCCATGCCTAGCCACCAGTGGCCACTACCCCAGGCGAGCCTCTTGTAAGGCTACCCCAATGTGGGCCCCCCTGCTTACCCTCCTTTCCCAGCCTCACTCAGCACTTAGCCTCTTGGCTCCTGGGGCTGGAAAGCTAGAAGAGGACATACAAGTACTTACTGGCTACTTGTTCATGTCTCTGGGGCCCTCTATCCAAGCCCCTGTTCTGGCCCCAGTGCCAGCAGACTAGGTATTCTCAGCGGAGACCTCTCCACTCTACCCATGGCTCCCAGTGTTCCTGCTTCCCTGAGCCAGTTCCTCTCTGTACTTCATGAGGACCCATTTGTGGCTCTTCTCAACCCTCAACCCCATTTTACAAGTATCAAACCCTCTCAGTCAGATGTCAGTGAGAATGGGGCTGCTCCTGGGAGGGTGGATGGGACAGAGAATGTCTCCCACCAAGACATCCTGTTTCAGCCCAGAACAGCCACAGGAGCTGAATACAGTTCCCCTAGGCACCCATGTACCCAAGCAGATACAGTCCTCAGCTCCCATGCCAGTATGTAAGCGTCCCTGGACATACTGGGGCTTATAAGGAGACAGACGGGCTTAGATTTCTTACTTTTAGTTCCAGGGGTCACAGGTTGCTGATGGTACAGACCTTTCTTCTCTGAACCCTCTCTAAAACCTGTTCAAAATGCATCAGGTACTTCACATCTGCCTAGCCTATCAAAGCCAGGGCCTGGCTGCCTAGGCCTGGCTGTGACTCCCTAGATGGAGAACAAATAGCTCACGGGCCTCCTGGAAGGCCCTGTGTGAAGACTCTTGGCTGCTCAGCTTAAATCTGGTCCCAGCTCAACCTTCTGGGCTCAGCTTAGGTTTCAGCCTGGAGG
This sequence comes from Meriones unguiculatus, assembly GCF_030254825.1. Classification (NCBI taxonomy): domain Eukaryota; kingdom Metazoa; phylum Chordata; class Mammalia; order Rodentia; family Muridae; genus Meriones; species Meriones unguiculatus. Next base: position 68,926,075 of record NC_083356.1, on the reverse strand, counting down.
GATGCCAGGGTGAGCTCAGGGCCTCAACCAGTATCCTGAATATTGTCCCTAACCAGTCTTCAGGGCCGGAGTTCTGCATAGTGCGCCACCTCAAGGGAGAGCTGGGGGCACTGACACAGCTTGGAGACCTGCGCTCTGAAATATTCACTTCCCTCTCTTATACACAAACATGCACACGCACACACACACACAGCAAGCTGCCTGGGAGACACCTCCTTCTCACAGGTGGCTAGCTCTTAGGTACATGTGACCCTGCACAGTCTCCACTCCCAGGGGCCTTTGGGAAGAAGCTGCCAGCAAACCTCTTAGCCCTGCACCAGTATGCGGAGGCAGACTGTAGGGCTCAGGCGTGATCTCCAACACCACACAATAGGGACACTGTCTCTGAGCTGAAGTAGAGTAGAAGGGGAGAGCAAGGTCTCTTTTCACCAGCCATCAAGCTCTCATTTTGCTCTTTGGAGGTACTAGGCAGAGCTTGGCTAGCTGATGAACCACCTCACTTGGGACAGATTTCTTTAGGGTCAGCCCCTTGCAGGGAGGCCCCAGATTTGGCGGTTAGGAAAGGTGGGAGTCAGAAGCTCACTGCAGAGCGCTAGGCCTTCCTCTAGGGCTGGTGGCAGTCTGCAGCCTGCCCAGCACTCAGACCCTTCCAGCGCAACCTGAGGCCAGCGTGAACTGGCAGCACCCGGTCCACTTCTGGGGCCAGCACCTTACTGGGAAACACCCTCATCAAGCGGGAGTCACCAGGGAGGCATGCAGCCAGGGGCAGGGCTACCCTGTCATCCCCAGTAGGCGTGGACACACAGCACAGACCGCTGGATCACCTGTGAACCTGCCTGGAAGGCAAGTGCCTTTGTAGGGAGGCACACACCCACCTGCCTGGCCCAGGCCCAGCTCCTGCTGGCCTGGGGCTGGGGACAGCTAGTGAAGGCAGGGCCCCATCATGACAACATGCCTGGGTCGTGGCCACGCACCAGGTCATGACAGTGTCGGGCTTGAGAGGGCAAAGAGCCCTGACATCCAGGCTACTCAGGGGCCCACAGAGCCCGGTGGAAGGCTGCCCATCTCATAAGGCCCTCTGACACCACGACAGAGCTGCAAGCATAACCCAGCCCCCAGTCCTCCTGCCGCGGGGCCGATCTTTGGGCTCCGTGCCCCCACCGCTCCCTGCGCAGATGCAGGGAGGCGCGTCCCCGGCCACGTTGCGCGCCGCCGCAGCCTTTGTTCTGGGCCGGCAGCCTCCCGCCCACGCCCGCCGCTCCGGTCCTCGTCCCCATCCCGGTCTTTGAACTACCTGGAGTAGAGGCGCCTGGCGGCTGGGCCCGGGAGCTCGTCGGCCGCGGGCGGGGCCGGGCTCGCCATGAGTCGGGAACGCGCAGAGCAGGAGCACCGCCCCGCGCTGCGGCCGTCCGCCCGCCGATCTACCCGCCTGTCCGCCTGTCCGCGCAAGACGCCGAGGAAGTGATGTGCTGGGGTGCCGCCGCCCCTCCCGCCAGAGCCGTGATGTCACCGCCGCCAGGCGGAGAGAGGGTGGGGAGGGGCAGGCGCCCACCGGCCACCACTGCGGCGGTCCCGCCTTCCGCGGGGTGGGCGGGGCTCCCGCCCTGTCTTTGAGGTCCAGTGCAGCAGGAGTCCTGGTTTAGTCTGGACAGCCAGTGCTGGGTGATCTGCTAAGCCTCTGGAGTTCACTGCTGCGATGTTGTACCCCCTTTCTTACACACACCAGAGCCTGCACTCTGGCTTGGGCTGTTGAAATCTCTTTGCCTTTGCTGTCACACCCCCACCCCCACCCCGACCCCTGTTCCTTTCCTGTCACCTCTTGTGGGATACAGGCCATGAAGATGCACGCAGAGCTAAGGAGAATACAGGTCTTCCAGGCTGGGGTTTGGGGGGGGGAGATGCTGTGGGGCTCTGGGCAAGTCTCTGCCTTCCTAGGGCTTTCACCGTCAGACTTCCTGTTGTCAGACTGCATGTTGTCACTACCTGTGAAATGGACGTGTTTAAAAAGCAGAACATCAGGGGTCCACCTGGGAGATTGGTGGTACTCAGTCATCTGCCTATCCTCCTCTGAATTCTCCCAGGACCCTGAGGATCTGGACCCCTGAGTGATCTTTCTTTATCTATGTAGCTTTGGCACCTTCACCCCAGCCAACCCCCAACCAGCGACTAGGGCACCATCTGGATACACCGAAGGCCTCAAGACAGCCAGCCCAACTGGGACTCACCTAGCACTCTACTCCCCTCTCCAGTCCTGTCCCGATCTTTTTAGAAAAGTAGCTGTGGCCTCTGTGTGACAGGGACGAGTGAAGGTGCAGACAATGGCTATGTCTTTGGCAGTTTTTCTGCATCCCTGGCCCCTGGCCTGAATCTGGACACCAGGCCAAGGTCACCCTAGACAGACCCTGCAGACGCAGCCCACAGTACAGTGGCTTTGGGCAAAGATAAATGGCAACAAAAACAAACACAAGATAAAACGGGTCTGTTGGCCCTGAGCTAGTTTGTTTTCCTAGGAAAGAGCAGGAGCAGCAATGAGAACCATCTGTGCCTGGGGCGAGGCAGCTCAGCCTTGCTCCTGTCTCCACGCCTCCGCCAAGCCCACAGGAGCCAGGTCTTCCTCTCACTTGGCTGAAGTCTCAGGCCCGGTCCTTAGCAGAGGGCTCTGGACCACAGACACTGGTTGCCCCCAAAGGGCACAACACTCGGTGTCAGATTGAGCTCAGATTTTCTGGCCCTGGCTTTAGGAGGTCCTTAGAGACTTACTTCAGCCATACAAGCCCCTGCAAGCTCCCAGCTTTGCCAGCAACCAAACCACAGGGTTTTACAGGGTTCTGGAGTTGGGGGATGTGGCTTCAGAGGATCCAGGCTCTGTGCCAGGTCTCAGCTGGGAGACTACCTCTGTCCCTTCTGACCAGCTACAAGCTTTCTCCAAGCTTCAGTTCTATCACCCAAAGGGACCAACCTGGCCTACAGAAGGGTCTGTGAGGGTGGGGCCTGGGTAGTGCACAATGAGGACTGCTGGTGTCAGAAGACCCTGGGGAGCTGGAGTCATTCCTGGCACACACTGCACCACACAGGCAGGGGGCCTCTTCAGGTGAAATGTGATAAGGGTAGGCATGGGGAAATAGGCTCAACATAGGGGACACTTGAGGGAAAGGGCAAAATGGGCCTAGGGGAGGAAGGACCCTTGGGATATCAACCCATACCTTTTGTTTGCCTCCTGCTAGCTCTGATCACACACACTCACACACACACACACACATTCACATTCACATTCACACCCTGACTCTGTTCAGCCTGAACAAGAGCTCCTTCCTCTCCCCCTGCTCCTGGCGCAGCTCCCCTGCCTGTGTACAGCTAGGAACCTGGTTAGCCGCCACCTGTTAAAGTCTGGAGCAGCTGAATGGAGAATCCTGCCTCCTCCCTAGTGGTTGTATTTTCTCCCTATGGAACAGTTGAGGGAAGAAAAGATTTCCCAGGTGGGAATAACCACTAGCTGTGGCACTAATGCTGAGCGAGGGTGGATCGTAGCTGGCTTCACCACCACCCTGGGGCAGGTGAGTGCCAAGGGGTTCATGTCAGCTCCAGTCATCCTCACACCACATCACTAGATAACTTCCGGTGGTCACCTACATGTGCCTGCTGTGGTCACCTGGTCTGTGGCATGCACAAGGTGGCAGTAGTGACTCACTCCAGGTCATCGCCTGGGCTGTGGGGACACAAAGCAAAGCTTAGGTTTCCCAAGCCTAAACTTCACCGTGTCCTGGCTTGTCACCTGGGTCAGGAGTGGATTAGAATACCCCTGTGATGGGCATCTAGACCCTGCCTTCCACCTGATGCCTCTTCAGCCCCCCCCCGCCAGCTGATTCTGCAGAGTCTTAGGGGGATGCAGGGATGTGATCATCACAGAGGCCACTGGCTGTGCCATCAAGTCCAGCTCTGAGGACAAGGACACCTAGCTAGCCTCTGCCAAGAATTCCAATCTGGTGTGCAAGAGAGAAAGATGGGAAAACAGGAGAGAGGAGACATTCTGGAGGGAAGGGGATAGAGCCAGACACACCTGTAAGAACCTGCACTCAGTTTTACCCTGGTCTCCAAATGAGTTCACTGGTCTGAGAAAAGGCTTGTTTTAAATGTAGGTGTGAGTTCCTCTCTGCCATCCTGATCAAACACACCCTCTGTGACAGAATCATCCACTGCTGTTCCCTGGGGGGCTTCCAAACCTTGGTGAGCAGAGTGGCAAGTAGAAGAATGGATCTTATGTTACCTCCCGGTCGGAGCTAAGAGGGAAACAGTCTGCCCCACCCACAAGACCTGCGGGAGGCTGACACACACACACACACAGGAAAGCAACTCCAAGTCCACGTGAGGCTGAGTGCCGCTGTCAGCGTGAGACGCCTAGTCACACAGCATTCCTGGAGCACTCCCTGGCTGTTGCAGGCATTGTCACCCAGCTCGTCCCTGGGGCCTGCAGGAGCAGGTGGAGCACACAGGAAGTGGTCATGCACTCCTTCATTGTTTGTGGGTCTTGTCCTGCTTCTGGTGCATCTGTGTCCTAGTGGGCCTCACAGGCAAGTGACCAGAGAGTTTGAGGGAGTGACACACAGGAACACACTGACCAGGGCCTGTAGGCTCGTGGCTCAGGGGTTGCTTCAGATCCTCCTGGCTTTGGCTGTGGAGTGGGAAAGACTTGACAGGTGCCTAGACCCAGCAGAGTAGGACAGTGCTTTGCTCTCCCTGGACAGTCCCTCCGCAGCAACAGAGCCCAGTAGGTTCTTCCTTTTTACAGGTTCCAAATCCCCAGGCTAGGAGTGATGGAGTGTAGACTTGAAACTCACTAGAGATGGGATATATAATGGATCTTCATACATATGGCTCTCCACTAACACACCACCCAGCTCTTCCTCTGACCTCCCAGAATCTCTAGCTAGAGCACACTAGGATGGGGATGTTATGGGATGCTGAGTAGTCATCAAATATAACCAGGACAAGGCATGTGGCTCCATACGCTTGCCCCAGCGCTGGTACCGTCAGGGACCACAAACTTGGTAGCTTAAAACAGACTCTTATATCTCCACAGTGCTGGGGGTAGTGGCCAGCAGGACCTGCTCTCCACAATGTGTGCTTGCCCAGTGCAGCTCCTTCCAGACACTCAGAGCAGAAGTTGTCTCCATCAGAAACAGTTTTGGTCTCAGCAGACATTTCTGGGTTTGTGGCCACACCCTTCCATGTGGCCTTCTCTCCGCCCGAGTCTTACAAGGACAAGTCACCTGGTATTTAGTGCCAACCTAATCAGGTTGATCTTATCTAGAGATCTTTAATTACATCTGCAAACACTTCTCCAAAGAGATCACTTTCACAGTGGGGGCAGGGTCTTCTGAGGTGGAGGGGCAGCGTCTTCTGAGGTGGAGGGGCCTGCTCAGCCGCTCAGCCCTTGTTTGCTCCCTCTGCCTGCACTGGCTATTATAGAACTTGGGCCACGTAGCACCTTCCAGTATGAATCCCCCCCCCCACACACTAAACTGTGCTTTTTACCCACATTGGGACCAAATCAGTACAAACTGATTTGATAGTATAAGAGGTGGAGCTGGAGGGGTGGCTCCGCACTTAAAAGAACTGGCTGCTCTTTCAGAGGACCTGGGTTCAGTTCTCAGCTCCCACATGGCAGATCACAACCATTTATAACCTCAGTCCCATAGTATCCAATGCATCCTTTTGGCCTGCATGGACAGCGCACATATATGATGCAATGCATACATGCAGGCAAAACACCTATACACATAAAGTAAAAATAAAGGAAGAGCTGCCAGGTGGTGGTGACACACACCTGTAATTCCAGCACTTGGGAGGCAGAAGCAGGTAGATCTCTGAGTTTGCAGCCAGCCTGGTCTACAGAGGGAGTTCCAGACAGACAGAGTTATACTGAGAAACCATCTTGAAAAACCAAAAATAAATGAAGGAAGGAAGAAAAGGAAGGAAGGAAGGAAGGAAGGAAGGAAGGAAGGAAGGAAGGAAGGAAGGAAGGAATGATGGGGCTTGTAGGATATGACTGAGTCAGGAGGGACTTCTCCCATCAATAGATTTAGCCTCCGCACCACAGCCTTCACCCTGCAAACACAGCAGGAAAGTGTCATGCTGGAAGCAGAGAGCAGCTCTCATCAGACAACAACTTTGAGTCCACACCCTCAAAAACAGTAAGTAGAGTCTGGTTGTTTGTAGACTGTACCATCTGAGGCATTTTATTATAGCAGCTGAGGTGGGCAAAGACCCATCAGTCAGAGTAAAGATAATAGGGCTGACTTTCCACTTCCTGTGGGCGCCATGCTGTGGTGGCACACCAGGCCCTAAGGGTGGGTCTGAGGCTGGCTCGACTATGTGGGGGCAGAAGTACATTCCAGACGACAGCAGCTCCCGGTGCAGGGCTGAACGCAGAGCCAACCTCTTTCTGTTTGGACAGTGTCCTGTATGGAATGTAGAAACCATTGTTTCTGCTGACCTTAAGCTGTGGGGGACCAGATTCCTGAACTTAACATCAATGCCACAACTGGGAACACTTTTCAACTCTGACATGAGGATGACCCAGGCGCATTTAGGATGTAGGAAATCCTAGGCTGTGAAAATAGGCTGGGAATCTTCAGGGTGGGCAGTGCTTGAGAGAGAGAGTAGACCACACTAATGTGGTCTGTCTGCCAGAGAAATGGATAAATCAGGGTGTTGGTCCAAACCCACCTCATCTATTTATACACTGAAGCCTCAGCCCTCTTTGTCTATAGTGCTACTCTCAGAGCTCATCTGTGGGCTCAGGGTCTACTTCCTGCTCTGGGATACCTGCTCCATTTGACAGAAAAACCAGAGGGAACCTGGAGCTACCAGGCAGAAATCTTGTGGCCAGGATCCTAGAAAAATTCTGGGAACCTGAGGAGGTCCTTGGCCCTCCCACAACTGCCCTGCAATCTCCTTCAAGTGCTATCCCCAGCCCCAGCTGTGCAGGAACAGGGTGGTGTAGGGAGGTGGGGAAAAAGAACCCAAAAGAACCCAATAAAGTAGCTAAGATTCTATCTACAAGTGACACCCAGACTTAGGGCTAGGCAGATGGGAAACTGGATTTCTAATGCTGTAGAGGAAACAGCAGGAGACAAAAGGGTGAATATTCTGTTTCAAGATTTCAGCAAAAGGTTTGTTGTGGATGCTGCTGCTAAGCTTTCCCCCATTTTGCTTCCAGGGGAGATTTTCTGTTTTTTCTTTTTCCTATATTCTTTTTTTTAAACAGATTTATTTATTTATTTTATGTACATGAGTGTTCTAGTTGCATTAACATCTGCCAGCAGAGGGAATCAGTTCACATTATAGATGGTTATGAGCCATCATGTGGTCGCTGGGAATTGAACTCATGACCTTTGGAAGAGCAGACAGTGCTCTTAACCGCTGAGCCATCTCCCCAGCCCCTTCTTCCTATATTCTGTCTCAGAAAAGGCTGAGTGAATGGCTGAACAGTTTGAAAATTTTGAGGTGAAAATGAAGGAATCTGAGAAACAAACAAACAAAAAACGGATGAAATGGGAAAACCAAAAGGGCTGCAGAGTTGGATGTGCAACTGGAAGAATCGGGAGAAGTGGACATGCTTGGGAAGAGAGAAAAGGGAGAAATAAAAGGGTAAGCCCCAGTGACTGAGCAAGAGAATGGGCGCTTTTCCCACAGGATGAAAGAGGGAGAACACCAGCCTAGAAGGCAGATCAGTTCCAAGTCCTCTTAACAACCCCCTGTGTGTGGGTGTGTGTGTGTGTGCAGGGTAACAGGATTAAAGAAAAACACTGAGGTTTGAAAGAAAGGATTCATCTTGAACCAACTGCATTGCCAGAGGAGGGGTAGCTTGGAATTACAAATCACCATCAGTTTTCCTAGTAATCGTACAGCAGGATGTAATCATGATTAGGATGAGACAGTGCGACATCCTATAAATAATGATAGATCTGAGGCATTTTAAAGAGGCTATGGTTTCCTACAGAATGCATTCACTTCATGTAAAACAAATATTAACAAGGCCAGTCTGGTACATAAAGCAAGTCCAGGATAGCCAAGGCTACAGAGAAACTCTGTCTTGAAAAAACCAAAAACAACAAAACAATATTAAGTAACTGGGCTACTCGAAAATAGAATTATTCCTCAAGATGGGAAGGGACTGGAGACAGCTGTGCTTGAGGCTGGTCAGCAGTTAATGTGGCGGAGGGAAGAGGCCATGTATGGAACAGTGAAATAGGGCAAGGGGGATGAATATTGTCAAAGACCAGTTGCTTGGTGAATGACAGTACTCTGATTTATAAGAACAGAATCTATTTGTTGATGCCCTTATAGAACAATGTCACTTAGTGGCTTTAAGAGCTTGGGATAAAGTTGAAGAGCCCAGAAAAGGTCCACCTCATTTATTAAGATTGTATAAGGTTCTGGGGAAGCCGTCACAGATTTCTTTGAAAAGATTAGTTTCAGCTGTGAACAAAGCCATATTAGACCATGATACGAGACAGGTGTTGATAGAAACCCTTGCTTTTGAGAATGTAAATACTGAATGTAAAAGAGTTATTAGAGTGTTTAAGGCATGAGCAGTGCCAACAAATGAGGGGATAAGGGACACATTGATATTGGTTCTCACATGTATCATGCTAAAACACAGGACAAGCTATTGCTAAGGGTTCTCAGATATCAAAATGCCTGGTGCTTCAACTGTGAAAAAATTGGGTCATTTACAGAGAAATTGTGACCGAGCTGCTAAAAGCCTCAGATCTCAAAATTCCCAGTGCGTTAGCTATGAGAAATGTCGTACTTCCCACCAGAGAGGTGCGCAAGCTGTGTCTTGCAGCAATGGGTTTCAAAAAGAACCACCTAGGCTTCCCGGGTTTGCAGATGTGGCAAGAAATGCTATTAGACCAGTGAATGCAGTCCAAGAGGGAAATCCAAGGCAGTCTCTTGCCATTGGAAAACAAAATGGGGTGCCTAGGAGCGCGAGGCCCCACAGTAAAAAGTACAGGCCATTTCAGATAAGTAGTTGAGAGCCATCAGGGTATAGAAAAAAACATTGATCTGAAAAAGTGTTTAGTTCATCAAAAATATCTCTGTTTATAATTGCTCATGGTACAGTTAATGGCTTAAAATGGAAAGGGGGAAATGTAGTGAAACTTGTTTTTGTTTTAATCCCAAGTGTGGGATATGGGACTGCTTCAGAACCACAGGAGCTGATTATAATTTGCCTTGTGCTCCAGCAGAGGCATGACTTTGCTGGCTGAAGATGGTTTATGTTTAGTATTCTGGGAACTCTTCAGAGGGTAGAGCCAGAGCCCTGGGTGGCTGCTGCTGCTGCTTCTCCTGCTCCTGCTGCTGCTTGCTGGTTGGAGATAACCTGATGATGAAGATCAAAATTTCCCCAAAGGACTCGATGCCTCTAATCAGCAGGAAGTAGTCTAATGATATTGATGCCCCCTTTCCCTCTAACCTTTTTTCTGTCCAACCTAGTGTTGGGGGGTTGGAAGGAATAGGATTAGTGTAGGGAGGTAGTAAGAGTAGCCAAAAATTCCAGCTAGACCACCCAGCCCTGTTTTTCGTTTTTGAGACAGGGTCTCTGTAGCACAAGGTAGCCTCAAACTTACGTCCCATACGTTGTCCAGCTTGCCTTTTAAACTATACACTTACAGAGACCAAATAGAATGGGAGATGGGACAAACTGACCTCCTTCTGCAGGGAGGAAAGCAGAAACAACTTGCAGGCTGAGCCATCTCTCCAGCCCCAATCTCTCTTCATATAAGGACAGTGGCCCTGGAATAAACGAATCTCACCATTTAGACTTTATTTAATTTTTAATGACTTTCTTGCAACATCAATTTGGGGGATACATTCAGACCATGAGCCTTCATCGTTCACGTGGGCCCCGAGTCTGGGCTGTGATTCTCTGTCTGGGGCTAAACACAAACCCATCCCTGTTACAGTCATGCGTCCACATACTGCTGATGCAGAAGCCTGGCCTGCTGTTAGTCTTTTCCTGCACTAGGTCATACTCAAAGCTGAAAGCCTCTGTCACTCTGCATGTCACTAGTGTGAACTGTGCCGTCTCTATAGCCTGAGCAAGTCACCAGATTCCAATCTCCTCTGTCACCAAGGCAGGTGTCTTCTTCTGGAGAGGGGACACCCAGCAAGACTTCTGACCACTGGCTCTGGAATTGTTAAGGACAGGGCCTCAGGATCACAGCTGGATGAGTGTGAGGCATGGATCTGTCACATGATGCCACCACCCTCTTGGTGTGAGTGTTTCCCTGAGGCCTCTTGTCTAACTGGCCTAGCAGCATTGCTTATAAGGAAGCCAATGGATATGAAACTTAGAAGATGCCTGTATGGCTGGAGCAGGAGAGCAAAGCCTAAGTTTTGAGCAGGGCTGTATGTACCATAGCTGTTTGCAGTGGCGTGTTTTGAATGCAGCGTGCCAAATGGACCAAGCACACACCATAGCTTAGAGGATGCCTTGGAGCTATGTCAACCTGACCAGCATTGGTGGCATCAGCCTGGAGGATATGACCTGGGTCCTGGGCAGCATTCTCTGTCACTCTCCAGGCTGTCTGCTCTAGCAGGGGCAGGATTGGTGAATAGAGACATGAAGGGAGATAATGTCCCTGTATCCTCAGGTCCTCAAGGATGGAGTTAGTCTCTACCATCTCATCCCATACTAGCTGGTGTGTTTCAGTTTGGCTGGGTGGGTGTCTTAGTTAGGGTTTCTATTGCTGTGAAGAAACACCATGATCATGGCAACTCTTTTGTTGTTGTTGTTGTTTCGAATCAGGGTTTCTTTGTGTAGTCCTGGCTATTCTGGAACTCTCTCTCTCTCTCTCTCTCTCTCTCTCTCTAGATCTGCCTCCCAACTGTTGCTGTCATTTTTTTTCTATTAACAGTGTCCTTTGCCTTGCAGAAGCTTTGCAGTTTCATGAAGTCCCATTTATTCATTGCTGATCTTAGTGCCTGAGCTGTTGGGGAAATACATAAAGAACTCAAGAAATTAAACACCAATGAACCAAATAATCCAATTAAAAATGGGGTACAGAGCTAAACTGAGAATTCTCAACAGAGGAATCTGTAATGGCTGAAAAGCACTTTAAAAAATGTTCTATGTCCTTAGTCATCAGGGAAGTGCAAATCAAAATGACTCTGTAATTCCATCTTATACTTGTCAGAATGGCTAAGATCAAAAACTCAGAGACAGCACATGCTGGTGGGGATGTGAAGAGAGTGGAACACTCCTCCGTTGCTGGTGGGAGAGCAAACCTGTACAACCACTTTGGAAATCAATCTGGCGCTTTTTCAGAAAATTAGGAATAGCACTTCCTCAAGAAACAGCTATACTATTCCTGGGCATATACCCAAAAGATGCTCCACCATACCACAAGGGCACTGCTTACCTATATCACAGCAGCTTTCTATGTAATAGCCAGATGCCCCTCAACCAAAGAATAGATAAAGAAACTGTGGCACATCTACACAGTGGAATACGACTCAGCTCTTAAAAACAAGGAAATAATGAAATTTGGAGGAAATGGATAGAACTAGAAAAGAACATCGTGAGTGGGGTAACCGCGACCCAGAAAGACACACATGTACTCACTTACAAGTGGATATTAGCCATAAAGCACAGGATAACCATGCTACAACCCAAAGAAGCCAAGTAACAAGGAGGGCTTAAGGGAGGATGCTTGAATCCCACTCAGAAGGGGAAATAGAACAGACATCAGAAGTGGATGAAGAGAGGGAACTGGAGGGGAGAGGGTGTGGGGAGGGGGAAGAGGGTGAGGATTAGAGGTGGGGAGAGCGAGAGTGTTAGGAGATGGAAGGGAAGCGGGGAAGGGGAAGCATCGCTGAGACAAGCTGGAGGCCTGCAGCAGTGTAGGCTTTGGGAAGGATGTGGGGTCACTATGGCTGAGACTCCGAGCGGGGGAGGGACGGGACAGCCAAGCAGGACTTCCAGTGGAGAGAGGGGGACACCAATCCACTCACAAACCTTTTGACTCCCAATTTACCCTGCTTACAAAATGTGCAGGGATAAAGAAGGAGCAGAGATTGAGAGAACAGCCAGCCAATGACGAGGCCAACCTGAGACAACAGGAGACAGCCCCCGACACTGTTAATGATTCTCTGCTATGCTCTCAGACAGGAGCCTAGCATAACTGTCCTCTGAGAGACTCCACTGAGCAGGAAATTGAGACAGATGCTGAGACTGGCAGCCAAACGTTAGGCAGGGCTTGGGGAGTTTTGTGGAAGAGTGAGAGGAAGGATAGGAGAAGCTGCAGCGGTCAAGGACACCACAAGAAGACCAACAGAGTAAACTAAGCTGGGCCCGTGGGGGCTCACAGAGACTGAGCCATCAAAGAGCACGCATGGGCTGGACCTAGGCCCATGACCCATATGTAACTGCTGGGCAACTTGGTCTTCATGTGGATTCCCTAGCAAGTGTAGCAGGGGTTGTATCTGACAGGGATTCTGTTGCCTGCTTTTAGATCACTTTCTCCTAACTGGGCTGCCTTGTCTGGCCTCAGTGGAAGAGGATGCTCTTAGTTCTGATGCGACTTGATGTGCTGTAGCGGGTTGGGAGGAGAAAGCTCTGCTTTTCTGAGGAGGAGGTGACAGATATGGGAGAGCGGGAAAAGGAGGACAGGACGGAGCAAGCTTTGATAGGGATGTAAAGTGAATAAATAAATTAGTTAATTTAAAAAATGTGTGCCACCACCGCCACAGCTGAGGGACTTCTTGATAAAAGCCCCTCCCCTCCAGCCCCGAGTCCTTTTTGGGTGAGAGGGGTGCTCTGTGTCCTTTGGTGGCGCCTCCTGCAGAGTGACTCCGCAGACCGCTTGGGGAAAGAGCGCCACCTGCTGGCACCATTGGAAGTTGCAGCTGGAGAGGAATGTGCCCTAGGAACAGGGGGGAAATGTCGGGAGACAGCGCGGTCACACATTAGCACCCCAGTAGAAAGTTCAAGTGCCACAGCCCTGGGGAAAATGTAGGTTCTTTACTTCAAAGATCCAGGTATGTGGAGTAAAAGTGGCAGGGTTTAGACAGGTCCTGAGCCCAGCAGCCTGCCATCCCAAAAGCATCCTGTCACTGTCCCAAGGATGCCCAACTATAAAAGCATCTTTGCAAGTCTTCGTGTTTGGTATTAGAGGGACCTTTGGCCACGTCTGTCTGCCTACCCACCCGAAAGGTTCCCCTGGCTTCTCTCCGGGCCTGGTTGTTCTTTCCAGTCAGCCTGAATCTGTATTTCAGAAGCTGAAGGTTGGCATTCTGGGGTCCTCCAACTGCCAGACACACGATATGCCTGCAAGGATATGCCTGCAGCATAAAGGGGCCATGATCCGGGTAAGCACCAAGACCTGGGGAGAGATCTGGGCCAGGCTGAAGAGAAATCACTGGGGAGGAGTGAGAGTGGAGGGTACTGTGCGCAGCCCCTTCCTTGCTCACCTCTATCTCTCATTACTTGCTCACCTCCAGGGGCCGACGGGATGAGAGCCCCAGGCATAGGCCCTGCTGCACTCTGTCTACACGGAGCTGCTGCACGGATAAGAACTGAGCCTCCCAGGTGCTAAGCAGGGACTGGGGGGAGGAGTCAGGGTTTCTCTGGCAACTCTTGTGTAGGTCCGCCTCCCTCCCTCCCTTCAGCCCTGGGCTCTTAAGACACCCACCCGCCATCCTGCTCCTAGGCTCTTGCCCTTCCTAGCTGGCCTTCCAGTGAGTACCTGGGAAGGGGTCCTACCTGATCCCTGCCCAGTCTTCATTAGGTCTCGAGGGGGAAGGTATGGGGAGTGGCACGGCAGAGGTGGGCAAGAGGAGAGTGAGGCTTCTCAGCTTCCTCAGATTGGAGCAGTCTTGCAGGTTGCTCTTCACTGGACTTAGGCCCCACTATTGGGAGCCCCCTGAACTAGATTTTAGTGTTACTTGGAGGGCTCTTGGCATTGCCACTTGGCTGAAAGTCCTGCTGGAATACCCTTTGCCCCCGTAGGGGAGTCTGTGTGTTAAGGGCTAAGGCAGCCATTAATGGAAACCCAGAGCTGTGCTTCCCAGATCCCTGTTCTGAACCCTCTGAAACAGGAACTCCTTTTGGAGTAATGTTCCCTGGCCAGGAGCTGGCATATTGCAAGCCCCTAGGAGCAGAGCTCCGAGGGCCTAGGATTCCAGGAGGTTGTGTGGAGAGTAGATCTCTGCACCTTGTCTGACTGTGGGTGACAGTGCTTTCCCCTCATGGCTTCTGGCACGGAGTCTTGAGGAGCTTGGTGATTTGCTGGCATGGGTCTGAGTGCCCAGGTGGTAGCCTGGCACTGAAGAACTGAAGAACTGCTGTTGTCCACAGTAGCTGAAGACTACCAACAGCTGGGACTACTGTTGTGGGCTATGGAAGGTGGGGAAGTGGGGCAATAGGAAGAGCTGGCAAGCATTTGCCTCCTGTTGAGCAGGCTTGTGCTGGTAGTGGGTTGAGGGGTTTTTCTTGTTGCCTTCACTCTGTCAGCATAGGTCCCCGGTTATGCATCTTCTTGGTGGGGCAGGGACAGCATCTCCCAGGCTTTATCAGGGCTGTTGTGTCATAGTTCTTGGTTGCTTAGCACAGGAGCTTTGCGGGAACTGGGCTCTAGGGGTGTGGCAGAGGGGCATGCCTTGCATTTGTGCCTGCGTTTCCTGCCAGCCACCTTCTCTGAGGAGCCGACAGCCATTTGTCCACTCCACTGCTTCATCTCCATTCTTTCAGCACTCCCATCTGCCTACCTCAATGGTAGCATCCTTCCCAGTGCATGGCTATTGTGCTGGGTTGTTTCCACACTTGCGTCTGCCACCTCTGGGTGGCCTTTGTTCCCTGGGGCTCAGACCAGTCTGAGGCATCAGTTTTTGTCCTTAGGTCCCCAGAGAGCTGTCAGTTGGAACAGGCTGTGGGGATAGAAAGATAGGCTCGCCAGATTTAGAAGTGCACCCAAATCAAAACCCCCAGCCACAGAGCTGGCTGGCCCTGCTTTGCAGGTGTGTGTGTGTATGTCCATTTCTGTGTGCTATCTGTATGATGTGCATGTTGTGTGTCACGGAAGAGAATTGTGCTTTATACCAACAGTGTCTCTCCCATCTGCCTGTTATTCCCAGCGGTGACCTGCATTGGTCTGTGGAGAGCAGGGTGATTTTGTAGAAGGCAGAGGCTCTGCCCCTTTTCCTGGCCATCAGCATTATGATGTGTTCAGGGTGGGGTGTGGCAGCTGACCAGGCTGCAGTCTGGGCAGTCATGTTGGCAGTTGGGTGCCATGTCAACGTGAGGACGCCAGATCTGAATCACTGTTGCTGTGGAGCGCACTGAGGTATCAAGCTCTATGGCCCCCAGAGTGGTGGGTGTGGTGCCTTGCCCTCCTTCAGGGATCACTGCCTGCTCTGAGTTTTGCTTTTCCAGGGAGGATAAAGAGAGAAATAAACAACTGGCTAATTAGAGTCATTTCCAGGAGAAAGCCCCTCCCCACCCGCTGCCACCTGCCTACCCAGACTGTAGCCTAAGCGGAGCATATGCTGCTGGCTAGAGCCTGTGTGGTTTTCATAGTTGCAGCAGGCTGAGGGCTCTGGGGCTCCACTGTCTGTCAGGTAACTGTCACTCATAGCTGTACCTAGGGAGCCCATGGGGGAACTAGACAGTGGTCTGGGCTCTGGCATATTTTTTTTTACTCTATGCCCAGCCAGCTAGGCACCGTGTAATCTGCACATTTCTGACCTCATAGGAGCCCTGTGACAGCTCTGCCCACTCAACTAAGGAGCAGACTTGGGCCCAGAGTGTTGAATGACTTGCCTGAAGTCCTCTTTCTGCTGGACAGATGGCATGTTTTCCCCTATCCCTTTCCTGACAACAAGCTGCCTCTTAGGTGAAGTTTTATATGGTCCCAAGGACCATCTCCCATCCCCAGGTGGCTGCTGCTGTCAGCAGGAGCGTAGTGGATTGTAGAGAGAATTTGGTATCCTGGACTATGACCCTGCCAGGACCTTAGACATGTGCTTCGATCGATCCCTCTGGTATAGTGGATTTGTCAAGGCATGGCACAAGGTCAAAGCCATCATTGGCTAGCACAGTGCCCAGCCTGCAGGGGTCTCTGTGAACGTTAGAAAAGGGACATGGCCAGTGACAGCTGTTAGCAAGGCTGTGCTCATCCATGGGGAGGCCCTGCCCTTTGAGGAAGACAGGAGAAGATCTGGCAGGCACCACCAATGTGGGTTCAGTGTGAGGACCCGAGTCACACAGTAGGATGGTAGGCAACCACCCTCCCAAGAGAGTGAGGGAGGAGGCAGGAAGCATGGGGCATGTGTGGCCTCTGGGGCTGGGCTAGTGCCTTATCCATGAGGAGGCAAAGAAAATGGTAGATAGGTGTCAGGCTCCCAAGAGCAGGGCCATGAGGGGTTCTCATCTCCAGGGTCTTGCAATGGGTTTCCAGGTTGGCTGAAAAGCTGTGGGTAGTACTGCAGGCCTGGCCTGTGTGGGGCATGTGTGCTCCTTTTCCTAGGCTGTGGTCTGCCCAGAAGCCACAAAGCCTTGTGTCTAGCTACCCTATGGCAGACATAGTGCAGAATTCTGTCCTGCCAGCGGCCGTGGCAGTCCCGGGGCAAGATGGGCAGTCTATAGCTTTTATCCTGCCATGGACTGGATATAAGCAGAGGTTAGCCTGTGTTCCAATTTCCAGCTACAGCTGAGGCCTTGGGGGTGAGCCTGGCCTGTGAGGAAGGACCTGGCAATAGCCTTCACTGAACTGCCATATGCCAAGGCTGAGGGAGACAAGGAAGGGCAGAGTGCCAAGCCTGTGGGGTGGCATGGGAGACACAGAAGGATAAGAGCTCAGAGCCTGTAGGATGGTGGCAGCAGCCATGGTGGGAAGGAACCAGCCCACAGGCTGCTGTTTTGTGTGTTGGATTTTATTTTTCTGCTCACCAGGCATTTGTTTTAATAACTTAGATCAAAGCGACAGTCAAGTACTTGCTCTGGCTAACCTGTTGTGTTTATGGTTCATTTTTTTTTCCAGACAAGTCAAGCCCCAGTTGGTGAAGACAACTCAGCCCCTAAACAGCTTGCTGTGGGTGGGAAGCAGGGCTGCTGGCCCAGTGAGGAAGTGTTGTCTCTTCTTCTAAGAACCACCGTGTTCCTCCGCCACTAGGAGTACATAACGGGACCTCACCGGCTGCCTGGTGCCAAAGGTAACCATTATTCAAGGGTGCTGTGGGACAGAACTTTTCTTGGGGAGACACAACACTCACGTCTACTCACCCAGATAGGGAGCCCACGACAGGTCAAAGTAGGGAGAGTGTCGAAGTCCAACTTGGTGAACCAATGAGTTCTATTAGGGTTACTTAGAAGAGCAAAAATGAATCGAAAGCAGCTGCATCCCCAAGTCCCACCCCAGCATCACCAAGCCCCACCCCAGCCCAAAAGCTGGGGAACCTGGAGCACACTGCACAGCCTGGACAGGTTGGAGAGTACTTTACAAGTGACTCTGCGGCAAAATTCCTCTCCACTGCTCCGCTGGTTTCTTCTCCCAGGAAGTTCGTCTCGTCTGTCTTGGCCTCTCTGAAAGTGATTCTCAGCAGTCCTTATTGCTTACTCTGGCAGAGAGGGGCCTAATAAATCTGGTCGATTTCGGGACTTCCTGAGCTGTTTTGAGTTGTTCACCTCACTGCATTCAGAGCTTCCCTTTAATTTGGAACATTTCAGTTTTGGAGGAAACTGTTAGACAACAAAGGTTCAAGCCCTGGGAGATTGAATAGCCCTGGTGCTTCAGGGCTCAGCCCTATCTTGCAGGCGGTAGGGTGAGAGACAGGCTAGCAAAGGCTGCAGAGAACCTTCTGGGGAGGCTCACTGGAGCAGAGATGTCTGAAGCTGAGCTCTCTAAGACCACAGGGTTGGGTAGTCACTCCCTTTTGTGATCCAGCTTCCTCATGTCCTGACTGGGGTTAGTATGCAGCAGTCTGGTATAATCCTAGCTGGCTGTCTTGTCCTAGGTACATGCCATCCCTTGCAGAAAGTCTGGAAGAGTCTAAAAGGCCTATGTGTTTTCCATACAACTAAATATAGTTGTCCTGTAGTACATTCACAGAGACCATTGATCACTTGCAGATGTCGTGAGGGAGCATGAGTGGGGTCGGCTTCAGGCCTTTGGGAGCAGATGAGCCCAAGCAGAACCGATTCTAGGCCAGTATAGTCAAGGCAGAACCATGTAGTTACTCCTACCAAAAGGCACACGCACATGACAGCACTAGCAGACCCAGGCACCCAGGTGGCAGGGCTCACCTTCCATGTCCTCCTGCCTCAACCCTACAGCAAAGTCAGACCCCTGTCATGGGTGTGCTGCCCACTTCACTAAGGGCAGCTCTGTAGACCTGCCCCGGGGACAGCCTCTTCTCCCTCAGACCTGGGGAAAGTGGTGAATGGAAAAGCTGGCACCAAGGGTGTCCAGGGCCCAGGGAATCAACTCTGGGTCCTACCTGTGCCAGGGTGTCCTGGCTATGAGGGAGCGCCTAGGGTCTGGTGGGATACAGGTAGTCCCTCCTTGCTCTCAGGCAGTCTGTCTGGATTGCTGTCACCAGGGATTTGTGTCTCCTTCCCTAGACCAGGTCCTCCAGTTGTCTCAGGAATGAAGTATAGCTCAGTGCTGGAGGCTCACCTGATATAGCCCTGTGAACTATCTCCCGCACTACCAAGGAAAAGAAAAGCCAAGTCTTGGGTATTTTTTCTTCATAGTTTTCTGTTCTCTGGAGATACTTGGGGGGGGGGGAAGCCCCAAGCTTGGTAAGGTTCCTAATCTGTTCCATACCTTCCCTTCCCAGCCAACAGGGAGGAGGCAAGACAGCAAAGGGCTCATGAAGTGTCCACAGTCCTTAGGGTAGGGTGTGGGCCCTGGTATTCAAGGTTATCCCACTTAGGTCTGGGATTTGAGTCTTTTGTCCTCGGAACTGTGCTGACCACAGGGCTTACCGACCACAGACCCCCTATTCTTCTCACCATATTGACTTCCAGAAGTTTCTGATGGCTCTGTGATCCCTGGGGTGTCAGGGGAAGCTGGGTACTGGCTAGAGTCATGAGTAGGAGTTGAAGCTTCAGGCTATCACTCAGTGACACGGGGTTATTATGCTGTCATGGGCCACCTGGAATTCTCTCCCACCCCATGAGAAGCAGCCCATCAGAAGATCACCCAGGGCTAATAATCAGTCTCTACCCACCTCCAACAACTGTCCTGAGGGTCAGCAGATCCACACTGGACAGTACCTAGAGCAAGACAGTAGCCAGTTCATGATAGGTGCTGGGTGGTAGACCTACGGACCATGTGACTACTGTTAGACCAGGCCTCAGATGGTATGGCCCACCGTCCATACCCTTCTGCCCTGGCTGCAATGCCAACCCCGGTCATGGGCGTGCTGCCCACCTCTCTAAAGGTACCCCTGAAGACCTGCCCCAGGAACAAGCAGCAAGAAGGCCTTTACTCCCTCAAGGCCTTGGGGAGAATGGCCAATCATGAGAATGGCACCAAGCCCAGGTAGTGTTTGTGTGGATGTGGACAAGAGTGTCATGCTGGTAATCTTGTGGTCACCGTCCCCAGGGGCAGCTTGTTTGTTTGGGAGGTAAGAGGATATGAGGTTGAGTGTGTGGAGCCCTGGCCAAAACTTGGGTTTGGCCTGGCTACTCCTAGCCTCAGTTTTCTCATCCATAAACTGAAGTGACCATGGTACCTACCTTAAAAGGTTGTGATTAGTGTCTGAAGGAGAAGGTCAGAATGGACACAGGTGCTGGAGGCATTTTCTGGTCCTTCCTGTTTTTCTTAGGCTGTGAGGTAGGAATACGAAGAAAGGGGTGCTGGAGATTATGGGACTCCATCTAAGAGATTCTGTTCTGACCGGTCGTGTTGTTGTTCTTTCCAAGGGATGAAGTGTTCCATCCACCTGCAGCCAAGGGCAACCTTCTGGCCACGCTGAGGAGACCTGTGCTCTCCCAGCTGCAGGGGACACGTCCCACAGTCCCCTATGTGGCCTGGTCTGACTATATCAAGGAGCCAGGTCCCTACATGGAGACCTGCAACCGGCCCATGCGGTCTCAATGCTTGGACAGCTGGGATGTGGACAGCTCGGTGTCGTCCGGCCGAATCTCTGGCTCCTCAGGGGGGCATGAGTCATGTGCACTTTTCCGTGGGCCCTGGAAGGAAAGGCCACCCCTTGTGACGCCCCAGCGTCAGCCCAGGAGGAGTAACCCTCGTCTGGAGAAGCTGAGGGACAAGATCCGAGCTCAGGCACAGTGGCAGGCTAGCTGTGCCTCCCTGGGTACCTCTGTCCCCTCTAGTGCTTCCTGCCTCTTCAAGACCTCCTCAACAATGCCAAGATGGAAGACCCCCAAGGTGACAAATGCTCTTCCGGGGCCCAGTTGCCGAGGTCAGTGGCTGCTTTGTGTAGCTGATGTGGGCCACAGGCTATGGGAAAAGTGGGGGGCAGGTAGGAAGGTTATGTTCCTAAGGTCCCCCAAAGGGTTTGGGGTCTGGGAGGCCAGTACAGCTTGGAGTGGAGCTTCTGAGTTTAGGGTAAAGAAGATTCATCAATGAGATGAGAGGCTGTGGAAAACAGAGACCTAGAGAGCCTGTGGGACATATGGAGGGACCTACTGTCCTGCGCGTGAGGTCTTTGTTTTGTTTCTACAGCCTTAGGAGATGTTTAAACAGGCCCTGGCACTGTCAGGCCAAGCCAGTGTGGGATGTAGAAGGCCTACCTGCCACCCAAAAGCAAGACAGGTTGTGTTTTCTGGAGTAAGAAAGGGGGTGGCAGTTAAGCAAATACCTGAGGAGCTTTCTGTCAGAGATGCCAGAAGCTAGGTAGCCACTTAGGTGTTTCTCTAAGGAGAAAAGGATCTGTTTTGTAAGTCAACAGCTTGTTTTTAAAAACTGTGGTAAAATACATAACATAAAATTAAGTCATCTTTACTATTGAAAAATTCATTACATTCATTTATTTGTAAGTGTATGTATCTGTATGTGGGAACATTTTCACAGCCAAGTTGTGGAGATCAGAGGACAGCTTTCAGGAGGTCTGATTCTCTCCTTCCACCACGTGGATCCTGGGGATCAAATCTAAGACATGAGCCTTGGCAGCAAGCACCTTTATCTGCTGAGCCATCCCACCAGTCCCACCTTTACCATTTAGAAATGTTCTGTTCATTGTAGGTAGCCACTCCCTGTCACGCAGTCATCACCACCATCCTTCTCCAAAATGACCTGTTCCTCACATTTAATCCCAAGAGCCCCATCTCCTCCCCAGGCCCTGGTACCCAGCTTCTACTTCCTGTCCCTATGGGTTTGATGACTCTGGCCACCTCATAGAAATGGAACTTTCTTTCTGTGACTTTCTTTCAAGAAGTAGATTTTTTTTTTTTTTTAGAAAGTACAGGTAAACACAGAGGAGGAAACAAAACCATCACCAGGTCTGCATGTGCCTTTTTCCCAGATTGTCCAGCTCTCTGAGACATGTCCCTGGGTTAGTATACCACTGTAATAAAATAGCTGAGAAAAATAACCTAGAGGAGGAAGGATTTTCTTGGCTCATGGATCAGAGGGTTTGTCCACGATCACGCGGCTCTGCTGTTCCTGCAGTGAGGCAGGGCATCATGGTTGTGAGGGCATGGTGGAGCCAGCCTGCACACCGAACAGTGAACAGGAAGCAGAGAGACAGATGAGAAGGATCCAGATAAGATGTACCCTGCAAAGACACACTTCCCTAGCCCAGCTTGCCCTAGCCCATTTGGCTAGAAACCCATCAATGGATTAATTAATCCCTATAATTAGTATCTGGTCACCTTATATAATACCACCATCAGGGATTAAGTCTTCAACACAGGCGCTTTGGTGACCTTTTAATATCAAAACCATACCATTCTCCCTGGACTTTTCTTGGTACAAAAATCCACTTAACCCATCTCTAAGAAGCTGGAAGATTCAGGAATTGCTAAAAGATTCAGTTAAGCTCTTCTTTGACACTCAAGGCAAAAAGTTTTGTTTTTCCAAGATACACTATTGTGGCCACAATAAGATATTATTGTGGGTCAAACATGTCCATTTCAAAGAGAACAGAGAAACATCAAGAAGGTATTAGTCTAAACTGAGACTGAAACCATCAGGGAAAATATTATATCCTATAGCTTAATTTTTTTATGTATGTAGTGTTTTGCCTGTGTGTCTGAATGCGCACTACATGCATGCCTGGTACCCACAGATGTCAGAAGAGGGCTGTGGGCCCCCTGTAACTGGAGTTATAAGCAGTGTGAGCTGCCTGATGTGAGTGCTGGGAACTGAACTGGTATCTTCTGCAAGAATAGCAAGTGTACCTAATCACTGAGCCATCTGTCCAGCCCCTTTATCATGTGTGTTTGTATCTAGCATTTAGGGTGCATGGAGACAAGATCCAAAGGGCTTGGGCAGCCCTATATCTAAGCCTTACATCTTCTCTCCTGGGCTGGCTGTACTCACTTCCTGTAGCTTTCTTCAGCAAGTCCTCTGGCCTGGAATCTCTACTTTCCTGGTCTTATTTGCAGCTTACAGTTCACCTTCAAAGCATCAGGCTCTGTCCTTCCAAGGCAATAAATATGCAGGGATCTTGACCTTACCTCCCAAGACTTTCTTTCAAAATCTCAGCAGGAGTCTCCATGAGCTATATGCCTCAACAATTAGCACCACATAGACAATGCTAAGGTCTGCTTAGCAGTAAATGGGCCCACTTGGACTTGGGGTACAGTGGCCTCTGAGTGCCTGGACTACTGAGTACAATGACATTAATCTGTGGAAACAGCTTTCTAGAGGTCCCTGCAAGCAGGGTGCCCCAGCAGCTCTCTTCTGAAATTAATCTTCATCCAGATCTTCCTTGGCTGTTTTCTGGCCAGACTGAAGGCTTTTTAAATCCTCTGCTTCTTGCTTCTGATTTTCAATGTCTAAACCTGTCTAAAAGTCGGCAATACCCATGCTACAGCCTGAACAGGGGGTTGTCTTTGAATTTCTTCTGTGAAATTAAATAATCCATCACCTTCATACTTAGCCTCAAACACAGTCTCAGAGGGAAGGCAAAATGCAGAGTTCTCTGCTACTGTGCAGTCCATCAGGCCTTGGGTCCACCTTCTTGCAGAACCCAAATCCTCAACAGAGCAGGCTCTACTGTCTGCATTGCTGTCAGTGCTCTGGTCTTCTGAGCTTATGCCAAAGTCACCCATTAACATTATTTGATGACTAATCTCATTTGTCAACCTGATGAGATGTAGAATTACCTGGGCAACAGAGTCTATGAGAAATGATCTTAAAAAAAAAAAAGCCTGTGTATGTGCATGATGTATGTGTATGGTGAGCCTGTGTGCCATTACAAGTGTGTGGAGGTAACTTCGTGACATTCTCTTCCCATCTTTTTTTTTTTTTCTTTTTTTGGAGGGGGGTGTTGTTTGAGATAGAATTTCTCTGTGTAGTGTTGGCTATTCTGGACTCACTTTGTAGACCAGGCTGGCCTTGAACTCACAGAAATCCAGCAGTCCCTGCCTTCCTGAGTGCTGGGATTACAGGTGTGCACCACTGCACCTGTTCTTTCCATCTTTAGGTCATGGCCATGTGGCTTTACCTGCTGGGCCATCTTTTGGCCCTGGGGTTATCTTGATTATATTAATTGAGGTGCTCGCTCTGGGTGGCACCATTTCCTGGGCTTGGATCTTAAACTGTAAAAGGGAGAAAGTGTTCCTCCGAGATGGCTCTGCTCATAGTTGGCCTGAGGAAGCTTCCAGGGCACAGTGCTTGTGCTAGTTTCAGTGAGAATGACGTGTGACTCTTTACCTAATCATAACAGTATATGTTCAGATGGCTTTTGTGGGATGTGTTTTCTGGCCTGAGGTGTTGAGCAGGAGAACAATTTAAAGGATTGTAGGGGCTCTAAAGTGTAAGTGTATTCTAGAATTGTTTCACTATGCACCTTTTCTCCATTCTTCTCCAGGGTCAGGTATTTTTCGTGCAGCTGAGTATAGAGGCAAAGACAGAGCACCTCTCAACTTGAGACGGCAGCGCTCAAGGGTTCTCCAGCACCATACTTTAGGTGAGTGGCTCTGGGATGGACCCTAAGACTAATAAGAACACATATGGTCAAAAGGCCCTGTCTAGGAAGGGGTCATCCAGAGGTTTCTTAGAACCTGAGTTCTTCTTGGCCTCTCAAGAAAAGGAATCAAGGTAGGAATATAAAGCAAGGCTGTCCCCCAGCAGAGACATCTTCTGTGTAGAGAAGACCAGGCCCTTCCCATATTCTTCTACTCCAGTCCCATTCTGTACTCACATCTATAGATCCCTGTTGGCGCTGAGGCTTGTTGTTTTGTTTTGTAGATGGAAGGCAGTGCTCAAGATGGCCTTTCCTGGCCCTGGGGATGCTAAAAGATGGGTGGTGGGTCAGCAGACTCTTAGATCATGACAGCTATAGTTTAGCTCACTGTGCTGATCAACAGCAAAGGACCATGGAGAGGTGGCAGGAGCATCATCCTGTCTAAGGATGCTGGGCTCATGTGCTGCCAGTCAGACTGCATGCTAGACTCTCATTCTGTGTAAACACTAGGGAGGTTTTGGAGATGCAAGGGAGGGGAGTGGGGGCACAAGAGCACAGGTCTTGGGGACTTCCCCAGATCATGTAGTCCCTGGGCATTCTGGATCTCCAAGTTCTGCAGCTCAGGAGAATAGGAGGGTTTCTCATGGAAGGAGGAAGTGGTGAGACGCAGGTCCCTAGCAAGGCATGAAGGCTGGTCAGTACTCCAGTTGACACCTATTGGACAGCAGACCCAGACACAGGAATATTCCTTGGGATTACGAGCCAATGGCAAGTGTAGGCAGGGTCCCAAGTGGGCTGATGGACAGGTTAGGCAGGACCTTCTTGACCCTAACTCCGTCTTCTCTTCTGCCTTCCATGAAATCCTGTCCTTTCAGCTTGTGTGATAAGCCAATACCTTCTCTTTTCCACCACAAGTATGGCTGCTGCCCTTGTAATCCACATCTCTGTGGATATGCTGCTGCTGTGAATGTCCCACAACTGGAGTCCCACAGCACATGTGCTTCCCCTCCACGTCCTCCTCCTGCTTTTCCTCCTCTACCTTTCTTGTCCTTCTTTCTCTTTTCTTTCTTTTTTTTTTCTGAGACAGGATTTATCCATGTAGCCTTGGCTCTCCTGAACTCACTTTGTAGACCAGGCTGGCCTCTAACTCACAGAGATCCACCTACCTGTACCTCCCCAAGTGCTGGGAGTACAGCCTCTGTGCCCAGCTTTCTCTTTCCCTTTTAGACAGGACCTCACTACATAGCTCAGGTTGGCCTTGAACTTGAGATCTTCCTGCTTCAGCCTTCCAAATGGGAGTTGGCCACAGAACTTGCTGTGGGATGTTGAAGGGGCTCTCTCCCATCAGAGTGATGGCACCATGTTTGTCAATCAGAGACTGGACCCTTTAGTTCCAGCCTCTGTCTTCCTTCCCTGGTGGGAGTTATGTCCAAGGAAAAGATGCTCTACCTGGATTCTCTTGGGGCTTGCCTCATTCAATCATTCATTTACTCAGCAAACACAAGCCCAGGCCCCAGTGTCAAGGTGAGTATACTGCCTATTTGCATGTTGTCTGATTAAGGTTCCTTCCCTCCTTCTCTCCCCATCTCCTCTCTCAGTTCCAAGGACAAACATCAAAAGGAACAGAAGTGCTTCTTGCAAAAGAGAGATCCCAAAGTCATCTATACCCTACAGAACTACCAAGAGCAGAGGTGAGGTTTGCTGCGCCAGGCCCCAGAGTCTGTGATTCTAGCTGGTGAGGGTGACACATAGCTCTTGATTCTGTGCTGGGGACATTGGCTGCCAGGGGCTGCCAGTTTTGCAATGTGCAGGTGCTTGGGGTCCTGGGATCTGAGGGTTCCTTGCTATGAAGTGGTACTCTGCAACTCCCCAAGGGATGTGGGCTGTCCTTTATGCCCCTGAAGACTGGAATGGCATAAAGCCATCTGGCCATGCTCCTAATGTTCTCAGCCTGTTGCTCTTCAGAGCAGTGACATGCTGGGAAGACAGTAAAATGGTAGTCCTGCCTCTCCTCCTGTCCTCCTGAGGTAGTTTTCTGCTTTGCTGCCCTTCCGGGTAACCTTGGAAGAGCGTGTGCTTTCCTGATTTGGGATCCAGGATTGTAGGTGAAAGCATGCTTGGTAGGGCCTATATCTTTGTGGTACTGTGAGCTGCTTGCAAGTGCTTCACCCTGACCTATGTGGCTGTCAATTTTATGGCAAGTCCTCAAGGGATCTAGTTAGTGACCTCTGGGTGGCAGGCTTCTATTTAGGGGAGCCCATTTCCTGAGCTGGGATCCTTATAGATACCCACACTCCTAGCCAGAGTGCTGCCTCTACAACCTGTGGAGCAGAAGCAAAGGGGTCCCTCCATTTAGATGGATCTCTGAACCCCAAAGAAAGGCAAGGTGTGTTTTGAGATTGTTGGGAGGGAGGCAGGCACAGTCTAGAATGTTTCTGAGGTATGCTGGGAATGAGGTAGGTTGGCTCCCATTCTATAGATGTGGAAACTGAGGCCCAGGGTGGCTTGGCAGCCTGCCCAGGGCCACACAGGTAAAGATCTGGGCCAGACCCTGACCTGTCTAGCTCTAGACCTGTGCTCCCTATTAGAGAGCCAGGTATCTCCTAAGACAATGCCTGAGCCCTTGTCAGGGCCTCCTGCTTCAGCCTAGCTTTAGGTAATACCATGAAGACTTCCCAGGTCAGGAGATCCCAACCTGGTGGGGTTGAAGTCAGTTTGACAGGACTGAGCATAAAAGCCACACGGGGTCTGGGAGTACTTTTCTCAGCTGCCTTTGGTATCTCCCTGTCTCAGGTCCCCCAGTCGATGAGATCACCATTCTGGACCCACCAGCATGGGTGGTGTATGCTGTGTGTACACCTCCATGTCTGCTCAGTAGCCTGCCTTCCTTGCTCCCAAGCAAAGCTATGTCTTGTAGAATAATGAGTCTCTGCCTAGCCCACTGTGTGCTCAACAAAGGGTGCACACAAGTCTTCCAGCTGGCCAGAGGTGACACAGGTTAGGAAGAACAAACACTTCTGGAACCCAAGACTGAGAGACACTGAAACTGCAAGAAGGTTCTGGAAGGTCCCCTGAAAATGCATAAAGTGTGGCTCTCTTCTGCATCATCTCCCTCATCCCCAGCTTTCTGTTGTTTTCTTTTAATGGCTTGCTTGAAAAATGACCTGCCGTCTGCCTGACACAGGGTCAGAGGACATGCCACTGGCTGCATTCATCATCGCAGTCACTGTGTCACCCTGATGGTAGTGACCATTAGTTTCTGTCAGTGACAAAGCCACAGCTGGGCTAAGGAGAGATGAGTTTGGGTTCAGGGGTCAGAGCTACAGGACTTGGGAATTGGATGAATTAGAAATTTGCTGTAGTTAACAAAAAATTAAATCACAATAGTTATAAAATATTCATCCATCTGGGCCAAAGGAAAATGAAGCCCGATATTTAATTTTAGATTATATCACCTCGCTTTGCATTTTTTATCATAGATTAGGTTGGCCTGGAGCTTTGACAGGGCACTTGGGTACTCCATCCATTTCCACAGATTAAAAATCCTCCCATAAAAAAATTAATTGCCATTAAACTGCTCAGCAGAAGAAAAAAAATGTGCCCATCAGGACCCATTTATCGACCGGGACTCCCCTGGTGGGTTAATGGGGAGGCTGGATAGCTGTGGGACTCCCCTGGTGGGTTAATGGGGAGGCTGGATAGCTGTGGGAGAAGCCAGGGGCTGTCCTCCCTACACAGGGCCTCTGGCCCAGGGCCTGGCAGACAAAGCAGGGCCAGTTGGATGCAGTACATAAGGGCAGGATTGAGCCGCCTTCTTGGGAAGCTCAACCTCATCCCCATCCCTCCTGCACTCGAATGCCTGGTGCCTGAGGAGGCAGACCAGAAAAGAGTGTCAGATTTTTGAGGACTGCAGTTGCAGCATTGTTAGCTGCCTTGTGGGTGCTAGGATCAAAGCTCGGACTCTGGAAGAGCAGCCAGCACCTTTTATTTCCTACAATTTAGTCACTTTATATCCCAATTGCAGGCCCCTCCCTCATCTCCTCCCAATCCCACCCTCCCTTCCTCTTTCTCCCCCATCTCCTTCCCCTAGTCCATAGAAAGGGGAGCCCTCCTCCCCTACTATCTCACATATCAAGTATCATCAGGACTGCCTGGATTCTCTTTCTCTGGCAAGGTTGCCTCACCATGGGGAAGTGATCAAAGAGCAGGCAAGGACAGCCCCTGCTCCTCTTACTAGGGAACCCACATGGAGTCCCCACTTAGTCCACATGGAGATGTGATCCCACGCCTCAGGTGTGTTGCCTTGGGCAGGAGTGTGGGTAGAGTGACTGGGAACACGCCAGGTGTGTAATCTCAATTTTGCAGAGCTTGCTGGACCCAGAGTGGTATGTCTGTGCCTGTGAGAATGTGTGTGTGAAAGTGGATGTTCGTGTGCACACAGTGAGTGTGCAAAGCATGTATGTATCGTTGCCTGTGTGCACGAGTGTGTAGGCATGTATGTGAATGAGTGAGGGCACAGCTGTGAGCACGTGACTATGTGAGCTGTTATGCTAATGTGAATGAGTGTATGAGCACGTATGGGGGGCCTGTGTGTGAGCATGTGAACACATGGCTGTATGAATCTGGGTGTGAGCATTGTGGTAACACCTATAAGAAAGCTGTGAGCTTACTGTGAACTGTGGATGGGGCAGAGTGCAGAATGTTTGTCCCACCTGGTGGCCTTTAGTAGGAACTGCATGAACTATAAGTGAATGCCCTTAGAAGCAGGGGCATGGTGGGAATGTCCACGTCATCTTTGTAGGATGGACATTCTATGCTCTGCCACATCCATAGCTACAATAAGTTTCCCTCTTTCTTCCACAGGCTTCCACGGAGCATGTCAAACTGTGTGAGCCTGTGAATGTATGTGAAGCTGTGTGAAACATCATAACCTGCGAGTGTGCTTGAATGAGCCTTGTGAGCACATAGGAATGGGCGTATGAATGTAGGTGAAAGACCTGCTTCCTGTCCCTGTGACTGGGCTTGTCATGATGGCCAGTCAGTGTTGACATTGGTGGATACGATCTGATGTCATGAAGTGTAAAACCTTGAACAGTCATGTTTATTGTATGACCGTGTCTGTTAAGGGAAGCTCAGCTTTGCTGGTCATTTATTTCTGTATCATTTAGGAGGTCTAAAGTCGTCTCTGATTCTGATCCCACTGCTGTGGATATGACTATCTTCAGGGCGCATTAATCTCTCCACTAAGATGTATGGTCATGACTTTGCTGGCTGTTGTGGCCCTGGCGTGAACCCCTGGCTGAGTGACCAGCTGTAGGTGTCACCTGAGGCTGCGGCCTTGTCATTGTTCCTAGTTGAGTATGGGCTGAGTGCCTTAGCTGATGTTAAGTAGCCCACAGGGGAGCTGTTGGTGGAGAGGTTTTATCGCTACCTCTATTGAGCGGGATCCTGGAGCTTCACCATCACCCTGAGATGCACTCACTCATGCTGGCTTTGTTCCCACAGAGGTTTGGATGTGAGGGGCTTCCCTGTGGGTCCTTGCAGAGCATGCCAAGCTCTCTCCAGAAGTGGTATGAACTCTTGCCAATGGTCTGAGAGCTATGGTTCCTGCTGTGTGTTTTCTATTTAAGATTCTGAGTTGTCTGGTGTGTACGCCTGGAGAAAAGGACAAGCCCTGGTGAGGCGGCTGCTTGGCCCCCCTCCTGTCCTCTCACGGCTCCAGAGCAAGGCCCCTGCCACGGAATTAGGTACCTTATGCCTCAGCCTTGGCCTGGTCTGTTTTGCTGTGGCATTAGTGGGAGGGCATGGAGAAAACTTCTGTGCTGCCTGGGAGGGTGGTAGCTGGGTAGCCTCTCTTGGGATTTCCCTCAGAGATGGGAATTTGGGAATAATTATCTTTACAAACCTGAAGAAAGAGGCTCTTCTCAGCTATAGGAGCAGATGTACTGTTTGAGCTTTTGTGAGGCAAGCAGATGGGAATGGCCACTCCTTGGTGGACACCTGCCACCCCTCCACATGTACCTGTCAACACGTGGATCAGGTGGCTCACTCAAGCAGCACCTGCCCTCCTTGGATCGTGAGGCTGAGGCTGAGAGGGCGTTTGTGGTGCTAAGGCAGGGCCTCCTTAGTGACCCTGTGATGGCCCCTTAATGCAGGACCAGGTCTGTTCTTTCCTCCAGCTCACAGATGCCAGTTCTCCTTCATTGCCTGTCTTTGCAGGCTCTAACAAGAAAGCAGCACTTGTTGAGGACTCCCCGGCCCATGCCTGGTTATCTAAGCCCACCTTTGCCAATAGCGACCAGCACAGACCCAGCCATGATCAGTCAGCAACTATCCAAGGTGCCATGAAGGTCTTACAAGACCTGCGCCAGCAAATCCAGGCTGGTCTGGAGCTTTCCAGGCACGCCAGGATGGCAAGGAAGCTCTCACCATCAAAACCAAAGCCACAGAACCTGGCAGAGAAGAAGCAGCAGGGACCTCAAACCACCCGGGACCTGCACGGCTCCCCAAAGAGTCCTTGGACTGTGACAGAACGGGAAGGCTTTTCCTTGGACAGGGCAAGGAACTTACACGGCCAGCAACACTGGAAGAAAGCCTTGACTGAGCAGAGGACCGCACAGAGACAAGACACCTCCTTCCAGAGGCCTGTGAACACTCCAGAAATGCCAAGTTCCTTCTCACAGCGGCCCTGGAGTACCCTGGCTTGGCAGACCTATCCACAGACAGCCCGGGAAGCTCAGGGGCAGGACATCCCATTCCAGAGGCCTGGGAGCACTCCAGAAACACCAAGTTCCTTCTCACAGCAGCCCTGGAGTGCCCTGGCTCGGCAGACCTATCCACAGAAGCCCCGGGAAGCCCAGAGGCAGGACATTCCCTTCCAGAGGTCTGGGATTCCCCTTAAAAAAGCAAGCCCCTTCTCACAGCGACCCTGGAGTGCTCTGGCTGGCCAGGCTTGTTCACAGAGGACTTCTACAGCTCATAAAGACTGGGAGGTTTCTGAGCCCAGTCCACGGAGCTCTCTGGCTAGGCCACATCCTGCTCCCCAGCAGCCCTTGAGTAGTTCTTTTGTGCAGAGGTCCAGTCCCTACAGCAAGGGAGAAAGCGCTGTTCCGCCTCTTTCAAAAGTCAAAGCAGCTTGGCCAGAGCCTACCCAGGCCTTCCCTCAGAGCAAACCAGCAAAGGAGCAGGACACACGGGAGGCCTCACCCTGTGTAAGGCCATGGGTGTCTCTGCGTCAGTCACATAGCTTTGAGTCTTTGCAGAACTTTATTCATCAGAAGGCCCAGGCTGAATGGCAGCAGGCCAGGGAGCAGAAGGCCTTGGCTGCACACACACTGGAGCTGCGGAACCAGAGGCTGCAGGAGGTATACCGGAAGCAGCAAGAGGCCATCCTTGGCAAGACCATCCCTGTGGTTTCCCAGAAGAGCCATGGCATTGTCACCTTTGTTCCCAGTACCATACAGTCTGGGGTATGTGCTGGGTGCGATCCTTCAAGCCCCTGAGCCTGAGGCTCTTGCTACCCCTGGCTGCCTACTGCCCACCAAGAGGTGGGTGGCTGGGTGCCAGTGGGTCTAGGGGATGCCTAGGGGTTGAGATGGCATTGGCTCTGGACAGCTTGCAGGCATTTACCTGAGATAGAGACCATGCCAGGAGAAGAGGCTAGGCACGGGGCACCCTTGTCCCTGGCTGGGGTGGTAGCGTGCTAAACTTGGTTCCTCTTTGGCATTTTGGGGGGAGTTCCTGCACACTGTCTGCATAGGTAGACAAGGCTAGAAGAACCCATTTGACTCTTCACCCCTAATTCTTTGAGTCTAGCCTGAAGTGCCTGGTAGGGGTGGGAGCCCAGCTCTGACCTAAAATGAGGGGTCCTATGTGTTCTCTCTGCTTTAGGGCCTGGAAGCCCCTGAAAGCCTGGGAGCAACACCATTGCAGAAGTGGAGCAAAGTAACATCTGGCATGGTGCTTGGGGACCAGGAGGCTCCAGACAGGTGGGTGGGGAGGGCAGGGATGTTCTCCCTGGGCAAAAATACAGGGAGCTCAGAGCGGAAGAGGGGAGGATGAACTCTGAGGGTTCTCTGACATTGTCCATGGCAGTGTGGCTCCTCGGGGGAGTGTTTTACAGAGCAGAGACACTACTGTGTTTTGCTGAGGTGAGAAAGTCACTGGGAATATAAACAGCCCATTTGTGTATATGTGTGTGCACGCATATGTGTGTACTTTGTGTGTATACAGTTTTACATGTTTGTCCCAGGGGTTGACCTCAGATACTGGTTCGCAGGAGCTCTCCACCTTGGGTATTTGTGACAGGGTCTCTCACTGGGACCTGTGGCTTGCTGATTAGGGTGGCAGGCTGGGTAGTGAGCTCCAGGAATTCTCCTGCCTCTGCTTCCCTAGTGCTGGGATTATAAATATGCACCAGCACATTTGACTTTTTTTTTTTTTAAATGTGGATTCTGGGGATTAAATCCATGCTTATATGGCAGACATGTGACTGAGCTCTCTCCAGATCAAGTTGGTTTTCATATATAAATTTATTTAGTATTAGTAAATGTGTATGGAGGTGGAGCATATGCCACTTGGTGAAGCTGGTTCTCTCCTGCCACCTTCATGTGGATTCCAGGGATAGAATTCAGGTTGCCAGGTTTATGTAGCAAGAGCCTTTACCCACTGAGACACCCTGTCTGCTTCTAACCTGCTTTTAAATGTGCACGATGGGGGCATGGTGTGCAAATGTCACCTGTGTCTGCCTCCAGCTCTGCTATAGGAGACCCACACTGTAAGCTGCCACCATCCCTGATCTCCCACCCAGCCCCCAGCCCTCAGACACTACCTGTCAATGGTATACTGAGAATACAGGCCTGGTTTCTCTCACTTGGTTTCTCTCTTGGGCTCACTGTAGGGAAGCTGTGACAGGACTTCTTTTGAAGCCTGCCAGTCACCAGGGTCTTTTCACATTTCCTTTACCCATTGCTGTGAACTCGGGTTATGCCTACTTTCAGCTACTCAAAACAATAGGCTCATGGGAATGGGTGTGCTTGTTTGAACACCTGCCTTTCTTTCTCCTGTTTGTGCCACACAATAGTCCAGAGCAACACAATCCTAAAGCTGAAATGCCCGAGGGGGGGTCCAACACTGAAGATTACAGCTTTGAAATATTTCAATTCTGAAAACACACCAAAATTTAATTTATTTAAGAGGTGTATTGCAGCTGAGCATGGTGATGCTCGCCTGTAACCTCATCACTCTGGGAGGCAGAGGCAGGCAGAGCTCTGTTAGCTTGAGGCCAGCCTGATCTACAAAGGGAGTCCAGGACAGCCAAGGCTACACAGAGAAACCCTGTCTTGAAAAATCAAGAGTGAGAGAGAGAGAGAGAGAGAGAGAGAGAGAGAGAGAGAGTGCTACGTTGCCATTTTTAAAGTGAGAATTACTTGAGAGACATAAACATATAGCAGAACATTTCAGAGGCCGCCTTATATAATAAAATAGATAAAATTCAGAACATACACATACAATAAAATAAATAGGTAAAGTGAAAAAGCAGATCACAGGCACACAGGACCCTCGCATTGAATACATGAGCTATGAGCAGATGGACCACACTCAGGAGACAGGGCGCTGTGGTTGGACACCCAGCTTTCTCACCTCAGTGAGTGGGTAAGGGGTAAACAGTACTCTACAGAGAGAGGTCACCCAAAGAGTGGGTTCATCAAGTGAGTGTAGAGAAAGGACATCTCACAGGCTTCAGGGTTCAGGGGGGCTTCAGGGTTTTTTGGGTGCACAAAAATCTGTGTATGAGTGCTCTTTTCCCCGAGCCATACCAGCAAAAAGTGCCAAGAAGTGATTAATTAGAACTATCAAAGTCTTTGTGCAATTTACACCCCCAGGCCTCTTGAGGATGTGAATGGAATGGAGATGAAATGGAAAGGAAAGAGAGCACTGACGAGTCAAATGTGGGGAAAGAATTACAAACTATAATAAAACAAAGCTGGATGCGAAGGGTCTGTGACTGAGGGCAAACAGACCTCGGGGTGGACTATGGACAGTGCGGACAGTCTTGGAGAGATGATGTGTCCTGTTCTTGGCCTGTGTTCTGAAGTCTTGAGTCATGGCTGGGAGGCTGCTGTTTTTCTGTTATGGCCTCACCTCTTAGGGACCATGTTCCCATTCATTTCCTCTGAGGGTCTCCCCACCTCTTCCACTGAGGACCACATCCTGGACTTTGGAGAACCCCTTGCAGGCACAAATATGTCCCCAGGTTTCTAGGCATTCTTCCTTCAGGATGCAGGGGCCGAGGCCATACAGAGAGCCAGTGAGTCCCAGCCACAAAGCTGGGCTTGGCACCCTCTCATACAGGCTTTCTTCCTGTGTGAGAACTGAGGTTTTCAGGACTTCAGGTTACAGGGGTTTTGTTTCAACATTCACAATTTTAATATTTCAGAGTCAGGATTTCATAGACTTGAAGGAATTTTATAGACTCTTTCAAGGTTTCAACATTTGGGATTCTGATTGGCACTGAGTACCTGAGAGAGGACTTGACTTGGGTGTCTCTAGCTCCTAATTCATTACCTCCTGTCCCTGGAGCCCCACATACTCCCAGAAAGGCTGGGAACATATGCCCAGCAAGGGGACACGGAGGCCCACTTCAGGGGGATGTGTGGTGTTGGCGTGCGCTGTGTTTCTCTATGGAGTTCTTTGCCAGGTGCTTGCTGCCGTGCCTTCACTGCTCTCCACCCCCACCAGCAGGGTTTGAGGACTGATTTCTCTACATGCCCTTCTTTCCTTCCTTTTCTCCTTCCTTCACTCTCAACCCATTTCCTCACCACTAAAACAGGACAGCTCTTCCCTTCCTCCACCACTGGGTCTTGCCAGCAGGGCCACTCCCTAGCCTGGCTTCTTTCTGGCCACCTGCTAAGGTACTCACGACCAGCACAGGAAGATGACGGAGGCAGAAAGCTGGGACTGGCATCACCTCTCAGGAGGTTGCTTCCAGAAATGCCCTGCCCTAGCCTCTCTGGGGATGTTCCTGAGTATGTTTTTGGCATTGGTGTTGGGAGGAACTTGGATCTGACCTCCTTGGTACCTGCTCCTACCCCTCTCTATAAATACCTTTAGCCCTATAGGAGATGGACATTCCCTCTCCTCCTCTTCCTCCTGACTCCTTTCCCCAACTCCCTCCGTTATCCTGCCTACTCTTCCTGATTGTGTCCTGAGAGTTCATATCTGAAGGACAACCTAGGGTGCCTGTATCTGTGAACTTCTAAAGCAGCCCCTAGTTCCAAATGGAGGATGACTCGGGTCCAACCAGTACCACACCCATGGGTAGCCCTCCATAGCCCGACTGGCTCTTCTAGCTCCCTCCAGTGCGAGCAAGGGTGTCCCCGTCCCTGTGGGAAGCTTTAGAGCTGTCTCCCTTTACTGAATCCTAGCCCCTTTTTATTCCCACTTTATAAAACTATGCTAAAATGCACATAACATTTACAACGATAACCATTTTTTTAAAATCCTCAGCCCATCTGGATTTTGTTTTAAGTTTTTGCTTAACTGACACATAAAAACATGGAAATTGTGCACATGGGTAGATGGCACCATGTGGTGCTTCAATATGTGCGCACATGCATGACATTCAAATTAGGTTAAGTGCATCCATACCCAAACATTTATCATTTCTGTATGATAAAACACATTCAACACCCTTTTTTTTAATTTTAAGTTTTTGGTGTTTCACAACACGTTATTATTAGGGGTGGTTAAAATGACTCACTATAGCTCACCTGTGTCTCACACCTCCTCCTCTTGTCTTCTGTGATGGGAATTGAACCCAGAGCTTTAAGCATGCCATACAAGCCTTCTACTCTTGAGCTACATCCCTAGCTTTTGTTTGTTTATTTATGACAGGATCTAACTATGCCCCAGCTGGCCTCAAACTCACAAAGACCTCTTACCTGAGTTCTGGGATTAAAGGTATTTACCTCCTTCTGGCCTTAAGAAACAATAACAAAGCAACCCCCGCCTTACTTTGAAACAGGGTTGCCCGCTAAGTTGCTGGTAGACATTGTGCTCTTCCTGCCTCAGCCTCCTAAAAAACTGGTTTTATCAGGCCTATACCACCATCTAGCTTCGTTGTTTGGTTGGTTAGGTTTTTACTGCTATTTGTTCGGAGACAGGGTCTCATTGTATAGACCAGGCTGGCCTAGAACTCAGAGATAGACCTGCCTCTGCTTCCCAAGCGCTAGGTGGGACTAAAGGCATGCAACCCCATGCCAGGCATTTGTCCTGTTTTTTAAGTGAGGGTCTCGCTCTGTAGTTTTAAATTCGAAGTCCTCCCACGTCAGCCTCCCGAATGCTGAGCGTGCAGACATATACCACCATGCCTGGCGTGATGTGTTTGGGTGCATGGCCAGTGGCATCAGTTCACGGTGCTGGGCAGTCATCCTCACCATCCACCCTCAGAACGTCCTTCTCTTCCTGAATGGATTCTCTGGCTCCATGGACACAAGCCAGAAGCCCCTGCCAGTCCCTGGCATCGCCATCTATTTGTCTGTCAGTCTCTCTGGATCTAATGGCTTAGGTAAACTCACCCATGTGGAATTCTTTTCACCTTGACCTTTGGTCACTGGTGTCTCTGAGGTTCATCGCTGGTGCAGCAGGTACCGGTCTCTTCATGCTTACAGCTGAGAAGGGTCCCATTGTGTGGATGCACCGCCTCATGGTGCTGATTCGTCATGTGTTCATGGAGACTGTTTTGTGTGTGCCGTTTTTGGTTTTGTCTTGTCTGTGGCTGTGAGCATGGTGTGATGTCTGCAAACATCTGTTCACACCCCTGCTTACAATACTTTTAACCGGAAGAAGCCTTGCTGGAGCATGTGGTAACTTGGTGTTTAGTATTTGAGGACTCACTGGACTGTTTCCCAGGCACTGCGGTATCTGACATTCCTGCCAGCATGTTTCTCCATGCCACACTCCGTCCCTATTCTGTTGAGCTGTGCATGGTCTGATATATGATATCACCCTGACGTCTGGTCCGTGGTCAATCCTGACTCTGTCACAGGTGTCCTTGTTGCCTCTCCTTCCCTCAACATGTGTGTTCTGCACACCCTGTTGAACACTGTTGCTGAGCTGAGCGTCCTACCGCTCCTCTCTCCCTGCAGCTTCTGTCTGTGTTTGAATAAGCCGTGGAATCGTGCTGAGACCCAGGACACTGGACGCCCCCAGGAAGGCGTGAGTGACGCCCCTCTGGTACTATCTACTACTTTCTCCCCTGACCTCACGAAGCTCTGCTGGGGTGGGGGTGGGGTGAAAGAGTTGTGCATCTGCCTGGACTCCCACTGAGCATTTGGGCCCATCGGGCCTCCTGCACTTGCAGTATAAGCAGGCCCGGCTGCAGGCACTGGAGACCATGGCTGAGGTCCTCAAGGAGCGCATTGACATCCTAACCACGAAGTTGCACAAGTCAACACCACAGGACACAGCTGAAGACCTGTCCTCAGACCTGCTGCCCTTGGACCCCAGCATGACACCTGCCACCCCCACACTCACTCCTCCCTCTTGCCTTGGAACCTTAATGTCTACAGGGGGTAGAGAAGCTCCCCAGGCCAAACCCCTTCTCCCCAGCACCTACTTCCAGGATGGTAAGATGCTGTCATGGAGCCCCGACTGGGAGACGCAGAGCCCAAACCTGGGGACTCATATTGAGAGCCAGCCCCAAGGTGGGGCTGGGCAGTGAGTGTCATGCCTGATGGGTAACCCTCAGGCTAGGAGCAACAGAGCCCCATTCCATTTCCTGCCTGGAGAGCAGGATGGGAATTGCCTAGACAATGAGAGTAGGGACAAGAGCTGATGTTCCCTGAGTGACAAACAGCATAGGCCATAGCTGTCTCATCCCATGCTGGGGGAGGGAGGAGGCTCTCCCCAAAGCCTGTTGCCTACCTGTCCTATCTCCCCAAGGGGCAAGAAGGCCATCAAGACCTCCGTGCTCTGCAAGTCCTGTGTCTAGCACCCCTGCCTCAGTATCTCAGGCCATCCCTCACACTCAGCCTTGTCCTGCTGGCTCAAGTCATGGGGCCCTTTCCAGGAGTACCATAGAGGAGAGACACTGGGATCTGGAGAAGAAGCTGCAGAGAGAAATGGCCGCCCTCCAGGCCCTTGGTGCCTGCATGAGGAGGTGAGTCCGGTTTCCTTGCTATGGCCATTAGATCTGCCCCTCAGTCCTCTGTGGAGGATCCTCATGTTAGTCCAGGGGCTACAGCCAAGATTCTGGGTGCATCAGGCCAGGTGGGGAGTGACACAGCTCCCCAGATGTGCCATAGGGTGTGCTGCCTCCAACACTGGCCCACATCACACATCTGGTTTACCTCTGGCTTGAACCCATCACTGGAAAGGGAGACATACTTACCAACAGGCAAGTATGTCTTTGTGCCAGCCCACAGGCCTTGGGAGACCCTCTTGTCTTAGCTTTTCCTCATTGGTTGCTAGCAAGCTGAGTGTATCTGAGGTCTTTGACACAGGATTCATCAGCCTGTTCGGGGTCATTTTCCCACGTTTGATTTCTCAGGATTTATCCTTGTACCTTCTGCCCTGGCCTTGGCCTTTTCTGATGCAGTC
Source organism: Meriones unguiculatus (assembly GCF_030254825.1). Lineage (NCBI taxonomy): Eukaryota > Metazoa > Chordata > Mammalia > Rodentia > Muridae > Meriones > Meriones unguiculatus. The sequence goes on along the minus strand of NC_083356.1, from coordinate 68,887,366 downwards.
CATCCACACAGGTGCTCAGGATGTTCCTTCTGTAGTTTTTATGACCCTTGCTGTGCTCTCACACCCATCTTATCCTGTTCCTTCCTGCTCTTAAAATAACCCATCCTGTCCCACCTCACCCAGTCCTTAGTGGCCCCCACTGAATCCCAGGGCCTGGGAGGCTTTTGTACTGTAGGAACTCCACAGTTGACCCTCAGCAGGTGCCAACAGAAAGCTAAGGGTTTCCTCTGTCTGCCCCTGTGGTTTCTGTTCTTTCTAGGACCTGGGAGTATATTTGGTTAACCCTCCTGAAAATTTCCTCTGCCTCCCAAAGCATCTCCCTTCACCTGCCTACTGTTCTCTCACCTGGGCCTTGTCGGGGGCTCCCTCCAGCAATAGAAGCTGTGTGGTGCTCAAGGCCCCCACCTCGGGCCTCCTTTCTGGGATTCTTTGTGCTACCCACCAGAGGGACCAACCCACGTCTCTGTCACTATGCTGTCCTTAGACTGCAGCACCCGAGGCAGGTGATTCCAGCCTGAAGAGCCTTTTCACAGAGTTGTGGGTGTGCATTCTGGAGGAGGCTGGAAGGTCACTGCCATGGAGGCTTAGCTGGTCCCGTGTCTACGCTTGATAGAGGTCACCAGGTTAGCCTCTGACCTCAGTTTGGTCCCCAGGTGCAGGGGCCATGTTATACTGCTAACCACAGTTTTTACTTGGCAACTGGTTAGTTAGCTTAGAAGATAGTTCCTCTCATACAAGGAGAAGCTATGCACGTCCAGGGGTGAGAGCAGATGCCATGGACTCAGAGCAGGGGAATAAGCTGTGAAGGAGGCTGTGGTTATTGTGGTTGTGGTGTAGAAGCCAAAGGGTGGCTGCTTCTTCACTTCTGGCCCAACCCTGGGAGAGGGCCTAGATGTCAAATCTCAGCAAGCTCATACTTCTTCCCTTTCCCAGCACATCCACCTACAGCAGAAGGCAATGTGACCTCCCCAACCCCTGCCTCTGTACCTCCTGGAGCTAGGACATTTCTTTCCAGATGCCTCCCCACTAGGAAACCTACCCCTCCTCTAATGAACTTGACCTTAGAAGGTGATGGGTTTGTTGTTTCCTGGACAGGGAGGCCTGTGCCTTCATTGACTTATAATGGCCAGTAGGGGGAAGCATTGTGCTGAGATTTTCCTCTGCTACTGAGCCAACCCCATTCCAGCATGGACTGTTCCAGAATTTTCAGAGGTTTAATTTCGGTATCCCAGGCTCCTAGATGGACAGGTTAGGTGACCCCAACAGCTCAGACCCAGGCGCATAAGGCCCTGGTGCCAAGATTCCTGGTACAAAGCTGTAGGGGTTGTGGCCTGACTTCTCCTCCAGGGGTGTTCAACTTGTTGGAATTTCTTGCCCGCTTTATCATCTACAGAGTTCATACTATGCACCCCCAATAGAGTTTTTAAAATTCCAAAGTACATTCGGTTTGTGTTGGGTGTATTCTTAAGCTATCCTGGGGCATGTGTCATGTGTGAGCTGCAGGTTGGACACACCTGTGCCATCTTTCCACTGTGTTCCCGCCCCAGATGAACACACTGTGTGGGTCACAGGGCTCTACAGGACAGTACTAGCCCAGTAGTCCAAGAGAGACCAGAAGAGGCAGAAATAATGCTCAGAACCTTTCCCCAGAAAGGTGGGGGCTCTGGGAGAGTAGGGAGAAGGCTTGCTAGTCCCATTAGGTGGCCAGGTGGCCCTGCTGGTTTACTTCTGCGGGTCTTTTCCAGGCCTGTGGTTTTTCCTTCAATTCCCCTCAGGTGCACATCTAAGGTCTGGACCTCTTGGACTGAGTCTGGGTGGGATCCTCTCCTCCACTCCACAGGCACTTGGTGATGGGTGATCCCAGCCTGTCACCATCTTCTCACAGCTGAGGCCACTAGGAGTTCTAGCCAGCTGTCCATAGGGCTTGACCCACCTGTCTTCACATTTAACTCCACCCCATTGTTCCTGCTTTCTGGAAACTACTTCTATGTCTATAATCCCATAGTGCCTTGCAGCCTTAATGTATGTCCATATGCTCAGACAGACCTTTACTCCAGGCAGGGGCTGGGTGTGATCATACCATATTCTAGCCCTGCACAGTACTCAAGCTGAAAAAGGCTCTCTCTCTGTGGACCTAAAGACACAGGATTGGATAATATATTTGGTGATTCAGGTGGAGTCCAGGTCACTATGTGCCAGGACAGATGGTGCCTAGGGAAGACAGTAGAGTGAGCCAAGGCTGTGTTTACCACCCACACCAGCCAATTTACATATTCACCCCTGTGATTCAAAGCTTCCTAATCCCTGCAGCTGCTGCACACACCTGCCCCGGGCAGCTTGCTGCCCGCTGGGGTTCTTTTGACTTGGGTAAAGGCCATAGCCTTTCCTGTCTGAGGGAGGGCAGCCACCTGAGACTGTGAAGAATAGAGAATTAGAATCCTTAGTCATGCTCTACTTCTCTTCTGATGACCAAGCCCTACATCAAAGCCCAGCAGTAGGGCAGAGCCACAGTGCTAGCCATGGGGTGGCAGTGTGAGGTGTCACCCACATAGCTTGTGGGTGGTCTTCTTAGCAGCTGACAGGGATGGCCAGGATAGCTGCCACCTACAGTTCTGGTCATGAGCTGACACTGCACACTGGCTGAACTGCTACACACACACACACACACACACACACACACACAAACACACATTCATGAATGTGTGCATGCATACACACAGTGGCCACACTTGGCTGATGGAGGCCACGGCTCCATCTTGGCCATCTTGCAAGTCATCCATATCCAAGTACCACGTGCTCATTGCTGTTCTCTGGGTCAAAGGCTTGTCCTCCGCCAGGGCTTAAGCCCTCAGTTCTGGCTGTAGACATACTGCCTGGGTCTTAGGGTATTACTGCTGAGTTAGGGTATTTGCACCCATCCTTTCCCCTGCCCCCGTTCTGATCATGACTTCACTCATCATATACTCATTGTCTTCTAGCTCACTTGGGGTGTCAGCTGCACCAGCCCCCACTTGTGGCTCCCTTTGGCAGGAGGAGATGTCAGAAGCCAAAAGGGCAGGCTTGGTAATGCCCGGGACCACCCAGAGCTGCGGTAAGGGCGAGCCTGCAGATAGGCCCTGGGCTGGCTGGTCGGGTGGCCATGGGGGCCTCCCATGGGCCTCTTCCACTGCCTAGCTCAAGCTTGGTCTTGCAGGGTAGAGACCTTTTTCTATGTGGATGGCAGACACATCTCAGTATTAAAGTGTTTTGAGGCTCTCCAGCCCCCACCACCTACTCTGCTCCTTTTGTGGCTGTCATGATGTATATTTTTGCGGTCTCTAGAATAGCCACTCACCCTTGTTTCCTTTCTTGTGTCAGTCAGCTCTTTTCTTTAGTACTCTTGTTTAGTATTTTTCTTTAGTACTTAAGTATCCTTGTTCCTAGGTTTCAGCTAAGGAAGCTCAGGGCTGAAGAGCTGACACCTGGAAGGGTATAAGGCATTCCCCCGCTGACCACAGAAGCCACAGAGGCCTGGGGGAGCCTACCTGCCCTCAGGGTGCAGCCAGCTAGTGGTCTGTAGGCTTCAGGGAGAACCTTCCTGCCCAGTGTGACATGGAGCTGTATGCTGGATTTGAGCAAGCCTGGGACTCTGTTCACTGTGTCGTTGCTATTTGCTTATTTTCCTCAAAGAACAGGTTTTGAGTGTGATAGTAAGATATCATCCTATAAGCCCAGCACGTAGGAGGCTGAAGGAAGAGGATCACAAATTTAAAGTCAGACTGGGTAATACAGAGTTACAGGCTCGCCTGGGATACACAGCGAGTGAGACCTAACAAACAAACAACAACACAACAAATTCAAAAATAAGACCACACACACATGGGAAACAGGCAGGGCTATACAGCTCAAGTGTAGAGTGCTTGCCTAGCATGTATGAAGCCATGGGTTCAATCCCCGAAATCACATAATGAAACCAAGTCAAGCAGCAATAAGAAAAATGATCATGCCTGGCTTTGAGAAACATAAAGAGTAAATGTGGCCCTTAGCATTGCCCAGATCCCCCAACCACACAGAGAAGGCCTATGGCATCAGAGCCTGAAAAGGCCTGGGCTTTTTCAGTGGGTAGGGGATGCCTCAGACGAGGCTCAGAGCCATGGGCATGGCTGGCAGGTGTGAGTCAGCTCTTTCGTGAACTTACAGAGAAGTATGTGTATGTGTGGTGAGGGGCTGTCTGCTGTGTGAGAACCAGCAGGTGGAGGCTCTGCCCGACTCTCTCCACTTAGAATAGGATATCTGGGGCTTCAGGCAAGGCTGCCAGCTCTCCCCAGGCTCCGGGGCTACAACAAACATCAGTGGTCCGTGAGCTTATTGCTCCTTGCCACTTGCTATCATAACTGACATTGATCACAGATTAAGCCCTACTCCAGCAAATTTTTCATTTTAGGGCAGGAGATGGCAGGTGAGAATTCTGAGCCAGGATGGGCAAAAATCGTATGTGTGGCAATTGTCAGCCAGCAAAGGCTCTGGCTGATTTTTTTAGTTACTTGTTTCTGTGACAAAGTACCCCACTAGAATTAAGCCTAAGGAAGAAGAGGTTATTTGTGCTCACACTTCAAAGGGAGAGACTATCGTAGTGGAAAGACAGGGCAGCAGGAGCTTGCGGAAGCTGGTCACGTTGCCTTGGCTGCCAGAAAGCAGGGAGTCACGGATGCTGGTGCTCCATCCAGGACCTGAGCCCATGCGATGCTATGACCCAGGGTCAAGGCGGGTGGTCTTACCGCAGCAAGCCTACTCTAGATAAACGCCCAGAGGCTTGTCTCCCAGCTGATTCCAGAGCCTGCCTAGTCGGCAATATTAACATTGCATGTATCTCCAGCCTGTTTCTGAGCAGCTGCTATAACAGCCTGAACTTATGACAAACAGATTTGTGGGCTCACGGTTCAGAAGATGGGAAGTTTGAGAGTACTGCCAAGGGCCTCTTACTATCCCATCACATAGCAGAAGGCCACGCCCTCCCGTTTGTTCTGTTTTCTATTGAGCCAGGCCTTTTGAGGCTGGACTCTTTTTAACCCACTTCTGATTCTCCTTCCTCTGTTTCCCAAGAGATGGCTTACAGGTGTGTGCCACCAGATCCAGTTTATGGAGTGCTGGAGATGGAACTTAAGGCAAGAGCCAATGTGCTACACCCATAACCCAGCCCTCCCCTTTATGATAAGTCCATTCCTGGCTTTAGTGGCCCAATCACCATTTACAAGCCTTACCTCCTAACCCTGTTACATGATTATTAAATCTACATAAATTTGAGAAGGAAAGTTTAAGCCAGGGCAAAGCCCTGAAGGTGTAGTCCAGAGAGTCAGTGAGATTTCTAGAATACCGCTGGGCTCTGCCCACTCCTGTCTAGGCTTATGTACACTCTTCCTCCAGACTGACTGAATGGAGTTTGCTGTTGTGAGAGAGTCAAGAGCAATTCCTGATCACAACAGGATGACCATTTCATCCAAGCGTCTGGCCCTTTCCTTACAAGTGTCTTATCCCTCAGCCTCATTTGCCATTCTCTCAAATGCTAGTAAGTCACAGGGACAGCAAATGAGAATGAAGCTCTCAATGCCAGCTATTAGTAGTACAAGCAACATTGTTTAGTGGAACTTTCTGGACTTCAACACCTAGATATCTCTGCTCAGTAGGATGTTTGTTGCTGAGGGATAGTGTAGCTGTCAGACACGTATGGCTGTCAAGACTTCGAACTGTAGTCAGTGTGATGATGTGAAGTAGATGTTAGCGTGTGTGTGTTTGTGTGTGTAGAGGCCAGAAAATAACCTTGAGTTGCAGTCCTCAGACACCCCACCTTGTGTTTTGAGACAGAGTCTCTCAGCGGCTGGAACTCACCACACAGGCTAGACTGGGCTGTCTGGAGAGCCCAGGCTTTGCTTTTCTCCCCTCTGAAACATTGGGGTTACATGTGCACCCCACCACACCTAGCTTTGTTGCTGCTGTTTGTTTGTTTGTGGAAACAGAGGGTTTCTCCTGGCTGTCCTGAAACTCACTCTTTAGACCAGGCTGGTCTCTAATTCAGAGATCTGCCTGTCTCTGCCTCTCAAGTACTGGTATTAAATGTTTGTATCACCACTTCCCAGCTAGCTTTTTTAAAAAGATTTCTTTACTCTATCTTATGTGTATGGGTATTTTGCCTGCATGCACTAATACGTACGTGCTCCTCGTGCATGCCTGGGGCGATGGATCCCCTGGAACCAGAGGAGAGCTGCCATGTGGGTGCTTGGAATTGAACCCAGGTCCTCTAGAAGTACTCTTAACCTTTGAGCCATCTCTCCAGTGCCCCGATTTTTAATACAAAGGTGTTGGGGTCAAACTTAGGTCCCCATTTTTCTCCTCTAAATGTACAAAGATAAACACCAACTGTGCCTTTTGCTGCTTTTCTGAAAGCAAACCTCCACTCACTCTTAGACTCTACAGGTCTCCCCTAGGGGCAGAGGAACAATGGGCTGTAATTGAGCACTCTTGCTATCATCATCATCATTATCATCATCGTCCTTCCTACCATCTCACTGGGTCCTCATTGTACGGCTTTAGGTGGTGCTGAATTCTTGGGGGGCCTCCCTAATTGCCTTTGGAGGGAGTTATGGATTAGGGTGGGCTTATTCTCTGCTGGTGGGGGAGATGTGGGAGAGCTGGGAACTGACCTGGTTTTTTTCTGGGTCACAGAATCAGTGCTCAGGGACGTACAGTCTGTAGTTCCCTGTGACTTTTTGGGGTGCTGGTGTGGGTAAGGAGACCAAGATCTGCCCGCTCAGATGCATGGCCTAGAGTTTTGGCTTCTCATCTTTAGGGTCAGTGGAAGGGTGATGGAGTCCAGGTACCTGCTCTGCCCTCAGTCTCCCACAAGTCCTCAGCTATAGAAGTGGAGCCTCTTCTCATGCAAAGAAATGGGAGTTCAGCCAACCCAAGAGTTGTGTCCAGTTAGATAGGGGGTCCCCAAGAGTACCCAAGTGCTCAGTATGTGCCCTGTGGCCATACCCTGCCACCCCCTAGTGGAAGCCTCCACAGGGCAGGGAACACCAACAGTATGTCCAGCCTGGGCTCTGGGTGGGGGTGGGGAGCATCAGAAAGAAGAGAAGCCCCTTTTGCTACCCTTCAGGACTTTGTAACCTACTGGGGACATAATCTATAATATCCAGAATTCCTAGGAGCACCCACCCTGAACTTACCTCTCTGAAGCACATACCCACCTGAGAACCATTGGCAACAACCATGGCTTCTGCCTGTCAGGCCTTGTAAGGCCATTACGGAAGCCTCACACAGGGAAGCTGTGTTCCTTCAGATGTTCTGGCTGGCCAGTGCTTTGTTCCAGGTCACCTAGAAAGTGCAGGACAGAGCTGAGAATGGGACCTGGGTCTGTTTGGTGGTTCTTGTCAACTATGCTAACTTGCTTCTGGAATGAATGGTGACCAGAGTGGGGCACAGTGAGCTTAAGGGAATACAGGCACATGGCAGCCATGGTCTCCCAGGAGCCTTCAGGGAAGGGGCCCTTCTTGAAGTGTGTGATACCAGCACAGTCCTTGTGTCATGGGCCTTCCCTCCCGGCCTCTGGCCTCAGTTTCCTTGCAGGCCAAGAAGTGCTGAGGCTCAACCAGGAGAGAGGCTCAGAGCGTACCTGCCACTCAGGTGCCCTCCTCCGTGGTCTGCAGGTCAGCAGGAACCCGAGGGGCCATGTTCTGGAGGCCTGCATGGCGGGCACCTGACCAATCTCCAGCTGAAATCCCTGAGCTTTCTCGAGTCACTGAAGGTATGTCCCACCCCATGATCCTAAGCCAGTGACAGCAGTGTCCCCTTTAGGCTCCTTCTGTGAGATTATCTGTGAGCAGCATCTGCCCCAAGGCTGAGTAGGAGGCTCCAAAACACAGAACTGGAAGGTTTAAAAGTAGTCCCCAGCCCTGTCCCTCAGCCTGGAAGCTCAGGTAGAAAGAGTAGTCGGTAGCTTAGAGGAACAGGCCCAGCCCAGGCATGGGATCTACTAAGGTGATCCTCATAACCCATTGCCAGCAAGGCACAGTTGAACTCTGGGGTGTGGGGTCTCATGACAGCTGGACCAACACAAGCAGGAGCAAGCACTGGACCTTCTGCGGCAGCAGGCAGAGCAGGAGGTCTGGGAGACGCAGATGGCACTGGATGAACTTGTCTTCAAACACCAGCTGAAGGTCGGTGGGCTGCCCCTCCTGAGGCCCCTCCTGAGGCCCCTCCTGAGGCCCCTCCTGAGGCCCCTCCTGAGGCCTTGAGTGGTGTGCTATTCCTGTCCAGTGTCCCTTCCACCCACCCGGCCTGAGGCCCCTCTAGAGTAGGCTCTGTAGCTGTGTACAGGGAGGTGTCAGCAGTCTGGGAGAGAACAGAGTCACATGGACTGGGGACATGGACTTGTTTGAAGAGACTGGATGCTTCAGCCACTTATGTCCTGGGGCATCCACATTGGGGTGCCCATGGCAGGTTCCAAAGCTGGGTCACAGGTCTTTGCCTTCCACTCATCCCAGTCTAGGACCTCTTGGGCATTGTGCAGCAGGGTCTCTTGTTGGAGCCCAGAGCTGTGATCTACAAATTCCAGTATGTCTCTCTTGCCTGATCCTGTGATCCAGCCTAGCCTGGCTGGCTGCAAAACCACCTCTCTCACTCTGCAACACCAGACTCTTCTGTCTTCACAGCAGCTGATGGAGAAAACCTCAGCCCAGCAAAGGCCGAAAAAGACGTTGAAACTGGAGCAGCAGCAGATGTGTGGTGGCCTAGAGCCGAGCACGTTCTCTCTCAACACCATGATGACTGGATTGAAGTGAGGCCAAGGCTGAGACCAGACGCCACCCCCCAGGGTTGAGGAGGGTGGGATGGCCCTTAAATTCAGGTTTCCAGTGCTGGCAATGACAGCCAATTCTGGTGGTTTTCTGACCCTTCAGATCACCACCCTCACCATATAGAGACAACACCAAGTCCTCGAAGTACCCTGGGGAGGCAAAGGCAGTTTTTGCAGGTGAGTGTCCTGGGTGACTGTGCTGGAAGGTAAGGGGTACAACAGGGGTGAGGATGGTGTTGTAGTGCCTCCCAGAGGAGCTTTTAGTCTTGGGGAGCTAGTCACACCAAGCCTGATTTGGCCAGTTTCCTGGAAAGCTGGCCCTTCTGTCCAGTTCTGGTGGCCATAAAGTACATTTGGAGACTTTTTATTATCTCTACATTCAGGCTTTTGCTAGGATGTGCAATATGCTCTGCTGTACGGCTGTTGGGTGGAACATTCTGCAATGCCAGTTAGACCAGTCAGTGCACAGAATTGCTCAAATCTACTCTGTGCTTGAGGATTTTCTGCCTTATATTTGCTATCGTTGGGGTGGGGTGAGGAAGCACACTGCTGAAATGTCATGTTGTACGCTTGCTAGAGCTCAGCAATTGAGTTAGTGCTACTACCACATAAACATTTACCATTCTAAGCCAGGCTAAAGGTGGTGGAGCCTTAATCCCAGCATTTGGGAGGCAGAGGCAGGTGGATATCTGTGAGTTCAAGGCCAGCCTTGAACTACAGAGTGAGTTCCAGGACAACTAAGCCTAGACAGACAAACCCTGTCTTGAAAACAAACAAGCAAATGACAACAACAAAAAACAGAAACAAAAAAACAACAACAAAAACATTTAGGATTCTGGTGAGCTCTTGGTGAATTGACCCTTTTGATATGTGACGCTTCTGCAGTATTTTTTTGCCTTAGGGTCTACTTGCATATAAGCTTGTTTTTGTTTTAGGTTTTTTGTTTGTTTGTTTGTTTGTTTGTTTTCTATTCTAGAATTTTAGGGTCTTCTAGCTGGCCTGGAACTCATTAGGTAACTGAAGATGACCTTAAATTTCTGACCCTCCTGCCTCTGCCTCCCAAATGCTGGGATTACAAATGTGCATACTTATGCCTGCTTTATGCTGTGAATCTGGGCTTCATGCATGCTGGTCCTTATTAGCTGAACCACATACTCTGCTTTGACATTTGTAGTCTACTCCAGCTTTTCTGTCCCTGCCTTGCTACACTCTTACTTTCTGTTTGGGTCTTTGGTTGTTGTTTTGGTTTTGTAAGACAGGGTTTGTGTGTGTGTGTGTGTGTAGCCTTGGCTATCCTGGACTTGCTTTATGGACCAGGCTGGCCTTGAACTCACAGAGATTCACCTGCCTTTACCTCCTGAGTGCTGGAACTACAGGTATGTGCCACCATGCCCTGCTATCTTTCATTCTCTCTTCCTCTTTCATTTCCTCTTTCCTCATTTTATCTGCCTCTTTTTGGGTTAAATTTGGATTTGGTTTGTTAATACAGGCTCTCACTCTGTAACCCAGTTTGGCTTAGAGCTATGTACCCAGGCTAACCTCTAACTCATAACAGCCCTTCTACTCCCTCCTCTGGAAGCTGAGACTCCCCAGCCAAGATGAAAGTTTTGAATGATTCCATCTTTGTTGTTGAACTCCAGTTCATGATAAACTATAGCTCCACAGTTTAGTGGGTGTGTTAGGCTACAGGTGATTTCTCTTTTATCTATAGCACAAAACGCTCATAGAATTTTATACTAATAAGGTAGTACTATATTTATGCTAGTGCATTAAAATATGTTTCAGTGGGGGGAGGGGCTGAAGAAAAAGCTCAGTGGTTAAGAGCACTCGATTTACTTGCAGAGGACAGCACCTACACTGAGTGACTCAACCACCTATAGCCAGTTCCGGAGCATCTGACTCCTCTGGCCTCCACCTGCACACGTGTGGACATTCCCACACAGCACACACCCAGACACATAATTTAAAATAATAAAAATACATTTAAAAGTGAATCTTAAAAATGTTTCTAAGCCTGTCATGCGTTGATTTTTTTTTTCCTGACAAATGATTCTTTTTTTTTTTTTTTTGCCTTTCTTTCTTTTTTTTTTAAGATTTCTTTATTTTACATATGAGTGCTCTATTTGTGTGTACATGTGCATGTCAGAAGAGGGCACTAGATCTTATTATAAATGTTTGTGAGCCACCATATGGTTGCTGGGAATTGAACTCAGGACCTCTGGAAGAGCAGACAGTGCTCTTAACCTCTGAGCCATCTCTCCAGCCCAAATGATTCTCTTTTATTAGTTTCAAATTATACACAGGCTTAGAGTGAGAATGTAAGCAGTTCCCAGCCACTATTTGGACATCCCTGTTTCTGTGGGAAGAACTGTATTTCTGGCTGACATCATTCCCATGTCCTTCACCTGATTTCTGACACACACATCTACCAGTAACAAAAACAAAATAAAAACTGATTATATGTTCAGGAACATCTTCATTCCATTTTTTTTGTTTCTTATATATTCTATCCTGGACATAATACTTGAGTGGACTTTAATATTTTTAATTTTTTTAAAAATAGGGTACCCTAGACCTCACTATGTAGACCAGGCTGGGCCTTCAACTCGCAGATATCTGCCTGCTTCTGATTCCTGAGTGCTAGAATTAAAGGCATGGATGCCATGCCTGGGTCTGGGTAGGCTTTTTTTTTTTTTTTAGTGTGTGTGTGTGTGTGTGTGTGTGTGTGTGTGTGTGTTACAGGGCTAGGGTTGACCCCAGGCTTCCTACAGTCTCATTCCCAGGAGTCACAGCTCCACCCATAGTGTCTTCTTCCTTACTTTGCTCCAAGTGCAAGAAACCCACTCCATCATTCCTTAATTCATTTGTAGGCACTGTGTCTGTCTGCTCTGGCTGCTTTTCTGTTTTTCATGACATTTGTAATGACACCCTCAAGTTTGCTTTATGTTCATGTGCTGGGGTCTGTTAAGAGTCTTTGATCTATGGATTTATCGATTTCTTCAGATTGGAAAACTCTCAGGTCTTATTTTTACAAATACCTTCTCTATCTTCCTTATCTCTCTTTTTCTGCAAAAATTTTAATTGTGTGTATGTTAGGCCACTTGATGCTGTGAGTTCTTTTTTCAGCAATGTATAATCTTCTATTAATCATTGTGGTTTTCATTTGAAGTGTTTTACATGTTCATTTCTGAAAGTTCTATTCAGATCTCTCCTTATGTCCTCCTTAGTTGTACTAACCCTTCCATTTTCATTTTTATTATTTTATTTTATGTATATGGGTATTTTGACTACATATATATATCTGTACCACTGTGTACATTATCTGGCATCTACAGAGGCCAAAAGAAGGCATCAGATCTCCTGGAACAGGACTTACAGACTGTTACAAGCTGCCATGTAGATGCTGGGAATCCAACCCAAGTCTTTCAGAAGAGCAGCTGGTGCTCTGAACCGCTGAGCCCTCTCTTCAGTAAAGAGTACTTTCCCTTTTAAATAGGAATACCATTATGAAAGCTTCTTTTCTATTTACACTTCATTCATTCATTCATTTATCAAGGGACCTCTGTAACATGGCACCTCTAGCAAAAATTGAGAAAAAACTCCACCCGATCAGTCCTGGGGATTAAATGCAGGTAGTCAGGCTTGGTAGCAAGCATCTTTATGGTGGAGCCACCTTGCCAGTTATGAAAAACTTGTAGCACCCATCTCTGGGCTGATTTTAGTCCCTGACTCTCCGCTCTGCTTGCTGCTGGGTGCTGTGAGTGTTACCTTGGCCTAAGATATTTTTGTTTCTATGCACCATGATTTTCTTAAAACATAGTACCATAGCCTAGCTCTCTTGAAATGTTGCCATTGTTGATCTCTTATTTCCTTTGTTTCTGTCTCTGAGCACTGTGCTGGGCTGTTGATATCAACTATCTCAAAATTGCTCTTTGATAGGTATGAGAATGTATGTAAATATGTATGTATAAAACACATTTTCAAATATGATAAGTCCAGTTCCTCTTGCCCTTTCTTGGTGGGATGTCAAAAATATCCTTTAATTATTTTTAATTAAAAAGCCTTTTCCATGAAACCCACCATAGCAAGGTGGCTGACATGGGTCAGCTGTGTGAGCAGGAAGTCTGGGCTCTGCAGTGCCCCTGCCCTGCTTGGTGCTAGACTCTAGACATCCTACCCCTCTGGCCTCAGTGTCTTCTGTGAGAGCAAGGGCTGTTATCCCAGTACAATTGTGTTTGGTCTGCTCCTGCAGGTCTTATGTCAAAGCCTCAGCTTACAAGGCCACCAGTCCCTTCCAGCATTGCCTCAAGATCCAGTGTGAAGCTCTGTGTCAGAGGTAGAGTCTTTTTTCCCCCAGACATGCTTTGTTTATCTGGCCCTCCTGTAGGAAAGGCCCCTAAGCACATGCTACTTGGTTCTCTTAGGACCCAACCAAGGCCTGCTTTCTCTCTCAGAGCCGATGCAGCAGGACCTAGCCTCCTCCCAGCTGGCTGTAGCCAAGTTCCACTCTTCAGACAGCTCTACCTACCAGGTACAAAGAATAGGGGACAGTTTTGAGGCAACATGACACTGGTGATAGGTAGTGGGTCCCCATTGACCCTGGTCTTGGGAGGGCCACCCTGCCTTCCAATCATCCATCCTTGCAGCTGGTAGCCACCCCAACCACTCCTCCTACCCTGGGTGACATCTGAGGGCCTGCATGACAGCAGGATACTTTGGGCAGGGCTTTGCACGGTCCAGCCTGCCTTGCTAAAACTCTACAGAGCATAAACATATATCCTGCCTAGCTTGGGGTGAGCATGAGGCCAGGATGAGAAGGACCCTGCCTGCCCTTTGGGAACTTACAATCAGGAAGGGGGTGCCTTGCCAAGAAAGACTGCTGGATATTCAGGAGGACTTTTTGGAGCCTGTGGCTTCTTCCTGAGAGCCAGTATCTGCTCCTGACCTTTGAGAAGTCCTAGCAGTGACAAGACTTAGTTGCTCTGCTTCTCTGCAGTGGAGCATAGAGAGACCAGAGCCAGGAACCGAAAGGTCCAGAACCTTGCACCATTTCACTATCGCAATGCTAGAGCAGAATCTGAGAGATGAAGAGTTGCATTCACAGCACCAGGCTGCAGTGCTACGACTGCGTGAGCTGGCGCTGGAGGAAAAGACCTGTGCAGAGCTGGCCTTCCTGGAGCATCAGATGGGGTGAGTGCATGCTTGTGACTGGCTCTGGTCCCCCACTCTCACCACACCTGGACACAGCCGTCCTTCTCTAAGGATCTCTAATGATCTCTAATGATCCAAGTGATAGACATTTGCCGAAAGTTATGTAAGATAGTAAAGTGTCCCAAACAAAACTAAAATAAAAAACTGCTGTTGTCCCTCTCTGTGACATCTGTAACATTTCCAGTGTGTCCCATAGTGTTGATAAGGTCTTAGGCCTTGTGTCACCACATTAACTGTGCAATACAAGAGTAGTGCAGAATGTTAGCATTCCCTTGGCCTGTCCCCAGCTAAGACCTTTAGTGTGTGTCCAACTTTTCACCATTATGAACACTGAGAGACTCTTCTTTGACATGGGATTTCCAAAACATCCTGAAGCCTGTTGGCCTTGTTGGGGCTAGCTTCAGAATGCTCCTCTATTCACAATCCAATACATGCTGGGCATGACATGCTGAGGGTGGAATAGGCCTTGGAGTCAGTGGAGAACCCCTCGCCTGGATGTGGTCTCCAGGTAGGAGACTCTGTCATCTTAAGGCCTTCATCTCCTAGGCAATGAGACAATAATAAACATGGTGGGAGGGAAGACCCCCAGGCCCAGAATCTGGTGTCTGCTCTTTGGGGGAATGTCTTAGTTAGTGGCTCTCCCTCTCTCTGAACAGACTCTCAAGGTTGCCTTTGGCTTTTTCCCTCCCCTAGGTGCTTGGGTAATGTGGGGCATGAAGCAGCACAGGCCACTCTGTGGGAAAAGCAACAACAAGTCTTCGGCAGACTTGAGAAGGAATGGGTAGGCATGAGTGAGGAATGGTCACACAGAAGTGACCCTTCAGCTCTCCCAGTGGAGGACCCAGAATACGCCTGTGCCACAGTACATTGCTGGGTCTAAATCTGGCTTAGATTCCTGCTAGTTGTGGCCTGCAAGAAGTAGCTTGGGCTGTGGGGGCTTCAGGTCCGCACTGAACAGCCAGCAGTGTCTGTTTTCCTGGTTTTGGGAGGCTTTTATAATAAAGGGATGTTACAGAGGCAGGGCAGTGGCCAATACCTGGAGAGAGAGCGGGAAGGAGAGAAGAGAGCATGAGCTGTGGCAGCTCCATGTGAGAGTCATTTGGTGCATAAGTACCCCACCTCTCCTCCTGCCTCTGGATGCTACCTCCTGACCAAACTCAGAGGAGAGCAATAGCTAAGGGGCTGAGCAGAGGGCCTGTGGAGAGGAGAGGAGGCCAGGCAGCACGGGATGCAGAGGCCCCCAGATGTCCCCTCCCTGCCCCGGTGTCGTAACTGGCATTTTCTCCTCTGGAACCTCAGAGGGACATCCAGTACCTGAAGAAGGTGTACTTGTCCCTGCACCGTGGCAGGAAGCAGCTCCTGCACCATCAGCAGTCTGTTCTCAGCGTGCAGCAGTCTGTGGCCTACCTGCGGCAGGAGCTCCAGGACAGAACCCAGCTGCTGCAGGTGGGCATCCCAGCATCTTCACCTCTGTCACTGCTGGTGGCAAGGGGCTAGGTGATTGTACAGAGGGAGGTGACCTGCTGGGGCTCCAACAGAGGTGTTCTGGGGAAGAGCCAGACTTCCAAGCTATGGCAGTTATTATAGACCAAAGTGGAAGAAAGGACCTACGGGTGAACCCAGCAGAGGGAAGGGGGAGTAAGGATCTAGTTGGAGAAGGCCCAAGGGTATCATGCAGTAACAGAGTAGCAGTCTGAGAAGTCTGCCACTCAGGCAAAACTCCAGGAGGCAGAAGGAGGCAGAAAGAGGCAGATCTCCGAGTTCAAGGCCAGGATGGTCTACAGAGTGAGTTCCAGGACAACCAGGGGCACACAGAAAAAACACATCTTGAAAAAATAAAACCAAAACATGTCTACTGTGTCAGTGGAGCTGAGTGGCATGCTACTTTCAGAGAGCTTAGTGCATGAAAGGGTGTATAGGCGAGGGTGAGGTCAACCTCAGGCGCTCTGTGCCCCATAATTCTGTAAGTAGGAGGACAGTGGTCTCAGCTTAAGGGTAGGGACAAGGATTGGATGACCTTCTCTCTGCAGTACCTGCGATAGGCCAGTCGTCAGGAGAGGGGACTCAGATGCCTGACTAGAGTTCTCTATGCTTCTGCGCAGGTTTGGGCACAAACGCTGGCTCTGTCTTTGGCAGACCTGTTAGTAGGGGTATAGGCCTGATAAGGGCAGGATGGCTTGTTCCAGCTGGTGTCCACTCCTGTGAGAGTGTGTCATCTACAATGCTGAGGCTATCCTGCAGTGGCTACTGCTTTCTGCTTTTCTGAAGAGGAGACTAGCTGAATGTGGCCACACCAGGCTTGCCCTGTGTTGTTTTTCCTAGAGTTGCAGCCCCGGAGTCAAGGCTGCCTGGAACGGGGTCTCTGAGGCAAGTCAGAAAATGAAGGAACACAGGCCTGGAAGCCCCCAAAGCCACTACCTCCAGGAAATCTCTGAGAGCTTAGAAGTTGCACAGTGAGTGCGTCAGGGTTGGAGTGAGGGGAGCTTGCCCTGGTACTTGCCACTGACAAGCCATTCATGTATTTGCCTTTACTGTGTGGTTCTATTTCACTCAGCTGATCCCAGCAAGGTCAGGGGAGGACCAGAGCTGCCATGAGCTCCAGGGAAGAGCAGACAGCAGCCACACTTACTGGCTCTGGGGTTGACAGGGCTGTGGGCATGAGGAGCTTCCTAGAGCACTTCTGTGGGGTGTGGAGAGACAGAGCACAACAGCCTGGCTTAGGGTAGCAGGCAGCATGTATGTGACCATCCAGCCTCTAGGACTACTATAGGGCTGTTCTGTGGCCAGCAGTAGCTGAATTCTCTTGAAGCCTGGCCATCAAGGCCATGGTGAGGCCCCTGCCTGAGCTTGGAGGGGTGTGAAGAGTGTCCTTTGACCACAGGAAGGAGCAGCATGGCTTTCTTCATCAGGACCTTCCTGGCTTCCTCATGCTAGACATACAGTGTTCCACCCTGCCAGGAAGCACTGTAGGGTTAGTGCGATCTGGAGGTGGCACTCACCTTGGCAGTCTCTTCTTCCTCAGGCACCCACTTGCCAGCTCTGGGGAGACTATTACCACCTAAGCCCTTAGTTCCTGGGCTCCCTTCCTCCACCTTGAGGGTGGAGGTGGGTACTGAATTAGCCACCTCTATGAAGCACCTGACTCAGGCTGGCCTGAAAGAGAGAGGGAGGATCTTCCAGAGCTCTCACCAGCCTTGGCAAGGACAGTCGCTCTATGGTGGCCTCTCTGTGTCTGTCAGCAGGGTGCAGGCTGGGTCAAGATAGCATGTCTGTTCTGGCCATGTCTGTCCTTTAGCACTTGGTGCTGGTGAAAGTACTAGGCTCTGAGGTGCTTCAGAGTCCTTCCTTTTAAACCTCTAGAGTTTTCCCAGAGGTCTAAGAGTCAGACTGGCTGGTATTCACATGTTGGGCTGGGCAACAAGGTGAAGGATCAGAGGCTCCTAGGCCCCCACCCATGCCCCAGAGCAACTGTTCCATCTGAGGTACAGGTCCCGCTTGGGAAGCTGCTGAGTGAAGAGAGACCAGGACCCTGGCCAGAAATGTCCCCAGATGTGGTTCAAGGAGGTTTAGGGACAAGGGCTGAGTGTCGTGGCCAGGGCTGGGTTCCCTGGGTGGAGCAGCTGGGTGTGCAGTCACATGTGTTCTACTGTGCGTTGTTCTGCAGCCTTTCCCCTGAGCAGAAGGAAGTGAAACCTCTCCAGATAACTTCAGTTGCAGATCAGCACCTGCATCCTCACAGGGTCAAGTGGGCAAATGACACATCTGGGACTGGAGACCCACCCATGGAGAGTGGACATGACAGCCAAGGTAGTTCAGGGCAGTGGCAATGACCAGCCAAGAATAGACAATCTGGCCCAGCCTTCCGTGGGGGCAGCATTAAGCTTAGGGTGAGACATTCCTCCATACCAGGCCTCAGGCCGGTGTGTGACCTGGACCACCCAGGCCTCCCTGCGCACTCTAAGTTGTAGGGTGCACCACCCATTGGGTTGGCCCACAGGAGGCCTTCCTTCCCCTAGCAACACCTGAGACACAGAACATGGGGTGCCACAGGGGAGCTGCTCAGACAAGCTCCTCTGCTACAAGCTCTTGGCAGGAAGAGCTGCTCAGAGCTAATCTGGTTTGCCATCTAGTGCAGGCCTGCGGCTGTCCACAGGCAGGTCAGAACAAACCTGTCAGAGAAGCAAGGCCTAGCCATGTCCCTGCTACCAGATGTGACTATTAGACTGAGCATGCTTCTTCCCTGGGATGAAGGGATTCCATTTTCTTGGTTTAATTATGTTTTTCAGGACCTGGAGAACAGCTTTGTGTATCTCTCCCTGGTCTGCTGGACTTGAACCCCCTGGACCCTAAGCATCAGAAAAACCCAGCCTTTCCTGTATGCAACCATTAGGAAGTTCCTCTCCCCAGCCATGCCTGTTTGGGGAGCATCCCTGCCATTCTGCCAGTCTATGGCTTGATCTTGGTTGGGACTCCTGGGTGGCCAGGTGCTAGCCCCTGTGGTGCTGGTGGCCCCACATCATCCTAGTCCTTGGAGTTCTTTCCCAGATAGCTCCTGCGCCTTTTGATATGTCTCTCCTTCTATCTTGTTGACACAGGCCATTAAGGAAGATGGCAGCTCAGCCTCTCAGCTGATGCCACAGGAGACCAAGGAGCTGGCTCTTCCAGGTAAGGCCTCCAGAAACACTCTGTGGGCCACCCCTGTGTGGATCTTAGCAGGAGCTTCCCCTACATCCAGTGAACCCTGTGCAGGGCTGTTGTCCAGTGCTCAAACAAGGACAGGGAAGTTCCTGGGGAAAGTTGAAGAGGACAGATGCTCATATCCGCCTGCCATGACTGCAGACTTCTCCATGGCTAGAAGACTGGCCGACTCCATTGATGGGAGATGATTTGGCTGCTCCTCTGGGGACATTAAAGAAAATACTTGGTCTGGTTGTTTCAACTGCAGCTTGGTTTTATCTAGATGTTTCCAAGAGCTTAGAAGTCAGCATCACCAGATGCACCCTCATTATCTGACACTACAGTTGTTATACATATCAAAGTGTTCACTTTCTGAACCATGCACTTGTCTCTGAGGCCTTCCTGAGGGCAGAACTCCTGATCGGCAGAGAGTAGCAGAGTCCGCTTCCCCTTCTGGGGGTTGCCGTGGGGCTGACAATGAAAGATTGGCATGGCATGGCTGCCTCTCAGAGAATTGATTCCACCTCTGAGTTCTTCACCCCTGGGTACCAGCCGCTGGGTTCAGAAGCTTCACCACTCCACCCCCTGCTCAGCACCTACCCTTAGACACAGGAGGATGCCAAGTGTTGCCAGATTGTGCTGGACCAAGGCACTGTTTGCATCTGGAGCCTGGAAGAGTGAATTCCAAGTCACCTAGGATAGGAAGAAGCTAGATCTTCCCAGTGCATTGGGATTATCCAAGAGAGATAGGACAGACTGAATTCTCTAGGGGTCCAAAGGTGGTGGCGAGCAGGACCTTCCTATGACCTCCTCTTCTGCTAGAGTCATACCTCTGTTGACCATTGTTCAGGGCTCTGTGGAAATTTGTTCAGCCTGATGCCCCTCACCACTGATGTTGGTCTCTTTGGCCCTGTGTGGCCACTAGGTGCCATATGCTAAAGCCAGCCAGTGCCTACCCCACACCACTCGCAGGGACCCTTGTCGCTTGAGGTGGGCACGCTTATTACCCACCCACAGATGAAGAGACTGGGGCCAAGAACTAAAACACCTGGAACATCACGTGATGGTGGAGTTCATTAGTGACGGTGCAGGATGTGCCCGTCTGACCCAGTGCTAGCTGCCTCCCAGTCAGAAGACAGCACCTGCAAGGTTCTCGGGGACACCCCAGCGTGGCCATTAGAGAAGCCCACCGCCGTGATAAGAGCTTTAAATAGCATAGCTCTGGTCTCATAGGCCAGTGGCCCTGGGCCTCAGGGTCCCAACAGTCTACCAGGGGCCAGACAGGACTTGGGTCCAGGAATGTGGAGGTATAACCTGGGGAGGTTCAGCTGTGTCCTGCTTTGTGCCCTCTTGGCTGGTCTTTCAGCTTGCCTCGGAAAGATCCTGCCATGCCCAGGGCCTACCCTTGCCTGAGTGCCCAATGCTCTGCCTTGTGCTAGAGGACCTCAGCACAGTGCTGACACAGGGAAAGGGACAGCTCTGGCAAGGGTTCAGCCACTTGTGGGAGATTCCCCAAAGGAGGAGAAGAAGGCTATATGGTTTTGTTTGTTTTCTGAGGCAGAGTCTCACTATGTAAATAGGTGATTCGATTACCTCTGCCTCCCAGGTGTTACCTAGTGTTAAAAGATGTGTACCACCATGCTCGACAACAGGGCTATAAATTTAAAATGATTTTTCCATATGCTCTTTTTTTCCTGGGACTTCATATCTCTAAGTGTCCAACAGGATCCTTGGGAAGCACATCACATCTTTTAGATCTTCACATTAAGTATCACAATGAAGTCTTGTATCCATTTTGAATTTTCAGATATTTTTTTTCCTGGGAGTCATTCCCTAGCCCTGCTACCTCTACACCTGCCAGCATTTACAGTCTGTTTGTCCCACAGGAGACCTGCACGCTAAACCCAGTGCAGCTGGGGCGGTGGAGAGGCCCTTGGCTACTACAGACAGCCGTGCTTGGAGCCTGCATAGACAGTGTGGGCAGTCCCTAAATGGAGATGGTCCTTGTCCCCAGGAAGCCAGAGTGAGTCAGAGTTTGGCCATGTGCTGTGTTCAGGCTAAAGGGGACACTGGCCTGCTGTGTGGTATAAAAGTATCTTTTATTCTCCTGAAGTAATTGTCATCTCGGAGGCTTACTATTTCTGTCTGCTAACCTCGGCCTAGTCCTGGAAGTTTCCAGCCTCCGTACAAACCTAATCTAGGCCTAGAATGTTTTCAGCTTCTGAGACTTAATTCTGAATAAGCTTGCCCTTTCTTGTTCTTTTTGAATGCTTGTTGACTGGTTTACTTAGTTGTTTTGGCTCAAACTCGTCTCCCAGATGATTTATTCAGTCTGGATTTTCTCTCCACTTTGAATTACTCTGCTTCATTTCTGACTAACTCCAAGAATCTGTTCTAATCTTCTGGCTCTTTCTCATTCTCTGGATCATTCTGTCTACCTGTATCTAGTTTGCTCTCTCCTCAACCTGTTTCCAAAACTTTCCCAATAAAACTGCCTCCTCTCCCCCTCATTCTTTGTGTTGCTCCTTTAAGTAGCTTCCCTTTCCTCTCTTTTCTCCTGAGAGTTGGGAATATCCTATTCTGTCAAATCTTTCTCCAATTTATCACTTTTTCTGCCACTAAATTAGACATCACTTTCAAACATGGGTGCTTCCTTCTACAAATTAACATTACCTTAATTGTTTGGGATTAAAGGTGTGTACCACCATGCCTGGACCTAAGCTTTTCTTTACCTGAAACTTGTTCTATACCAGGCTGGCCTTGAACTCAGAGATCTGCTTGCCTCTGTCTCCTGGGATTAAAGGTGTATGCCACCACTGCCCAGCTTGTCTGCGTTCCAGCTGGATCACACAGACCTAGAAGGTCTTTGGATGTGATCTCTTATCAGAGCAGCCATGTTCTGACTCCTCTACAGTGTGGCCTCTAGGGGTCGCCTCATACATCACAGGAGGCTGTAATGGGATGAGGGCTCAGAGGGTATTCATACAATTCTGCAGGTTCCATGGGTCTCACCTGGCACTCAACACTTGGGTAGAAAGAAAGTCTTCCCATGGTGAAAGCGGATGTTTGGTGGTTGGGATCTTTGGGGCCCTCTTCAGTGGGTGATCTTTATTCCTTAGCAACAGTCTCTGGAATCGTAGTCTGATCCCTAGCGAAGAAGGTGGAGGAATCCCTGGTAGACGTTTTACTTTTCCAATGTGTTTCCTGCAGGTGACTGAAAACACAACAAACCAAGGGCTGGATGTTTCTAGAAGCCCTGAGGGGGAACCCCAGGAAGAGGCACACTGGCAGTCAGAGCAGCACAGGTGTGGAAGCTGGGTAGGGTAAGGCACTGAGGCATGGAGGCAGTCTCAGTACCTGGAAGCTCTCAATGCCCAGACCCACCCCACCCCATCCTGGACTGGGCATCACCTACTGGGTGTACCACCTACTGGGTCTGACTCCCTCTTGGTATCAAAGTTGTTGCCCAGTGAAGGGCTAAGGTGCAGCTAGGCCATCCAGGTGTCTAGAAGTGTAACCTGACTAAGGTGACCTGTGGTCAGATGTCGTCTGTAGTCTGTCATGTTCCCCACCCCCCATCAAAGGCAGAGTCCTAGGTAGTCCTGTGTGGCAAAGGTTGCTTGCAATGGTGGGTGACTGGCAAAGCTGCTCCTAAGAGTGTGGCAAGGGAGGGAGTGTCAGTGAGTGTGCGCCCTGGGGCAAGGGCAGCTGGAAGGCAAGACTCCTTCGCCAGCAACCAGAACCATGTGCTTGCAGGGGAGAAGCCTGTCCACAGGAGAACACAGACATCCCCTTGGCCCACCCCGGAGCTGAGCAGGAGGCTGCTTCCCCAGGTAAGGCTCCCACCCCTTTCAGGACCTCCACCCCCACCCCGGGGCTAGCTCGGAGACTGTCAAGTCTTCATCTAGAGGCTATCCAAGACTAGCTCTTGGATCTAAGTGAGGCTTTTCTGAAGGCATAGTGCCCTGCCCTCTGCACTGCTTGCGGTGGGATAGGGGACTCTACTCAGGGCTGCAGGCTGAGTCTAAATCTTCAAAGCAAACCAAGCAGAGACAGCCACAGATCTAGCAACAGCTGAGGTGTTGTAGGCTGAGTCCAGACACTCAGGGACAGTCACATGTGACCCACAAGTAGGGAAGGAGCTGGAGCAATTAACTGGGGGTTATCAAAAGACTAAGCATATTAGTCCCAACACATCTCCCCTTTTGATTATATAGTTTTTGGTTTTTTGAGAAAGGGCTTCTCTGTGTGTAGTTTTAGCTGTCCTGGAACTCACTCTATAGACCAGGCTGGCCTTGAATTCACAGAGATCTGCTCACCTCCACCTCCTGAGTGCTGGGATTAAAGGCATCAGTCATGGCTTTTTTTTTTTTTTAAGATTTATTTGTTATGTACACAGTGTTCTGCCTGCATATATGTCTGCAGGCCAGAAGAGGACAGCAGATCTCATTATAGATGGTTATGAGCCAGCATGTGGTTGCTGGGAATTGAACTCAGGACCTCTGAAAAAACAGCCAGTATTCTTCACTTCTGAGCCATCTTGTCAGCCCCACCATTGCCCTTTTTAGTATCTTCTGTTGAAACATCTTTTCTTGGGACTACCCTTGCTTTCTTGCTTCTGGCATAGTCAGCCATATAGACTGAGGCAACTGAGGTCCATCCCCTAATTCAATCTGTCTCAGCAGCTCCTGTGGCCTATGAAGAGGAGGCACAGCCTGCCTGGCATCTAGACAGCCCTCCATCCCAGCCTGCTGCTATCTTGGACCTGTGTTCTGAGTCTGCTTCTAGTTCAAGGTCTTCAGGATCCCCAGCCTTATCCCTCACCCCTTCAGTGAGGTCAACAAGCAGCCTTTCCTGTTCATCTCTTCCGGAGTTTCAGAAAGCTACGGCCACCCTAGTCCAGCTCTCTAACAGTTTCACATCCCTGTCTGAGTTAGACTCTGAAGATAGCATGCATGCAGACCCTAGTTCACCTAGGGAGCTTTCTGCTCATGCTTCCTGGGAGGAGCCTGGCCTGCCTTCCCTCTGGGGCCTCCACCAGGGCCCTTCTCAACTGGAGAGGGTTCCTGGGGGTGTAGGTGAAGTGACCCTGCCCAGACTGGAAGGCAGTGGGGCCAGACTCCTGAGTGGCTTCTCTGAGGAGGCAGCTGTGGCAGGAGGCTCAGAACCAGAGTCCAGCTTCCTTCTGGCAGGCTGGCCATTGTCACCCCCACATGCTCCTTCTCCGAGATCGGGGTCAGAGCTATCAGAGTCCTCCAGCCAAATTTGGGAAGAGAACAGTGAGGATAACCTTGTAGACCCTAGTCCTTGTGTTGAGCCAGCCTCAGCGAACTCCTTACCTGAAAATGGTTCCTTGGGCCTGGAAGGCAGTAGAGGGTCCCATACCAGTCATCCCTTCCCGGGCCCGGGGGAAGCTTCCAGAACCAGTAGGAGCTTGACTGATACGCTGAATATAGGGGAAACAGGGCAGGTGTCCCCTGTGGCCACCTTCACAGTGTTCCCACCCCAGAGACCTTCTACCAATGATTCAGCTCTGTCACTGTCCTTTCCTTTGGGCACGTCCATCTCTGAAAGGGCAGGTCTCAGGAAAGAAAACATGGCTGCTGAGGCCTCAGCTGGCTGCCAGGAGGAGCCCCAGGATGCTGATACAAGTCCACCCATGCAGAGGAAGACCCTTGATCCTAAGGGACCCCCGACCCTACAGGCTCCTTCTGAGGATGGAGCCCCCCTTGTCACAGAGGTAGCCAGTCCCTTATGTGTAGATGGCTTCTTGAGTGAAATACTGTCTCCTGTGGATGAGGAGCTGTCTTATGGAAGTGGAGACCTTCCATCCTCCATCCACAGGGACACTCACCTCCCTCCACCACCTCCTACCCCCCAAGCAAAGAGTGACATCAATGAGCCCAGCTTAGAAGACTTCCCTTCCCCACCTGAGGAGGCCATGTTTCCAGGTGACTCACTGGGCACCCTAGGAGAAGATACGTCCATTACTGCTGGAGATGTGTCCTCTTTATCTGAGGCTCTGGGGCCACAGGACTCAGGGCACTTCTTGGAAGCATCTAAACAAGATGGAAGTTTGGATGGCTCAAGTTTAAAATCTCCCTTGAGTAATTGGGGAGTCAGTGCCCCTGGATGGGCCCCAAGACTGTCAGCTCAATCCTTGAGTCCATCCCCAGTAGCTTATGTAGCCAGAGAGGATCTTGAGGCCTCAGATAATCAAAGTGGACCCCGGGAGGGGGTGCAGTGTTTCCAGGATACAGAACACCTCTTAGACAGAAGGGTAGCCACGTCCTCACCCCCCTGGTCTGCACCTTCTGAAGGCCCACCACCAGGCCTGGAGCCCTTGGTACCCAGTGGCCAGGCTGAGTCCCTCAAGCACACTAGTGAGAGAGAGAAGGAAGGCCAGAGCTACTGGATAGAGGACCAGGCCCAGCTCCAGGATTTGTTGGACAGACAGCAGCTCCCTAGGAGAGACTGGGCTTTTGATCATGTCTCTGAAGGTGCCTATGCTGATCTTCTAGGGACAAGAGATGCTGGGCCAGTGGCTGTGGTGTCCACCCATCTCAGCAGGAGGATCTTGTGTGACTCTCTGGCTGCATTGTCATTACTGGTCCCTGGAGACAGCACCTAGACATGTACTCTGAAAAATGATGGCTTATAGACTTATGACATGCACTCTCTCTCTGCCTCTGTCTGTCTGTCTGTCTCTCTCTCTCTTTCTCAGTCTGTCTGTCTGTCTGTCTCCACAAGAATCTGATTTGAGGGACCTGGGCTTTCCATTGTGGGTTGTCTGTCACACCACATCTGGCTGGCAGGACAGTTATCTGAAACAGTCACTAGTCATGGGTGAGAGTCTCTCATACTGATTATAGGCTGCCTCTCCGTGGGCAGAGTAATTCCCTGAATTTCCCACAGCTTCTGTCAGGTTCTGAAAGGGTCCAAACCTCAGTGACTGAGGCATGCACATTAAAGGCTATGTAGGATGGTGTCGAATGGCTGACCAAGGAAAGTTCAGGAGGTCAGTAGCTCCAGCTAGAATGAGGTAGTATTGGAATCAGTGAGGCCAAGGGGAGAAAAGTAGTGTTGGTGGGAAAAAAAAGTAGTACCCCATCAGGGAAAAAGTGATCAGAGTGTGCTAAAGAACTGTCTTGGGCTTTTCTTAGTGTGCAAATGCCCAGTGTTCACCTGCCTTGTGTGTGTGTGCATGTGTGTGCGTGAGAGAGAGAGAATCTGCAACATGTGTGCAGGTGCCCTTGGAGCCCCAAAGAGGGTGTCAGATCTCCTGGAGCTGGAGTTGCAGACAGTTGTGAGCCTCTTGATTATATATAGGTACTGGGAACTGAACTCAGGTCTTCTGCAAGAACAGGAAACACTCTTAATCACTAAGTCATCTTTCTAGCTCTTAACTTTATTGTTTTGTCTTTTTTTTTTTTTTGAGACTGGGTCCCTCTGTGTATCCCTGGCTGTCCTAAAACTTACTCTGTAGCCCAGGCTGGCCTCCAGCTCTGAGATCCACTTGCTCAGAGATCCACTCTTAAGTGCTGGGATTAAAGGCATGCATCACCAGTGCCTGTTCCAGCACTTGACTTTTAAAAGTGTGTGTGTGTGTGTGTGTGTGTGCATGCCATGGTCCTTGTGTGGAGGTTAGAGGATGACTTTTGGAAATTGGCTCTTTCCTTTTGCAGTGGGCTCTGGGGATCAAACTCGGCTCGTGCAGCTTGCATGACAAGTGCCTTTACCAGCCAAGCCATCTGTCTCGAGTTTTGGTTTTGTGATTTTTTTTATATAGGTTCTAGGAAGTGACTTTAGAGATCCTCATACTTGCAAGGCAAGTGCTTTACCAACTGTAATATCTCTTCAGTCCCATCTAGATCTTGCTATGTCTGTTTCCAACAGATTGCTTGTGGCTGTGGAGGTAAAGGGCAGATAATTGGTCACTCCTCACAAGCAAGTCCTCAGGGGCTTGGAGTCTCTCTTTGTCCTGTGATTTTTTTTTTTTTTTTTTTTTTTGCTTTCATGGGGCTTGCTGGGATACTGATTTTCTCAGGAACACAGTGAGTGGGGGCCAAAGAAACATCTTGTGCCTTGTGGGCCTGGCTGATTACACCAAGGCCCAGAATACCTCCTTTATTCCCTGGGAGCTTTCTAGGACAGAATGACCACAGTGATTATTGAAAGTGTGGGGGTGACATAGGTGGCTCTTGTGCAAGAAAGCAGTGGCCATTCTTTACAAGAATACTGTCTTCCCTCAGGACGTACATCCAGTGACTTATTGACCCAACCACACAGGGTTTGTGTGGGAAGAAGCCACCTGCTTAATGGTGAGAACGAGACCAGCTTGCAATGCTCAGCACCTCACTCAGCTGGGGTTGGGCTCACCAGGGGCCTAGGGCAGAGGAGCTCTACAGAGAGCAGTGGCTCTGGGATGGGATTGGTCCCCCAGGAGAACAGAACAATTTGGGGACATGTGTAAGAGTGAGCACATCCACTAAAGCAGTGACTCTGTCAGGTTAGCTTTGAGCTCATGTACATCTCTCTGCCTCAAACTCCCCCAAGTACTGGGATTATAGACACGAGCTGCTACACTCTCCAAAGGAAGTGGCTTTTACACAAATCCAGAAGTCAGTCTTTTCAGAGGAAGCAGCTTTCAAATCTCTCTTCTGAATCATGGCATGAGGCTCACATATATGGTTGGAACTCCCAGAGGTTGCTTTCTGTGTCCTAAATCATGTGTGTGCACATGGGTATGTAAGTGTGCATGTTTGTATATAACAGGTGTGTGTATCTAATAGCATCCATTCTCTGTTTGTTGATGCATATCCACTATTCACCTTACTAGGTCTCATAAAGACATTGTTTCCCAAGTGCAGCATGTACTTTGACTGCAGTCATCCTCCAGCCTGCTCTTTCTCCCTCCCCCATTCCCTTCTTTCTGTTTTTCTCATGTCTTATTTTAATCATTAAAAACTATGCTTGTAGCCAGGTGGTAGTGGTACACACCTTTGATCCCAGCACTTGGAAGGCAGAGGCAGGCAGATCTCTGAGTTGGAGGCCAGCCTGGTCTACAGAGCAAGTTCCAGGATAGTGAAAAACCTAAACAGAGAAATCCTGTCTCAGAAAAACAAAAGAAAACAAAGCAACTAAAACAACCAAACAAAGCTATGCTTATGAATAATCTGTGCCGATGACATCGCTCCATGAAAAGGCAGGGTCACCAAGATGCTTAGTTCAGCACTCATGGGAAACTGCTCACATAAAAGCAGTTGCGAGCCAGGCATGGCGGTGCACACCTGGGATCCCAGCACTTGGGAAGGCACAGGCAGGCGGATCTCTGTGAGTTTGAGATCAGCTTGGTCTACAAAGCAAGTCCAGGATAGCCAAGGCTACACAGAAAAACCCTGTCTCGAAAAACAAACAAAACAAAACAAAACAAAATAACACTCCACCCCCAAAAAACCTAAACAACAACAAAAAAAGCAGTTGAAAACTTCATGTGGTAGCCAAGTAATATGCATGATTTTGTTTTATAATCTGTTTTTAAAAATTAAAAACACTTAAATAAATGGCCTAAAATATTAAGAAGTTATCTTCAGAAATTTTTCTTTTCCTTTTTTATATTTTTGTATATACCAGATTCTCCCTCACAGTATTGATTGAAGCTGCTGGTTTCTGCTACTCTGTCAATATTGGATCCTCATGAGGATTCTTGTTTATTGTCCTGTGTCATGGATGTCTTGAAGCTTTGGGTCCACAGGACCAGCCCTTTCACAAGCTCCAATAGATTATAGATGGGATAGATGTTGGAGTGGGGCAAATCAAAGCCCTGAATCTGGGCCTAAGAGGAAGCTGAGTTGGTCAACGTGCCAGCCTCTTGCGCCAACACCACCAGGGCGAGCTTTCCAGCACTGCTCTGGCTAGCTCACCCAATGCTGCAGCTGGCAAGGGGCAGAGGCAGCTCTCCTGGTCTTGGGGCTATTTCACTTGTGCCATTGCCACCAGAGCCAACTCTACTGAGCTGTCCAGGTGAGGTACAGGGCCTACTCTCCTGAGTGCTGCAACTGGTGAGGGGCAGAGCCCATTCTCATGACCTAGAGGCGGGGGCAGCTCACCCACCTATATCAAGAAGCAAGGGGTGAGGAGGGAGAGGAGCATTTCTCTTCCATGACACCTCATGGCAGACAAGGGAAGGGGCCAGCTCTCCAACTGATAACACCCTCAGCACTGGCTTCCCCAATACCCTCCACTCCCCACCCCACCCCCCCCGCCCCCCCATGAAAGTCAGTTCTACTGTGCTGTCCAGGCAAGGGATGAGGCCAGCTCTCCCTAGTGTGGTAGCTCATGAGGGTCAGGGCCTGCCATCTCAGCACAGTGCCTCAGGCCACAGTACAGACCAGTGTCATCTGCATGGCCTTTGGTGGTGACATGGGCTTGGAACATCAGCACAGACCCTGGCTGCCATAGGCCCACAGACCCAGACATGGCCCCCAGCAGCAGCATGGGCCTAGATGTACCCAGGACCTCAGGTGGCATGCAGGCCACTCAGATCAGCATGTGCCCCTGCAGCAGCATGGCCCTCAGACAGCCACATGGTCTCTAGCAGCATCCCAGATTATGGACATCCCCTTGGCCTTTGGTGGTAGCTTGGGCCACAGACCTCGCTGCAGACCCCAGCTGCAGCAGGACCATGTACTGAGCAAGACATGGCCCTTGGTGGCAGCCAGCCTAGGAACTCACCACAGCCTCCTCCTATCTGCCTGTTCCTCACAGCCATCAAGTCTCTAGTCCCAGCTTTCTCCACAGTAAAGAGCCCCTTGGCTTCGCTTTCTCTTTCATCTCTACAGTGCATACTTCATCTTTCCCATCTATCCTGCATCAAGTTTTCTAGCTGGCCCCAGAGCACAGAAGAGGTTTGGCCCAGTCAGGGAATATGCACTCTTCCGTGTATATAACTTCAAGACATATCTCTGACCTATGGCTTTCCTATTGGTTATCCTCTGGTTTTGGAATGAATTAGTCTGTAATTTATTTTTTACTTTTCTTTTCTATTTATTGATAACTCCTTTGGGCTTTTGAGACTGAGAAAAATTACACATTTTACATATACATGTTTGGTATGGCAATAAATCTCCCCCATCAAAACCTTGAAAATCTGCCTCAAATTCCACAGCACCCCCTTACCGCCTGCCCAGTCTAGTTTCATGGGGGTTGGTGCTGAGATCTGGGCACATTAGGGCTACACACACACACTACAGCCAGAATCTCCCAGACCTACCTTCCCTGGGTATAAAGCAGGTGCAGCATGCTTTAGCCTTGGCACAGTGTCCTTGAAAGGAAGCTGGTGATGGGAAACTAATGAGAAGCAGCCAGGCTTTCTGAAGACGGCTGTAGCTGCAGGAGCCAAGCCTTGAAATTACTCCTGTGGGCGGAGAGGAAGTATATCCCCAGAAAGTGCCTGACACGTTTTATCTGCCCAGCATGTGTGCAAACAGAACACTGGCATTCAGACATATTGACCTTGGTGAGGCTTCAATCCAAGGTCCCTCCCTCCAAGGTCTCAGGCTGTACCTGCCCTCGTTCTGATCCCACATTACTACTTGGACCAATAAATCTTGGCATGAGCCTCAGGAGAAGTTATTATTTTTCATAGAAAATAGTTATTTCTCAGTTAAACCATACTTTTGATTTTTCTGTGCTCCATCTCTGTCAGTGCCTTGCTAAACTGTTCCCTTAGAGTGTGCTTTCAGCTTTCCACATGCCAAACTGTCACACGAATTTCCCAAGTCTCTAGGGTTCCATGCCCTGCTCCACCATGACAGCCACTGTCATAACACACAAAGGCCACAGGGCTTTTACAAATGGCTGAGAGCCATAAACTCCCTGGAACACAGAGTGTTTTCACTGGGCCTCCTGTGTGGGCCCTGTCCTACATGCTTGGCTGCTGAAGGCTTGCAGTATAGTGGACTTGTCATCAGCAAGACACAGTTTCAGCAAAAGACACAGCTCATGTGGTCCCCAGAAATCTGAAGTGTCTCCTCAACCTTTAAGGATCTCCACCGAGTAACGCCAGATCGTTGCTTTGCCACAGATGATGATTTCAGGATGAGCCAGGCATGGCTGTGCGTGCCTTTAATCCCAACACTCCAGAGTCAGAGTCGAGGCCATCCTGGTCTACAAATCGAGTCCAGGACAACCAGGATTTTGTTTACGCAGAAAAACCTATCTCAAAAAACAAACAACAAACAAACAAAAAAGCCAGGCGCAGTGGCTCACACCTGTCCTGTAGTCTCAACACTGGGGAGGGCAGAGCAGGTGGATTTCTGTGAGTTCGAGGCCATCCTAGTCTACAAAGCAAGTCCAGGACAGCCAAGGCTACACAGAGAATCTCTGTCTCAAAAAAAACCCAAACCAAACCAAAACAAAACAAAAAAGAATTTCAGGATGCTCCAGATGGTAGTAGAGTCAGAATTTATCAGGAAGAGAGCAACAAAAACTTCAGCATAGGGGCTGGAGAGATAGCTCAGTGGTTAAGAGCACTGTCTGCTCTTCCAAAGGACCTGGGTTCAGTTCCCAGCACCCACATGGCAGCTCACAACTGTCTGATCTGACACCTTCATCCCAATGCACATAAAAAAAAAACCAAAACCAAAACAAACAAACAAACAAACAAAAAAACCCTTCAGCATAGTCGTTAATAGAGATTCTCAGGGAAAAAGTAGGGCACACCAGTCCTGGGTGTTGGCTTGTTCAAAGGAGAGTCATATCTAAGTGGCTCAGCAATAGCCATATATGGACTTTCAGAGGCTATCAGAGTTTCTTGCTCAACAGGTAAGGGATTTTCCCTTCTCCCTCTCTCTCTATTTTCCCCTTTTCAATAAGTGAGATTATAGGATGCTTCTAGACACATTGTGGATGGAATTACAGTCTGGTAAAATAAACCCTTGGGCACATGTTTTTTTGTAAATGGGGTACCTTATGAAATTCCTAGAAATTTCTGCAGGTTTAAACTGAGAAGACTCAAATATGGCTTGTTGGTACCTTAACATCATATTTGAAAATGTTGTCTCTGTATCAGCAAATGGTAATTGCATTGGAATTCTTGATTATCAGCTGGAGAGAGACCCCAGCCAGCCTCCAGAGTCTGCCCATAAAGTTCCTTATCTCATCCTGCCTCAGACTTTCTTGCCTTCTAGGTAGAGTTGGGATCTGAGGCTCAGGCCTGGTTCTGCTTACTCACCCTCTGGCAGCCATTAAACACTAAATAGTTTCTTTGTATTTGTCTCCCAACCAGTGTCTCCCTTTGCCTCAAGCAACCCCCACATCTCTGCCATGCCTTCAGAATACAACTAGAGCAGGGAGCAGGCCAGGGTGTCTATAAAATGAGACTGCAGGCTTTGGAAGTTAGGGCACATGTATACACACACACACACACACCAGCCTTACCTGCATGGAGGTTTTTCCCTCAGTTGAAATGTGTCCTGTGTCCTCCCAGGCTACAGAAAGGCCTTCGATGATGCTAAGAGCCAACCTATGGTCTCTGGGTACATTAGTTCTAAGCCCTGCTTCATCTCTCACTAGGATATAGGGGACCTCATCCCCATGCCCTCAAACCCACAGTCACAGGCATCCATCACCCTCATGGTGTCACTGGGAGCACTTCTTGTGGCAGGATATTTGATCTCATTGTGAATCCCAAAATTGTGAACTGTAAAATCCTGTTTTTTTGTTTGTTTTGTTTTTTCAGTTTCTCTGTGTAGCCTTGGATGTCCTGGACTCTCTTTGTAGACCAGGCTGGCCATTGAACTCACAGAGATTGGCCTGCCTCTGCCTCTCTGAGTGCTGGGATCACAGGGGTGTGCCACTGCCCCTGGCTAAAACCCTGTTTCTTGTTTGGTGAGATTGAGCCTTATCACACACCTTTAATCCAAGAACTTTCTGTTTACTGTAAACAGGTGACTACGGTGAGGTTTAGCCAACCCTACCACACACTTTTAATCCAAGAGCTTTCTGTACACAGGATTTAATAAAGTTAACCCTAGGTCAGGAGCTGGAGCAAGAAACCAAATGGCAGGGATTAAAGAGAAGGAGGGACTTTGAGTTCAGGGTATTTAAGACAGCATGGAGAAGTAGAAGGAGCTTTAGCACTTTGGCCTTTTGAGCTTTGAGCTAGTAAGCCTTTGGCCTTCTGTTTTTTGGCCTTTTCAGGCTGTCAGCTGAACTAGTGAGCCTTTTGGGCTTTTCCCACTGGGACAAGAGCTGAGAAGGAAGGTCAGCTGGGTGCCATCTCTGTCTCTCTGAGCTAACAGGTTTTGAGCCCAGCATCTGGTTCCTAGGTCTT
Organism: Meriones unguiculatus; assembly: GCF_030254825.1. Classification (NCBI taxonomy): domain Eukaryota; kingdom Metazoa; phylum Chordata; class Mammalia; order Rodentia; family Muridae; genus Meriones; species Meriones unguiculatus. The sequence continues at coordinate 68,854,313 of NC_083356.1, read as the reverse complement.
TATTCATGAAATAGAATGGTTAGGATTTTAGTCTTTTGTAACAACTTCTCTTCTGTCTGTTCTTTCCCTAGCATACTCTGCTCCAACCAAAACCAGCTCCACACTCCATTTCCCAAGGCCTCTGCAGCCTCACCCCAGGAACTTTGTAAATGTTCCCTGTCCTCCACTCAGGAACTTCCCAAGAGACGCCTCCCTGCTCTTATATGCACAGCAGCCTCCTCCCCCACTTGCTTTCTTGCTCTACACTCCCCTGCTACCAGGCCTTGGTTTGGGTTATGTGTTCTCTCTAGGGCTTGGCACAGAGCCAATTATTAGCTAGGAAAGTAGACTAAGTGATTGGAGAAGCCCCACATGGCAGTACACATCTGGAATTCCAGTGCTAGGAAGGCCGAAGGACAAGGAGTTCAAGGTCAGACTCAGCTACACAGTGGATCCTATGCCAGCCTCAGAAACCTGTCTAAAAAGAGGCAGGTCCACTTCTCCCTTCTACAGTCTTAGCAGGAGGCCGTCTCACATTGCCCATAGCTATACTATATTCTGTGGGTTATAAAAAGGTCAAGGTGATCACCGTGGACGTTAGAGGTTGACAGGTAAAAATAATAGGTTATATGTAAAATCATAGGTAAATTCATGAATTTCAGGGACATAGTAAATAGCTTTTAAGCCTAAATCTGCGTTTCAGACTGAAGCCCCAGGCCTGATGTTTACTCAAGTTCACATTCAACGTGGCAAGGGCTATTTCCCCCTGCTAAATATGACTACCTAGGCCCAGGCTCTTCGCTGAGTGAAAAGCACTTGTGGTTGGGGACGAACAGGGCCAACAGTGACCCGAGAGTAGGGGCGGGGCCAGAAGTGTGGGGGAGGAGCAGGCCTAGGCAGTGAGGCGGGGCCTATGTTCTGGGGCGGGGCCAGTTCACGGGGGCGGGGCTAGAAGAGCGAGGGGTGGTGCCTGGGTGACTAGCGGATTCGGGGGCGGGGCCAGTGCAAGGGCGTGACCGTCGCGCTGAACCACGTGATGGCGGTTGCCAGGGTGAAAGGTCAGCGCGCCGGCGGCACTCCCAACATGGCGGCGGCCCGGGCTGTGGCGCGCGGTATGGGAGCCGGAGCGCGGCGGCTTCTGCTGCTGGCCGCGGTGGCGGCGGTGGGGCCCCGGCAGGGCGTCGCGTCGCGGCTGTACCGCGTGGGCGAGGACGCCGTGTGGTTGCTGGACAGCGGCAGCGTGCGCTCGGCCACGAGCAACAGCTCAGCCGCGTGGCTGGTGCAGTTCCACTCGTCGTGGTGCGGCCACTGCATCGGCTACGCACCCACCTGGCGAGCGCTGGCGGCGGACGTGCGAGGTGAGGGTCCTGCGCGCCGGCGGACGTTCCTCCGAGCAGCAGCTGTGGGTCGAAGCCACAGCAGGACAGATAGCTTTCCCGAGGTCGCCAGCTCTGAACACCGGCTTCACCCCGTCCCCAGCCTCTTTCCCTAGCCACTGCCTCATCAGCCTCGACCTTCCCCATCCCCAGCAATTTCGTTTCAGAGCCTACCGTCTCTGGAAGGCCCCCATTCCTGTCAAACCCCAGCCTGGTTTGCTAGGTAACCGACACATTGGGCATTGGGCCGAGAAACTTAGAAACCCAGACACTCTGGGGACTGCTCTGCAGAAACAAAGTTTACAAAGCGTCTTCTTGCTGGGCTCCTTGTTCACTGACCATAGCTTTTAAGAAATCTTCCCACACGTGTTTAGTTCTTTCTCGGTGCTTTGCAGACCTCAGACCCCTTCCAGCAGCTCCTGTAAATGGATTTAAGTGGCTGTGCAGGCCTTCCCGGCACTGACTGAGGTTTGGCTTCACTGCTTTACTACTGTTGAACTCACCTCAAATTACAGATCTCAGGAGGCAGGACAACAAATTGTTACTCTTTTTCCTGCACCTTAGGTTTTAGGTCTGGTGTTTAACACGGCTGTGTTTTTCTTAAACAGATTTGCAAAGAAGCCCTTTTTCCAAGTACACAATTGCAAATGACTATTTTAAAATGTTTGCCTTCTCTTTCCTCGTTGTTGGGGGCACCTTGGCTTTTTTTTTTTTTTTTTTTCAGTTTCACAATGTAGTCCAGGCTGGAATTGTTCTCTTGTGTCTTAAATTTTCTTCCTTCCTTCCTTCCTTCCTTCCTTCCTTCCTTTCTTTCTTTCTCATATTTGTTTTATTTTGGATTATGTGGGTGCGGGTGTGTACAGGTGAGTGCAGTTTCCCTTGAAGGCCAGAGGTGTTGAATCCGTTGAAGCTGGAATTAGAGATGGTAGGGAGCTGTAGGATGTAAGTGCCAGGAAAGGAACTCCAGCCCCCTGCAAGAGCAGTATGTGGATTTTGTTTGTTTGTAGTATTTTGAGACAGGGTTTCTCTGTGTAGCCGTGACTGTAGACCAGGTTGGCCTAGAACTCACAAAGATCTGCTTGCCTCTGCCTCCTGAGTGCTAGGATGAAAGACATGTTCCACCACCACTCTGCTGCAGTATGTGTGTTTAACTTCTAAGCCACCTCAGGTTTTCTTAAGTCCTTGGCAAGCACTTTCCAAAACTGCGACCAGACACTGAAAAGGCAGAGTTTATATGGTGTTTTGTTTTTTTTCGGGAGGGGGTAATTTTTATTTTTTAAGCCACTTTGTAGTAGAGAGGACTTTCTAGTTCTTGATACTTCGTGGACATGCAGGTGACCCTGACAGGACTTGTTGGCAGCTTTTTTTTTTATATCGGTTCTGGCTTTCAGTCTAGTAACTGACTTGCATAAGCCACATCAGATGTTATAAACTGGCTGTTCTAGAAATTGTCCCTGGAACTTGAAGAAAGGATAGTTCTGAAAGTGCTACAGTAAAAATCCACAGCTAATGCTGTGATTGACTTAATAAAATGCAGTTACCTTTAAAGAGTGGCTGACTGCCAAGAAGATGGGGCCTGAGGCTTACTGATGAGGTATGGTGAAAGTGAAAGAGCTGACTGGCAGGAACAGGTGTGGACCTGAGGAGGGAAGCAGGGATGCTGAGGGCAGAGCTGCCTGAGTCAGGATGTGACCCTCAGAGTATGTTCTAGGGCAAAGGCTCTCAAAGAAAGCACCCAGGGATTTGGTAAACACTTATGTTATCAGTCCCAGCCTAGGCTACTGGGTGGGTTCTGACACCCTGTCAGCATAAGCTCCAAAGATATCTGATCGCCTGATATCAACCCTGTCCTGGGATATTGACCTCAGTACCCCTCTGTGCCTTGTCTTCTGGAGTTCTGTGCAGAGTATGGGAAGCACTAGGCCCTCTGCCCTAGCCTTGACTTGGCTATGCTTCCTGCTGGCTCTCTGCCTGGGTTATCTAGCAGGAGAGAGGGTCCTTAGGGGTAATCAGTCACCTGTGAGTTGGACATGCAGGCCTTGCATTGGGTCCTCCCCAGGTCTCTCTTTCTGACACCTTGAAATAGTGCCCAGTGGTTTCTCCCAGCCCCCACCTCAGTCTCTGGTTGAACTGGCTTTGTTGCCATGGGTGGGGATTAGAGCTAGAAGGTGGCTTTTGCTTGCCTTCCTGCCCTTCAGTCTTTTCTAATTGGAGCGAGCAGCTGGAAGGTCTATAGAGGGAGAGATTCCCCAGCCATGTGTCTTTGGTTCAGGACACCTTCCACTTCCTCAAAAACTTACGGTGAAGGGTGAAGTTTCTTTGGCTCTTCACAGACTTTGCGGGGGAAATAGTGGTTTTCCTTATGAGAGATGGGTTAACAAAAGGTCTACTGTTCAGTAGATCCAGAGGCCATTCTAGTGTTTATATGGCACTGGCATAGGCCCTTCTCACCTTAAGTATTTCCCAGAACACAGCCTGCTCTGTTGAAATCATTTATTTCATGTTTAGTTGGGTTGGCAGTTGACACCTGTGCTTACTCTCCTGGCCACTGAAGGATTTCCATAGAGACCTAGAAGAACAGGATTGTGCCCTGAAGTCCATGTCTCTCTGAGCTCTCTGTGACTGCAGGGCTCTTCTCTCCCCTTCAGTCTACCCTGGAGAGCAGGACAGATGTGTTGTTGGCTCTAAAATTCTTGGTGAAGAATTTGAAGGAGAACAGGAGACCTGGCAGGTCCACATCACAGCATCTAGAATGTCTCTAGAACTATCTAGCAAGGGGGAGTTTAGTTTCTTATATTGCAGGTGATGGTGCCCAGATGACAGATCCCCATTGGCTCACTTCTTGTATCCCTAGAGAGGACATTGGCACTGAGAGTAGGAGGTATTGGACAGGTAGATAGGCACAGAGTGTGCCATCCACAGACTGAGTACCCATTGCTGCTGCTAGCAGTAGCTAAGCCTCTATGCCTTCCCCTGGTGTCATTCCAGTGGTGTCTGGCATCTTCTGCCTGCTTAGAACACAGGCTCTTGAAGATGGCTGCTTAGTATTTATAGGGTGTCCATTATCCATGTACTGGAAACAGGTAGAGAGGGACACTGGGGACAGCAATTGCTGAGGGGTGTGGCAGTGCCCAGAGTCCTGAAAGCTGCAGGTGTCAGAACCAACAGCAGAGGGCAACCATTCTTCTGTGTATGTCACAGCCATTTGGTCACTTTACTATCAGCCAAGGCCAGCTGCCAGCCGGGTCTCTAGAGAGCTTGCCTCTTTTCCAGGGTAACTGCAGTTAGCCTGTTAGGGACCTCAGCTGCTCATGCATTTTCAAATAGCCACATGGGTTGCTTTACTCAGTAAGGCTGTCCAGGCCATCCACCCGGAAGACTGTCATCACTGCCTCTCAGGTGCCAGGCAATGAAACAGACCCAGTCACCACAGCAGTTCCTTGCTTGTCTCTCTCATGGCATGCTTTACCATCTCACCAACAGGGCTTGTTAACCTCACCCCAGTATACCCCTGAATGCTTATGGGCACATTGTTCTTCAGCTTACCAAGACTCCATCAAGTGCTAAGAATGGAGAACCTTGAGGCCCTAGACACTGAGTGAAGCTGGGGCACAGTGATGGCCCTGACTGGTGGGTCAGGTACTAGGCTGCAGTGGAGAAAAGTCTGTTTTCTTTCTACCCAGACTCACACTTGGAACTCCTCCAAGAAGACCTTTGCTATGACAGGAGAGGGAGTGCACTCAGAGAGAAGGTTCTATATCTGGATGTGGAATTGGAGCCATAGTTGCCCAGCATTTTTTGAGGGTGAAGAAGCCATCCTGCCTTGTGTTTGAACCTGGAGGCTAATTCCCCTGTAATGGTTCTAGACCCAATGATGCTTGGCTGCAAATAAAGATTTTATCTGCTTCTCCATTGAAAGTGATGAGAAAGGTTGAATCTTTTCATTCAGCAAAAGAATCACTTGACAAATAAATCTGAAGTAACTTGGTCTGCTGTGTTGTGTTGTAATTATTTTACAGGTATTTCTAAGCCTGTAGTACTAAAATAGCTAAGCTGAGTAAAAGCCAGAAGTCAGTCGTAGTTTAGTCACTTGTTCCCACTCACAGCCTCTTCACTCCCATGGGGGCCCTCTCCCAGTGTGGAGAGGGCAGCCTGACTGGTACACACAGGCAATTTGCATTCAGTTTCTTTTAGTATGGCGTCTTAGACAGACAGGCAGGGACTGCTGAATGAGACACACACTCCAAAGCCAGCCTTTTCAGAGTTCTGAATCTCATTTTTGGTAAAGTAGGTGCTGTGTCTTTTGTTTGCTGTGAATACTGTCCATCTGCCAGCCTCAGGCTTTAGGCCTCACAGTTTCTAACTGTCACCGCCGTCTGTTGCAGCTCTCAGGGTGCACAGGCCCAGTTGGTTTTCAAAGGCCTCCTGAGATGCCAGCACACATGCCGCCTTTCCAGAACATCCTCTGTTAAGGGACACTTTATCCCAGTGTGGCTCTGCAGGTGCCTTATCAGCTCACAGGAACCTGCAGTAGCAGAAGGGCAGATGGTGATTGTGTGAGGGTGAAACTGGACTTTCTCTCAGCATTGGCAGCTGGCAGCATGGGCTCTCACCTTGTTAATCCAGCTCTGCTGGGCTGAGAGGAACAGTGAGGAAAGCAGGCAGGTCCTAGTTTCATAGAGGGTGTGTAGTAGGTGAGAGGGTTTGGTACTAACCTACCCATGCTAAAGGAGCTAGACTGGCAGTTGGAGAGGCCCAGTGTTGCCCTCTGAGGAGTTATCTCTGTGGCTGGCCACAACAAGGACAGAGAGCCCCCCCCCCAGGCAGGCAGGACCCCAGGTCCAGAGGATATTAAAATAATTCAAGGGTGGTGACCTGGGAAAACTAATGAACAGGGTCCATCCTGCTCCAGAATGACAAGAAACCAAAGAATGGCAGAACTGACTTCTGAGAAGTTTCTGGGTAAAAGTCTGGAAGAACTGGCACACTGGGAAAGGCAAAATAACTCTTCATAATGGATTGAGAACAGTAGTCACTGCCTCTCCCACCAGGGGCCTGGCCTGGCTGCTGGTGAGAAAGTGTTAAGGAAGTAATGTCTTCTACGGTCAGCTCAGGGGCTTTGCAGGCCATTTCAGGCCTGTGAGGTTCCCAGTGGACAGAACAGAGGCAAGACACCACCCTTGAATGTCCTTTGCACTTTTTCGGTGGGCAGAGGGAGGGGTGATTTGTTTGAGACAAGGCCTTACTGTGTAGCCCAGTCTTGTCATCAAGATTGCAATCCTTTTGCCTCTGCTTTTTTTGGGGGGATGGGGTGGAGGGTGAGACAGGGTTTCTCTGTGTAGCTTTGGCTGTCCTGGACTCTTCGTAGACCAAGCTGGCCTTGAACTCATAGAGATCAACCTGCCTCTGCCTCTGCCTCTGCCTCTGCCTCTGCCTCTGCCTCTGCCTCTCTGAGTGCTGGGATTACAGGGGTGTGCCACTGTGCCTGGCTTGCCTCTGCTTTTTGATGTTAGGATTACAGCTGTGGACCATCTCACCCAACTATATAGATAGATTTGGAATAAAGCTTACATAAAGCCAGGATGAGGAGTGAGCCGAGGGTATGACCCTGTTCCCAGCCTGGCCAGCTTCTCCCTTCTGGCTTTTTTCCTTCTCAGCCACAGTGGGTCCTTTTCTTCTCATACTAGTTACCAGTTTACAGGAACTGGCAATCCAGGGGTGTCTTGGTGGCTGCTGCTCATTGCTCACTAGCCCTGGCTAAGGTTATGTGCAAATTTCACACCTTACCCAGTCAGTGAGATGCTAATGGGGTGGGTTGTCTCTGAGAGAGTTTTGTCCTAGCCACACCCTGTCCCTAGAGGACTTGTGCTTTGATCCTCCAGTATCCCTGTCACCTCAATATCTTACCAGCATATTCAGTGATCTGCTGAAGAACATTGACATGATGATGTGGGTTCCTCCATGAGAATCTGCTTTTATTTTGTTTGCTTGTTTGTTTTTGAGACAAGGTTTCTCTGTGTAGCCCTGGCTGTCTTGGAACTAGCTCTGTAGACCAGGCCTCAAACTTAAGAGATCCACCTGCCTCTGCCTCCTGAGTGCTGGGATTACAAGTGTGCACCATCACACCTGGCTTGAGAATCTGCTTTTAATTCTTTGGAAATTATACTTTGATGGTACAGGATAGACTCTTGGTAAAGATTTCCATCACTGGTAAATGACCTTGTTATCAAGTTGTCTGAAAAAGGTAAGCTCCATGTACCCTGCAGGCTCATTGCTCCTCCTCAGTGCTGCAGTGATGTCTCTCTACCACCTTGATAAGTCATCAGGCTGCTGAGACAGTGTGGGTGACCCAGGGCTTTCTCAAGCAGTTGCCCCGTATGGTGTCTCCACCGTACCCATGTGAGACACTTGGAGCTGAGGGGGAGGACAGGGCATTTCAGAAGAGATGCTAAGACAGCCAACTGTAGTTATCACAGAGACAGGACAGAGACATCAGCACTGGGCATCATGGTCAGTTGGTCCCAGCCCGTGTTTGTGACGCATGTATTTGGTGTCTGATGAAGTTTATACTCATGATGACTGCTCCTCTGAATCTTGTGAGATCAGAGGGCATTGTTGGTTAAAAAAAAGAAAAATGAAAGAAAAAAGCTGTTTAAAAAAAAAAGTGTTCTGTAGCTGCTCATGTGGTAGGAAGACTTATCTCCATGGCCCTAGAGAGGTCTCAGCCTTGCTTACCCAGCCTGGCCATACTGTCATTCCCAGGACAGCCTGAAGCTCTTACTAGCTGATGATTGCTGTACTCAGGTCTTCACCTTCATGCACCTGAGTGTCCTGGATGTTTTCAGTGGTATCTGCTCAGGAACCTGGAGGGAGACAGGAAACAGCCCAGCTAAGAGAGCAGAGTGGTGGTCCAAGCAGGAGACCTGGGCCCAGGATGAGAGGTGTGAAGGAGTGTGATTTGAAGCCACAGAGTATGTTGAGGCCTTTTGTGAGTTGCTGCTGGCTACATGGGGTTGTACTAACTTGTTCTCAGGAGCACAGCTGAGCAAGAGTCTCCTTCCATCTTGGTAGGGTGACTCACTGTCTGCACTCTGCTGATTTCCCTGAGCCCAGGTGCTAAATTAGCACTCTGAAACCTCAGCTTCCCCACACTCCCACCTTCCTTGTCTCTGCCCTAGTATCACTAGGAGAGTTGATCTGGGGTTCCCTCTTCCTCCCTCATCAAATGGGTACTTAGAAGTAATTGTCCTTGTGTATTCACAGGTCACTGGGGTGGGACTGTGGGGATCAAAGACCCTTGCAGTATTCCTGTGCTACGTAGATTGCAGTGCCAGGAGGTTCCTCATGTATTTGGGGACAGTGCCCTACCATGGATAGGGTGAAATCTGGGGATCAATGTTGAGTACTTGCCCTAATGGAGATCCAGGGTGCAGTTTTCAGTGAACTTGGACTAGGCTCTTAGTGCCTTCAGTCTTCCAGATGCCATATATTTTCAGGAGGGCTCATGTGTTCAGTCTACTGCTGGACTAGATTCAGGGAGTTATTAAAAGAAATATAACCAGCCAGTCTATGACCTTAGCACTCAAGAGGTTGAGGCAGGAGCATTGCAAGTTCAAGACTAGCCTGGGGCACATAGTCAGAGCCTATCTCAGATAAAAACATATAAAACAAATAAACAGACAAACTACAAAACTGGCTCTGGTTTGTCTTGTTGAGCACTGTCTCCTGCAGGGTTCCTGGGGAACCCTTTTTTTCCATGCCTCGTGTTTGAACGGCCTTCTGCTGCAGATTCCAGAATGCAAAATCTGAGGTGCATAAAGCTAGTGCTCAGCACCAGGAAGCAGCTGCATGGTTCCAGGATCAGCCCAGGAAGTGCTCTGCCACTGAGTCCCCAGCCCTATACTCACATCTCCTGAGTATGTGTGCTTAAGGAAAATCTGAAAAACAAAACCAAGACTCAGACCTACCGGGCAAACCTAGGTGCACCCATCCCAATTCTGGGTGGGTTTGGTATTTTCAGTAGCTGGGAGGCTGGTTCCTGCATTTTACTTTTGGAGATTTTCACTGTTACACTCTTTTCAGGCAGAAGGTGGTTTTCTAGGACATGGAAGGAGGGTGTGGGTAGAAACACCAGTGAGCAGAGTGAGTTGGTTGGGACTGTGAGTCAAGTCAGGGTGGCAGGAATGAGATGCTATGCCAGATGCAGGGGCTGATTGTGTCCTTGAAGTGCCTTGAGCCTCGAGTTCTTTCTGTGGCATCTGCCTCTAATTGATTGGAGCATTAACTGTTCTTCCTCAGTTCTGTGCCATTTGAGATTCCAGGAGCTATGGCTGTGATTCAGAAATACTGGAGGTTTTCTATGCTTTTAAAGTGGCGTCGGGGCAAAGCTGGTTTTTCGTAGCTGACAGTGTTTGGTTACTGTTTGTGAATGACCTATTGTTCCTTACTCTTAATAAGAGAGGAAAGGTGTGTATTACAAGTGAGAGTAGTATGTAGGACACTAGGATGGTTCACACAGGAGGCAATCACTGAACTCTGGTACCTGGTGTTTTAAGTGTCCTCTGACATTGCCCCTTCCATCCAGGCTAATCCCCACATGCAGCCTCTGAAGTTTTGAGCATTACTTGCCTTGGGAGGAATGGTTTCATGTGACTTTTAGCTAGGTTGCTAGTATAAACAGAGTAACACTTTCAATGCAGGGCATGCTGATCATTAGTGATCCATTGTATGAGCTACCCAAAAATCAAGGGACTTCCAGACAGAGGGTGTACAAGGTCGTCCAAGTGGCTCTTCTCTCTGTCTCTCATGCCCATCTACTTGTTAGTACCAATTCCCTTGTCAAAACTGTGTACCTGTTAGCTATACTGTAAAAAGGCCACCAGGCAAGACTAGCACTTCTTGGGCCTGGGCCTGAACAGGACCCCTGTGGAGCCAGGTGCCTGGAAGTGTGAATAATGATGTAATTTTAACACCCTGGAGAAAGGGTATACATCTCTTAGAAGGATCCCCTGCAGTTACCTAAAGGGTGCACCTGATGCTAGTGACCGGAGGGCAAGGCGGGAGAGAGCTCTTAGCCCTGTGTTACCAGGAGGCAGCTTCCCTCGCAAAGTGTCCCTTCCCTGGTTGAGAGGTGAGAAAAGAGACTGCAGCCTGAGCTAATGTGTATTTATATAATAATGAGAGGTGCCGAGACCCCTCATACCTCTGCAGAAGTATCCTTCATCTCCCTGTCCTCCCCCCCACACACACGCAGGGTTTCTCTGTGTAGTCCTGGCTGTCCTGGAACTTTCTCTGTAAACCAGGCTGGTCTCAAACTCAAGAGCTCTGCCTACCTCCACCTCTGGGGTGCTGGGATTAAAGGCGCACCTAGCCTATTCCTCATTTAATAGCACTACCAGCAAATGAACCTGACTCTACTTATGCCACTTTTATAGGAGCTCTAGGGAAAGTGTAGGATGTGAGCAGGATGGGAAGAGGATGCTCCATCTGGATGCCTAATGGCATTAAGAACACGTGTCATTTGCTGTGGCCATGGCAGTATGTTGGACTGAAAAAGACACGCAGATTTATGACTGATGTTTTGGATCTAAGGTTTGCTTCCCGAGTTCTAGAACTGGGTAGGGTTTTGGATAAATCATTTATAAGAGCAAAAATTACTGACACTGAGACAAGGCAGGTGTAAGGAGTTGTTATACTTTTTCTGGTGTGTGTGTGTGCGTTTGTTGGAAACTCAAAAACAAACTTGAAACTAAGAAAGGAGATCTAAAATTGCTCCTCCTCTGCAACAATGACGTATGCATCCCTCAGCTGGGAGTGGGGGCGGGGTGCTGCCAGTGCAGACCACTGGCCTGACTTGAAAGTGGTTACACACCCCTGGGCCCACCAGGTCCATCTGATCACTGTGCATGCTCTACTTGGTGTCTCTTGTAGTGTTCCGTTACCAGCTGCAGACAGTGCTTCAGGTTCCTGCACTTCGCGACCCATCAGGTGTCTTTTAATAGGAGATTGCTGCATGGCAAGCTGAGTGATTTGGAAATTCAGCAGAAATCTATTTTCGCGGTGAACAGTGAACCTCTAGCTTTGGTTGAATTGTCACTCTGCTTTCCCAGCTCAGCACAGAGCTCATGGACAGCATAAAGGGAGGTGCGCATTGGTTTCACTGGGGCAGCTGGTGCTCCCGCAGGTGCTGCCTAGGGTGGAATGGCTGGGTGCTGGCAAACCTGCTCAAGGTCCCATTTTTGCCTTGTAGACTGGGCTGCTGCCATCCGTGTTGCTGCTCTGGACTGTGCAGAAGAAAAGAACCAGGACGTGTGCCGCACATATGACATCCACTTCTACCCCACCTTCAGGGTGAGCCCCCTGCAACCTTCACCTCCTGCTCCAGTGCTGCCTTTCTCACGAGGGGCTTTTCAGGCAGCATCATCCATATACCAGTAACTTCTACATCAGCATTTCTGGCTTGAAGTCTGAAAACTGGGGGATTTGCATTCTCAGCATGTGGCCCATTTGTTCTTCCTCTTGAGTCACAGAAGGCTCTGATCGGAGCCAGATGTAGCCTGGCTCACACAGAAGCCTGTTGGGTACATATCTTTATGGGGTATCATGCTGCTGGGTCTCCTATTACTTTCAGAAGGCACCAGCAGTGTTGAAAGTGGCTCCCCCAGCACCCTGCTGCTTGGACTGCAGTTAGCCCTGCTGACAAGCTTGTTCTTGTTTCTTCCACTAGGGGGCAGAGGTACTCTCTGTGACAAAAGCTCCAGTGCTTAGAGTGTGCGTGACTGTGGCCACATGCTTGCATTTGATTGTCTCCAAAACTATAGAGCACCTTTGGAGAGTTGTTTTTTTTTTTTTTTTTTTTTTCTTCTTCTTCTTCTTCCTCCTCCTCCTTCTCTTCTTTCTTTTCTTCTGGAATTCACTTTGTAGACCAGGCTGTCCTCGAACTCAGAGATCCACCTTCCTCTACCTCCAAGTGCTGGGACTAAAGGCATGTGCCACACCACAGCCCTATTTTGAGATAATTTCTGAAGAGCGCATGACCCCAATTATGCACCTCCATTCTACTAATACTGTGTACTGTCAGAGGCAGGACCCAGCTCAGTGGTGTCCCCTGTGTTCCCACCCACCCATTGACTGGGCTTTGCTACTGGGATGCTCAGTGCAGTGATAGCCCCAGGGGCCCCACAGGCCCTTGTTATTTGTGCTCTTGCTTTCTGCCCTTGGGCTGATAGTATCACGTGTATTCTTGTTTTAACTTGCTGTTAACTTCATACCCTCCATTAAACAGTACAGTGTGTAAATCCCTGGGCCTTCTTTCTTATTCTTCAGATGACTTTGCCAAGATTTGCCCATGATGCTGGGTGCTGCTTGGCTCATTGGATTTGGCTATGCAGTAGTAGCTCACTGTATGCGAAAACCTGCCGAATGTTGGATTATCTCTTGGCTTTTAGTACATGGACCAACACTGCTGTGAAGGTCCCCCCAGCCCATGACAGGTTTCTCTGACTGGGCAGAAGAAGAAGGCCAGTGGACCTATTGGGGCTAGGCCCTACACAGCATACCACATCTGTCCATGGTGTAGGGCAAAGTGCCTGTGTTCCCTGTTTTCCTGGTGACAAGCACATCTGTGCTTTCATTTCTGTGGGACTGTGAAGATGTCTATCCACTTTCCTCTTGGCTGCCTCTGCTTCCCCCACTGCCATACAGTGAGTCCTCTGTGTGTCTCAGTGCTGGCCTCCTTTTGAGCTGTGCTGGGCATACTACCTGTCCTTGACTGCCATTGCCGTGCTCCAGATGGCTCTGGACAGAGCTTTTATCTTCTCAGAGGCTATGGATAGCTCACTTCCCTGGAACCTGTGCTCTTCAAGGGATGCCACCTTTGTAATGATCCTGCCCTGGTGGATTGTCTTGCTTTTGTTGGGTTAGAAATGACATAATGGAACCCAGTTGGGTTTGCACATCTGCAGGAACACCAGTGTCCATGGAGGCAGGGAGCATGTCTTGTCCAACAGTGTAACTTTGGGAGGGACTTGCCCAGAGCTTCTGGTGGAGACAGCAGTCATCACAACTCCCCATGCTGTTTCTTATTTGTTGTATGTTTTTCCTTTAGTATTTTAAAGCATTCACAAAGGAGTTTACAACTGGAGAAAATTTTAAAGGTAAGGAGCACACAGCATTCTATTCTGATTCTTTAGGGTGACTCGCTCAACCTGGTGGAGTGGACGTGGTCTCAGCATGTTTGCCCCAGTGCTGCCTGACAGTCTATTAAAAATTCAAACCTGAAAGTCTGGGTGAGAAGAAGACTTCTTAAAATTTTTTAAAAACTGTGTTTGGTGGGGCTTGGAGAGATGGCTCAGAAGTTAAGAGTGCTGGCTGCTCTTCCAGGTTGTTCACAGCCATCTATAATGAAATCTGGTACCCTCTCCTGGCATGCAGGTGTACATGCAGACAGAACATTGTATAAATAATAAATCTTTAAAAAAAATAGTGTGTGTGTGTGTGTGTGTGTATGTGTGTGTGTGTACGTGCCCCCCTCCCTCATCTGTCTGTCTGTCTGTCCTTAAAAGCCAAGGGTGTCAGATCCCCCCTGGAACTGAAGTTAGAGGAGGTTGTGAACCACCTGACATAGGTGATAGAAACTGAATTTAGTCCTCTGGAAGAGCGGTAGATGCTCTTACCCATAGAGCCATCTCTCTAGCCACAGAAAATTCTTTATTTTGTGCTTTGCCCTTTTGGGGAAATGTGGTAGTAAAATTTTTATTATATTTTTTATTAAGCTTGTCCTTTGCCTATTTCATACATGTATAGCCTTCATTCTGGTCACTTTCACTGTGTACCTCCCAGCCCCTCTCCCCTGTTACCTACAGGTTCTTTTCTCACCCTCATTAGTAACAAGCTTTTATTGAAGGAGTATTTCGTGGAGTGTATGCATGGCAAGTGCATGGCTCATAGGCGTTTATGTGCGAGCCTGGTCAGGTGCGCAGTGCTGCAGAGCCTGTTCCCCTGGGAGACACCTGCCATTTCTGGCATCAGAAGTCGTTTGCCTGTGTTAGCAGTAGATGTGTTGGCAGTGCACCTGGCCCCTCTCACCACCGTGTGTGTGAGATCTGTCACTTCGCCTTGTGTCCTGTGGCCTCTTGCTTGCTCTCAGCTGTGTGGTCTCCCACCGCGTGCGTCTGTTGTTACTACAGCCTGTCAGTGAGCAGCAGTGTACCTAGGGTGCTGTGAATGGTGCTGCTGCCTTTCCTGACCTTGGGCTCTGGGCTTGGGGTGGCTGCTTAGGTTCAGGCACCTGCTGCCACAGCCATGACCCAGATTTGCTTTTGTAGGAACTGACAGGGAGCTGCGGACAGTCAGGCAGACAATGATCGACTTCCTGCAGAACCATACGGAGGACACCCGGCCTCCTGTATGCCCACCCCTGGACCCTATTCAGTGAGTAGCCACTGAAAGGTAGCCTATGAGGACTAGAACATCTTGGTAGTAGTGCTCAGCAGGTGGGAAGCCCTGGTTCATCCTTCTTCCCAAGTTGCATGGTGCAGTTTGGGCATGGAAATCTCACAATGTGTATAGTGAGTGAGGTGCTGGCATGCTGTGACAGCTTGCTATTATCGTGGATAGTACTGAAGGTTCTTCTTTCTCCTGACAGGCCCAGTGACATCCTTTCCCTCATGGACAGCCACAGTGGCCAGTACCACGCTATTATGTTTGAAAGCAATGGTTCTTACGTTGGACGAGAGGTACTGTGTCTCATGTGCTCCGGGGCTACAGCTGTTGTGGCTGGGGTGGACTCTGGTTAGTGCATTGACAGCAACAGCCAGTGACCCTTAGTTATAGAGATCTTGTGTGTGTGTGTGTGTGTGTGTGTGTGTCTGTGTGTGTGTCTGTGTCTGTGTGTGTGTGTGTGTGTGTGTGTGTGTTTGGTCTATATATAGAAGAAAAATGCTAGAGTGACAAGATTCGCCTTATAGGGTCCAGCCCAAGGCCATTATTACGTGCTATTAAAGATCCCCTATGTGCTATGTTATCACATTCAGGAATCTGTAGAACCTTGCTTCATTTGTGAGATGTTGTCAGAAACCTTCACCTTTGGCCAAGCATCAAACCAGGGGACCAGAGACCTAGTTGCTAATGCCAGGGTCCCTAGAAGACAGGAAGGAGGCCTCCTGGCCCACAGAGATTCAGCATTGACCTCTGGGCTCCTCCTTCCTGCCACTTGAGTGCTATTCTCAAGGTTATCTGGGCAGTTCAAGGAGGAGGAGACAGCACTGCCCTTGGTAGGCTCTGGAGGATGTGAGGCAGGCTACAGGCAACAGTGTGGCAACCATATGAGCCTGGCTGCCCTCTAGGACCTCACTGCCCTCCCACCAAGTTTGATGAGTCATTTTAATTTTTGTTTCATGGTTGGCAGGATTTCTAGTCAAAGGACTAAGGAACAACAGAGCCCAGAACTCATTCCTGTCCAACTCCTTTCCCTATTGCCCAGAGCTGCTGCATGCCAGCGCTTCCAGGCTGTGCCCCTTTTCCTTCATACACACACATATACACTTATAAGCCAAAAACAGAGCCTCCTCCTTGAGAAGATGGCTGAAGACCCATCTTCTTGCCAATCACCCTTTCCCATAGTACCAGCACATCAGTGCCTTTGCAATCAATAAGGCCTGGTCCTCTGGGTTGGACCTGTGACCAAGGGTACCCTAAGAGTCAAGATCAAGAAACACCATTGTGGCCAGGTGTGGTGGCACACACCTTTAATCCCAGCACTCAAATGACAGAAGTAGGCAGATCTCTGTGAGTTTAAGATCAGCCTGGACTATATATGATTTTTAGGCCATCGAAGGCTACAAAGCGTCTCAAAAATAACAACAACAACAACAACAACAAAAACCAAAATGGAAGGACATTTACCACCATCACCACTGCCACTGCACTGCCACCACCATCACCACTTTGATCTTGGGGTATATCTACCTCACATATAATGTGTTCCTCATCCCAAGAAGTAGCTGGCTGTGTTGGCATCTAATATCAGCAGAGAATAACAGACTTACCACTTGCCATGTGGTAAGCTAGAAGGGGTTTTTTAGAAATGCCGTACTCATGGTCCTTCTGTCACTATGACCAACTGCAGCTCCTTCAGTCACTTGAGGAGCCACCCCAAACCTCCTGGCTCAGAGCTAGAATGATGCTGAGTTGCCAGAATGTAGGCACACAGTAGCCAGTGTGTTGGGAAAACTGCTGTAATTAATGAGTGATGAAGGTACTTACTTCATTCTTACAGATTCTGTAGCAGAAAAATTGGTTCAGAAAGGTAAAGTTTAGTAACAAAAGTCACTTTGGGGGTTGGGTTACTTTATGGTTCAGCCCAAAAAATGCTTATCTTGTAAGCATGGAGACTTGAGTTCCATCCTCAGAGGTATACTTATAATTCCAGTGTTGAGTAGCCAGAAACAGGCTCATCTCTGGGGTTTGCTAGCCAACCAACCCGCCCTATTTGGCAAGCTCTGGGCTGAGAGAACCTGTCTCAAAAACAAAGTGGGTGGTACCTGAGTAATGATCTCCACTTGCATATACACACATACATGCACTTGCATACACATGAAATACATACCTACTTACACACACACCAAATGTTTCTTTTGATTATTCTGGAAAATTGCTAAATGAGAGTAGACATGTGCCTTGGTACAGTGCTTCAGATATAGTAAAAGTTACGGTGCACAGCTGCTTTGATTGCAGAGGGGTGGATGCAGGCAGACTGTGGTGCCATGCCTCAGCCTTGTGTAATTGGTGTAGCACTGCATGTCACACCACCCAGCTCTTTGCAAGTGGAACAAGGTTTTCCATGTTGTGTGGTGCAGGTAGACAGGACTGTTACCTCAAAAGTTCAGCATCTGTTGGATGAAGGGTGGCCTATGGAGTGTGTGTCTACACCTCTGAGATGTTTTCCTAGAAAATTATGATTGTAACATGACTTCTTGTTCTGCAGGTGATCTTGGATTTAATTCCATATGACAACATCATGGTGAGCCGAGCACTGGATGGGGACAAAGCATTTCTGGAGACACTTGGCATTTCTTCAGTTCCTTCCTGTTACTTGATTTACCCAAATGGGTCTCGTGGACTGGTTAACATGTGAGTGCTAGTTTGTATAATGAATGCAGAGCATTCAGTAGGTCTGTGGAGACTCGTACTGCACTGGCATGCTGACAAGGTCTTGGAGTCTATCTGACAGCCTCCAGCTGACCAAGGTGCAAGGAAACCCTATGTCTGGCCATCTTCCTTGACCTGCTGTACCCATGTTTCAGGCTCCAGGATCTCGAGTGGTTGTTGCCTCTGGTTGTTTCTATGAGTTTCTGAGCAAACTCCAAGAGCAACAGGTATCCATTGACCCCTCCTATGCTAGGTCTGGGCTTTTGGTTGTATCTGTTGTGGCCAGCAAACTCCGTCTTGAGTGAGAGGCTGGGGTGGGCACCAGGCAACAGGTCAATAAAGTGACCTTGAATAAAGCTTCAGAAAGCAAAATAGGTGTGAAAGTTAAAAATTCTGAGGTTGCAGGAAAGCCTTCCCAGAGTCAGAGCTACATTGCATGGCTCTTTAGCTGTATGAAGGTCAGCTGGCAAAGCACTTGGTTAGCATTCAGGAAGCCTAGGTTTGATCCCATCACTGCATAAGTAGGCACGATGGCTTATACCTGTAATCCCAGCATTTGGAAGGTGAGACAAGAGGATCAGAAGTTCAAGGTCATCCTTGGTTACATAGGGACTACATGAGACCCTCTCTCAAAAATAAATAGAAAAAACAGAAACCCAGGGCACCCAAGGTCATGGAGTTTTGGGGGGTGGTCCCTGAACATCTGGGAGGCTGCTCTACCCCAGTAACTGCCATTATGTTCTGAAGATGTGTGTATGTACACATAGAACCAAGAGTATCACATGCAACCTCTAACACAAAGCCGTGTTAATACTTTATAGTAACACTACTGTGTTCTCTGTAGAAATGACACTGAGCTCTGGGTGCACTGATGGCTCCTGAACATCAGAGAGCTTAGAAGGGGCCGACCCCAGGCCTGGCCTCCAGATACCGTTCAGCTGACAGAGCAAGCATGTCATGAAGGCCCTCTGATACAGTGAAATCATAGCTGGGATGAAACTGATTTTGGTAGATGTTCAAACAGCTTTACAAACATCTTAAGGTCCCAGCAAGTATGGATGAGCTCTGGTGTTCACTGAGCTATTAGTCAGTGATTCTCTGGACTTGGTGTTCTGTCATCTCAGATGGGGGGTAGCTCCTGAGGCCCAGATGAGGTGCACGCCTTTCACCACCTATGAAAGTATATGCACAGGGGGAATGGTTGAACAGCTCTCCTCCAAGCCATGGCCTGGAGAAGCTGCATGATCTCGGACAGTCATAAAAGCATCCCTCCCCTCCTTCCTTTCATAGTGCAAAGCCTCTACGCTCGTTTTTCTCATCTTATTTAAAATCCTTACCGGATGTGAGGAAAAAGTCACTTTCCTTCCCTGAAAAGCCCAACAGAGAAGAAAATTCAGAGCTTATGATTTGGAAAGAATTTGACAGGCAAGTATGAGTGGGACTGGGTGAGCAGAGACTACCCTCTGAGGCAGATCCCTTGGTCTACCTCCCACCTGGGGGCTTGGCAGAAATGAGGGGCCTCCTGCAGGAAGGCAAGAAGTGTCCTTCCTAACTCTCCACTGCTCCTCTCAGGGCCAAGCTGTACACTGCAGACCTGGAGTCGGGACTTCACTACCTGCTGAGAGTGGAGCTGGCTGCGCACAGGTCCCTGGCTGGAGCTCAGTTAAAGACATTTAGGGACTTCGTGACTGTCATTGCCAAGGTGCGGGTGGTTCTGCTCAGACTGGTACTAGGACCCATTTAGTATGGGCTTGGGTCATCTGTCTGCTGATGTGGGTGACTGGCCAGCCCAGCCCCCCTGGTATTGACTGACTGGTGTTTGCCTGTTGGAGGGGGGAGGGCAAAAGAGACTGAGAACAGGAAAGAAGCACATTGAGTTCTGACTCCCCAACTTAGCTTAGGGCAGTTCAGGAGGCTGAGGGAACCAGTAGATGAGGCATGAAGAATGGGTGGGGTTGTATAGATACCAGAGGTGGGGACTTGCTCCTAGGGAGCTTCAGAATGGGGTCCTAGGAGAGTTAGGTGTCCAGGGAAAGGGAAAATCATAACAACACAGCCTAGGCCCTGCCATATCACAGTCAGGTGGGAAAAGGCTGGCCAGCATAGCCATAGTCTCCCAGAAGCCATGTAAGGGATCAATGTAGAAATGCTGAGCAAGGCTAAGGGGTAAATGAAGGGCTACCTAACGAAGCTAATGCAGAAAGGCTGCTAGGTGTGGCAGGTGTATGCTCCATGGATATTCTGGTCCTGATGGTGGGCTGCCCTGGGACTGGAAGAGAAGCCCTGAGCTGGCAGCTTCAGGTGGGAAGGACAGGCAGAAGACAGGGTAGTATGCTTGACATTCTCAGAAGACCTTTTAGATGGGCTGGGACCACCTCCATCTTGGTGATGTGTGATACAGGCTCATATTCTGATAGCTGGCGTGAGAGTGAAAAGGCTTAGTTTCCTTCCAACTATTCATCTCTGGTGCCCAGAGCTTAGGTGGGTGGATTGCCCTGCCCTTTGGGAATGAGCCTGAGCCCTCTTATTGGTTGTAACAATCCTGTCTGGTCTGGCAATGTTTCTGCTGCTTTCTGGCTTTTTGAATGCCCCACCACCACCACTATTGGCCACAAGGACAGTGTTAGACCCACTTTATCTTGTACTGACTATGGAGCAGGTATTTTATAGACCTTCTTTCACAAGATGTAAGGTCCCTTGATAGGACCACCTTTGTCTAGCTAGTTCAGTTGTAAGTATTTGCATTTATAGTATAACTTTAGAAAAACAAGAAAATAGGATTTATGTTTCAAGGTCAGATATTTCAATGAAAAGAGCTACATAAGTTTTTAGTCCACTGTGCTGCTCAGGGTTGAGATGGCTCTGGATGTTCTTTTAAGAGTCCAGACAGGGGGGCTAGAGAGATGGCTCAGTGGTTAAGAGCGCTGTCTGTTCTTCCAAAGGATCCAGGTTCAATTCCCAGTACCCACATGGCAGTTCACAACTGTCTGTAATGCCAATTTCAAGGGATCTGATACCTCCACACTAAAACACACAAAATAAAAACTAAAAAAATTAAATTAAAAAAAAAAAAAGAGTCCAGGCAGATGGATCTCTGTGAGTATTAAGAACAGTCTAGTCTTCATATTGAGTTCCAGTTCAGCTTCAGCCAGAGCTACGTAAAGAAACCATGTCTCAAAAACAAAAATGTTGAGCTAGGCTAACTAACTGTATGTCTCACTAGACACTGCTGCCCTAGAATGGTTCCCAGCCAGCATACTCACTCCAGGCACATAGTTAACTGTTGGCTTATAGGAATTGACTTCCTCACAATGGGGATGGGTTTGACTCTACAAATTACCTTCCTGCCCTTCTTTCAGTTAGCTCTGATGTGTGAGGATGTGTCATATGACAGTAACAGTTCCTTAAATCACAACAAAAAAGTTACTGTTGTAAATTTACTTAAGCATCTAAGAATAAATTTAATGCTGATTAACTAACTGATGTAGGTACTTTGAAGCAATGCATAAGCTAAAGCAACCTTTATTTCTGCACATGTAATAAGAGAACAATATTTGCCAGGTGGTGGTGGTGCACACCTCTAATCCCAAACTCAAGAGGCAGAGAGAGGCAGATCTCTGCATTCAAGGCCAGCCTGGTCTACAGAGGGAGTTCCAGGACATCCAGGGCTACAGAGAAACTCTGTCTTGGAAAACCAAGAAAGAAAGAGACATACAGAGAGAGAGAGAGAGAGAGAGAACAATCTACTATCCTTGAAGAACAAACCCACCAGGGTTCTCTTAGGTGCTTGCTCTCCAGGCCCCTGTGTTGTGAGTCAGCCATTAGTCCACATGTCATCGCTGCCTGTGGTAAGTCCGTGTTCCCACATACCTTGTAGGGCAGCTGGTTAGAGACGATAAAAGAGGCTGTTGGAATTGAAGAATCACAGAAAGAAAGGATAAGTATGCAGGCAGTATCTTCTGGAGGGCCACTGAACCCTTGACAACTTGGTAATATGCCATACCCAGTAGTCTCCCTGTCTGACATCGTGAAATTACCATTTGGTAACCCCCTAGTTCTTGAAGTGTACCCGGAGTTCTAGGCATTTCCTTAAAGGACTGCCTGAGGCAGGGCATGTGTTGGTATGGGGCTTTGACCCTGCTTTGTGGACTTTGCCACAGGGTCACAGCTTTCCATACTGTTTTCAGACCTTGGGAGGAAGTGGGAATTTTTCTCAACATCTTATGGGTGCTTCTTTCTTAGCTGTTTCCCGGCCGGCCACCAGTCAAGAAGCTGTTGGAGACACTGCAAGAGTGGCTGGCCAACCTTCCCCTGGACAAAATTCCATACAATGCCATCCTAGACCTAGTCAACAACAAAATGCGGGTGAGTCCCAGCCCTGGCCATGTCTCATGTACACACTGCTTTTTTGCCTTCATCTAGCATGCCCAGGACTCAGAGTCTGCAGGAAGAAAGAATAAATCTACTCACCTATGGTGCTGTTAGTACTTGGTACCCATAGCACAGGCGCCATCTTCCTGCTCAGAGAAATACCCTCTTCCCGTGTAGAAAAACCCTACATCCCTGTGTGAAGAAGCCCATGTCCCTGGATAGAGAAGCTTCACAATTTTTACTGTTCTTGTTTCTGTGATGACTTCATGCACACTTCCCTACATCAGTGATGCTGCTAAGTTTCACTAAAGGCTTCAGTTTAAGGACAGCTCACTAAAAATACACTGTGAGAGCTGCCCTCAAGACGGCACAGTACCCAGGGCTTGTGGTTTTTACACAATTGTTTGATTTTTTGTTTGTTGAGATAGTGTCTCTTATGTAGCCTCAATCCAAGTACTGAGATTATAAGCATGCAGTGAGAAGCTTTGATGCATACCATCTCCCCAACCAAGGCCAGAGGCATCCTGCAGCTAGTGTTAATTTTAACACTTGTCTTGTATTCTTTGTGGATGTTTTCCCCTCAGATTTCTGGAATCTTTCTTACCAGCCACATAAAGTGGGTGGGATGTCAAGGAAGCCGATTGGAGTTGCGGGGCTACCCATGCTCCCTCTGGAAACTGTTTCACACTTTGACGGTTCAGGCCTCCACCCATCCAGAAGCGCTGGTTGGCACAGGTAACCATCTGCCTAACCGAGCTGACACTAGTGGCCTTTTGCATTCACTATTTAGTTTGAGTGCATGGCATGTGCTACCATAAGTACCTACAAGAGTTTGCCTGGCTGTCTATGAGGTGCCAGTCATCAGATGTCAGAGCAGGGGACATGCTAAGTCTAGAGGTGAGCATCTCAGAATACAAACACCAGAAGCACAGCCTGCCTGTTCATGAAAGGCAGGGGGGAGAGTTCCATACCCTTTGCCACAGCAGCCTTACTGGGAGGAAAAAATCACAAGGAAGACAGACCAGCCAGGAATCTTTGCAATGTAAACTCAACTTGGTTGATTCAAGAAAATAAGGCAAGTGAACCCTGTTTAGTGAGGTATATTATTTATCATTTGTTCTGGAACAGTTGAGCCTCAAATTTAGCAGCTTAAGACACCTGACTTTCATAATATTAGTTTCCATGGATCAGGAATCTGAGTGTGGCATAATCTGGGTCCTCAGCTTCAAGATAATGAGACTAGTTCATCTTGGGATAGACCCACTTCTAAGCTTTCTCAGTGCCCACTGGCTGTTCCCCTGAGGCCCTCAGGTCCCTGCTGGGTCCTGGCTAAAGGCTAGAGGCTCTTCATCCATTTCTCTGAGGTTCACTTACATCTTGGTAGCTGGCTTAATAGGAGGAAGCCAGCAGAAGAGCAACACTCATCACTTCTGTCATCTTGGTCTCACTGGGCCCACTCTGCTCCCAAGGGAAGAAGCACCCATGAGTTGTAAGTTTTAGAGGCAGGGACCAGGGACAGTCGCAAAGGCTGCTTATCACATGGAGTTTAAAATTACAAAACCTGAGGATAGAGACTGATAACTGTCAGTAGTTACCAAATAGCAAACGAGAATTCCACCTGCTCTTCTCTACAAGGCCTGTATTGAAATTTTTATCCACTTTGAATATGGCCATGTCCCCTGGAGCAGTAGAGCAAGTGTTTGTCTTTCCGCTCTTATGCTTTAGTCTGTCCACTCACATTGATACCAAGTCATAGTGGAGTCCACACGACCCGTTATGCCTTCCAGGAGCATCATAAAATTCTTCTATGTGTGTCGTCAAATACCCACCACTTTGCCTGCTCAGGTTTGGATGGGTCTGGCTAGGCTGCATGATTCTTCTATCCCTTCTATTGTTTGTGGAGGTGTCTGTTGGTAGCTGGCCATCCAGGGGTGGGGGCTTGGATTGACTCATTTCTGCAAACCAGCCTCAGCTTCCTACCAGGTGACACCAAGATCAGGAAGAACTTGAAGGCTTTGGCAGGTTATCATTCAGCCATATCCTGTTTGTCCAGACTGAACTCAGAGCGAGAGAAGTAGACCCTCTTCTTCATAGAAGCACCCAAATCACTTTGCAAACTGGTATGTCCAGGATGGGAGAGATTTGGTCATTCTTAACATCATATTCCCATGGAAATCAGAAGAAAGAGGAGCACATACCAGAGAGAAACCCCAGAAACAGTCCAGATGCTGAGGTCAGACCCATAGCACTATGTGATTTAATGCGTCAGGACTCCTAAAACAGGCTGCTTCCAGGGCTCTCTTGTCTATGTGGAGAAAGGAAGTGAGTGCTGGCCCACCATGCGCCTGCTGTGCTAGCTCCTCAGCACACTGCTGATGTTTGCTCAAGAAGGAATACTTAAAGTTTGGGACAGCCAGAGTCGGAGGCCCTAAGACACACTTGATGTCTGTGTGACAGACCACATTCAGACAGGCAGCTGCAGCACTCTCCTGCTTGTGAACACTGTCTGATGCAGCCCTGAGAAAAGTAGTCTCCTGCCAATGGAATTGGGTCAAGCGAGGGGCAGGATTAAGTCTTTGAGGTTTTCTTTTCTCGCTGCTGATTTAAACCCGTCTACTAAAGTGCCCACTGCATGGTCTAACCCTCCCCCAGGTAGCGGTTTATGGTTCTTGTCCACTTTAAAGATTAGGGCTGGAGCGAGCAGTGGTTTGGTGAGCAAGAAGAGGGATTACTGTGATGTGAGGCAGATGTTTGAAGATCTAGTAGGGAGAGGAGGCCTGGCAGGCCAGTCACAAGACCAGCAACAGTGTCTCACACACCAGGCATTGCCCAGCTACCCGTGGGCATACTCAATGCCAGCAGGAACAGTGGTGTGCTGATTTCTACCTCCCAGATATAAAGGTACTAGTGTAACTCCTCATGTCCACGAGTTTTGGTTGACAAGACCCCTGGCTGAGGGTGTACTGAGAAGCAGACACCCCTGCAGGCTGCTGTGGACAGAAAGATTGCCTCCTTAGTGGGAACACATTTTCTCCTTAGTCACTTTGCTGCCTGTCTGTGGTGCTGGTCCCTTACTTGTATGCTTACCTGTGTTGGGATACAGCCCGCCCTTTGTGGTTGGTTACTTGTCTCTGGGTGTGCTTCTGCCTGTGGGATGAATTGCTTCTGAAAATGCTGTGTACCCTTCATGTCTGTTGCTTCCATCCTGTAAGCCTCTGTTATGCTATGAACCATGCCCTAGATGGATTTTAAAACCACCACCAGCCAGGTGTGGTAGTGCACACCCCTAGTCCCATGGAGGCAGAGGCAGATGGATCGCTGTGAGTTTGATCAAGGCATGGTCTACAGAGTGAGTGCAGGACAGCCAAGGATACGCAGAGAAACCCTGTCTTGAAAAAATAAATACATAAATAACTACACCAGCGCATGCCTTTAATTCCAATGCTCAGGAAGTGGATCTCTGAGTTCAAGGCCAACCTGGTTTACAGGTCAAGTTCCAGAATAGCCAGGGCTACACAGAGAAACCTTGTCTTGAAAAACCAACCAAACAATCAAAACACCACCAGTTAGATGTGATCGTTTTATAATTTTATAATTCTAATATTCAGGAGGCTGAAGCAGGAGGATAGCCTTGAATTCAAGGCCAGCCTGAGCTCTATTGCAAGTTCTAGTCCAGCCAGGATGACATAGCAAGACCCTGATTCTAAAAATTAAAATAAACAAAAGAATAAAAGTGTCACCATTTGGAGAGGCTCAGTCCTTTTGAAAGAGAAAAGCCCTTGCCAGCCTGCCTCCCTGTCCATCCTCCAAGAGAGAGCCCTGGCAGCTGGCCAGGTGGTAACCGCTGCTGCCCATCTGCTCAGGGAAGATTGTACACGGCTATATTTGCTCTTGGACCTGGTTCTGTGGACTCTGAAGCAGGACGGCCTGGGCTCAGAGTGAGAGTCTCACCTTCACAAGTAGCACTTTGAGGGGTTACAAAGCAGGAAGTACACACAGCTGGCAGACTGGCAGGTCCTAAGGAAAACATACTCATTGGTTTAGCTTGTATTTTGGGTCATGAGGTCAAGGACAGACAGCCAGGAGCATGGTTGAAGAATGTTAGCACATTCCATTTAAGACTTATGGGGATCGAGGCATCTCAGTTATTGGAGCTTGTTCCTCTTGGTACTAGCACTCAACCTTCCGAATACCCAGAGTAATGATGTGTTCCTAGTGTGACCGCCACTGTCCTCGTGCAGTGGGAGCAGCCTTCATCGCTTCCAGTCATGCTGCCACACTGGCGCACCCATCCCATGGGTTCTTCTCTGTAAGGACTCTTGGAGCCACTCCATGCTGTTGGACTATCTGAGTCTTCCTGTTTGAGCCATTTGACAGTTCCAGGGTTTGGTGATCGCAGGCTTACAGCACTGATGGCCTTCTTCTGCAGGTTTTGAAGATGATCCCCAGGCTGTGTTGCAGACCATAAGGAGATACATTCACACATTCTTCGGATGTAAAGAATGTGGTGAACATTTTGAGGAAATGGCTAAAGAGTCCCTGGATTCTGTGAAAACTCCAGACCAAGCTGTTCTCTGGCTTTGGAGGAGGCACAACACGGTGAACAGCCGCCTGGCGGGTGAGAAGCTGCGCGCCCTGAGGCCCCCTGTCAGCCACAACCCTGAGCCTAGGTGTAGAGGGCTCACCCACTTCAGGGCCACTAGGGGGCCCTAGTCAGTGTGTTTGGGGACAGTTAGTTCCCAAGCACTGCTTGCTCTGGGTGTCTCAGACCCCTGTGACCCATTAGCTTTGGGGCTCCAGGCCCTTGTGGACACTAATGGAGCTCTTCTCCCAAATCCCCCTCCGGAACCTCCCCCCAACTTTACCATAAGTATTTCTGAACTCTGAAAAAAAAAATCTATAGAAATTTTGCTAAATTTTTATTGTCTTTAAAATCTGTTCTCAGGGCTATAGATTTAATTCAATTTGTAAAATTCTTGCCATGTAAGCATGAGGATCTGAGTTGATCTCTTAAAAAAAAAAAATCTGGGTGCAACAGCACATACCTATAATTCTGGTGCTGGAGAGGTGGAGATAGCTCCTGGATCCTGCTGGCCACTCCAGCCCACTCCAGTCTGCAAACTCCAGGTTCTCTGAAAGACCCTGTCTCCGAAAGTAAGAGCCTCAGAGCGTAGTTGAAGATCCTCAGTGTCCACCTCCGCCCTCTGCCAGCATGCGCACACACGTGTACATACACACAAATCTCAGATTGCTGAGCAAACCTCACAAGTGATTTTGTTTAAAAAAAAAAGAGGGCACATGTAGTCCGTCAGAGTTAAGTAATTCCCACTATTCCAAAATCAATGGAAGATTAAAATTAGGCTTAAGAATAATTCTACTGAGAAATGAATTTAACAGAGATAAATGGAAAATGTCACTAAACTCTTGGTTTTTGTTTAATCCGCTGTATTATAAAACATATTACAACTAAAGCACTAAAGAAAATTGGTTTTTCTTGGCACTAAGAGCAGACGGTGCCTTTCGTATGGTGGATTTGCTTTGTCTCAAGGCGCTGCTGTAGTGGCCCTTATACAGGGATTTCTCCCTAATACCTTCTCTATTTCCCTCCCACCTCTCCTCCTCCCCACACCCCAGGCGCCTGGCTCTGAGGCAGCCAGAACAAGGCACCAGCTGGGCTTGCCCAGTCCAGGAGCCCTGTCATTTGTCCCCAGTTGCAAGCACTCACATCATTAGGCCACAGCAGGAAGGGGCTGCATGGTGTGATGTTGCTCCTAAGATTCCTCACCTGCTCACCAGTCCACCACCAACCTAGGGATTAGGTCTCCCTCTTTGTCAGACCTGAATCACCTGCCCGGTGCCAGCCTGTGCTTTCCACTGCTTAGAAGATGGTTGGTGTGTATCTCACAGTTCTTTCTAGTCTCTCACCAGCTGACTCCTTCCAGGGAGTGCTGGCTGGCCTTGGCCTTATGTCCCCACCCTGTGTCTAGTAACTTATAAAATAAAATTTAAAAATGGTCCTGCCTTCACTTAACTCTATACACACTCTGAAGGCGAGGCAATCCTGGGTTAGCAGGGAGATTTGGAACCAGGAACCCCTTGTGTGTGGTTCTGGGAGTTGTGACAAGGCTGCCTTTCTAAGGGTAGGTGGTCAGAAGACTTGTAAACCCTCAAATATGGGGCCTCTGGGTGCAGACACATCCTTTTGTCATCAAGATACACAGCTGGCTGTATAGCGTGGGGATGACCCAGGAGGTGTCGAGACTCAAGGTGGGTCTGTTTCCACTCAGGAACCAGGTTCACATGAACTGCAGGGTGTTCTGGTTTTCCAAACATAACTTCCCCTGCTGGGGTGTGTTCCTAAGGTCTTTAGGAATCTGCAAGGTCTGGGGGTCAAGGGACGGTGTCTAGAGTGTGGAGAAGTGTATGAGCAGATAGTACCTCGAAAGGGGATGTTTTTAGCAGCCAGAGTGGTCAAGGACTTTGTGAGGTGTTAGGTCTCAAGTACACTTTAAGGAGGGTACAGACTGGCAATGGTGCCACAGGCCTTTAATCCTAGCATTGTGAGGCAGAGGCAAGCAGATCTGTCGCGTTGAGGGCCAGCCTGATCTAGAGAGCAAGTTCCAGGACAGCCAGGGTTACATGAAGAAAGTCTGTCTCAAAAAAAAAAAAAAAAAAAAAAATTATAGAAGTGATAACTTCATGGACCCATGCAAGATGGAGGGCCTGGGAGGGGGTTTGTCATGGAAGGTGCAGAGCCCAAAATGTAGTATCCCTCATTTGTATGCCGTGTAGGGCTTGCCAGAGAGAAGACAGTATGCACTGGGTACCTGGAAGTGGGGAAGGGGAAAGCAGGGACACGGTGGTGGGTAGAGTGAGGCCTACTAGCATTCCGTGGCTGAAAGGTTTCTCTGTGCTTCTCTCCTTGCCTCCCTTTTAGGCCATCTGAGTGAGGATCCCAAGTTTCCAAAGGTTCCATGGCCCACTCCAGATCTCTGCCCAGCCTGCCATGAGGAAATTAAAGGCCTGGACAGCTGGAATGAGGACCAAGTGCTTGTGTTCCTGAAGCAGCATTACAGCAGGGACAACCTGGTGGACACATACTCAGTGGACCAGGGCAGTCCTGGGGACTGGGGAGTGCTGGGCAGGGAGCAGGAAGAAGGCAAAGCTCTTAACCCCTCAGGGAAGTCCTGGGGACAGCAGGACACTGAGAGTCTCCGCCCACCCCATGTGCTGGGGCCCAGAACTGACCTTTCCAAGAACCTGCACCACAGGCTGGACCTAAGACTCCAGAGCCCCCATGGGCTCCAGGCACTTGAGGAGGCCAAGGTAGCTGTGCCTTTTCTTGGGGTTGGCTTTTCCAGTCTGGACATGAGCCTCTGTGTGGTGCTCTACGTGGCCTCCTCTTTGTTCCTGATGATTATGTACTTCTTCTTCAAAGTGAGGTCCAAGCGATGGAAAGTTCGGCTCTACCACCCAGCTGTGTAGAGCACTTGGAACAGCCATGTCTACACAGAGGAAGCCTTGGAAACCACCCGCACACCTGCAGCTTTAATGTTGGGATCAGGGATTTTGGAAATGTGCCCAGCATAGTGTCTGGAGGAACATGTTTTGTTTTGTTTTTTCTACTGGAACATTTTGCCTTGATGGCACCTTGTCCTCACCTTCCCATGTCAGACTTATGTCGATTTGCCCTTGTAGGCCAAAAGGAAGCAGGTTTATCACACAGCCGGCCATGTTTCTGCTCCTTCCATGAAGCCTCACATCTACATTTGCTCTTCCTCCCCACCCTACTCCCACTCTGGGGGCAGTGATGAGCAGCCAAAGCAGAGGCCTCTCTAGATATCCCACACCCTGCCACAGATGAGAGCTCTGTACCTGTTCCTGCATAAACGTGCTTTCGAGGGAGTTCAGGGTGCTCCAAGGTTGAGCAGAGAGGTGCAGGACCCAGAGGCCGCTGAGTTGTGTTGTAGCTTCCCTGTGTCTTAAGAAATAACCCAGGGTGGAGTGGGCCTTGGAAAGGGCACGGTGGTGACAGGAGATACGCCACCCCTCTTGTGCTGTAGTGCAGTTCTGGTCTCTGTGGTGAAGTCCTGCCCTACAGCACAGCGGTGAGCACTGGTCTGCTGGGGGCGTGCAGTTTCCAACATTATTTGTAAAATCCTAAAACACTGAATGCTAGAATTGTGCCTAAAGACGTAAAAAAAATGGACTAAGTCTACATTTCTGGAGACATTCCTGCTGAGACCCTCAGGAGTTTCTTTTTATTTGCATAAAGCAAGCATGTCTGTGTCTGTGTGTACGCCTCTGTACTCACATGGGTATGACTAGGTTAGTTAAATATACATTCACTTTGTATGTTCTGTATATTTGTGTCCTTCCCAATGACAGTTGATCACATGGGTATCATTTAAGACCCTGTATTATCAGTGTCCCTGCTGCCACTTAAGAAAATGGACAGCTGTCTCCTTGGGCTTTTGTTAACCTCCTTCCATCACATGGGAGGATCAGGTCTGAGAGTCAAGCCTCCCTGCTGGGGCAGATGGCTTGGGTCCAGGCCCTTGAACCTCCTGCTTCACTTCCCTGTGGCAGGAGGAGGTTTCTTTGAAACCTGGAGTCTTGTGCTTAAAAAAGAAAGAGAGAGAAAGAAAAGAAGAAAAAAAAAAAGTTTGTCCTTATTGCTGATAGTGTTTCTAGAGTATTGAGACACTATCGGTCTGTCAGCTGGAAAATTGGGCCTATTTAAGCACGGCTCCAAAGGGAAATGCTAGAGCTCACAGTTAAACTGCCTCTGGGAAACATTGCTGAAGGGCACTTCCTTAACTGTGACCCCAGGGCTGCCACAGAACCCCACAGTGACTGACATGGCTGATGTTTGCAGAAGCCCTCTCTGGGCAGATCCTATTTCAGCTGCCTTTGTGGAGTCCCGGATCATCCCTTTCTGAGGACAGGCTTGTCATGTACATCCCTGTTTGAACTGTCCATTCTGCAGTGAAAAGGCTTGCGTTCCTCCAAGACCCTGCTCAGCCTGGGATCCACTGTTAGGCCAAGTGTAAGGTCTGTTCTAAAGGTCTGAAGTATTATATGGGGAATTTCAATTAGGGAATATAATAAATTCAGTAATTTAAATGTTTATTTATTTTTAATGCAAAGATTTTGATTAAAAAGTCAGTTGGCATAAAAATGTCAATGACATTTCTTACCTTAAAAAAGGGTACATTTTGTATTTAAGTAAACTATTGTGTACATTGTAAGAATAAAGAAATCGGACATTCAATAATGTTGTTACAGTTTTTCTTGAAATGTGAGCAGCTGTGTGTAACGCTAGATCCAGGGAATGCTCTAAACCCTTCACTCCCTTCTAGTTTGCAGATCCAGCTCTGAAGTTCTAGGAGTATAAAGATAAACTAGTGGCTTTGGGGGAGACAGGCAGAGGTCAGGCAGAAAGTGGAGCATGAAAATGGTCTATGGGAAGAGTTGCAGGACCCTGCGCCTTTGTTAACAAGTACAGGGATCCGTCCAAGTGCACCCTCGCACTTTCTGAACGCACTGAGGTGCTGTGGCTGCCAGGCCACCCAGAGGCTGCTAAACCTCTCACCAAATTTCCCTCCCATCTGCTCGATGTCCCTGCTCTGCCAGCCTGGGGCAGTGTGTGTAGAGCAGCACCCTGCAGGACCCGGGAACTTCTGCTCAGGACCCCTCAGCTTCTGTGTAGAGAGCCTTACAGGAGCTGGCGGGATTGCACACATGACCCTCTTCCATAAGTGGGAGTTGGAGAAGAGACTATAATTTGCGGGTATAGTACTGGATGCAGGTGGTTCCTGGAGGCCACCAGCTGCAGTCTGAGGCCTCTGACCTGTGTCTGCAGCAGGTGGTGGCTGGACCTCCACCAGGGGGAGGGCAGAGTCCCAAGCTAACGGCCCAGAGGCTCCCAACCCCGCATGCTGCGAACATAATACCTCCAACCAAGGCCCAGAGCCCAGGGCAGGGAAAGTTGGAGCGGCTGTGCTACTGCGTCAGGTAAACAGAGGTCCTAAGAAAGGGCTACCACACATCAAAAAGACTAGTCAAACCCAGCCCTGGAGTGACGCCAGCCTGACTCCGCCTGCCCGGGCCTGGAAGGGGCCAAGGGCGGGGACAGAGGAGGGGCGGGGCAGGCTGGTGAAGGGCCCCAGCATGCCAGTGCCTTCTTCAGCACCGTGGACAGCGCTGGTCCAATGCGTGGGCCAAGACCTGGAAGAGGTCCGTCACTCCAGGGAACCCTCCGCACGAACCACTGGGTTAGTGACTGCCATGCTGCTAGAAGCGGAACTTGACTGCGACGGAGAGCGGCTTGGTGCCCCGGGAGCTGCTGCCCTCTGTGCCTTCAGCAGGACCCCAGGTAGGAGCTATTGCAACCCCAGAGCGGTGGGCTAGGAGAGAGTAGCGTAGGAGGGGGGGCAGGGAGGTGATAGCAGTCCAGGGAGACAAGGAAGCTACAGGGTCAACAGTGACCAGGAAGGTCTGGGGCTGGCCTGCGACGATGTTAAGAAGGGCAGAATGAGGAGCGTAAAGGATCCTAGAGAAGGAATGCCCCACAGCTTCTACAACTGCTTGCTGCAGGGGTCCCCAGGCTAAGTCTCCCGCCTGAACTCTGATCCCCAAGGGCCATTTCATTGCCATGGACGTTGGAAAATAATGGAGGCATTGTTGGTGGCAAGCCAGATGCCCAGCAGTGTGGGGCCGCCCCTTCCCTAGTCTAACCACACATGGCCCCCGCCCCACTGCCTCTGTAGCAGCTGACACTCAATGGCTCACATCCGAGCTCACCCAGCACCCATTTCACTCCAAGCTGGTGTTCTCTGACCTTCCTGGAATAACAAGTACAGTGCAACATGAAGGGCTGAATGCAGGCACAGGGCTCTTTCTGAGGCAGCGGGTGTGCTGGTAACAAGTGGGGAGCCCTGTGCTCTTTTCACTCACTCTTTCCAAGCTGGCCTCTGAGAGTTCACGCTCCAAAGGACAGAGGCAGAGCAGGGCAAGTAGAGGAACCCGGAGGGTGGCAACAACCTGCTGGTCCTGAAACACTTCCTGGGTGTTCCTGACAATCACCGGGGCCCTGCACTCCTCTGGGTTCTATTTCCTACGGTTGAGGGCACAGGCCTGGGGCTGCAACCTAACAGTACTGCGCGCCCTCAGTGAGGACACATGCAAGGATAGGAGAGGCTCGGGGTGGGCTCACCTGTTCCGCTGAGGATGAGCTGTGGAAATCCAGGTGCAGGGATTGTTCTGAGGAGCTGGAGTGCAGAAGTGAGGACAAATTCCAGGGCTTCCACACCTCAACCCTCTTCTAACGTGGAGTCTTGGCTGTGTGTTCTCCAGCAAGCAGCTCCAGCGGTGGGGTCCAGAAGTTTCTAGTCGGGGAGCCCTCTAGTCGGGCCCTCTGCCGCCACACTGCCTCGGTGGTGATCAGGTTGCCCTTCTGCTGACCAGGCGTGGTCCCAGCGCTTTCCAGCTCACTCAGAAGCTAGCTGTGAGCAGTGAGAATGCGCTTCCCTCCCTGCCACGTTCCTTAGGACCTCAGCCTTCCCGGGGCCTTAGTGAACTTGCTTGGGGCAGGAGCGAGCATCTGTGGGAAGCCTTGAGTGGGCTACCGCGCTGCCTCCATCCTCGGAAGTGCAAGCCGGAAGGCTTCTGGGCACCTCGGTTCTGGCTCAAAGGCTCACAGAGCCTCCAGTGGCCTCCATGGCCTTGGGAGCGTCTCCGCGACCCCCGGCCCAGCCCCGCCCCGCGGCCCCGCCCCCCGCCGCTCCGCCCTCCACGGGCCCGAGGCTTGGCGCCCAGAGGCCTCCCGTGGGCACAGCGCCCAACAGCGACACGAGCCGCTCCGTCGCCAGCTCAGAGTCTCTGCAGCGGTGGCCTCGCCGGACCCAGGGGAACTTCAGGGTCGGAGGGCCGCGGTGGCAACGGGCACCCGGCCCCATGGAGGCTCGTGGGGAGCTGGACCAGTCCCGGGAATCGGCGGGCGGCGACCTGCTGCTGGCGTTGCTGGCGCGGAGAGCCGACCTGCGCCGAGGTGGGTGCCCGACGGAGCGGCTGCACCGGACAGGCCCAGATGTCTTCGGTTTTTTCTGGCCTGTGTGTGAAGGCCGGCAGAAGCCGGGGTATCTGGGCAAGGGTGTGTCTCCGGGGCTCTGGCATGCTAGGCAAAGGCACCTCAACCTCCAAAGTGCGTGGCCCCTCTGGTCTGTTTTGTCCTGGCATTGAGTCCTCGGACTAGAGAACCCTTGGTGATTTAGGAACGGCTTAGGGGACCCTTTGCAGATCTGAGCTCGCTGAGGCCGTTGAGCTGGAGGGAGCGTGTGAAGACCAGGAATCAGGGAGCAGGAGTGTCTCCTAGGGAACTGTCCTCACCCAGCCTCTCCCCAGTTTTCAGAGGGATCAGGGCCGGGTCAACATGCACCACTCATCTTCCCTGATTTGAGTCTTGGGGTCATACCCGTGGCTTACCACTAGGCTGGTGGTCAAGACCCGTTTACAGGGAAATGTGGGGTTTCTCTGGGCCCCAGTTTCTTGGTGGTACCAGTCTCTTGCAGAGCTTTGGTTCTGGGGAGTAGGATTGCCCTTCTGCTCTCTGGGTCTCCAGGCGGATGGGATAGCAAGATGGGGAAAGAGGCAGTGAGGCTGTCAGAAGGCCGGAGCAGGCGGGAAGGGAGTCTCTCCAGACTGGGGTCGGGTGTGACCTACTTGCTTATTTATTTATTTTCCGATGGTTTAGGGGAGGGATTGAGCGCAGGGGTTGAGAGGAAGAGGTGGGAGGGAAGGATGAGAAGGGGAGGAGAGCGCTTGGTAAGCTAGGTTCTGGAGCTCCGGAGGTTTGCTAGAGCGCTGGTGGCTCCCGAGGCTCCACAGGGCCCTCCAAACTGTGTAGAAAACTGTGCTGAGGTTGGATTCGCCATGCAACGTAAGCCAGAGGAGGTCGAGGGGGGCTTAACTGGGAGGCTTGCCGGTGGCGGCGGCTTTTGTAGGAAGCGGGCCCTTCTGTGGGCTTCTTGGCGAAGCGCTGTCCGTGTCCGGGTGCTGAATCTTCAGTGTGCGGTCTGTCCCGCCACCCCACTCTTTTCCGGGTCTCCTTACTGCCCTATGATGGCTCCTGCGGTGGTGATCTGGGGCAGCCAAGGACGATGTCGATCTCCATGTGCACCCTGGAGACCCGGTTTTGCTCAGTGCGGGACAGCACCCGCTGAAGGCTTGTGGCCAGGGCAGGAGGGAGGGAGGGTGGGCAGATTTCGTCCTTTTCTAATTCCTCCCACCGGCTGGAGGCCAGCCTTGGGCTAGCTGTCTCTAGCCAGAGATGTAAAGACACTGGTGTGGGTGTGACATCATGAGTGGACTCTGGGTCCTGCACACGATTCTCCCTTTTTCTAGAAACCTTTCCTAAATTATCAGGGACTCTTCATACAATGAGCATGAAGAAGAGCCCCTCAGTGCTTCCATGGCTCTTGAAAGGCACATTTAGATTTCTCCCACCCAGTTTCCCTGAGGCCTGCAGGCTGCTGGTGGGGTGGGGTCATGGGTGCACAGAACTGGTGTCTGAGGAACTGACGCCGTGGAGAGTGAAGCCACCTTACTGTGTACTCCTCAAGCTTGAGCAGGCAAGCAGCAGATCTAGTCAAACACAGCCAGTGCGTGTAAGTGCCTGCACCCACTCAGAGTGAGGCCAGTGTCCGTTTACACCTTAGATGCCACACACAAGGGCCAGAGCTGACAGCCTCGCTTGTTGGAACTCTGCAGACTGAGGCCAAGGTGCTTCACTGATCAAAATCACAAAGGCAATGTGATTGCCTTTTGCCCTTGCTAGTAGGGACATGTTCCTATTTTCTGTCCCAGCTTTCCAGATCCCCCCAGGGGTGGGGTTTTCATTCGAGATTGACATGCCCTGTCTGGCACTGGGAACAGCTTTATGGGACAGCCTGGTCTCCTGGTTGCAGACACATTTCAGTTTCCTTTGATTGCAGCGGGACTGGAGATGCCGCAGGATACGGTGTCTGACCACTGCTCTCACTGGGGAGCCTGGCTGCCCAAAAGCTGGCAGGAGAACATGTGCCGGGTTGCAGACCCTTGCTCGGCCCTGAGGTCTACAGGCTGGCTCCAGCTGAGGAGAGGGCCATCACCCACCCGCTGTGGTTTCATAACCTGGCTAACTACTGTATTCGCAGAGATCCCGATGTGTGCCGGCTGTGATCAGCACATCTTGGACCGCTTCATCCTTAAGGCCCTGGACCGACATTGGCACAGCAAGTGTCTCAAGTGCAGCGACTGCCACATCCCTCTGGCGGAGCGCTGCTTCAGCCGCGGGGAGAGTGTCTACTGCAAAGACGACTTTTTCAAGTAAGCTGGCTGCTGGCTGGAAGGGGGCATGGCTGGCAGAAGAGAGGCTGGGAGGGCGCTCCATGACAGGTCTGTACCCAGGCAAGGCGTCCGGGGACCTGTCCAAGCTCAGGACGTTTAAAAACAATTTTTATTTCATGTGTATATGTAAGTGCCTGCGTGTGCACATCAAGCACCATGTGCATGCCCGGTGCCCTCGGAGAGTGAAGAGAGCATCGGATCCACTGCAACTGAAGTTATAGATGTTTGTGAGCTGCCATGTGGGTGCTAGGAACAGAACTCAGACCCTGCGCAAGAGCAGCCAGCCCTGCGGAAATCTCCAGCCCCAGCAGTACAGTTTAGAGTAGTTTGTTTTGTAAATCATGAAAGCAGTTGTCAGGTTAAAAAATAAAAAAGATTAATCCAAATTTGTAGAATTGTATGAGAAGTACTCCCTCTTAAAATATGTTTTTTGTTCCTTAAATATCTGGGGAGTGGGAAGCCCGGGCTTCGCGGGCCGGAGGAACTGACCCAGGTAAGGCTGTGGCCCTCTAGATCCGTCTTTTCCAATGCAAGGAGAAGGCGACCGAAGGTGCTGTGGCTCTGCCCGGGCGCACGGCTGCCGGGAGTCTCCGGAGCGCCAGGCGCTGGCGCTCCCTGCTTCGCGACCCGCTCTGAGCGAAGGAGCCGCTCCGCTGAGCCGCGCCCTGTGCATCCCGCAGGCGCTTCGGGACCAAGTGCGCTGCGTGCCAGCTGGGCATCCCGCCCACGCAGGTGGTGCGCCGCGCCCAGGACTTCGTGTACCACCTGCACTGCTTCGCCTGCGTGGTTTGCAAGCGGCAGCTGGCCACAGGGGACGAGTTCTACCTCATGGAAGACAGCCGGCTGGTGTGCAAGGCGGACTACGAGACAGCCAAGCAGCGAGGTCAGTGGGCGGGGGTGGCCGCACCTCCGCGCCGGAGGCTGGGGCCGGGAATCGCTCTGGTGCTGGGAGGTAGGGCCTGAAGCCCCAGGCCCTGAGCAGGCTGCTCGGGGGCCTGCAGTAGCAGAGGAGCCGGCGGGAGTCGGAGGTTGCCGGCTTGGGGAGAATTAGCAGCCCAACATCCTTGACCTTGAAGACCTGAGTCACACAGACTCAGCCTACGGGGGTCGAGGACCACGTCTGGCCAGGCGGGTTCCTAGTTCGGAGCCCACCTGCCGGCGAGAAGCTAGCGGGGGCCGCCGGCGGCCTTTGCCCGGGAGCCAGGGCGCTTCGAGCGTCCGGGGGCGACGCGGGCTCGGGGCGACACGCGGGGCGCAGGCCGGGGCAGCCGGACCCGGCTGGACGGCCTCCGCGTTCGTCCCGCACAGAAGCCGAGGCCACAGCCAAGCGGCCGCGCACCACCATCACCGCCAAGCAGCTGGAGACGCTGAAGAGCGCCTACAACACTTCGCCCAAGCCGGCGCGCCACGTGCGCGAGCAGCTCTCCTCCGAGACCGGCCTGGACATGCGCGTGGTGCAGGTCAGCGCCCCGCCGCCGCGCCCCCCGGCCCGCGGGCCGCGAGGGTCCAAGGCGAGCCGGGCGGCCGCTCACTGTCCCCGCCCTCCAGGTGTGGTTCCAGAACCGCCGGGCCAAGGAAAAGCGGCTGAAGAAAGACGCAGGCCGGCAGCGCTGGGGACAGTATTTCCGCACCATGAAGCGCTCCCGCGGCAGCTCAAAGTCCGACAAGGACAGCATCCAGGAGGGACAGGACAGCGACGCTGAGGTCTCCTTCACTGGTAAGTCCACTCGCTGTGGGCGAGGACTCTCGGGCTGCCCTCCTGGGGAGAACCTGCGTTGGCCCTCAGGCTTCCATCCTCCGCTGTTCTTGCGGCATCCCGCGCAACTCCGGAATTCTACAGACAAAGCTTCTTGGAGCTAGGCAAAGAAGAAACTTCCACCCTCGTCTTGGGACCCAACTCTTATTTTCTACACCAGGAACACCGCTCACACCCCTAATATCCAGCTCTGTTTGGGGCTGTGTTGTGACTGTGTTAGCAGCACAGCCTCTGGAGCCCTAAAGTTCCTCATCTATGCCTCCCAGCGTTGCCCTATCCTGGGCTCTGACTTGGGTAGCAAGCCTCTCTGATCTGAGATCAAAGCCTTCCTTCAAGGGTGCAGCTGAATGGGCTCCTGCGGCTCTGCATAGAGGGGCGGAGAAGACACTGTTGCTGACCCATTCGTTCTTGTGGTTCTTGTACGTAGGATAGTTTCCCCTGCTCAGCCATGGTAGGACATTACAGGATCCTCAGACAGAGGGGTGAGCGACTCATCCGAGCTTTCTTTTCTATTGCAGATGAGCCGTCCATGGCGGACATGGGGCCTGCAAATGGCCTGTACAGCAGCCTCGGAGAGCCCACCCCTGCCTTAGGCCGCCCTGTAGGAAGCCTGGGCAGCTTTGCCCTGGAGCACGGAGGCTTGGCAGGTCCAGAGCAGTACCGAGAGCTGCGGCCAGGCAGCCCCTACGTAATCCCCCAATCCCCTGCAGCCCCCCAGAACCTTCCTGGCCCCCAGCCTCTCCTCTCCAGCCTGGTATACCCAGACGCCAACCTGGGCCTTGTACCTTCAGGGCCCCCAGGTGGGCCCCCGCCCATGAGGGTGTTGGCTGGAAATGGACCCAGCTCCGACCTGTCCACGGAGAGCAGCGGTGGTTACCCAGACTTCCCTGCTAGCCCTGCCTCCTGGCTGGATGAAGTAGACCATGCTCAGTTCTGACGGAGGCCCCTAATTCCCCTGGCTCTAACTCAGGGGTCTTGGTGCTGCCTCTGGGCGGGTAGCTAACCCTACCCAATGCTGTCTACTGCAAGGACCTCTAAGGGAAGGACAGGGTTCTCAAGTGGGAGACTAGGGGCTGCTCCACCTCCAGGCTCCCTGGCCCCTCCCTGGGGCTGAGGTGCTCCATGGCCCTTCCTTGGACACAAGAGTGGCCTGTCTGGTGGCTGTCCACAGGTCAGTGACTCTTGACCACATTTTGTAAGCATTTCTCTTCTTTAATCTACCAGTTAACAGAGTCCTTGCTGCTGTTTGAGACAGGGCAGGAGGCCAGACCTTAATGTCCTGGCATAAAACAATAGTAACAACTTGCTTCATTGCTTCTAATGGGCTTGGTAAAGGCTCACGCTTGTGTCCTCCCGGGCCACTGACTAACCCAGGGAGCAGAGGTCTCCTCCCAACTGCCGGCCCTCCCTCCCTGGAGTCTTCAGATCTTTCTGCTCTGGCATTCACTGAGGAAGCAGAGCTTTCTGGAGCCCCTTCTCCAAGGTGTCATCTTCAAACATGAGCGCAGTTCCCCTTCTCCTGAGGCACAGCCTCGCTCAGGGGCAGAGCAGAATTGTGCACCAAGGACAGATACCATTGCCAAACAGACTGTGGTCCTGTGCAGGAGCGGGATGATTCTGCCAGCCCAGACTGGGCGGTCTCCCCCATGGGAGGAGGCTGGGCTGGGGGTCCTCCCAATTGACTCTGTCTCAGACCCAAAGCTTGGCCATGTGTAAGTTGAAATCATTCCTGAAAACCAGGAACTTGGCTACCTGTTGGTTCTGTAAACGTCCCGTGACTTTTATTTATTCCCTGGTGACCCACTCTTTCCAAGACTTCAATAAATTTGTCAGTTTCAGTGCGAGAAGGCCTGTGTCTTTAGTGAGCCTGGAGGGTCCAGCTGCTGGGGTAGAAGATGTCCTTTCAAAGTCCAAGTGCAGTGATGTCTGAGGGACCATGACTGCTGAGACTAGCCCCTGGTATGAATTTGGCCTCTGTTCTCTTGTTTTTGTCCAGACTACTGAGCCCTGGAAATAGGCATGGGATTGACTGTCCATTCGTGGGAAGTTTAAAGGGAAGACTAGGGTCTCTACCATCCCAGGCTGGGGAGGGGGATGTTCAAAGAGCCACCCAACACAGCAGGGTGTGCCATGAGGAGGCTCCAGAATGACTCTACAGTTTGGATTCCAGCCAGTCCTAACTGCCCTGCTAACTTGCTGTGTGACGCAGGGCCTGTGGCTTGACTTCCGTGAACCCTACACAGAAACGGAGCCTTTGAAAGAGATACCTAAAGCAGGGGTCAAGGCAGGTTCACCAGCCTGCCAGGTTGTGTTCAGCAGAAACAGAGGCAGCAACCGTGGTAGGAACACACTCGTCTTCTGCAGGGACGGAATGCTGACCTTTCCTGAGGCTTTCCCTGCGGGAGGATGGGAGTCCGGACAGGCCCTTGATTCTCAAAGGAGGAGGCAAGGCTGGTTGCTGGTATGAGGGCCGAGCTTGGCTTTCACCACTACAGAAAACTGTT
This sequence comes from Meriones unguiculatus, assembly GCF_030254825.1. Lineage (NCBI taxonomy): Eukaryota > Metazoa > Chordata > Mammalia > Rodentia > Muridae > Meriones > Meriones unguiculatus. The sequence goes on along the minus strand of NC_083356.1, from coordinate 68,813,790 downwards.
GGTGTAGCTAAGGGCAGCTGCTTGAAACTGGGGAAGCTGCTCCCCCGCTCCTGATCTCCCTGGAGCTTTGAGTCTCCAGAAGAGGAATCAGTTGAGTGATGGGCTGTCATTCCTGGGCGTTTTCAGGCACCCCGTGAATGTCTTCAGCACCCACCCTTTATACTAAGAAGACAGCCCAGGCCCAGGGAAAGGGAGGGAGGGAGAAGGGGACGGCTTGATAGAATTAGGCCAAAGGGCAGAGAGGAATGAACATTAAAGGACTGGCCTGCGGTCTTCACTGAGCCTTCACAGACTGTAGTGAACCAGGACTGGGACTTCTCATCACTGAGATCCTGAACTCTGTCTCTAGACCCTCCTGTCCACTTATCCACAGGCTGCTGCCCACGGGGAGACTGAGGCCCAGAGGGGGAAGGGCTTATCCTTGTGGGGCACCTGCTGTGGTAAAAGAAGGAGTCCTGCCCAGCATCACTGCCCAGCCCTGCAGCTCTAGCCTGAACTGCCTGGGGCTTGGGAGGGAAAGAGTCCTCAGCCACCCAGCAGAACAGGTGAGAATGAAGGCTCCCTCTTCCTTGCCCCCAGACAGGTTTCTCTGTGTAAACCAGGCTGTCCTGGAAACTTGGTTTGTAGACCAGGCTGGCCTCAAACTCAGAGACCTGCCTGCCTCTGCCTCCCAAGTGCTAGAGTTAAAGGTGTGCATCGCCACTTCACCAGGCTTGAAAGGGCTTTTAGGGGAACTATAGATGGCCTGGGAAGGAACTATACAAATTCCTGGGATCTACAGGGCAAGGCAGAGGGACAGTGCTGGCCTGAGGGAGCATGTTGTGCAAAGGGCAGAAAAGTGAAGTGGAAGAGATGAATTTGAATTATTTTAGGATGATGACCACTGAAGAGACAGCAGCCCACAGCCCAGGTCTGATTCAGATTTTGGGAAAAGGATAGATAAACGTGGCTGTACTTAAGTACTGACCCTCAAGCCCCGCCTACCTGGCCAGCCTACAGACCCTCCCCCAGACCACTTGGGACCTTTTAGGCTTTGACAGGTTAATGAAGTGCTAAGCGTCCCCTCGGGGGCCCTCCTCCCGTCTGCTGAGTCCCGCTGGCTCTCTCCAGCTGGCCTTGTCGATAACTTTAGTACTGGTGAAGCAGGCATAGGGGTGGCGCTGAGGGCGAACAACTGAGGTGGGGCCCACTTATGCAGATCCTGAGAGTGCTCATTTAAGTAACCTCAATCTCGCTTGCCTCAGTTTCCCTATCTGAACAGCCCTATCAGAACTGCTATCTAATTATCCCTCTCAGCCCTCAAAAACCTGGAGGCTAGTGACTGCCTGCTCCCCTCCCCATTTTCATCCAACAGCAGCAATTTGAATGCAGACTCGGGTCTCACATCTAAACCCCGACTCACTCAGTCAGCCCAGCAGGTGTCCAGAGAGGTTCCAAACCTGAGGTGGCGAGGTAACTTGGGCGGTCTTCAGGCCCTGTTGTGGAGAGGTGATGCCCTGCCCCAGAATTTCAGTTGGCATAGATCTGCAGGAATCCCCTGTAATCGTGCAGTGTGTAAGGCATTTATTTGAAATTCAGGATTCTGTGCCTCAGTTCCCCGTGCCTGCCACGGAGGAGCAGCAGACTCCAGGGGGTTAGAGTACCCTTCAGGAGGAATTACTACAGACCGGGACTAGCCTGAGGAAATGCGAAGTGTGCAGGGTCCTCCATCCCTGCCTCTGGTTTGAATGGACGTCTTGATTGATCGCAGAGACGCCCCTGCCTAAGGATGGCGTGGGTCAGCCCAGTGCCCATCTGCTCATCAGCCAGCAGGGGAGTCCCACAGGCTTTGGTGGGAACCTCAGAGGGATGGTGGGGTGGCCTGAGATCACCCACTTGGGCATTTAACTTTCGACTCTAGCAACTATACTGTATCTTTAAACAGAAGAGCCCAAATGATTAAAAAATAATAGAAGCAGATTTTACCTGCAGGTTTGGTGGCACTGCGTGTAGTCCTAGTACTCGGGAGGCTGAGGCTGAGGACCAGGAGTTGAGTTCAAACTCAGTTCTGAAATTAGCATGAGCCACGCAGGGCCCTGTCTAAAAGGGCCAGGGCCATTTAATTTCAACTAACAAACACATTAAAAAAAAAAAAGCTTTTTTCTTTTATATGTAAAATTCATACTCAGGCTCTTATGACTTAGGACCCCTTGAATCTAGGGCACCTGGGGACACACTCCTCCCCTCTTTCCCTCCCTGCCATCTGTCCTGGATCAGCCCCCCAGGCTGCTCTAGAGGGGTCTATGGGGGAGAGTCCAGCTCCAGGGCTGGCCCTGTGGAGTAGCCTCCTCGATAAATCAGAAGGGTTTCAAAGGTTCCAGCGTGGAGTGCTGAATCCCAGGGGCTGTAATGATCAATTCTTTGAGCCCATAATTGTTCAAATTACTCTGAGCAACATAAAACATTAATTTTAGGAAATTTAATAGAAAAAAGCTCTTTAAATCCACAGAGAGATAAATGACACCAGTATGGCCACCTTCTTCCATACCTTGGTGACATTGAATGATCTGAAAGCTATTTACATTTTCATTCTCTGTGGAAAGTGTTGACAAGCTTTTGGCCACTGGTGAGGTCCGCTGCAGCATGGGAGGGCCCCTCCCCCCTAATTAATAGGGGAGCAGTGACTTCATAAGTGGAGTTTCCATCCATCTGCCTGGGCGACCTCAGGTGATGGCTCCCACCCTCCTGAAGCAGATGCAACTGCAGCTCATTTTTTACCATAAACATATTCCGTCCTGACCAGTGAACCCCCTCTTGGCATTTCCAAAGCAGGTGTGACACCAGCAAGCAGCTGCCATATCTGGGCATTTGGGTAGAGTCCAAGACCACACTTGAGAAAAGTCCCGCTTCTGCAGCCTGCAGGGGCAGTGGGAGTTGAGTTGCCCTGACAGAGTCCACCCAGCCAGAGTCCTCAAGTGTGAGAATTCTCCTTGCACCGTGTGTATGGTGGGCAGGGGCAGGGGTGGTGATGAGATACGACAGGCATTTCTGCAAGGCTGTAGGAGCCAGGCATCTTCAAGCTGAGGCTGGCTAGATGGGGCACAGGGGTGGGCTGCCCGGGTGCTCTACAGGTCCCGTAGGAGGCCTGTTATTGAGGAGCTAATAGAGCTGAACAGGAAGCAGAGCTGAAACAGTGAGCTGGTCCTTCCTCAGGCAGCTCTTCACTAGGTGCAGGGTGTGACCTTGGGACTGGTTTTCCCAGGGGTGGGGCTAGGAGTGGACGCGCGATCAGGATAAATCCTGGAACAGGAGAGGAAGTAGGAGAACTCTGGGAAGTCTTTAGCTCTAATCTCAGCTCACTTTTAGTCAGCTCTGAGGCCTGGCAGTCAGTCGCAGGCCCCTCTTTGAGCCTCAATTGCCTTAATCTAGCCTCAGGCCTCAGGAAAATGCAAATCAGGCCCCAGCAAGACACCAGTCCTGGTGGGAGTTGAACTCCCACCAGAGTTGTACCTCTTTCAATAGGCTCAGCACCACGGCACAATCTGCAACACCGCAAAAGAAAACAAACAATAAAACCACCACAAATGTGGGAAGGTGGGGCTGGCCTCTGTGCATGACTGCTAGGAAATAAAAATGGTGCTGCCGCCGGGGAAAATGGTACAGAAGTTCCTTAAAAACAAATAATTTTCATCTAATCCACGTTTAGGTTCACATCCTAAAGAATTGAAAACAAGAACCCAGCAAATACCTGCTTAGGAATGCAGCACTGTTCACTGGGCAACCAGAAGCAGCCCAAACTGCCATCAGCCGATAAAGGTGTAACTCAAACCTGGGCCTCATTACTGAAGGGATGTTCTCAGTACAGAGGGGATGGAGCACCTTGGGGTCCCCACAGGAAGAAGGAGGCACTTGACTCAGATCACAGGAACACAAGGAATGTCCAAAAGAGCTAATGCAAGTAGAATTTGGGATAGGGAGAGAAGGCTGAGGGACCTGGATTCTGTTTTGGGTGATGGAATTTTATGGCGCCCACAGCAAGGAAGGGGGTTCAGCATTCACTTTATAGCATCTAATTCTGTTATGGGTTTTTCATCTCCTTTAAAAAGGAAGGCTCCCTCCCCTTGCCACAGGAGCCTGGCTCCCAACAGATAGGCAAACTGAGTGGACTGTGATCTGTTGAGTCCACCCTAGCCTCTCCCTAAGGTGTACCTGGGCCCTACAGTATAGACAGTGGGCTTGTTTTTTCAATTTCAAGGACCTTCCCTCCACAGCCTGCCTGGCACCAGCCTGGGCCTGGTCTCTAAGCCATTGGTATAAAGGACATGGGCTTTACACACACAGAAAAGCTGGAGCCCCTACAGGTTTGCCTTCACTTTGGAGCACCCTTCCTATCAGGAGGATCAAAGGACCCATTGGCCTCCTTTATAGAGTGGCTCCGTCCTGCCCCCTGGTATTTTCCCTTGGCTGGTCTATCCTGGTCATTAGCCTTGTCTGACCTCAAAAAGATCAGAGGTTAAGTTCTGTGATGTTCACCTGCTCCCACCCCATTGCCTCTCTTTGCTTAGGGAACGATGCTTCTGGGAGGATAGCATCTCACCTCTGGAGGAAGGGTTTTGGCAGCTACCTGCTCTGAATGAGCCAGAGGAGATGTGAGGGAGGGGACTCTGTCCCCTGGACCTTACCATGGAATACTCTCTGAAGGCACTGAAAGCCATGGCACCGATGGGCATCCAGGGTTGAAGACGTGGTCTGCAGGCTTCTGACCATCTTGCCTGCAGGGTAGCAGCTATAGCTGGGTGTGTCCTCAACTGCTCAGAGATTTGGGGACATGGGACTCCCTATACTTTCTGAGGATCCCTGTTTGAGCCAGTCCTCCAGAAAAGATTGCACCCAAGATCCATTCTGCACCCCCATGACACTGGTAGGAGCACAGTGAGCCCCCACCTCGTTTCTCTGGGGAAAGCTATCCATCCCTCCCACCCTCCAATGCTTTGTTTAAACCTCTAGCTAATCCTATGAATGACAAGGTTTAAAATTTAATTAGCAGGTTTCTCTTATGCAAACTCTCCTCATTAAACTAAGTGTCCCATTAGTTAAAATGGAGGAGGGCAGAGTGGTGAGAGCGGTGGGGGTGGAGCTAAGGCCAGCAGGCTCCTCGAGGTGCCTAACAAGCAGGGAGTTTTATGGGCAGGCAGACCCCTTTCTCACCCACTCCAGGCCTTGGCTACCTCTGGATTGGGTCAGAACAGAATTGATGTTCTTCAGGGGACATTAGTGGAACTTCCAGGAAAGAGTTAGGCCACCAGATGGCCAGGCTGTCAAGTGGTATAATGTTGGTGTCTGGGGCCATCTATGCTTGCCCCAGATGCTGCCATAGCCGGCAGGCATTGTGCCATTGCCACAAGGCATTTAAAAGTGAGACAGCATAGGGAGTGCTATCTCCTCACCACGTCCAACTGCTAAGGGCTCAACTCAAAGAGCCTGGTGGCCACTGTGCCGAGGACTCTCACTCAGCTCCCTCCCCCACGTTCCAAATCCCAAGGGAAAAAAGAAGTGGATGGGGCTCAGCGTTTGCGGAGCCCTGAAGCTGGTATTCCCTCTGAGAATTTGGAAAATAGAATGCCTTGTCTCACCCATGTGCTTAATTCTTGTACTCTCTTCACAGAGCTCTCTCTCTCTCTCTCTCTCTCTCTCTCTCTCTCTCTCTCTCTCCCCCCTCTCTTTCTCTGTCTCTCTCTATATATGCGGTCTGCCTGGGGAATGTTTCACTTTAAACATTCTGCTTTGAGCCAGGCAGTGGTCATAGGCAAGTGGATCTCTGTGAGTTCAAGGCCAGCCTGGTCTACAAAGCAAGTTCCAGAACACCAACATCAACAACTATACAGAGGAACCCTGTCTCAACACACACACACACACACACACCCCGGAAAAAAAAGAAAGAAAGAAAGAAAGAAAGAAAGAAAGAAAGAAAGAAAGAAAGAAAGAAAGAAAATGATTTTGCTTTGAAAACTGCTTCCTAGCTGGTAATGGTGGTGCATGTCTTCAATTCTAGTTCTCAGGAGACAGAGACAGTGCAATGTCTGTGAGTATGAGGCCAGTCTGATCTACATAGCAAGTTTCAGGACAGCCAGGATTGCATAGAGAGACCCTGTCTCAAAAACAAAGCAAACAAACAAAAACAATCACAAAAAAAGAAAACTGCTTCTTTAGGAAATGGTCCGTGTGGCCACTTTTTTTGGTCCTCACTCCTCCAGCACTGTCTGGTAGCACCTGACTTTGTGACTGCCTAAATAGCAAGAAATAGATGGGACCCCAGCTCTGAGGCCACTTAGGGGGAACTGTACAAGCCAGGAGACTCCGTGGTGAGGCAGCAATCAGTTTCAGAGGGCCTCCTGCTCCAGGGCTGAAAACAGTAGTGTGAGGGACGAGAAGGAAACATGGGTGAACAGTCAGCGCACCAAGTCTCTGGAGTTCTTGCCTTCATCAAAATAAAAAGAGGGAGAGAGGACCCTCTCCAGAGAGCCTATGAGAAGGAGTCAAGGTAGCAGGGCTCGAATCTTCCAGGGACTTGATGATCCTTCCTGTAATTTGCACAGGGCTCTACTCTGTTAGTTCTCTGCCACAATTAGGGGGACAGTGCATTTCTTAGACCCAGATGTGACCTTGAATAAGGCAGCAAAGACCACCAGAGGGTCAGAGGATGGAAATATGGCTGAACTGGTACAATTTGAGTCTGGTATCTTTGGAATACTCCTTGATGACTTTTAAAGCCATTGGTGCAGAGTGAGAGTCTGAAGATTAAAAGAATCATCATGTTTTGTTTTGTTGATTTTTTTAGATTATTTTTACTACATTTTAACTGTGTGTGCATGTGTAGGTTTGTGCACGTGACTGTGAAGGCATTGGGTCACCTGGAAATGGAGTCACAGGTGTTTGAGAGCCACCTGATGTGGGTTCTGGGAATCGAACTTAGGTCCTCTGGAAGAGCAGTAAGTGTTCTTAATCACTGAGCCAACTCTTTATCACTTGTGTGTCTTTCTTTTATGGTTTTGTCTGGGTTGAAGCAGCTTGTCCATTAATAAGAGGTTAGCCCAGGATTTCACTAATGTGTTTAATGAAACAAAATGGTGGGTGAAAATTCAGTAACAATGCAAGATGAACAGGAAGTACCCTGCTTGCCAAGCTAGAGTGTTTCCTAGAGCATAAGGACTGTATATAGTTCAGGACAGTGAGCTGCTTCTTTGTGGTGTAGAAATAATAGCCAGACATGGAGGCTATGTCTATAATCCCAGCATTCAGGAGGCAGAAGCAGGAACATCAGGAATTTAAGGCTATCCTTGGCTACACAGCATGTTTGAAAAGAGTTTCTGGTAACATCAAACCCTATCTCAAACAAGATAATAAACAAACAGTGTTACTATTAATATTTCATTACAGAAGTCCCTTACTATTGTTATTCAGGTGCCTTATATTGGAGGGGTTTTAATTTACAGGAGCCCGAGTATGAATTGTTCATATAAGAAAGAAAATCATTTTTTTAATGTGTCTGTTGGTTGAAATTAAACATCTACCCCCACCCCACCCTGTTTTAGGTAGGGACTCACGTAATTCAGGCTGTCCTCAAGCTGAGCTGGGTTTGAACTTCTGATCCTCATGCTTCAGCCTCCCAAGTACTAGGATTACAAGCAGTGCCTTCAAGCCCATGGGTAAAATTGCTGCCTTTTTAGTCATTTGGGTTCTTTCATTTGAAGAAGTAATAGAGTTGCTAGACTCAAAAGTTGACAAGCCCAAGTTGTTGTTCTCTGGCTAGCCCATCACTCAAGGCGGCACAGCTGCAGGCAGCAGAGGCAGAGGTGGGATGGCACATCACCCAGGCTTTGCAGAGTAGAGGAGAGCCTGGGCTGATTCTCCCTCTGACACAAGAAGGAACGGGCTTACCACGCCTGAGCCTGGGCGGGAATTCCCCTGAGCTCTTCAAGTTGCCAAGTTGGTGGTTCTTTCTCACTGTGGCCCTTATGTTTCCGAAATAATAAAAATTACCCAGACTGGCTTCCTTCTGGAGCTGACTGGGCTCCCAACGGTGTGGGGACTTGCAGGTCCCTACTGTTGGGATCAGTAAGCAGGCACTTCTACAGGCAGCCCCAGTTAGACCAGTTATCAGGCATTTGTGAAGACACCCAGACCATCTGCTGACCACCTGGAACTACCTGTGCATGCCCTGGGTCACCCTATAAGAGAACTGGAGCTCTTTCTCTCTTCTTCCTCTTCTGCTCTCTTGCTCTTCCTCTCTCTCTCTTCCTTTCTCTCTTCCTTATTCTTCCTCTCTTTCTCTCTCTCTCTCTCCCCCCTTCCCCTAATAAAAACTCCCACGTGGAACTGATCTCATGGTGTGATTTGTGAACCCGTGTGTAACCTCCACAGGTGCACAGGCTCACAATAACATTCCTGCTCTGGTCCTAACATTGGTGCATTGGCTCTGGTCCTAACACCTACTTGGTACTGAGAACATGGCAGAACAAGTTCTCTGGGGACCCGCAAAAGTACAGTGCAAGCCTCCCTCGCTTCCTAAAACCTGGGGCCTTCCCCCATTTCCTGCAGCTGTGCAGCCCATACCCTGCGCCCTATGGCCCAGCAGACCCCACAACCACCCATTGCCTTTTCATAACTGACAGGGGTGGGATATAAGCCCCTTGGCCACCCGAAGGCCCAGTGACCCTGCTCTGGCCTCCCAAATCCGACAATATTACAAAGGATTTGTGTCCCCGATGAATAATGCAGAGTTAAATTACATCCGCCCTGGCTTAAATTTTCATATTCCTATCTCTCATCTCCATAAAGAATTTCCCGGAGAAGCTTCATGGGGTTGCCCCTGCCAGCTGTGCGATGCTGCTAATGAAATTATTCCTTCTTCGGGAGAGGCAGGCTTTGCGGTGGCCCACCCACTGGGGGAAAAGGTAAAAAGCCAGAGTTCAAATTATTTATCTCCCTGATAACTTAACAGAGCACATGCATTATGTGTCAGAGGCCGGCAGCTGTCAGGGCCTCAAGCAGCCCTAGCAGTGATCTGTGAGGAGGCAGGAGTGGAAGTCACCAAGAGGACACAGGCAGAACAAAGGTGCTGCTGTGGTGGCAACCCCGATACATGCTGGGAGAAGTGGGTCCCTGAGCTCTAACTCCACAGCATAGGATAGGGACAGCAGCTTCCTGTGGGTGGCTGCAGCTGCAGACCTTGGCTAAGCACAGGGTGTCTCCAAAGGCTGCTAGGAGCTGTTGGGGTTAGCATCTGCAGAATTCCTGCCCAGGCCTGCACAGAGTAGGTGTTCAGAAAATGTGGAATGAATGACGTGGTCCAGCCCAATAGCAGGGCAGGGTTTCAGGGAGGAGGAAAGCCTGTTCCCAAGGGGCCTGAGGTCCAAACAGAAGGAGGTGGGCTCCAAGGCAAGACCAGAAGAGCCCTCTGGGGTACAACCACCCAGGGAACATCGGAGGATGAGAGAATGGGAAGATGCCCAGGGCAGGGAGCCTTAGAGGTAAGAAGAGGCAGAGGCCTTGGAAGGAAGCAGCCAGGAAAACTCATGTGCTTAACATCTGTTATGTGCTTAAGGATTTTTGAAGCACCTAACAGAAGCAGACCATTTTTGGGCTTAGAGGCAGTCTGCCTCTGGCACATCTCTCCCAGGTACTTTTGCCTCCCCAAGCCTCAGTGGCCATTTCTTTGGGCTCCCACACCTCCCAGCTGGGCAAGGTGAGCAAGAGGAAACTCCAGGTTGAGCCCAGCTCCTCGGGTGGCCTTCTCCTGCCTCTTGTCCCATGGCCCCCAGACTGTAGGTCCTCAGGAGGTACCAATGGCCCCTTGACTTTGTACTTATAGCCACTTAATCTGTTTGAGGGGATGGCCCCCAATATATCTCCAAATATTGATCAGCATCGGGCTGATAGAAGTTCAAGCTCACAGGGTCTCGCTCTTTGACCTCCAAATAGGGTATGAATCTCAATCGAATAGACTGATACTCACACTTGGCTTCTACACACGGGGCCAGAGGCTTCAGGAAAATCAATGAAGAGTGCTGAAGACTCACAATTTATAGAACACCTGCCATTTTAATATTAGAATAAATGTTATATTGCACAGGGGGAGGGGGTCGCAAGGAAAATATTTCTTAGAGAGCTGTTTCTGTTGGAGAATGATGTGCACAGGATTTTATGAAGTTAAATTTATAGACCTCATTTGGGCTTATAATTTAAAACTCCTGATGAGAAAGACATTAAGTAGAGTGCTTGGGCGGGGGGCAGGGGCTGGACAAGTGGGTGGGCCCAGAGCTGGAGTGAATGCTAGCTGGGGCGTGGGGCCAGAAGGACATCTCTGCCAAGGCCTATGCAGCTGGACATGGGGTCACAGCAGGCTCAGAGAGCTGGGCTGGGCTGGGGCCAGCAGGTGATGTCTCAGGACTCCAACCCCGGAATATCTGACACAGCAGATGCTGGAGCGTGAGCCCAGTGTAAAGATTCTCTCTCTCTCACACACACACATACACACACACACACACACACACACACACACTGCTGCACACATATCCATTCAAGATGTTGTTGCTCATCCTATGTGTAGACATGGCTACAGAGCGTCCAGTTATATGCATGTGCACATATGCTCTAAATATACACATATATAGACATGTGCACATACGGGGTGTGCACCCAAGCACACGCTCACACATACAGGAGTACAGAAAACGACATTCATATACACAGTTATGCACACATAGGCAGTGGCATGTTCCCCTTTTCCTGCTGGAACTCCCCTGGGTCTGAACATTCACCACGCTGCCTGGGGGGCGGGGGAGGGCGGCGTATCTACTGTTGCCTAGGGACACCTCAATGCCGTAATGCTGTTTTCAGACAAACTTTTAGGAAAGTTTGGGCCTGGGCTCTGGAACCAGGCACTATTTTGAAGGCCACTGAAAGAGTGTACTGTCAAGGATGATGCCTTGGAGGAGAACAGACCTCCACCAAGACAGCAGCATGGAGACCAGACCATCCTTTCACAGTAGCCTGACACCCACAGAGGAGACCCATGTGGGGTGAATAGGAAAACACTGCACCTGGGCGGTCAGGCCACGGTGTCCTCTTCAGGACGCTTGGCCCTTCAAGAGCCCATCTCCCAGTCGGGAGTTAGCCAAGGCCCTCTATGGTCCCTGAGCTTCCTTATGGCTTTGAATACAGCACTTACCACATATAGCTAAAGAGGTTTGGCTGTCTATCCTTCTGTGCCTGGTGATCTGACATCTAAGACTCTGGGCCCATCATCTGACTCTGAAATCTCCTTAGGGCCTCTCTCAGACTCTCCTGTGCAGGACTCATGCTAGAAAGCCTGTGCCAGGCTCTAGAATGGCAATTCTCCAAAGGGGTAAGTAATAGCTGGCGGGATTTTGGCGGGAGTGGATGGTTAGGGGAACCTCAGTCGGTGCTAGAAGTGGCAAGAAGTATCTCTCCAGGTCTGAGACTCCTTGAGAAACTGGGAGAAATGGGTTTCCGAGCTTTGACTCCATAGCATGAACTAGGCATGGCAGCTGTCCTCCCTGCAAGCCATCTCTAGGCTTCATCCAGGACCCATTCTGCCTACTCCCCCTCACTCAGCCCCCACCCCCTTTCACATTCAACACTTCCACCCAGCCAGCTCTACCTACACACTCCAGGCTTGGACCAGGAGACGCATCCCTCACACAGGACAGGACATTCTCTTCGTCTTCATCACCCACAAGCCATCTCAAACTTCTAGGCCTGCTTACATCTGCTCTGCTGCAAAAACTACACCGCCACTGTCACTCGCAGAACTAAAAGGGAAGTGAGAATACTCATGCCTCATTGCAAAAGCTCAAAACATAGGAAAGATCAAGCCTGGGTTGGAGGCAGCGGCCCCACTCTCAGCTCGTCTCCAAGTTGAGGAAAGGGCCCTCACTGCCTGCCCAGCTTGTCCCTGGGCCTGCAGGTTCTGGCCACTTCCTTGGGGACCCACTTCAGCTGCCCAGCAGGAGAAGCCTGCCTGCACTCTGGGAAGTGGACCCCTCACCACCAGCTTCCTCTTTCTTCATCAGCACAAGGTTGATGAGAACACCACCAATGGCTTCCTTGGCCCAGTCCTGCCCCAGTGATTAGGAATGGCCCCACCATGTGACCTCCTGGCATCCAGGACAGCAGGGCCAGGAACAGGGTGGAAAGAGTGTCCCAAACAATAAACGGATTCCAGAACTATAAGGGACGGACTATGGGTGGAAACCTCATGTAGGACTGGGTTGGCTCTCTAAATACAACCCACATCTTCCTAACAACATAGAAGCCCCCAGTGCTGTTTTTATCCCTGCTTCTCTAAACGCCACCTGCTGCGGGTTTCTTCATCAGGGAATGTCACCTCCCGCATTGTTTATAGGTGATTAGCTCCAAAGCCCTGAGGTGTAGGACCAGTGCCTCTCCACCGCAGGCAGTACTGGGCTATCTAAGCTGCCGGTAGCACTTTAATCACCAGTGCTAGGGCCTCGGAGCCACTGGCTGTGGCTCTAATGAGATGAGGGCTCTGTCCTGCACTTCCTTTCATAAACCCTGCCCACCCACTGCCCACAGCTCCAGGGGCGGAGCAGGCATATTTTACATTTTCAACTTTATTAAAGGAGTGGGTCAAGCTGGAGAGACTGCATCCGCTCTGTGGTCCATTCTGCCCCTGGAGGCGATAAATCTCCAAGCCTGTGATTTGTGGCTTTGAGCTCCCAATAAATTAAATCTTTCTCGATGAAAAGGTTGGAGCTCCAGGCTCGACACAGGTCACTGTGTTTGTCCAAAGCGAGTGGCTGGGAAGCAGGCACAGGGCCCAGTTTGTGCTGTCCGCCCCGCATTGCTCTCCCGGAAGTGAACTTACTCTGAGGAAGGGGGTGGGAGGGAAAGAAGTTCCTGTACAGAGCTGGGTCCTCTACACCAAGGGCCCTGGGCAGTCCGTGGTCCCCTCTAGGCCTTCACCACCAGGGGACATTTTGTCTCTTGATCTAAAAATTCCAAGCTTCATCCCAGAGATGCCCTTGCCCTTACACAGCCAGTATGGGTCAGGTACAGACACTGGGGTACGGGGTGGTGGGTGCTGCAGCACTCTATCGGTCTCTGCTCTCCACCCATGAAAGGAAGAAGTAGCCACCCAAGGAGCTGGCACTACACCTCAAGTGCAGTCAGCACTTTGGGGACATTCTCTAAGCCTCCGACCTAGGTAGGAGGTTGGAGCTGGCAGAGAAGAGGGAAGGCGGGAACTCCTTATTCCAGATCTCACTGCCACCTCACCCTGGCTCACTTGCGGGTGTCAGTACCCACCCCAGGTTAGTAAGGCTCCATCAGCTTCCTCCCATGCCCCTTCAGATCTGAGCCTTTCCTGGGACATGCCATGATGGTTGATAGAGAATTAAAAAAATCATTTAAGACCTTAAATATAGCTCTCAGCCATGTTTAAACTTCAAATCAGTGCCAGTGACCAAAAGGTCTGCATTTTGGAACACAAAGATTTACAGCCCCCTTAACACCTGACCTCCTCCCTCCCAAGGAAAGTGCCCAAATTACTCTGTACCGGGTAGCCTTGTAGAGTCTGAGGAAGCTGGGCCCGTGTCCAGGAGCCAAAGTCAACACTGCTGGGCTCCGGTGCTCCAGTTTCAGGTGATGGGATTGACTGGGGTCTAGGAGCTCACATTCTTGATGGGCAGGGGCTTAGGCACTGGCACCGGACACAAAAGCCTTAACCCCAGCTTCCTGGACTCAGGTTGCAAAACCATTACGTTGATTAATCAAATCGCTTGCAAAGCTCTAGGCCTCTTTGGCTGATTGCATTGGGCAGCCCCTCTGCAGCCCCCCTTAGAAGTCCTGACTATTTATTTTCTTTGGGTGGAGGAGAGAGGGGTCGGGCCAGGTCACCCTGCACTGGGGAGGGTTGGTGTGGGCAAGAGGAAGGGGCTGATGGACACTTAATTGCCATACAAGACATTGGCATTGATCCTCAAGTGGACAAAACAAAGACACACCTTGTATCCCAGACTAGGCTCAGCTCAGAGAGGGAGCAAAGCAGGAAGAGGCCTGGCCTGGGGTAGGGGGTTTGTGTTTAAACTTCAGAGAGTCTGAGTTGCACTTCCCACCCACCTGCTGCTTGAGCTAACCCACCTGGACGCTTCAGAGGGGAGACCTGAGAAGGCCTCTTTCCACTTCCTCAAGCACAGGTTTTACCGCTGTCTTTCCCATCTGAGGTAGAATCAGGCCGTGTCCGCACAGCCAGCTGGGCTCACAGCTGGCAGCAGGTGCCCAGTCTCCAGGTCTCCAGCACACCACAATGTCCTGGCTGTACACTCCCCACTTCCTGAGTGTCAGCCTCACTTCCTTATGTGCTCCTGCCCAAGCCCCTCCAGCAAACCAGCTCTTTTTTTTCAGACCCTCCCTCTCCATTCTGACCTCAGCGGCTCACCCCACTGGAATCACACAAGTATGATACAAGTCCATGTGTGTTACCCAGGCCTCGTAAGTCAGGACAGGAAAGGGGGGTCAGGGACAGAGTGGAGATGATATGGGTCAGAGAGCAGAGTCAGGCTGGGGGAGGGGACCAAGAAGCAAACACTGGGTTTCAGGGGCACACTCCAGGTCTATGTAGAAATATCCTGAAACTAATACCACAAGTACCTCCATTAGCCTTGGAAGCAGGAAGTCAGAAGACTAGGTGTGGTGAGACCATATTCTCAGAGGTTCTGCCTCTCTTTATTCCAACCTGCACCTCTGTTACCTCATGACTTTCTCCCTGTGTGTCTCTGAACTCTTCCTGTGCCAGTCCCTTTAAGGACAGCCGTCACTGGCAGCAGTCATGTCTTAAGGGCTTAAGCGCTCACCTGAATCTCATCTGCAGATGAGATTCTAGATAGGACAGGGGTGGGTATGGACACTTCTTGGGGCACAATCTAGAACATTGCTATGGGAGACTCAGTTCTGTGTGAGACAAGCTGGGGAATAACCCCCCATCCACATAGACGGAAATGTCTGTCCTCACTCGAAGCACTGGTGGGGCACTACAGGACCACTCAGTGTCTCCGGGAGATCCTGTCACTTTTTGGCCTAAGATTTTGGAACTTGGAGCTCTTCCCACTACAGTCAGGCAATCCTAGGACAAGCAAGCCATAGGCTGTGGGTTGCTGCATGTGCCTGCACAGAGCCTGCTCTAGTTGCCTTTGGTGGGTGTTCTTTCTTATACCAGCTGAAACCCTAGGCTCCCCATTTGGCATATCAAACAACCAGCAGATCGGTGCTGAGATGTGGCTCAGTGTGTCTAATAAGCATGAAGCCCTTGGTCTGATCCCCAGCACTGTAAAATATTGGTGTGGTGTGCATGCTGACAACCCCAGCACTCAGGAGATAAAAGCAGAAAGATCACCTTTGGCTACATAATGAGTTCAAGGACAGCCTGGGCCACATGGGATCCTGTTTCAGAAAAGGGGGTGCAGATCATGGACTGGCTACTCTCCAATGTGCTGACTGCCTCTTTGGGGCCATTAGCAGGGTACCAGGTAATAACTCCATCTCCTAAGCTGTGTGGGCTGAGGCCTGCCCTGCCAGAAGAAGCCAAGGAGCAGCTCAGCCCACCAGGGGCCTTAGGAGGGCTCTTGCACACCAGGCCTTCTGAACCCCGACTTTACTCTGCACCTCATGCAAGATCAGAGACCACCTGCAATCAAGAAAGACTGGGAGAAAACCTCAAGATCCCCCTCTGACAGTGCTGGAGTGAGGCCCCACCTCACACTCATATGGGAAGCTCCACAGCTCTAGCCCATTGACAAGCCAGGGTCTTCTGCAGCTTGGCAGGTTCCTACCAACATCTGTGCTTTGGGGATCATGACATGTTCACAGTGAGTCAACTGAGCTCTAGAGGCAAAGCAGTTTGCTCAAGGCCACCTGGAGCTAATGTCACAGATGTGGCTATCCTCCTGCTCTACCTTCCTCATCCACAAATGGAGTGGAGTTCAGCCACAGATCCAGAGCCAGGGGGCAGCATCCTGTCCCCCAGAGACCCTGTTAGGTCTGAGGCTGGGAGACAAGTTCCAGAGGGCAGGAAATGGATTTCACAGGCCCCTGCGCAGAGGCAGGGGATCTTCCTCTACTCAGCTAGCTCAGCAGTTCACCCTCTTGGTGCCACCTCCTTTGTGGGGGTTAGGTGCAGGTGATGGGTGGGGCTCTGAGAAGTGGGCCATGAGGAGCCAGGACTGGCAGGGGAAAGAAGGCTGCCAAGGGGTTCCTGGTGGCATTGAGTTGCACAGCACGGAAACCAGACCCGAAAGAGCTGCACCTGAGAAGGGCAGAGCCTTTGTTTGTTCTGGGGGTGACCGGCAGCCACTGGCCTCACTCTGCCTTCCTGCTGACTTAATCTGGGCTTTTGTCTGGGAAGTGCCCCCAACAGGAATTACCTGGGCTTTGGTTACCTTTCCTAAGCCAGGGCCGCCTAATGAACTCAGGGACAGGTGGTGAGGGTGAGTGGGCGGCTGTTTCTGTGCAAGCCTGGGAACTTTCACATGAGCCCTGCCCCCCAGCTCTGAGAGGCTTCCTGGGTTCTGCTCTCCCTGCATACATGAAGACTGTGGAGGTGCAAGTTCACAGGTGGATCCCTAAACTTGTAAGCTGACAGCCCAGCAGAAGAGGGCCAGAAGACCTGCAGATAACTGCTTTACAGATACCAGATGTGGTCATTAAGGAAAGTCTCTTTCTGTTTTTCTCTCCCCCCTTCTTCTCTCCTCTCCTCTTCTCCCCTCCTCTCCTCTCCTGTCCTCTCTTTTCCTCTTCTCTCCCCTCCTCTGCTCCCTCTCTTCTTCCATTTTAGAAAGGGTCTCATATAGCCCAGGCTGACTTTGAACTCCTAATGCTCCTGCCTCTATTTACCAAGTGTCGGGATTACATGCATGTACTGCCAGCTGGAGAGGCAGAGGTGAGCAGATCTCTGAGTTTGGGGCCAGCCTGGGCTACAAATCAAGTCCAAGACAGCCAAGACTACACAGAAAAACCCTGTCTCGAAAAACCAAGCCAAAACAACAACAACAAAGCAGACATGCACTGCCATACTTAGTTTCTTTTTAAGAGAACTTGCTATGTTGCCCAAACTAACTGCAATCCTCCTGCCTTAACCTCCCAAGAAGCCAGAAGGATAGCCCATGTTCCAAGCTAGGCTTCAGGGGCATGTCAGTGAAAACATTTATGGTCTAGTGGGACAACCCCAAGTGCAGATAAGGGGTCGCATTTTAGCCAGAAAGCACAGGTCCTAGGAAGGAAGAAGAGGTGACTCAGATCCCCCTAAAGCTGAGAAGAGGGGAGGAAGAAAGAAGGTAGAGAGGAACCTAATCTGATTTGCCATATCATTCAGCTACCATGGAGAGAGCGGAGTGTGAGGACCACTGGTGGTCAGTACCAGGAGCTACCTTAGCTGAGCAGAGGACAGGCAGGCAGCCAGGCAGCCTTTGCAATGACCTGCTCAGTAGAAACAGATAGACCTCAGTGGGCACTCAATCTGAAGAGGAAACTGAGGGTCAGACATTATCCTGATAACAAAGCCACCTGCCTCACCTTCTTAAGTGCAATGGCATCCAGGACCCGCTTCCCGGGAGTGTGTGTGGAGTCCCCAGGTCTGGCTGGTGACACCATCCGTCCGTCCGTCCGTCCGTCAAGCCTGGGGGGTCTCAGGCTTGACACAATGGGAGTCCCCTGCCATCACCGGGCAGCCTCTGCTGCCCCCTGGCTGTCACCCTGTCTAGGGACATCACCCGGGGCCTTCCCCTTTTGCCCAACCTAGGATTCTGCAAACAGGTTCACCAAATTGTCAATTAAGTAGAAATCAATTCCAGGCCATTTATCATAGGCTGCCGGGGCTAAGCACAGGATGTTATCGATCTGGGGGGTCCCTAGGGAGCGATTGAGGCCAAGTGCAGCCCCACATCTGCTGCACCAGGGCAGACACTGCGATCCATCACCTGGAGAGGTTACTGTGCTGCCCCAGGATCCAGGCCTCCCAGCAAAGAGGGCAGTGTACACACGCAGGACTGTGAGGCTCTCAGTACTCTGGCCATGATGCGAAATCCACAGGCTCCTTCCTGCTATGCAAGGCCTTAGCCCCACACGGGACACTTTAGAGTCTCCCTCACCAGGCACAGTGGTGATGACGTCATGACTAAGGCTGAGCAGCAAGAGCCAGCAGCTGTCCCTGCCCCTATTCAGGGAGTACTCCCTATCTTTCCACTACCACTGGCCTGAGCCCTGGGCTCAGGGATGTTCCCTTAGGTACTTTCCCCTCTCCACATGATGTGCCTTATTCAGGGGCAGGGCTGGTGAAGTCCTAGCTAGGGGTCGGTATGGCAGCAGAGTGGGAAAGCTCTATCAGGCTCCCCACAAGACTCCCCCAGGACCCTGCGCACACCCTAGGAAATCTACATGGCCCAGAAGGTCTGGGTTTCCATAACTCCTCCATATTCCAATGCCTTGCTGCTTCTGTCCACTAAAGGAAATAAAACACCCTTTCCTCCTCACCCCACACCTGAGCTCCTCCCTCACTCCGCACCTTAGGCCCCAGGAGAAGCTGTCCACAGTGAAGCAGGCAAAGTGACAATGGCCATGCAACAGGACTGGAGGGATGGAGCAGCAGCCAAGAGCACTGGCTGTACCTCCAGATGACCCAAGTTCAGTTCTCAGCACCCACATGACAGCTCACAACTGTTTGTCAGGCTAATCCCAGGGGATCTGACACCCTTTGCTGGACTCAGCAGGCACTAGGCACGCATGTGGCATTCATACATACATGCAGGGAAAGCATCCATACACAAAAAGTATCTTCAGAAAATGCCCTGGTGCATTGTATGTGGATGTGTATGTATGCATACACTGTAAATGCATACATGTACATATGTATCTATATGTATGTCTGTGTATAGGTATACATATATGTGGTCCTTGTGTCCCCTTCTGTTTCTTTGCCTCCAGATTCTTCTCAAAGTGACACAGTAAAGTCTCATTTCAACAACTTACAGTCTTTTTCTTATTTCTTCATATACATATGTACAAATGTATATGAATTTATGTACGTATACTTGTGTGTATGTATATACATACACATATATATGTGTGTATGAGTATACAAGAAGAAACAAGAGACTATGTAAATATGCTATTAAAAAAACTATTTGTATTTTATATACATTGGTGTTTTGCCTACATGCATGTCTGTGAGGGTGTCAGATCCCCTGGAACAGGAGTTACAGACAGTTGTGAGCTGCCATGTGGGTGCTGGGAATTGAACCTGGGTCCTCTGAAAGAGAAGTCAGTGCTCTTAACTGCTGAGCCATCTCTCCAGCCCCTATATAAGTTGTTGAAATAGGACTTTGCTATGTCCCTTTGAGAAGGACCTAGAGGCAAAGAAACGTAAGGGGACACAAGAGCCAAGGATCCAGTTTTATGAAATTTCCGATCCAAGTCCAAGAGTCTCTGGAAACATCAAGAAAAAGATATATAAACAAAGCAGCACTGAATCACATTAGAATCACCTATCTCAAAACCTGGGGTAGAGCACAGGCCAGGCCCAGCTCAGAGGCAGGGCAGTGAAAGGCTTAGTGGTGGTGAATGCTTGTCTCCCAGACATGGGGCCTGGACTCTGTCCCCAGCACTTCAAACATAATTGACTGTTAAAAAGCCATAAGCTGTGTGTGGTGGTGCACTCCCTTAATCCCAACATCAGGGTGAAGGCAGGCAGATTTTTATTAGTTCTTGACCACTTTGGTCTATGAAGTGAGCTTTAGGCCAGTCAAGGTGACATAGGGAGCCCATGAGACCTTATCTTAAAGAAACAAAACAAAACCTTAAAATAAAATCTAACTATCATGATTGTTTGAGGTTTATAGTGTATGGTGCTGGAGAAGTGTTACAGAAGTGGGAACGGAAGTAGCCTGCCTCGCGCTAAGACAGGCTGTGTTGTGTTCAGATGCACACATTGAAACCCCAGCAGAGAGCTACCACAAACAAGCAAAGGAGACATGAACTCACGCAGACGCTAGACTAGGGCTGGAGAGATGCTTACATGGATAAAGTGCTTGCCTTGGAAGCATGACATGAGTTCAATCCCCAAAACCTCTGTAAAATGCCAGATGTGGTGGGACATCTGGGGTGGACTTGCTGGTCAGCTAGTCTAGTGTAGTTGCTGAGCTCTAGGTTCAGTGAGGCCCTGCCTCAAAGGAAGTAGATGGCTTTTCTGAGGACAATGTCTAAGGTTTCCATAAGTATATCACAGGTGTTCCTGCACATCTGCACACATGTTCATACATCCATGAACATGCACACACTATAAAATACTTGATCATTGCAAAAAGCCAGAAAAGAGAGAAAAGAGCAGAGGGAGAAATGGAAAACGGATGTTGAGCTGGGTGGGGCTTACCTCATTAATCCCAGTGCTCAGGAGGCAGAGGCAGGCAAATCTCTTGAGTTTGAGGCCAGCCTGGTCTACAGAGCAAGTTCCAGTATAGCCAAGGATACACAGAGAGAGTCTGTCTCAAAAAAGAAACAAAACAGGGCTGGAGAGATGGCTCAGAGGTTAAGATGGCTACTCTTCCAGAGGCCTTAGTTCAATTCCCAGCAACCACATATATATATATATATATATATATATATATATATATATATATATACATATATGTACATAGTGGATCAGAACCATCTATAATGAGATCTGGTGCCCTCTTCTGGCATGCAGGTGTGCATGCAGAACACTGTATACATAATAAATAAATAAAACAAAATGTACTGAGAACAAATAAAACAGAACGGTGCTGAGAACCCTGTCGTAGATAAGAGCCTGGACTTCCAGTTCAAAGGTCATGCCATGGTATGTGGCCACAGCAGAACATGAAGAGTATTCTCGTGACTTCTATGCTGGTTATATTTTATCAGTTTGACAAAAACTACTGGGAAGAGGGAATCCATCAAATTGGCCTGTGGGCAGGTCTGTGTGGCATATTCTTGATTAGTGACTGATGTAGGACCCAAATCACTGTGGATGGTGTCATCCCTTGGCAGGTGATCCTGGGTTGGTAAAAAAGCAAGCTGAGCAAGCTATGAGGAACAAGCCAGTTAAAAGCATTCCTCCATGGCCTCTGCTTTGGTTCCTGCCTCATTATCACCTTCAGGAAGGCTATCACCCTACTTTGAGACAGGTTCTCTCACTGACCTAATGCTCACCAATGGCTGACAAGGGAGCCCCAGTGATTTACTGTTTCCCCAGTGCTTGGATCCTTGGAGTAGAACTCAGGTCCTGGTGATTCCAAGGCTTTACTGTGGTGATTTGAATAAGAATGGCTCCCATAGGCTCATATTTTAATGCTTGGTCATCAGGGAGTGGCACTACTTCAGAGGGATTAGGGGGTGTGGCCTTGTTGGAGGAGGTGTGTCACTGGGGGTGACACACCAAGCCCAGTGTCTTTCTTTTCCTGCTGCCTGCAGATCCAGATGTAGACTCAGCTGCCTGCATGCTGCCGTTCTCCCCACCATGATGATAATGGAGTAAACCTCGGAAACTGCAAGCCAGTCCTGATTAAGTGTTTTCTCTTGTAAGAGTTGCCATGGTGTCTCTTCACAGTAATAAAACACTAAGACCAAACCGTTTCTCCAGCCCATTATGATATATGTATTTAACCACAATTTTTAAAATGAACATACCAGAACTCAACAAAACTATACAATCTAAACAGTGGAATTTCAGCAGAGCAGAGAGTATACTGGGCCGTTCCAGCTGCTTGGGAGCTGGAGCCCAGGAGTTTGACATTAGCCTACACAGTAGGCTCCATCTCTCAAAAAATACTATATATAAAATACTGTACATACATATCCAAGTAGATTAATAGATGACATTTTTGTGGTATGAGGATTATATTTAGATAGAGTTGGCATTTTTAAGGCAATACTTACCAAATTTAGTTTTTAAGAAGTTGATCTGGGGTGTGGCTTTGTGGTAGAGTATCTACTTAGCTTGCATAGACTCTGGGTTTTACTTCTGGCACCACTAAGAAAAAAGGGGGGTGTAGAACCATCAGGGAGCAAGCACTCACGACATCTTGTAGCACATACTTGTCCTGGTCTTGACCCTGAAGACAGAGCAACAAAACTCAGCCAGATCCCTCCGGGAGCCACTGTGGTGGGACATCAACAGGAAACACTGGCAGGAGGAGGGAGAGGGGGAGGATGAGGAAAAGAAGAGGGTAGATGGCAGCGAAGGATGGGGAGGAGGAGGAAGAGTGCTTCTGAAAAAGCCATGTGGCTTCTGAATGGACACGAGGATCCTAAGGACACACAGTACTCAGTAAAGACAGGCTGAAGAGACCGCTTCTCCAGGATGCCTGAAGGACACAGGAGCAGTGGAGAGCAACCCATCGAGGCAAATCCTCTGAGGGCTTTTGTTTGGTTTGCTTTGTTTTTTTGTTTTTCTCTTGCTGGGTATTTTTACAGACATTTAAATTTTCTGTTGCACTCGTCTCAGAACAGGAAAAACTAAGCATGAGGCATGGTGTGACCCATGTGCACACAAACACACACATACACACAGTCTCCATGTACTTATCTGGTATGGTGTGATCATTCCACAGAACATACGTGTAACCCATGTACACACCACACACACACACCGACAGACACATAGGCACATACACAGATAGACACACATACATAGACAGAGACACACCAGGTAAACACACATAGATATACACACACAGACACACAGATATACACACAGACACACACACAGTCTCTGCACACCTGTCATCCTCCATCTGCCTTTGTAGATAACTTGGAAACCTAGGGGACATGATGACGTGCTTAGCTGACTCATGATCCCCTTCCAGGCAGGCTTTCCCTTGATGTCCCAACCCCAGAGCTGTGTAGCCGATTGTTCACTCCTGGCCTGAGATTCTTTGGTGACCATAGCTGCTCCTGAACACGAAAGACCCTGGCCTGGCTCCTTTGGCACCAGGTGGAAAGGGCCATGTCCCCACGTAAGGACACATGAACAAACAAACCTCTACTTCAGATCCTGCTGTCCCAGGAACAAATTAGAACCCCGCTGGAATCCTCATAAATCTTCCAAAGGAAAACTCAGGCGGGGGAAGAGGGCGGGGGGCCAGCAGGGTCCCTTGTTAATTCTTCCAAACTGCTGTTTATTGAAATGAGGCTCCAGGGATAAACAGGGACCAGATCAATAGCAGCCTGTCTAATACAATCAGAATGGGGCCTTCCCAGCAACACTGGTGGCAGAGGCTGAGAGAGGCCAGCCTGGGATCCAAGCCTCCCCTTCCCTCTGCAGCAGTAGAGGCACAGGAGCTGCCCGCCCCCGCCCTCCTTGTGTCTGTCCACAGGCACTCTCCTTTCAGGCAAATTCAGACAGGCAAACACTGTTGTCACAGGCCCAGAGTCCAGCTGCTGGGGAGCAGGATGACTCCTGACAACTCTGATCCTCCAGCCTCACCCTGCAGCTCTGGCCAGTCTCCACAGTGCCACATTGCAAAACAGTTCCTGTTCCACTTACCCAGGCTGCTCACCTGTTCCCTGCCCATCACAACCTTGGACCCAAAAGTAACTAGCCACTCCTACTCAGACACCCTTCATGCATCTCCAGGCTCCTCATTCTGCTCTGTGTGACCTTGAACTTATTATGTAGCCCAGGCTACCCTTAAATTCACTATCTTTTTGCCTCTGCCTCCCCAAGCATGAGCCACCACGTACAACTCTTTTCTGTAATTTATATGATCTTGTCTTCCCAGTCAGGCTGCTGACCTGAACATGTAGAAGGCAGATTGCCCCAAGCTTCACCTCCTTCGCTTCTCACTAGCTGGTCAGCCAAGCCCTGCTGTGCCATCCTCAAAAGCCTCCCCTGGGGCAGTGGGTCAAGGCCTCTGCCTGGGAATGGCAGAAGGGATGAGCGAACATACCCCCTCCTTGACATAGATTTGACATCTGAGTATTCCTACCCACAGTTTCGCCTGGTCTTCAAGCACCTCCCAGAGAATGATGCAGAAGGGCCTAAGTACCTGCTTTCTTCCGCATCTGGAGAATGGAGAGGGGACTTCACAGTGCATTCACAGGAATGCTTCAAGGATTCCTAAGAGCCCCGGAACATCCCTCCCTTCCACAACAGTGGTCCTACTTCTCAGCTGCCTCCATTACCTTCTGTTGTATAAAAAATAACTTGTCAATGGGCTCACGGAGGCCTTGAATCAGTCTTTTCCAGAGTGCTCTCCCAGTTTCCCACACTGCTGCAGGACATTATGGGGACAGTCACTGAGCTCAGCGATGCGGTGATCTATGACCTACACGGCCACTGAATTCATCAATTGTTTGGAAAAATAGGCTTGTGCAGTGAACAAGCTATATAGTCTTCACCCAGACTCCCAGGCTAGCCCTGTCCATTATCTAGAAGGCAAGGGGAATAGATCTCAGTGGGGTGGCTGCATCCTTACCACTCATGCGTGAAAGCATCTTAGATGAAGACATCAGAGGAGGTGAATTTTACAAGCCAGCCTGAGCCGTCAGGACCCTCTGCCCAGGTCTCCTAACATGAAGCTGTTCTGGGAAAGGGTCTGAGGCAACTTCAGGTCAACCAATCAATCCATTTTAAATGTGGCATGAGTCTGAGTCTAAACACACTTGTGCCCACTTACATTTGGAAGGTTCAGTTGCCTTGTTTCGGGGGACTTTCTCCAGAATGTTCATTGGTATTCAGCTCGCACCGGGCTGCTGGTGAGGGATGACCACATAGGCAGCCTGAGGAAGCCAATTTGCTGGCACTGCAGAATGGACAGAGAAGGGTATAGTTCTACTTCCTGGTAGCAAAAGCAAAATGGAACCAGGTTGAGCCCTGTTGGAATCCAATTCCCCGCATACCTCACACCCTTGCCAGTTTAGCCTCCTCGTGGGACCGGCCAATAGCAGGGTGTAGGAATGACCATGCAGCCATCAGGACAGGAACCAGCAGTTGCCAGCTCATAAGGCCAGGACAGTTCCTCAGGCCTTTCTCCCCTCAGAACCATCCTGTCTGTGACAAATCAGGCAAACTATCTCCTTAATACCACAATGCCAGTGGACAAAAGCTGTGACTCTGAGCAGGGTGGTAGCAGGTGGCTGTTTAGTCACTTCCAAGTTCCTTCTCCCACCAGCCTGGCCCCTACAGCCTTCCCTAGGCTTTCACCTTCACACCCACAGAAATTCTGCTACAGAGACAAAGCTACCGCAGGGACCCCAGGGCTCTGAATTCACAGCTCTCACCCTTTTACCTGAGGACTATTTAGGGAGGGTCATATGTCTGTCATTCAAGTCAGCCTGGCTTTTGCTCAGAGTGAAGCTGCCCAGAGAGGAGCAGACAGCAGGCCTGGAGGTGTCTCTGGCTTGATCTGGATGTCAGGTTTCATGAAAAGGTAATTTGCTGCTTGAAGAGAAGCTGCCGTACCAATGACACGTGCCCCAGATGGAAGGCAAGCCTCTGACTCAGTCGTTTGGGGAAGAGAGATCTAAGTCTTTCCAAGCTCCCATCTGGTACTTGGAGCCAGCAGCTGAGTGGCTATGGCCCCGGGGCTTACAGCTTTGTTTGTCATAGTGTCCCTGCTGGTTTGAGTTCCAGGCTATATGGGTACTTCCCTCCTGTCTGTTTCTAAACACCCTCCCCTCTGGCCTCGGTTTCCCCCCTTTTCAGAACCCCCTACTTTTATTGTATCGATATCATCATTGGGAACCACATTCTTCTGTGGAACCCAGAAGTGAAAAGACTTCTAATAGCTCTGCCAGGGATGGAGGTACTTTACTCAACACTTCATGGCCAGGTGAACTGGGAAATCCTGAAGTAGGCTGGAGTGGTCTGGGGAGGCTGTGAGGCAGACTCACCCAGATCACATCTGTTAGCAGCAACTGGGCAGGGCGCACAGGCAAAGATGCCCTAGTGAGGGCCACCCTGGGGCTCTCTCCCCTTCACATACCAAGTGGGCCCCTGGCTCTCACATGGGGAGGGAGAGGCATGAAAAGAGCTGCGGAGGCTAAGAGGAAATCAAAAGCAAATTATTTTCGGGATTATAGCTCCGAAGGCCCAGCAAGGTATTACCCATTTTTCATAGCAGACAAAAACATTTTCTAAGGGATCAATTTTGCCTGGAGAAGTCGCCTTCTTTCAACCCACAATCCATCATATTTCCCCATTTGCAATTTCTTGGTGTCTGAGTGTTTTAAGTTTCCTATGAATTATTTTATAAAGCTTCTTTCCTCCTGCTGAAATGAGGTGGTCCAGCCCTGCTAGGAGGGCCCAACACCATCAGGCCATGGATGTGGGGGGCTGCGGTGCCCAGTCGGGGAGGGGCTGTATTGCAGGCAAAGGGCTTCTTTGTCCGATGGGATCCCACATTCCTCAGCCATAATCAGGGTCCATCAGGGGCCCAGAGTAGAAGGGACCCAGCAAAGACAAAGGTGGCCACTTCAGCCCAGCCATTGCGAAGGGAAGCAGTGGGACGACTGGTGGAATGGGCTGGGTCACCTGGACCTGGAGCTGGGATGGTGGACGAAGGGAAAAGTTCCAGAAGAGATTTATTCTGCTGCATTGCTGAGGGTGGATCATCCCTCACGAGGCCGGGTGTGCAAAGGCTCTGGCCTGTTGATTGGTCTGTCAGGGTGATTTGTGGCTCCCCCTGAGGTAATGGGGAGCAGTGGGGCCGGCGAGAGGCGGTCGGACAGATTGCTGAACAGTGTGGCCACCCTGAGATTTATTGACCTTGATCCACAATGTCCCTTCAGTGCTTTTAATCTGCCTTTTCTGCTGTCACTGGCTGTGGTAACGCCCCTACCAGGAGCCCTGGGGCGTGGAGGCACAGGGACATGGGTGACATATCCTGAGGGCTGCACCATCTGTCCCTGGGGTTTTCTCCTCAGAAGAGGAAAGGGGGACTATCCTCTGTGGGCCTGGGTGGCTGCTTTCTAAAAATAGCTTGAGACTGGGGCAATGGCTTGGTGGATAAAGTGCTTGCTGGGCAAGCATGAGGATCTGAGTTCAAATCCCCATGTCTTAAATAAAAACTGGAAAGGTATGGTGGCTGCTTGTAACCCTAGCAAACCTCTGGGAGGCAGAGAGGTGAGTTCCCTGGAGCAAGCTGGCTATGTGGACTAGCTGGAATTGGTGGACTCCAGGTTCAACGAGAGACCTTGTCTCAATAAATAAAGTAGAGGGTGATCAAGGAAGACACCAATGTCAACCTCAGACCATGCTCCCACCCCCACCCTTCTGCATTCTTGGCCTCACCCTGTCTGATATCTGTGCCTATGGGTCTTTCATATAAGCAGACACACATGCTGTCTACCTTTTGTGTGTGCCTGGCTCTGTCATTGCACATATTGCCAGGGCCACCCTGACACACTGTGTATTGTAATTTCATGGCTGTGTAGTCTGCTGCATGGGTGAAACATTTTTCTTTTCCTGTTTGAGACCTGGAGCTGCCGCTCTTCATGCTTCCAACTTCCAGTGTTAAGGTTACATGCATGTCCCACCAAGCCCCACCCAGACGGCACTTTCTTAATCCAGTCATCTGTCAATGGACACCCGGTCCTATCCAGCTTTTGATTGGACATAATACTGCTGGGGACCTGTTATGGCTTGAGAGTGAAACATCCCCACAGCCTCCTGTGTTTAACACTTGGTCCCCAAGCAGTGGCAATGTTTTGAGAGCTTGTCGAGCCTCTGGGGAGTGGGGCTTACCTGACACACATAGGGTTAAGTATGCGGGGCTAGAGGCATAGAAACATGGCGTCTGCTTCCTGATCCACTGACCTGTGTGCTGGGCAGTTCAACCTGACATAAGCTGGAGTCATTTGAGAGAAGGGGACCCCGTCTGAGAAAATGCCCACATCAGATTGGCTTATGGACAAGGCTGTGGGGGCATTTCTTGATTGATGATTGATGTGGGGTGGGGCTAGCTTCAATGGGCAGTGCTGCCCCTGGGCTGGTGGTCTTAGGGGAGTATAAGGAAGCAAGCTGAGCCAGATGGTGGTGGTACATGCTTTTAATCCCAGCTCTCTGGAGGCAGAGGCAGATGGATCTCTATGTTTGAGGTCAGCCTGGTCTACAGAGCTAGTTCCAGGATAGCCAGGGCTACACAGAGAAACTTTGTCAGAGAGAAAGAAAGAAAGAAAGAAAGAAAGAAAGAAAGAAAGAAAGAAAGAGAGAAAGAAAGAGAGAAAGAAAGAGAGAAAGAGAGAAAGAGAGAAAGAGAGAAAGAGAGAGAGAGAGAGAGAGAGAGAGAGAGAGAGGAAGGAAGGAAGGAAGGAAGGAAGGAAGGAAGGAAGGAAAGTTCAGTAAGCAGTGTTCTTTAGTTCCTGCCTCCAGGTTCCTGGCCTACTTGAGTTCCTGCTCAGATTTCCCTCAATGATGAACCATTTCCTTGAAGTATAAAATAAAATAAGCCCTTTCCTCTCCAAGTTGCCTTTGGTCATAGTGATTTATTACAGCAATAGAAACTCCAAGACAAGGTGTGAACCAGCTGCCCCACAGGCTCCGGCCACCACCACAGGCCCAGTTGACTCAGCCACCCTGTAACCACCTTTACTAAATTGTTTCTATCTAGCAAATCACTAACAAGGGGCTCTGTGTCTGCCTCTCCAGGTAGACCTATTCTTGTGACTCATGGGCTGGTCACCGGCAAGAGCATTGCTGGGTCACGATTCCATGTTTGATGAAACAATGCTAGCAGTGCAGGTTTGTTGGCTCCTTTCCCCATTTTCCACGTCTAACTTCACCATGAGGGTAGTCCTTGCCCACAGCTCTAAGATGCAGAAAGCCATAGAGGAGCACAGCTTGCCCTTCCATGGGCCCTGGAGGCAGAGGCCACCCAGGCTCCATGCCACTACACTGCTTCCTCTGTAGGTTTGGTTCCTAGCTGGCCTTGTTAGCTGTGGCTTCACAATCAAGGTAGAGGTCGCCTTGTGCTCTCAAGCCCTCCCACACATCATTAGCTACTCTGCAAAGTGGCAGGCCTGTTGTTTGCCTGGAGGATCTTTCTAGGAATTCCTGGAGCCATGCAAAGTAGTGCCAGTGCCCAGAGCATTGGAACAAAATCTCCCGGAGGTGCCATGCATGCGTTCCCATCCATCTGGCCATGGCCTCTCCCTGCTCAAGGACCAGTGATGAATATCAAGCAGACACTCAACCCAAACTCAAGCAGACTCACCACCCCTCCCTCTTCGTGAGCATCCTGGCCCCATGGAGGACCCATCCTTGCCCTGGACCTCCAGCTGACCCCAAAGGGCACCTGTGACTTTCTGTGACACAGAGAGTAGGGGTGAACATTGCAGGAGGAGGGAAGGCCTGACCAGCACTTCTTCCCTGTCCACGGGCTCTTGTGTTTTGTGGAGACATCCTGTGAGTAAGTTTTCACATGCTACTCCCCATCCTACTCCCTTTGACACTTGAGGCAGGTTAAGGAACTGTTCAGGATCCTGACAACGTCAAGAGGCAGACATATGAGGGCTGGGGTGTCCTCTTCTCATGAGCATATTTGGGCAGTGACTTGGCCACCTGCTGAGTGATTCATCTCTGAGTGGGTGCCTTTGATTCCCAGCTCCCACATGGCAGGGGTTCCTCCTCAGCTCATGTCAGTGTGGTCATGTCAGAGTGACTGACACTCCTGGTCTCTTTCCAATTCCATTCTTCTTCCTAACTTCCTCAGCCCCTTCTGTCTTCCTGCCTGTGCCCGTCCATCCTTTCCTGACCACCACTGAGCCCTGGTCCCTACGAGGGACTGAATCCTGAGCCCAGCTCTGATTCCTAAGTAGAGCCCTGGTCCTAGAAGAGGAATGTACTGTGCAGGCTTCTGTCTAAAACTGAAGGCTGGCCTTTCACTCACTGAGGAAGGGCAGGTATCTAGGTTCAAGGTTACCCAGGGTACTGAGTATGGTTTCACTTAGTCCCTCCCTCAGAGTCTGCTGACCAGACTGCTGTGTCAATAACACACATGAGACATCTTTGGGGGGCACCATGCACAGCCCCCTGAAGCCCCTCACCCAGTTCTTTATATTATGGAAGACAGGGATGTAGGACAGGGCCAGGATAAACAAGCAGCCACCAGTTTTCTTCCCCAACACCCAAGGGAGGGACGCCTTGAAGCTCCAGGCATTCCGGAAATGTGGGGATGATCCACCCCCTACCTTCCTGTGAATCAATTTTCCTTTCTGCACACTGCCAATGTTTAAAAATCAGTGAGAACTCCAGCTAAGCCAGTGGCTGGGCAGACACTGCGAGGAAGTGACAGCAAATGGCACGGCCTCTCCCAAGATACTTGGCAGGGACTCCCCCCCAACCCCCCTGCCTGTGGCCATCTTGGGGACGCCAGCACAGCAATCTATGATGCCTTTGCACCTGGAAATTAAACTCCCTCAGCCCAAGGAAGCCTCAGCTTCAATCACAGGAGCCTGGCCTCCCATCCCCCACAGCAGCATCTTTTAAGTATGCAAATGGCGACACCTTGCTAAACGGTCAGCGGGATTGATCTTGCTGTTTTCATCCAGGAAATAAAATTAAAATGGAATTGGGTAGTTATTGGGTTGCCCGGAGCACTCCCCAAGGGCCTGTGCCCTTCAGCTGCTTGGGCATTCACAGGACAGCTGCAGCTCTGGCCCCTGACCCCCTCCCCGCTGGGACATGTTCTGACCTTGAAAACTTCTGGAAGACACAGGTGAGGCTGTTGCTGCCAGTGGGGGGATGGGAGGTGGAGGCACCTGCTTATAGTCTCAGCTAGTTGTTTATGGCCTTGGGAGGGGTTGTCTAGTTGCACCTCTATCATATTCATATTCCCATTCTCTGAACCGCTGTTGGTCCCCGTAAGTCAGACTGACTGAGAGTGACAGAAGTCTGGACCCAGGAACCCTGGCAGAGGTGGACCAGGCAGGGCATTGGTGAGAGCTTGACTTTCCCTCATCCTTTCTCTCAAGCCTTAAACCACAGATGCCGGAGTCTGTGCCCCTGCCTGCCCTGCGTGGCTTCCATAGACACAGATGGGACAGAGGCTTCCAGAGTTCCCTGACCATCGGTGTCATGAGATTGGGCTTCCTGGAAAGAGCCTGCAGAAGATGGAAGAAGTCTCTGTGGCCTTTAAGAGTAGCCTGGGGTGGCAGGAAGATGAGGAGGGTTGCCAAACTTGTGGCCTGAGGCTCACCAGGTGCCACTTCTGGGCATGAGAAATGGGCTGGGCTGGGCTGGGCTGGGCTGTCTACTATCCCTGAAGGGCGAGGATAGTGGCTCAAGCCTGGAGGATGCTGCTTCCTGAGAATAATAGCATGAGACTTTAGGCTTGTGGCCCGGGCAATGACAGCCAGAGATGGTGACATTGAGGACTTCCAAAAATGAAACAAACTATTGCTACCCTATTTTAGTGCACTGTCCATCCCCCAGTTCAGGCTACAGGACCTGTTCTGTGATAGGCTTTTGAAGCTGGAAATGAGACTGTGGGTCTGGTGGGAGTAAGGTTCAACAGATGGCAAGCAAAGCCATGGTCTAGGACCCTGTGCACAACCCAAACCCTTGCTAACTTCCCTACCTACTGCTTGATTCAGCCATTTTCATCTCCCAGGTTTTATGTTCCTCAGGAATCAGCTCAAAGGCCACTGGATAAACACAAGCCCATTGGTCTCTGCTATTTCCCATTCATTTAAAGTTGGTTTCATCCATTGTATGTGCTTGTCTTCTCAAAAAACTGAAGTTATTAACTTTTGCAGGAGGCCAGTCAGTTCCACAGAGGGACAATCCATGGAGGGACAGTCAGCTCAACAGGGAGACAGTCTGCTTCTCAGCAGAACAGTCAGCTCCACAGCAAGTAAGCACCTAAGGCTAAGCCTTCACAAAGCAGAGTGTGGCACCATGTGGTGGCCTTTGCACTTCCTAAGGGACTCTGCCCCACATCCCTGTGTGAACCTTCTGAACTCTGCACAGCTGGCTTCACCAGTACACATACTTGGATGTAATGTGCCAAGTCCCTTTGGAAAGGCTGAGTCCTTCAGGCCTCCTCGCTGTCATGCAGTGGTCTTGGTGACTTTTCCTTCTGTGGTCCTGTTTCTCTGGTGCCAGGATGAGGAGCAGGAAGCACCTGCCCTCATCTTTGATTTAAAATGAGAATGTTTATTTGATGTGTGATTCTCTCATAATTAAACTGATTCATTCCCAACAACTGAGGCTACACTGCATAATGTATTTAATTAGCCAGATCTCTGGCACAAGTTGGCAGGACAGCCCTGGAAAGTTCTAGATGTAATACACTTAATTATGAAATAAATCACTGTTTACACTACTGCAAATCTGAACCTTTCCTGCCCCAAGGACCAGAAGCTTACAGAGTGGGGTCTGGCATCCCCAGCCTGAGCCAGAATGATGGGGTCTTTGGCCCTGTCCTCCAATAGTTGGATGGAGCACAGAGTGCTAGGCTAGAGGAAAGAAGCCAAGATATAGCCTGGAACTTGGTTTGTCTTGTGGGATGATCGACACCTGATCTGTGTTCTGTGGCTTTGGGGGCACTGAGCACCTGAGAGGCAGTCTCATGAGTCCTAGGAGTCCAGGCTGCTCACTACTGCCTCCCAAGCGGTCCCCCTCCCCAAGGCTGCTCTGCTTGCTCCTTTGTCTCAGCCCTTACCATTTTGGGCCATCCATCTCCAGTGACAGCCTAACTTAAGCACTCCAGACATAATTTCATATGCCGTTTAGACTGGCAGAGAAATAGGCAAGTCTTGGCATTATAAAGAAAGGTGTTAGCTGGGAGTGGTGGTGCATGCCTTTGATCCCAGCACTTAGGAGTTGGATCTCTGTGAGTTTGAGACCAGCCTGGTCTACAAAGCAAGTCCAGGACATCCAGGGCTCTCTTACACAAAGAAACCATGTCTCGAAAAACAAAACAAAACAAAATAAGACAAAAAACAAAACAAAACAAAAGCCAGCTGGGACCAGCCCGGTGTGGAGTTCCCCACAGGCTGTGTCTTCTCTGCTATAAACCAAGACCCCCACTCCACCCTATGCTTAATGCTTGCTACTCTCCCTCCCTAGTCCTCCCCATCTGGGCAGATCCTTGCCCTTTGGCATGCCATCTTCCTGTCTTCTCAGCAATGGCCTCTGCACAGCACAGCAGTAGTGACTGGGAGGAGGGAAGGAGCTGTGACACCCGGCCATCTGGGATACACAGAGGGACACACACAGCTCAGGAGGCTGTTCCTGGGACCCCAATTATGCAGACTCTTTGTCTGTTGCAGTGGAATCTCTGGAT
Organism: Meriones unguiculatus; assembly: GCF_030254825.1. Taxonomy (NCBI): domain Eukaryota; kingdom Metazoa; phylum Chordata; class Mammalia; order Rodentia; family Muridae; genus Meriones; species Meriones unguiculatus. The sequence goes on along the minus strand of NC_083356.1, from coordinate 68,780,473 downwards.
GGGAGGGGCTGCCTGTGTGCACCCTTGGCCCCCTGGGAGAGGAGCAGGAGAAGAGGAGGTGCCTGCTGACAGGGCTCTGGTTACTGTGTGCACTGCCATCTGCCGCCTGGGTGGCTGGGCTTCGTGTATAATTCAGATACCTTAGGCAGGCCCCAGCGAGACCCTGACAGCTGGAATGGCCTGATCGGATGTCGTGACACTGAACACTGGCTGTACAAGACACGTGTCCTTTTGCCCCTTCTTCACTGGTGACAGACCCAGTGGAGAGCTGAATGGGATGCCTCTTACACTGACTGGGGGATTATGGGAACCTCATTAGTAACAGTAGCTGGGGAGGTCGTGGTGGGCTTGGGCCCCGTTCCTTCACTTATTTGTTGTATGGCTGTGCTGATGACTTCCCCGCACCCTCAGACCCCAGGCCTCAGTTTCTTTATCTGTGAAAGGTCCTAGGGCAGCACCTGGGGCTTGTGTGGCCTGACCAGTGAGTGACCTCTGGAGACTCACTATCAGAGTGGTCAGTTCTAAGCCAGAGTTCATCTGGGGTGATCCTCAGTTCTGCTCCAGGACACAAAGGAGGCAAGTCCAGCCTTACATCCTTACATGTGACTAAAATTGGGTTAGTCCTTGGCCTGCAGTGCCTGAGGCTCACAGCACTGTGTGGCCGACGTGGCCTACTGTGTTCACCAGCTGCAGCCACCATTCATGGCTGTGTCCTGGGGCTCCCTGTGGCAGGGAGGGACTTTTGTCCTGCACGCCCCACATGGAGGAAGCAGGTAAGAGTTGAGCTCTAAGAGCCCTGCCATTCCAACAGGTCCTAGGCTTGGCCATACCTGGCAATGACCCAACCTAAGTGACCCAAAGTCCCTAACTGACTTCCCAGGAAGCGCTGCCCACTGGAGTAGAGGGAGAAAGTGGGGAGGCAGGACAGCCTTCCTCAGTAGTCCTCAGAGCCAAGGGACTGGGCCACCAGAGGGGCCCCAGCTCAGAGCCTCCCAGCCTGTCTGTCATGGCGGCTGCTGGAGGACCACTGACCCTCTGAAACAGAAGGACCTGAGGCTGGGCCTCTCCTTCTTAGCTGTCTGTGCCTGCAGAGGTGCCTTTAGAACAAGTAACCAGAGCCACTCCTAACCTGCATCACTGCCTTTTTTTTTTTTTTTAAGAAAAGAGGGATGCCTCCCCTTAAATAATTGATGAACTGGATCTACAGTTGGACCTGGGAAACATCTGGCAGGTGGAGAGCTTTTCATCCCGGCAGGAATTAGATTAAACCAACTGTGCAGAGGGTGAGAAATGGGGTGGCACCTCCCCACCCATACTCCGGGGATTTGCCCAAGCAGGAACCTATCAACAAGAGGGACCTCTTCAGGGCTGTTTTCCTCAATGGCACACAAGAATTCATATACACACTTGTGTGTACATACAGTACAACAGACACAGTTGAACACACCATATACATACAAGAACACAGACTACATGAACTCGAGCCCAGGGCTCTGGGTTTTGCAAGGAAGGGCATAAACATCACACTTGCTCAAGGGGCAGTGTGGCTGCTACAGCACCTTGTCTTTCTGTCACTGGCTGTGGTGTGTGGTAGATTGAATGAGACTGTCCACCATAGGATCTGACCATAGGATCTGAACCCTTGGTTCTTAGTTGTAGGAGCTCTTTATAGAGCTTGTCCACAGCATGGGAAGGGGCAGGGATCTGGGAAGTAGCGGTCACAGTGGCCAAGGGCCAGGGTCCTCACAGAGGCTTAGATATGGAGTCAGGTTGATAAAATACCAGCCTTGCATGCACGAAGCCCCAGGTTTGGTCCTCAATCCCCTGTACATACTGGTGCACTGGGGGTGGGGGTGGGGTCAGGGTAGGAGATCAGGAATTCACCCTCTGCTTCACAATGAGTTTGAGAACATGCTTGAGATGTGTCAAAGAGGAAAGAGGTGGAGGCAGGGGAGAAAAGAAAGACGCCTTTCCTGATAGAAACCAAATGCTATTGCAACTCCTCCACCTCTTCTTACTCAGCCAGAGAATGGGCAGAAGCAGAGTTGCCCATTCCCCACCAATGGGACTTCCCCGAGGGGTTGTCCACTCACATCTGGGTGACTCACTTGCCTAAGACTCTAGTTGTCCTGTAAGAGGTCCAGCTGGGTCTAGTGAGGATATCAAAACTTTCCCAGGAGATGCAAATGGGCAATGGGTGGAAGCTCCATGACAGAGCCACCTGCCAACTCTTTGGGCTAACATGGCTTGGATTTGAAGGTTGGATGGCCTCAGGGAAGGAGTGGTGAGGGGACGCCCAACCCAGGCCTTCTACAGAGAGGGGTAGCCAGTCCTTCACACCCTCAGGCCTGGAGCAGGACGGGGAGGTAGAGGGAAGGCAAGGCTGTCTAGTTTTTACCCTAGCCTGACCTTCCTCTTCTCTTGCCCAGCTGGGATCAAGTGGACTTGAAGCCTGGCAGAAGAGCAAAGCTGAGTCCCTGAAGTGCCCCTGAATGCACAAGCCTGGAGCTCTCATTGAAAGAAGGAAAGCCAGAATCCCCACCGAGGGCTCTGCCTCAGTTTCCCCTGCATAACAAAGATTGATGTTCCATCCACCTTAGGACTTCTGGGAAACATTGGAGGGTCCCAAAGGCAACTAGGCTTGTCAGAAACCTCCAGGCCACACAGGAATGTCCTCCCCTGTTGCCAGGTGAGCAGAGGGGTGGGCTGTGAATTGTAGCCCAGTGCTCAGGCATCAATGAGGACAGTGAGGACACCATGAATGGCCCAGGCTGGGGTCCTAGTACTGTGCACACCCCACACTTTAGCATCTGTATCCCACACAGGCCCAAGACTGCTGGGTTGGGTCTTCCCTTAAGCATATGTCTTAAAGTGTCAGAGGCCATAACTCTTTTCTCTCCCAAAGAGGGCCTCTTCCTGCCATAATGACTGCCTAAGGACTATGAAAATTAGCCCCTCCCAAGTGTCTGCAAGTAGGCCTGACATCTCTGATCTCGGAGGCCTGTCATTCCCAGAGGCCATGCAGCATGCATAGACCAGATGAATAATACGTTTTAAATTTTTCCAGTTTTACAACCTGGAGACAGCCTTTTAGATGGCCTCAGCAACTGGAGAGATAGGGGTGCCAGTTTATGAGGGGAGTGATCGAGACCTAAGCACGCAGGCATGCCTGCCCCATCCCACCCAAAGATCTTTCCAGAGCCCCCAGGGAACATCCGGCCATGAGCAATGACATCCAGTGGCCCTGGGGACTGTCCCTCTGGCTCATAGAATTGTGATTCTGGCCCTCACTCATTGATCTCTCTGAGTTTTTAAGAGAAATTTTATTTGTTTGGGGTTTCTAGTCATTAAGTTAAAACAAGAAAAATAGAGCAAAATCAATAGATGAGGCAGGTCCAGAGCGATGGTTCACTCTGGGGGAAGGGCAGCCAACAAGTACCTCCAATGTCTGAGGGATATCTGTGGGGTGAGAGCTCAGGGGCAGGGTGGGGACGCTGCTAGAAGCATCTCGGGCCTCGCCACACTCCTGACTGGGAACCCAGAGTTCCCTAGAAAGCAGGGGCAGTTCTGGGAGAGTACCAACCAACCATTTAATCTTTCCTCTGCCTGCCTCCCTCACAGAGTCAAGGTCCCAAGTTGGGATGAGAGGAAGAAGTCCCTGATTAGGGTAGACCTGGCCAGCTTCCACCGGGCATCACCCACATGGCGGTCTCCAGAGTGTCACCTAAGAGTGGTGCTGTTGCCCCTTTCAGTGTGACTTGTCCTAGAGTCATAGACATCTGCTCACCTCAGATAGGACACTAATCACAGAAGCAATTCTACCCTAGTCACCAGTAACCTCACTGGAGTTACTTACAGGAGCATGAGCGACCCCATCGAATCAAGGCTGAAAACTCACCTGGGTCTGGTCCGCAACTTTCTTCTCCTCAGCAATTGTTACTGCTTATCGAGTTCTGGGGAGGAGCCTGGTGATCATTGTCTTTCTGGAGGTTTCTGAGACCGGGGGTTTGATTTACTTCATGACTTTTGGGAGCTTCCCTCCAGAAGAATATTTCTGTTCAGAGGAAACAGCAACACAAGTCTCTTCTTGCAGGTGGGTGAGTCCTGGGCCATGTGTGCTACTTCACAGTTGGCATGAGGTGGGAACCCCGCTAAGCTCTAGTGGGTGCAGCTGTTGCTCCAGTTGTGGTGGAGATTCCTGCTGCATGGATGTAGAGTGGCGGCACTGGAGACTGCCGAGGGTTTTCTTCCAGCACAGCACAGGCGAGCACACAGCTGCCTTGGTTCTCAGCATCGTGTGTCTGTCCCAGGGCTGGAGCCGAGGGGGCACTGACCCAGCGTGGGTCTCAGACAACAGGGCCTGGGGAAACCTATGCCTCACTGCCAGGGAACAGAGGGTGGGAAGACTGCAAGAGGCCGGGACCAAACCTTTGAGTTGTTGTAAAACAGCTTGATTAAGATACAATTCACAGAGCTTGGTGGTACACACCTTCAATTGGGAGGCAGAAGTAAGAGGATCTCTGTGAGTTCAAGGCCAACCTAGTTTACAGAGTGAGCTCCAGGCTAGCCTGGTCTATAGAGTAAGTTCCAGGACAGCCTCATCCAAACAAAACAAAACAAAACAAAACAAAACAAAACAAAACAAACAAACAAAAAACTGGAAAAGAAAGAGAGAAAGAAACACTTCAAGGGTGGGATATAGCTCGATGGCAAGGTGCTTGCCTGGAATGTACAAGGCATTTGATTCTCCAGCATCATAAAAGAGAGTATAGGTCCTGGAGAGATGGCTCAGTGGTTAAGAGCATTGACCACTCTTCTAGAGGACCTGGGTTCAATTCCCACATCCCACTGCACCAACATGGCAGTTCACAACTGCCTGTAACTCCAAGATCTGACACCCTCACACAGACACGCAGGAAGGCAAACACCAGTGCACATGAAATAAAGATGAATAAATAATTTTTAAAAAGAGAGCACAGCATCCATGCGTTCATTCAGTGGAAATGGCTACATCAGCATCTGCAAGGATGTGTGTACCACACCCATGGGCAAAGCAAAGGCCCGCTGAATGCCAGCTCTCTGGCTCTGCTGAACTCCTCTCCCCGACTATCTGAGCTGAGATCTGGTCTCTCACTCTCTGGACCTAATGTGGACAGTACTTCCTGTGGTGCCTGCCTTACTTCTGTGATCATTATGGCCTCAAAGTCCATCCATGTTTCAGGAGGAGTCAGGGTTTTGTACTTTTTCATAGCCAACTAATGTCTCATGTCATCCAGGCTCCCGGTTAACTTTTCAATATGGCCTGGACACTCTTGGCTCCCTGGGCCTCCAGCTCGTAGATAAATGATGGACAGATGATAGAAGGCCTGTCAGAATCACAGGCCACTCTCAGATGGCAAGTGTCTTTTCATCATAGACAAAGGTCTATTGTGATTTTTTTTTTTTTTTTTTTTTTTGGAGATAGGGTCTCACTATGTAGTCCTAGATGGCTTAGAACTCACTCTGTCACTCTGTAGATCAGGCTGGCCTCAAATTCACAGCAATCCAACTGCCTCTGCCTTTAAAGTTCTGGCATTAAAGACATGGGCCACCAAACCCAGAAATCTATTGTGATTTTAAAGATTTAAAAAAAAAATGTGTGTGTGTTGTGTGTGTGCATGCCTGCATGAGTTTATGTGCACAACCTATATGCAGCTTCCTCAGGGACCAGAAGAATGGGTCATATCCCATGAAACTGTAGGTACAGATGGTTGCGAGGCACTTGATGTGGGTGCTGAATATTAAGCCCCATTCCTTACCCAGAACCAAAAATAGTCTTAACCACTTAACCAGTGGTTCTCAACATGTGGTTTGCGACCCCTTTGAGAACCCCTTAGGTGTCCTTTCACAGGGACACCTAAGACCATCAAAAAACACAGATACTTACATTATAATTCATAACAGTAGCAAAATTACAGTTTTGAAGTAGCAACAAAAATAATTTTAGGGTTGGAGTCACCACAACATGAGGAACTGTAAACCTTAAACTTCTGACAGTCTTGCCTCCACTTCCTGATAAGAGCTGTGTACCCCACACCCAATTATGAGGCACTGGGGGGTCAGACCTGGAGCCTCGTGCAAAGCACTCTGCTTACTGAGCTACATCTCCAGCCCCCAAGTGGCAATTTTTATGGTTTCTTTCTTTTCTTCTTTTTCTTTTTCTTTCTTTCTTTTTTTTTAACATAATTGGAAGGGAGGGAAGGGGGAGAGAAAAGGAGGGGTGTGCCCTGGCTGACTTCCTGTCTTTGGGTTTTCTCAGGCTGGACTGTTCCTATACTCAGAATCATAAACAGCGCTGTGTCTGGTGGACTGTGCTCATGGCAGTGCTCCGAGTCCATCCAATGTAATGTGCATGAATTATGTTTCATTCACTTAAACATTTTAAATTACATTTATTTGTTTATTGCAGGGGGCATATATACATGCCATGGTGTATGTTGGAGGTCAGAGGACAACTTGCGGGAGCCAGTTCTTTCTTCTTGGTTTGATACTGGGTCCTGAGGATCAAACTCAGATCGTCAGCTTGGCACAAAGTACTTTTAGTTATTGAGCCATGACTGTCTGGAGCTTCATTCCTTTTTTATGGCCAAATGATGTTCCTTCCCAGGAAAAATGATGATGTGTCAGCAGCTGGGGAGCATTCAGATTGCCTTCACATTTGGGCCCTGTGAGGATGCTGGTACAGACGTTTCCAGGAAGCTCTTGTGGCCCAGGGCTGTGGTTTCTGTGGCCTCTGCAGTCATGTGGCCATTATGCTTGAAGGACCAGCAGGCTGTTTTCCAAGCTCAGTCTCTACTAAATAGTCCCTTTCAAGCTGCTGAACTCAAAGTTGTAGTTACTTATTTGACGCATCCCTCACACCCCAGGACAAAAGGCTCAAGAGTTCAAGGTCTTCCTAACTATATAACCAGCTAGAGGCTAGTTTGGGCTACATAAGATCCTGACACAAAATAAACTACTTAAGTGCCCCATCTCAATCAAGAAAGTGAATTTCCTTTTCTGCAGCATCTTCTTCCCTGAGCACCCAAAGGTCACAGACAGTGTCTCAGCCCAGCCTTTAAGAATGAAAGCATGCAAGCAGGGCAGTGGTGGGACACGACTTTAATCCCAGCACTTGGGAGCCAGAGGAGGCAGATATCTGAGTTCGAGGCTAGCTTGGTCTACAGAGTGAGCTCCAGGACAGTCAAGGCTCCACAGAGAAACCCTGTCTTGGAAAAAAATAAAGAGAAAGAAAGAAAGAAAGAAAGAAAGAAAGAAAGAAAGAAAGAAAGAAAGAAAGAAAGAAAGAAAGAAAGAAAGAAAAGAAAAGAAAAAAGAAAGTGAGGAAGCTAGCAAGCTCAGAGGCTGGCATGCAGTACTGAGGAGCATGTGTTGCTCTTGCAGAGAGGATGGGCATTTTCTTGCCAGCAACTATACTGGCAGTTCATAACTGCCTGTAACTACAGTGGATCATATGCCTTCTTCCGGCCTCCTCAGCTACCCACATGTACCTGTGCATATACATACATGCAAGCACACAGACACATACATAAATGAAAATTAAAAATAAGTCTTAGAAAACTAAGAAGAGTGAAGTCTCACTGCTCACACAGTCCATTCTGGTGCTCCAGGCATTGTCACCTTGCAGTGACCCACGGGGAAGTTTCCGACTGTCGCCTGGGACAGTGCTTCCCATCCCTGTTCCCCACATCAGAGTTGCCATTTCTTCCTACAGATATGCCATATCCTCTCACGTCTCTGCTGTATTCTGGAGCCCTTGGACCCCAGTGCAGCCATAAGAGCTGTGCTTTGGAAACCCTGACAAGAGGACATCTGAAGTGCCTTGGCCAAGACCCTGCTATTGGGCAAATAGCTTCCCTAATCTCAGGACAGCCAGGATGGTCATACTTTGAGATGACTCACCAGATTCCTTCCCAAAGAACTACACAGTCAAGAATTGGTTATACAGGGCCACTAATAACACTCTCCTCAGCCCTGAAGAAGCTGAGACCTGGGCCCAGGAGACTCATGTGGAGGATGTCTAGAAGTCCATTTTACAGTAGGACTTAGGCCTGGGAAAGCTGAGAAGCAGGGATGAATGGTGATCATCATCTACATTCTCTGGATTTGGGGGTTCACACCACAGCAGTGTTCATCCCCCAGGATTTGGGGGTTCACACCATAGAGGTATTTGGCACTTGAATCCCACAGAAAATTAAATCAATTACCCAGTCTAATCAAGAACTCCAGGTTTTTAATTAAACTAAGCTTAATTAAATGGCTACCACACAGCTCTGTCGATGTCCTGATCGGGCCCTGGGGGCTGGGAGCAGCTGAGTGGTCCATTGCTGGCTGGCAGCTAGCCCGGAGGATCGATGGGTTATTCGCTCTCAGGATCTGGCCCTCTGACAGGAAGCATGGCAGGGTGATGGGCACCCAGGGATCCCAGCCTGCCCCCCCAAATCCCTGGACTCTGGGAGAACCCATGACCACAAAGGAAGACCCTGGCGACCCCCAACCACCTGACGCAAAAGGCCTTTCTACAGACCCTGGTGATACGCTAAGTCGCACAGGACGCTGGAAGCCCTGCAGCTGCGGTCCTGAGGTACCTGCCATGACTCCAGGATCTGGTTTTGGAACCCTTGGCTTCTACGGTTTATCTGGGCCTGGTAGCACTCGGCAAGGCCCTGGGTGAGTAATAGGCCTCCACTAATAGTCTTGGGACTCTTCCCTCCCCTTCCCTCATCTTGTTCTACCCCTCTGGTCTTTTCATGCTTCCTCCTCCCTCAGCCCAAGCTCATTTGTGATCAGAGGAGGCAAAGGCCTGACTTGGTCAGAGATGTTAGCATTTTTGTCAGCCACCTTTGCCACCATGGTGACAGAGAGCATGGGGAACCCTGGGGGAGCTGGCTTTCCCGAGGATCACTGGACTGCCCCTGCTAGACCCCAGGACACTTACTGCCCAAACCAGCTGGTCTGGCTCTGGGGGAGGAGCTTAGGCATGAGGAGGAACCACAGTTTCAGAGTCTGAACAGGGCCCACATGGGGGCCACATATGAACAGGGCTGGGCTGGAGTCTCAGTTTCCAGGAAACTGCTCAGTAACTTCAAGCCTCTATAGTAATTGGAAAGGAACAGTCCTTCTTCCTCCCTGACCCCGAGCCATCAAGAGCCTTCTTATTGTCTACATGGTACTCACAGTGGGCACCCCCCCCAAAAAAAAATCCAAGCTGACTCAGAGAGCCCAATCAGGTTCTCCTCTATCCTCTGGCCCTCCTACCCTGCTCCCTGTTTTTATCTCTAAGACAGGGTCTCTTGAAGCCACGAACTCATGCAGCCACGAACTCACCATAAAGTAAAAAATGACCTTAAACTTCTGATCTTCCTGCCTTCACCCCCCAAGTACTGGGATTCAGCCTTGTGCCTCCGTGACTAGTTTCTGAAATGCTGGGATGAACCCAGGGCTTTGTGCACATAGTGCAAACGTACTATCCACCTCATCACATCCCTAGCTCCTGCCCTGGCCTCTCTGAACAACATTGAAACTCCATGAACAGCAGCAAAATAACTACTCCCTTTTTGATGAGATACCATCTTTTGCCTGGGCAAGTGAGCAATGTTTGGATGCCAGGGGAAACTCTGGGGCTCAGGCTGTGCCAAGGGCAGCAGAGCAGCCCCAGCCTGGCACTTTAGGGTCACCAGCTTCTCCCACAATCTAGCCCACTGTACCCTGTGATCCTTACTGAGGCACAAGCCTGCTCCTTGCCTTGGGAGGACTTCAGAATGTCTCTAGGGTCTGCCAGGCTCACCCTCGACATGCAGCTGCATTGTGCCCTTCCCCCACCAACACTCAGCCCTCAGCCGTGTAGCAGGTGCAGCTCCGCAGCCAGCCCTGGTGCCCCACTCTGATGGATGTCTGTCAAGGGAAGCCGTGTGCTGGGAGCATCCCACCCCAGGCGCGGGAACCAAATGCATAATAAAAAAATAGAACCTTCACTGCGATTGTCTGATCTATATTTATTTCATAACATGTAGAATTAATAAGATGCTGGGTTTAAGGTTGCCATGGCAACAGAATGCACAGAGGCTTGTCCTGGTAAATAGATGAATTCATAAATAATGTCAAAGTGCTGATATCAACAATTGAGGGACCCTGCTGTAAGGCTAGTCCCTCACCCTAGCCTCTGTGCACCCACATCTGGAGGACAGGTCACCAGCATGTGCCAAGCCACAAGTGTCATTTCAGGATGGTTTCCTGACGCCTGCCACGCGATGGACCGAAGCTGTCAAATAGGAGATTTTGCTTAGGTGCTGTCCCCTGTAGGGACCAGATCTGGAGATAAATGACCACTGAGAATGAGAAGGGCGGGCAGAAGTGAGCCACCCCCTGCCAACCCTCCTACTGCCCGGCTGCGCAGACAACCAGGGGCTCAGCCCCTGTCCTGCCATCATGTAAGCAGGACAGTTCACATGGAAAACATCCATTCACTCAGGTGACCACTTTCCCACGCGGCCCAGTCTCCCGGCCACCAAGAAGGCAGAGGGTCCGCAAGGACTGCTGCGTGGGGCCCCGGAAGTGGTAGCCATTTCATGCACAGCAGGCACCCGTCACACTTGCTGACAGTGAGAGGTTCTGGTCGCCCTGGGCCTGCCCACTTGACATGGAGATAGTCTCTGTAGATGCTCTCCGAGCACCGAAAGCTAGCCACACCACACTGTACCTGTGGCCTCTGGAATCTGCCACTCTTCAAGAGCAAAATAACTTCTGCCCAGAAGCTGGAGCCATTGGCTGAGCCCCCTTCCCACACATGCACACTCAACTTCCCATCAGGCCACAGAGTGGACATGGCTAAGTCATGAGGCGGTCTGCTCTTGGCTTGCCTGGACTCACAGGTGTGAATCCTTTGTCTCTTGCTCTGTGTCTCCCTGCATGGACAGTGTGGGAATCTCCCCAACAGAAAGAATACAACTTAAAAAGACAGACAACTCTCTGAGTTCATGGCCAGGGCCTGGTCTACAGAGCTAGTTCCAGGTCATTAAAAGGCTACACAGAGAAACCTGTCTAACAATAAAATAAGTTCAACTTAAAAGAGGGGAACCTGGAGTAAAGGCTAAAGAGGTGAGTCGTGGGCACAAGGGCTTACAGCTGTGGCATTCCCTGTGCAGCCCTATGATGGACATACAGCACATGCCCTGCCAAACCCACAGACTGCACAACAAGAGGGCCCTTGGGGAACTGTGGACTTTGGGAAAGGACACTTATAAGAGTAGTCCCAAAACTACCTTAGCAAGTAAAGCCCCTCTCTGTATTGTAAGGATACAGTCCATTTTACTTTATTTTGCTTGAGAGAGAGGGAGAGTCAGAGTACCTTGTAGCCCAGGCTTGCTTTGAACTCAATGTGTATATGAGGATGACGTTGAACTCCTGATTCTTCTGCCACAATCTCTGGAGTGCTAGAGTTATTGACATGCACCATGCCCATGACAATTAGACCGCATCCAGTTTATGCAGTGTTGGGAATCTAACCCATGGCTTCATGCATACTAAGCAGGCTCTCTAACAACTGAGCTACACCCTCAGCCCTGCTTCAACTTTTATTGGCCCATCATCTCCTTGCTATTCAGATTGTTCAGACCTAATGGAACTGTCCAGAACCTTTGGAACACATGAGGCCTGACAAGACCTTCTCTATCTTGAAGACCTATCTGTCCAACATATGTTTGCTGAGATGGCTGGCTGGATGAAGTGTCCGGGATGGGTATGAGTGCCTTGGCTGTAGCCAACACCTCTAGATGAGAACAAACTGGGCCAGTCACATGACTGTGGGAGTGCTTTACATGCCTACCCACGGCAGCTGCCTGAAGAGTGACCAGGAGCCAGGAAGCCTCCTTGCACAAGTGCTGGGGGCACTCAGAGTGTAGCCGTCCTCTCGTCTATCACTGGCTTTACCACTTCCACTAACAGCTGCTCTTGGCCCTCTGAACCCAGCAGCCTATGGTTGAGCAGGCCACACTCATCTCCCTGGAAAGATGGTGTAACGCTTGTGTCCTCTGTGTCCACCATCAGGATGGAGAAGCACCACAAGCATCCTGGAGGGACCTGGCCCTGCCTTGTTTCCAGATGACTGGTGTAAGCCTTGCCTTTGCACTCAGCCACGAGCTTTTCCACGCTCTCCTCACCTGGGAAGGGGTGTGTGTGTGTGTGTGTGTGTGTGTGTGTGTGTGTGTGTGTGTGTGATGTTGACAGGAGGATGAACCTTAGGAGCCTGGGAATGGTTTTTGCAGGTGTGGATAAAAAAACAACAATCCACCTGCAGCCAAGCACAGGCTAGCTCCTCCTTTCATAAAGCATGAGGGGCTGCTCCCCTTCACGATGGTGGGTGCTACACGGAGGAGTTCTGTCACCCCACTGTCATCCTTAACACCCCCACTCCCACCACCATTTCGCCACCGACTGTACCTCGGGTGACAAGGCTAGGAGAAATGGAAAGAAAGCACAAGACTGCCCCCTAGTGTCATCAGCAGAAAATTTCTCCAGTCTCTACTGGCTCCTCTGCAAATTCCTTCTGTGCTCTTAAGGTAGGAGACCCTTATCCGGCCCTCCAGGAAGCAAGCCTTCTGGAGGTCAAATGGGGGACCCAACCCACTAGGTCAGAGCACCCTGGAGCTGTGGCCACCTCAGATCGAGAGCTTTCAACAGCATAGTGCCGATCAGCACTCCCACACCCCTGCCCAGCATCCAGCCCCACCCTAGTGACCTGTGACAGCAGTTTTAACCCTGTTGGGCTTGAATCTCCTCACCCTCCCAGAACATCCCCTGAGGACTCCAAGGAAACGTGGGCTTCTGTGGTCAGAACCCACCCTCTTGCTGAGGTGCCTGAGTCAGGGTCCGGCACGGCGGCCACTTGCTGAAGACCCCATATCCCACCTTGCTAGACTGGAAGTAAACAGAAGCACAAAGAGCTAGGTGACCAGAGTGAACGGAGGCGCTCAGGGTGAACCAGGGTGAGTTGATGTGATTGGGTGACCTGAGATAAATGGAGATGAACTGTATGCTGGGTGACGTGAGGCAATATGCTGGGTGAACAGCGTGACCCAAGGTAACATGAAGGGGCTGAGGTGCATGTACTGGCCAGACCACACAATCCGGACAGCCAGAGCTCGGACCTCACCACCACCCCAAGCAGAGACCTGGCCAACTCCAGCTCAGCCCAGATGCGCCCTCTGGTGGCTGAGCCTGGACCTGGGGCCAGACCCTGGGGCAAGTCCGAGTGTGACCCTCCTAGGCACTGCTCTATGGCTCCACTCCCACGCTGGCCGCAGGCTCTTTTCTTCCACACATATCAGATCTTGCTTGAAGGCAGAATTACATACAGTTGGCTGAGAGGCGCAGTAGGGAGTGGCTGACACCGTGGCAAACGCCTTTAATCCCAGCACTGGGAGTTCCAGGCCAGCCCGGTCTACAAAGGAAGTCCAGGACAGCCAGCAAACAAACAAACAAACAACAACAAAAAACAACCAGCAGCAACAACAACAAAAACCTGACTTTAAGTACCATGATTGGTGGGCTGGAGAGATGGCTCAGAAGTTAAGAGCACTGGCTGCTCTTCCAGAGGTCCTGAGTTCAATTCCCAGCACCCACATAGTGGCTCACATCATCTATGAGATCTGCCGCTTGCTTCTGGACTACGGCACACCTGCAAACTAAAGACTGTGTAAATAATAAAAATAAAAATCCTTAAAAAAAAAAAGTACCACGAATAGGTTGAAAGATCTGCCTCAGGATACAGCTTCCTCCCTGGACCTCCTTCTAAGGAGTCTCTGTAATGGAAATGAGCAACAGGCCACTAAGGTTACTCTTTGACACCTGACTCTCTCAGAGAAGGTTCAGGTGGCCTTGGGGATTGACTTTTGAGTAGTATCATGTATTAACACTGTGGCCCTTAGTGCCTCTGTGTCTGTCACCCACCCTGCCCTGACCCAGCACTGTCCAAACGGAGCCCCAGACTCAGCAGACCCACAGTGAGCTCTGGGCGAGTCTGCCCAGGGAACCTGGGGCTTTCAGGGTGACTTGCCTACAGTTTGCATTGCTGTGGTAAATTTTCATGACCAAAAGCAATTTGGAGAATAAAGACGTATTTTATCTTCAGTGTGTAGTCTCTCCATCCAGGGACGTCAGGACAGGAGCTCCAGGAAAGAGCTGATGCAGAGGCCATGCAGGGGTGCTGCTTCCTGGCTTGCTCCTCGTGGTGAACTCATCCTGCTTTCTTTTCTTTTCTTTTCTTTTCTTTCTTTATTCCCCATTTTTGTTTTGTTTTTGTTGTTGCTGTTGGTTGGTTTGTTTTTTTCAAGACAGGGTTTCTGTGTATCCCTGGCTGTCCTGGACTCACTCTGTAGACCAGGCAAGCCTGACACTCAGAGATCTGCCTGCCTCTGCCTCCCGAGTGCTGGGATTAAAGGAATGTGCCACTTCCACCCAAGGACTCAACCTGCTTTCTTATAGCACCCAGGACCACCAGACTATGGAAGACCCCATCCACAATGGGCTAGGTCCTCCCACATCAGTCATCAATCAAAAAAATGTCCTATAGCCAGGTGGTGGCACTGGCCTATAATCCCATCACAGGTGGATCTCTGTGAGTTTGAGGCCAGCCTGGTCTATAAAGTGAGTCCAGGACAGGCAGGGCTACACAGAGAAACCTTGTCTCCAAAGAACAAACAAAGGAATTGTAATAAGGACGCTGAAGCTCCTCACAGATGATGGCTTCTGGTGAGGGTGGGCAGGGGAAGGAATCAGTCTTCTTTAAGGGGCCAGCCACTGGAAGTTTAACTATGTTCCAGGTTTTAGCAACACAAATTAAAGTTAGTATTTTCTTTTTCTTCTTTTGTTTTGGGGAAGGTCATAAAGGTGGGGGCTGGGAAGACTGGGAAGTGAATGGGATCTAGGTGAATTATGTAAATAATCAATAAAAACATTAAGTTAAAAAACCATTCTAGTCAGTGGTACACACCTATAATTCCAGCACTGGGGAGGCAGAAGCAGGCAGATCTCTGTAATTTTGAAACCAGCCTGGACTACAAAGTGAGTTCAGGACAGGCAAGGCTACACAGAGAAACCCTGTCTTGCAAAAAAAAAAAAAAACCACAAAATACTATTCCAAACTATCCTAGCTTGTGTCAAATCAACATAAAACTAGCCAGTACAGTGAAAGAAGAGGTTTGAGCGGAACCACAAATGGTCAGAAAGGAGAAATTTGGAGGGGCGAAAGAACCAGGGAAGTGGCCAGAAGGAGGAAGAATTGGTGGGCAAGGCCCAGAGACCTCCAACAGCAGGGCTTGAACTGCAGCCAGAGGCAGCTTGGTTTCCCTAAGAGTGACAAGCCAAGTGGACATATTCCATGGTAGATGCAGGAGCTGGGGCTCCATGGTGGGTCCGGTCTGTCTGTAAGAAGCTGTCCTCCTGGTAGAGAAGCTTCAGGACCTTCAGGAGTCAATCAACCAGAGGGGAGAGCCATGTTGCATCACATTTGGACAGGCATGAAGACTACCCGAACCCAAGCCAGTTGGACCAGGTCACATGGCTTTTGCATAGGCTGGGATCCAGGCCTGATGATGTGTCCTCAGCAGGTGCAGCAGACCCACCCTGCCTGCTCACCGTGAGAAGGCCACCCAGCTGGAAGGACTGGAAAGGACACCTGTGCTCGGATGCAGAAGGAGCTCTGGGATTCAGCCATTGAGGTGGGTGCTGTTGGACCATTCAGAGGAGGGGTCTGGAGCAGGCAGACTTACAGGGGAAGGCACTGGGACTCATGGGGACAGACGGTCAGGTGGGAAGATGAGAAGAGGGGTGGGTGGTGGCTGTTCTAGAATATCACCCTCCAAGCAGAACAGTTCTCATTTTCATCAGAGCACTATGTGACCAAAAGTCACGCCTGAGATCGGGCCTGGAGACTGCTCTTTCTCTCAGAGGGACAGTATGAGGAAGGTCACCCGATATGTCAATCACTCCCTCCTGCACCTCCCAGCTGGCTGTATGTCTTTCAGCCCTGCGTGTGGCCCAGTGGTGATGTTGGTGGCAGCTAGGGCACATAGATTGTGGAAGGTTAATTGAAGGGGGGATTCCTCTACTTATGCAGTTATGGGAACATTATATCCACGTTTGCTTGAGTTTCCAGCGGTGTCACTATTTAGTGGGACCCATGCTCCAATAAGCAGCCCCTGGCCCGGGAAACTACAGACTTCAGAGTGGTGGGTTCTGACCCTTCCCTTTAGGATCAGCGAGAATTACATGTATGCCACCAAGTTACCTGCCTCATCTTTGGCCTTGGTGTGAGTAGACAGACAAGAACCTTCCGGAGAGAGCACAGATGCCAGGGCACTGGGCACTACTGTCAGCTGGACCCCTGAAATCAGCCTGTGTTTCCCCCATGATCTCTGCCTGATGCCTGTGCTGAGTCTGGTCTGCGTGTCCAGCTGAGGACCCTGAGAACAGGCCACCAGGGTGGTCGCCACTTGCCCCAGGGTTTGGAAACCTCACTTGAAAAACTATTCTTTGAGCTGGGCATGGTGGTCCTCGCCTGTAATCTCAGCACTCGGGGAGGCAGAGGTAGGCAGAGCTCTGTGACTTCGAGGCCTGCCTGCTACACAAAGTGAGTGCAGGACAGCCAAAGCTAAACAGAAAAACCCTGTCTCAAAACAAACAAACAAACCAACAAACAAACAAACAAAACAATAACAGCAAATGCTATTCTCCAGCCAGGCTTTCATTCCAGTTTGTTTCTAACAAGTTGTCCAGAGAGTCAAGGAGTTGGGAGTGCCTGGTGCCTCCAGCTCTTGCCCTTTCCTGCACTGCTCTGCACCTGCCGCTAGCTTGTTTGCATATGCAGCCTTCACTGCCACCCAGGCAGAGGTCTCATCTCCTCAGTTCCTTAGTGCTCGCTGACTCCATATCCTACTCTACACCAACCTATTTATGTTTAGCAGCTGTCTGGCAGCCTCAGGCACAGCCCCCAGACTCTTGGGCCCCAGGGTGACCAGCACCAAGGACCTCCTCAGGGTGCTGTGGCGCCACCCTGTGGCAGCTCCAGCTTCTCACAGGGCATGGTTTGCCTTTGCTGTGCTGATGATGGATTGAGGCTAATTCCTTCAGCAGCAGGCAGCTGGTTGGTTTGCCACAGAGTAGGTGTGTTCCCAGGGTTAGCACCGGCATTACAGGGGTCCTTTGCTGGAAAGTGGGCAGGGGTCTCTATGTGCAGCCGATGAAGCAGGAAGTGCTCCCATCTGGTGTCCAGACCCTTGAAAAGTTAGCCATGGCCAATCCATCCCCGGACTTGTTGGAAGTATGAATGGCCACAGATTTATTACAAGGATGATCATAGTGGCATTATTTATAATTACAAAAAATTGGCCCTGGCTCACATGTCCCACTACAGAAGAGTGATGAGGGGAGGGAGAGGGTACTGTGTGCTGAATATGACGTAGCTGATGAACGTTAGATTTATGAAAGGGTTCACAGACACAATAAATGTTATATACATCAGGCAGGAAACAGCAGAGTGAGGACTCTGATCCCTGCCACCTTCCCTATTCTGCTAATTAAAAAGAATAAAGCCCCAGTACCCGGGCCTGTACTCAAGTTTCATCCACTTCAGGGCCCCAGGGTGGCTGGAGAAGCAGGTGCAATCAGCCCCTGCCGATGGACCCACACACCTCATACTAAGATGTAGGGGGAGGGGCTAGAGGGTTCTTGAAGGGGTGACAAAGTAGGACCCCCAGGCTCAGGCAGCAGATGGGAACAAGCCCTTTCCCCTCCCTCTTTCCAAGTCTCTATTTCTGAGTCTTATTCTGTTTCTTCCTTTTTTTTAAAGAATCTTTCTCTCTCCTCTCTAATTTGCACACTTCCTTCTGATCAAATCAATTCATTGTATTTTAAGATTTATTATTTATTACATGTACAATGTTGTGTTTGCATGTACACCTGCACGCCAGAAGAGGGTACCAGATCTCATTATAGATGGTTGTGAACCAACATGTGGTTGCTGGGAATTGAACTCATGAGCTCTGGAAGAGCAGGCAGTGCTCTTAACCTCTGAGCCATCACCAGCCCCAATTCATTATATTTACAAAAAGCAACACAATGTCTGCACATCAGCCATCTCTGTAGAATGCACACACTACAGGTCTCAGGGTGTCACTGCAGTCTGCTTGGCTTCAGAGAACCTGTAGACATGGCCATAGTCTGCAGCATCAGATGGTTAGAGCTCAGATATGCAGCTGGGCTGTGGTGCTGCAAGCCTTTAATCCCAGCTCTCAGGAGGCAGAGGCAGGTGGCTCTCTATGAGTTCGAGGCCAGCCTGATCTACAGAGCAAGTCCAAGAGAGCCAAGGCTACACAGAGAAACCTTGTCTCAACAAACAAACAAACAAACAAACAAACAAACAAACAACAACAGAGAGTTTAGATATGCACAAGGCATGCCTTTGTGTTGACTCCAAACAATGTACATGCCAAATTAGGGCAGTCCCAGGGCAATGTCCATCTCTGGAGTGAGTACCTAATACTACCCACCCCACAGAGGACATAAGCCCCATGGGGGGAATGGAACCTCTCCTCGCATACTTTGGTTCTCATGTGAGGGATGCATGGTAGAGGTGGGGAGCTTCCAGTGGGACTTTAGGAGAAGGCCAGGAGGAAGCCAGGACCTTAAAGTCAAACAAAGGCAGCATGGCTCTCAAGAGGACAGATGTCAGAATGAAGGATATCACTCTTTATTTCCGAGGCAGTGGAGGTGGGACCCCTCCCCAGTCTAGAGTCTGTCTTCATAGGAGGGACAGGTAGGAACAGCCTCCCAAGTGAAAACAATAGAGTGGCCACTTGCCACACATGAGGTTCCATCCCCACCATGGCAAAGACATAAATAAAGCAATTAGATCTACATCATGCTGTTCTCCACAGTCCCCATGGTCACAGGACTACTGCCCTGGTTTGGGGTCCTGCCTGGCCCCTCTTAGGGTGTGTTCACAGGAATTCATCTTTTCCTAGCCTCTGCATCACTCTGGAGCTGATTAAATTAGTGAATGCAATCACAATTTGAAGCAAGTTAATTGAGAGAATTTATTTGGACCTGACAGTTTTATGCATGGTTGATTAAGTATTATAAGGTTTGTTTTTGATTTTGCATAATTTAACTTTAAATCCTGCACTGGGGGGCCCATCAACCATTAACGACCAAAATAAACCTGGTATAAGATGCATCCATTTATGATTTATTTCTGAGTGCAGTATCTTCCAGATTTTTTTATTTTGTTGCTGTTTCCAAAGTGACAAATATGTTTAAAGTGACATTCTGAGCCACCCCTTTGCCCTATAAATCTTCCAGACTGGATACAAGTCATTAAAAGTTTTGAAAGAAGTACAAGTTAGTATTTATATTGTAGTACGTGACATATAAATGCCTGTGTTTGTCTTTTGCATGCCATAAAATATATCCTAGTGCCATTCCCTGGGAGCCGAGCAGATCACCCATGATATGGAGCAAAGAAAAGATTGGCCACAAATCCTTACTGCTGTTGACAAGAAACCGCTCAATCAACAATGGTCCAGTTGAATCTCTGGTGGAATTAGCACGAGAGTGGAACCCAGTAAAGAATACCTTGAATCCAGTTTCTTTGAGCCCTGTGAGGTTTAGGGCTCAATTGTTCAAAGGGCATGCCCACCATGAGCTAAGGGTCCTTTGCCTTCAGGAAACCGCTTGCATCTCTGGCTTCCTGTGCTGGGGGCTCCTACCTCCACAGCCAAAGGAGCATTTCTCCCTTTTCTGCTGGCAATGTTTACTGATAGCTTATTCTGCCTTAGGCATTGACTAAGGGTTTCTCTGTCATCAAATCATTAAGGTGTTCTTCAAAGGGCTTCCAACTCAGATTCAGGACAGTAAAGTTAAAAAAAAAAAAAAAAGAAAAGAAGAAAGTGAAGTACACACCTGTGTCTTCCATGTGGGAGGAGCGAGGGTGTTTGAGAGCAGCCTGCTGGGTAGTGGTCCACCATCCCAGTGGTGCCTTCACAGGCCTCCAGAAGCACATCTGGGTGTTTCCCAGCATGCAGGGCAGCCTCTGTTCTCCTGTGTGGCCGGAACTGTGTGGGCTAATGCATCTTGAGGCCCCTGGGCCTTTCCTGCCTAAGGCCTATTGCCCTTCAGCTTGTGTCTTGAATGTTCATTACAAGGCAAGTGTGTGAGTGAGCACACACAGCACACAGCAAGCATGCTCAAGATGTGGGTTCATCCTGGGCATTAGAGTCAAGCCTGGCTTGAGAAAGAGCTTAGGGTGTTCCTTGCCTGAGGTCAATGACAGACCACACAGAGTAAAACACATCATGGCAGAGTACTGGCCTAGTGTGCTTAACTCTGGCCGAATCCTTACTACCACCCCTGCCAAAAACAAAACAAAACAAAACAAAACAAAAAACCAAAGAAACAAAAGCTAGGCATAGACAGCTTACATAACAGGCATCTACTGCTCACAGGGTGATAAAGCCCAACCAAGGTATGGCAGGGCTGGCTCATCTGAGGACATCCTCCTTGGATTATAAATGCTGTATCCTATCCCCATCTTCATCTGGTCATCCCTGTGTGTGTGTGTGTGTGTGTGTATGTGTGTGTGTGTGTGTCCCTGCATGTGTGTCTGTATCATGATCTCCAGTCATCCTGCATCCTATCATTATAGAGACTCCACTTTATACTACTGACCTCTCTCAAGGCCACAAATTCCTAATAGGTACAGGCTCAGTCCCTAATGGTTAGGGCTTCGACATATAGATCTGGGGAACATAATTCAGTTCTAAGGTTACTCTATTTCTCCCAGTTCTTGAAGCCAGGAGCTGGGGCAAGGTGGGGCTGAAGTCTGTCCTGGAGTCTCTCTTAAGGCTGCAGAAGGTATGCTTGGGATGTCTTCTGGAGAAAGGACTTGCAGTGTTTCTTGGTTGGCAGTGTTTCTGGGTCAGCTCACTGCAGACAGCAAGCTGGCATTGGCTGCTGGCCAGAGGCCGTCAGTTCTTCCCTACAGGGCTGATTTCTCTGCCTCAAAGTGGCAACTGTCAGCTGTTATGCCATCCTTCCAGTTCCTGGGAGAGATCTGTGAGTGAGGAAGAAGTCCACAATGAACTCTGTGAGCTGCCCTCCTAAGTCAGTCAGTCAGCTTTGGACAGTGTGGAAGAGTGGTCCTCACAGAGGGGACCATAGAGGGCTACTAGAAGCCTGGCTCTGAAGTGGCAGCAAGACCTGAGCCTTGCTGTGGACCAGGCTTCTTCTGCCAGCTTCACTGAAGTAGTGAAGCTAGTTCCACAACTCCCTGTGAGGGCCTGCATATTGTTTCCTCACTTTACAGACAAGGAAACTGAGACCCAAGGAGCCTGAAACTTTACCCAGGGCTAGAAGTGGTGGTTGGGATGCAGAGCAGGCAGGCTGCACTGCTGTTTGTTGTTGTTTTCTAAGAGAGGGTTTCTCTGTGTAACCCTGGCTGTCCTGGAACTCACTCTGTAGACTAGGCTGGCCTGGGACTCACAGAGACCCACCTGCCTCTGCCTCTCAAGTGCTGGGATTAAAGGTGTGCATCACCACCCAGCTTCCCAGCACTGGCTGTTCTTGTTAGTATTTTGGAACACAACCTGTTCCTGTGTTAGTTACCCAGCAACCTATGACATCATCATGTGTCACCAGGCAGGTGGCCACACCTGGAAGGCGTGGTTTCCTTCCCCCTTAAAGGGCTGACCCCCACACGTGGTCACTCTCTCCCTCTCATTTTCCCTTTCCTCTCTTACACTCTTTTCTTTCTCTCTCTCTCTCTCGGGGCACCCCCTTTCCCCTTCCCTTTCCTCCTCTCTTCCCCCACCACATCCTGCCACCCACTTCCTCCATACCCCCCTAATAAACCTCTCGAAGAGAGTATCAGTTGTCCCCCTGCTTCTTCTTCTTTATGATTTTTAACAGTTCTGGAACCCAATATGTAAACCAAATTGGCCTTTAATTCACAGATCTGCCACCTCTGCCTCCCAGAATGCTAGGATTATAGGCCTGTGGCACTATGCCTGGCAAGACCAGGATCTTTTATCAAGAAGTATTGCTGTCTTCGGAGGTTGAAATTCTGTCACCAAGGACCATCAGGGAATGGATCACCAATAATTACTGGGATATAGTGTGCAGAATTGATGAGTGATGACCACCTCAGCATGTTGCACCAATTGATCATGTTGTCCATGGTGTGGAGGATGTGGAAGGGCACACAAGCCACATAACAAACATCCTCATAGCAAATACCCTGCATTTTGGAGGTAAGCCTGGTTTGGGCAAAATCTCTCTCCTTCTCAGTAAAATGGAGGCTAACCTGTTGTCCTTGAAGTGGTTTATAAGGATTCACATGGCCTGTTTCCTCTCTCAAACCACGGAAGAGAGAAACTCAAAGTGAGAAAAACACTTATTTTAAGTGAGGATTGCATATGCTCTCAGAGAGCAAGAGGGCCACTGGGTTCCTGGCATAACTACCCAATGTTATATGATGGCACCAAAACAACCACAGGCACAAATGAGATGGCCCCAGTCCCTTGGGCCCCAAGCCTGGGTTTAGAATACGACTTTAGACTTCCCCTAGTCTCTCTAGGCCCTAAGAGTCTGAAGCACCGCGTGCACAGTCCCAGTAGGTGGCGCCAGGCCACTGTCCAGCACTTGCCCACAGAGACGCTCAGAGCAGACAGCACAGTAGAAGCTGATAGAGACTTCAGATATAGACTTTCTATAGCAGCACTGGCAGCAAACAGAACAATTGAGACTCCATCCTATCCTTGGGGATGACCCTGCTGTGGTCAGACTTCACATCCTGAGAGGGTTCTGGCATCAGTTCAGTGATGGTACCCAACACTTCCAAGAAGTAGCAACAGAATGAAGGGAACAGGAAGAATCCTTTAGTGAGACTTTTTTAGTTCTTTCAATATGTGTACAGTGGCCTGGGGTTAGAGGGCTCTGAGCCACAGGGAGGCCAAGAGGAGTCAGCATTGGCTACCTGCCCTACCTCAGAGAGAGTGAACCTCAAAGTCAGTGAAGAATGCCGGGCAGAGGTGTCTTCTCAGAAGAGCATTGAGTGGGGTCTTACAGGAGGAACAGGGGCTGAGCAAGCGGAAAGGCACAAAGAGAAAAAGAGTAGAGAACAGGGCTTTGCTCTGGAATATGTCATGGGAGCAAGGAGGGAATTTAAGGAGGTGAGGACGAGGTAAAACAAAATCATCGGTGACAGAAACTCAGGCCAGGGGAGAGAATATGAATGTTTGTTTTTGTTTTGAGACAGGCTCATGCAGCTCAGGGTCTCCAGCTTTGACGATGACATCCAGACCCTCCTGTCCCTGGATGAGAGCTCAGAGCTTACCTAACTACAGAAGGCTTACTGTAATTACCTGTGTGCATATATTCGGTGTGTGTTTGTGTGTGTCTAAATATTCAGAGTAAAAGTATGAAAGTCAGAGGGCAACATGAGGGCAGAAATTTCTCCTTCATTATGTGGGTACCAAGGATGGAACTCAGGTTGTCAGTTTGGTGGCAAGTGCCTTTGCCCTCTAAGCCATATCACTGTACCAAGATGTTTGACTTGTTCTCACTGTGTAGCCCTGATTGGCGGAGAGTTTACAGAGATCTGCCTGCCTCTACCTCCTGAGCGCTGGGAGTAAAGGAGTATATCATGACACATGGCATCTTTACTTATTTTTATATCGAGTCATTTATTTGTGGGTGGTACAGGAAGGATATGTACATGCCACAGCTTGCGACCGATCTTGGTCACTGGAGCCTCCAAGTGTTCCCTGTGCAGTGTAAATGTGTCTTGTGGCCAGCCCTAACCCGATTCTCTAGCCAACGCTCCCCTTCTTGCAAAGGTCCATTTCCCGTCCCTGGGGAGCCTGCATCTGATGCCCAGGGGTCAGTGAGCAGGTGGAACAACCCTGAAGGACGACTTTCTGGCCTCCATGGGATAATGGCTCGATCCTGCCTTCCCTTCACATCCTAACCCCGGGCACACACCACATCAACTTTTAGTTCAAGGTCATTTAGGCCAGTGGCACAACAGCCTAACTGTTTTTCCGGAGTTTCCAGGACGCCCGTGCTCCACAGCAGGTACCCCT
The DNA here is from genome assembly GCF_030254825.1 of Meriones unguiculatus. Lineage (NCBI taxonomy): Eukaryota > Metazoa > Chordata > Mammalia > Rodentia > Muridae > Meriones > Meriones unguiculatus. The sequence continues at coordinate 68,756,300 of NC_083356.1, read as the reverse complement.
AAAGCCTGCGACCGCCTCATCTGCAACTGTGTCTGCTCTCTGGGTGCCTAGCGGCGCCCGGTGACACACAGAAAAACCCATCTCCATGGCATCTCAAGAGAGCAACCAGCTCACTCTCGAGCAATACGCTCGCGCACACGCACGCGCACTGGGAGTCTAACCCGCCTCGGCGCTCTAGGAGGCACATCGGCGCCTGCGCAGATCGGTCATGCCTCGGGCTGAGGCCGCAGGCCTTGGCGTCGTGGACGGCTCGCGGCGCGCACACGTGAGCGCGCGTCCTCTGACAGTGTCGACTTCTCCGCTGCTCCGCGCGGGCTCGAGGCCGGCGCTGGGAGGCTCCACCGTGTCGGCGCGGGCGGAGGGGGAGTGAGGACAGCGCTACGGTGGCCGCCGAGGGACGGCGCTACGGCTCCCACGCTGGGACAAACGCCTCCGGCCCGGCCCGGGCGCGCCCTCTCCTCGGCGCCGGAGCCAGCCGGGGGCAACTGAAGGGCCGCGCGAAGCGACCCGGCCTTCGGCGGCATGTGCCCGCCCCGGCGTCGCACCTCCCGGGCACAGGCTCAACCGCTGGCCTGGTCCCCAGCGCCGTCGGCCTGCCGCATGGTTCCGGACACCGGCACCGCCACGGAGAGGGCACCGGGTGAGCGGCCGAGGACGGGCGGGGACCGGCCGCGGACCTAAGGGCCGTCTCCACGGCAACGGCGCCCTGACACCGGAAGTAGCGCCCGCAGAGGACGCGGGCCGAGGGCCGGGGTCGCGCATAGCCTGCGGGCTTATAAGGGCCGTGTCTCCACGCGCCGGGTTGGCGGGCCCTCGAGAGCTGGGCCTCCTGCTCCGGGGTCCCATGCGCAGAGACGGTGCCGGGCCGCCCCCTGGTGTGCACCTCCACTTGAGTACACCTGCTGCAGAATGCAAACCCCTACTGTGCGGTGTCCAGTGACACGCCTGAATAAGAGCCATTGCCCTGTCTAGCTGGGTAAAGCATAGCTAAACCTCCCTGGCTCCGGAAAGGTTTCCTTTCTCTGCGCCTAGGCCTCAGCTGCACTGGCAGCCATTTGCTCAGGACCTGCAGCGGTGAAGGAGTCAAAGTCGCAAAAGCCTGTTGGCTACGATTCCCCTGTCCTGTTACCAACTTTTGGTCTCTATTGTCATATAGTCTGAAATTTATGTTATTTCCATCCACAAATTAACATAGGCAGTTGCAAATGACATTTGCTTGGTGAAATAAGGAACCACATGCCGTTTCTCCTTTTTTTGTGGCCCAGTTTGGAGGGCTTTGGCCCCATGCCCAGCCTAGACAGGCCAGCAATGCTTCCGTGTTCAGGCAGCCCCCAGGGAAGAGGTTTTGTTACCTCCATTTACAGAGCAAGAGCAGGGGGAGGTAAGGTAACCTTTCAAAAGGATGCCAGAGTTTAGGCCCACCAGGTGACCATAGGGCTGGCTGGCAACGTGGACACCCTGTCTTCATTCCAATACTGTTGTGCAATTCTGCATGGGGTGTCCTTGAAAGAAGTTATTAGATAAGTGACTGTGGAGGTATTGGGGAGTAATGGGCTTGTGGAATGCAACCAGTAGCATAGAGCATGGGGCCTTCAAGAAGCTGTAAGGAGTGGGCTTAGCTAGACTGTCTCCATTCTATCACAGACAGCCCTCAAAGGGGCCCTCCAATGGCAGCTGCTGAGAGAGGGCCATAATTTCTGTTGCTTTCCTTCCCCAGTACTGTGAGGTAGAATGTTACATTTGGCCTGCCCACGCTGTGGGCTTGTGAAAAGAGTACGGGGATAACCTTAGGGTGCAACTGATTTCCAGATAGGGACCCCCTTGAGGAAGTCTCATCTGGCACTCTCCTTATACTTCTTCCTGCAGGCCGACACCTTCCCCAAGGCTCAGCTGGGGGCTCCTAGGTGCTGATGACACCTATGCTAGCCATCTGGACTACCACTGCAAAATAGCACTGCCGCCCGGGCCCAATGCCGGTCATGCCCATCCCGCGGCGGGTGCGCTCCTTCCATGGCCCGCACACCACCTGCCTGCACGCGGCTTGTGGGCCAGTAAGAACCTCTCACCTGGCTCGCACCAAGTACAACAACTTCGATGTGTACATCAAGACCCGCTGGCTTTACGGCTTTATTCGCTTCCTGCTCTACTTCAGCTGCAGCCTGTTCACAGCAGCCCTCTGGGGTGCGCTGGCCGCGCTCTTCTGCCTGCAGTACCTGGGTGTGCGCGTGCTGCTGCGCTTCCAGCTCAAGCTGTCAGTGCTGCTGCTGCTGCTGGGGCGCAGGCGCGTGGACTTCCGTCTCATGAACGAGCTGCTCATCTACGGCATCCATGTGACCATGCTGCTGGTTGGGGGTCTGGGCTGGTGCTTCATGGTCTTTGTGGACATGTGAGGGCCCAACCTCCATGGGGCTCCTGATTATGCTATAGGAAGTTTCCTTCCTTGAAGGGTGGGGCTGGTAGGGGCCTTTTTTTGCCCCATCCCAAAAGTAAGGCCTGAAGCACACACTCCCACTAAGGAGACCAAAGGGCTGAGACTACTCTGAGGGGAAGACCACACCGTCTCCCGTCGGCTTCTACGCCACCTTCCAGTGCATTCTCCCAGATGTGACGTCTTTCTCAGCTTTGCCTGTGCATTTTCAAGTCGTCCAGTGGGTGGCCCATCTGTCTTTTCTGCACTGAGACCTGTGTGACATTCTCACCAACATCAGGCTCAACCAGTGGGCCATGCAGGGGCGCCTCTGGGCTATGCAGCCCCTTTATGTGCCCTGTTCTTGGCTCTAGCCTCAGGGACCCATCTGGCTATATAAGCAGACACTACTGCCACTAATTGTGCCCCGTTCTGAGCTGCTTCAATCCTAAACCCATGAACTACTCTCTGCTGTCACCAAGTGGCTGTGTCAGGCCTCAGAGTCACCTTGATTAGCACAGGTGAGGTCTAGCAGTACATGGCACTGGCTGGTCCTCAGTACAAGGGAACACAACCACCAAGGCTTGGACTCCAGAGCAGGGGCTGGTCCACACCTTGGGTAGGTCTGTATGTCAGGCCCTGTTAGAGCTCTGAAAATGTAAGGCGCCTTGGAAGCCACCGTCACTTAGACCTGGGAGGAGTTTTCACTGTCTCTGGGGGATGGAGGCCTCTAGCAGCCTCCCAAAGTCTTAGCCAGACCAGTGGAAAAGGAGGAGCAAACCGATTATACCTTCTCCGTGGTATTTACCTGTGCCAGTGGGCAGCCTGGGTGGGCTAGCTGCACCTTCCCCACCTGGCTGTTAGGCCTAGTTTGTGAGATTAAAAAAAAAGAAGGGAGTACCTGACCCCTTTGGTCTCTATCAGGAGTGAGATGTGGCTGTCACTGCTGACGGGGCCTGGGTGACGAGTGAAGTGCTTTGAGTTGTAATCCCAGGGGCATTGAGCATATCCAGCCAAGATATGCTTCATCCTAAATTGTCACCCTACCCCTGGGCATGGGGTGGCCCCTTTGACCTAACCCTGTCAGGAAAACCAGTTGTGTTCCACTGACGAGAAACTTGAAGAAACCCAAACAGGGAAAGCAAAGATGTAAGACTGTTGACCTCGCTCTTTAATTTGTAGCCAGCTGTGCCCATTGGTCTAGCAGGAGGGCTCATGGAGGAAGTCTGTGCCTCCCAGGACAGCAGGTGAGGTGCCTTCCCAATGGACCCCGCTGTTGCTCGCTTGCTGCCAAGAATTGTTTGCACTAAATCCCACTCTCCCCCAAAGCAGCATTGTTCTTTGTTTATTAGCTCATGCTCCTCAGAGCAGCCTGAAGCCCATTTGCTGGGTGATGGTGGGTGTGTCAGAGGGCTGGTGGTGGGAGGGAATGACAGGACCTTGTCAGTCATTGCACACCCAGCTGCCCAGTGTCCTGAGTGCCTGTTAAATTCTTTATGAGATGAATCACCTGCATTAAACCTATTTTTTTAATGTGCCGATGGAGTGATTGCTTAAGTTTTTCAATGCTGGAGCTTTATATATGTTAGGCAAGTGCTCTGGGACTATTAAGCTAGAAGTCTTCATTTTCAAAGGAGATAGTCTACAATGTCATAGAAATGAAAACTAGTGAGTCTACAGTGTCAGGTGGTCTGCTAAAGGCCGAGGGTTGAGTTGGTCAATAAAAGTGAGGGCTGGATTTCTGGTGCTTTCCAGGAAGGACAGAAGAGCCTGTAGGTGCCGTGTATACTTGGAGATACAATGTCTAGATGCTGGAGATTTTAAGGTAGGGGATAAGGCCTCACCAGGTTGTTCAGTCTGGCTTCAAACTCCCAAATGCTGTGATTACCTAAGTCACCATATCTAGCTTGAGGTTTGTTGTGTTTGTGTGTGTGTGTGTCTGTTTTTAAAAGATTATTCATTTTTGTTTTATATGTATGTGTTTTTTTCTGCATGTATATATGTATACCATGTATGACCTGGTACCTGCAGAGGCCAGAAAAAGACAATTTAGAACTAGAGTCACAGATGGTTGCTTTTAAGCTACCATGTGGTGCCAGGAACTGAACCCAGGTCTTCTGGAAGAACAGTCAGTACTCTTAACTAATGAACCATCTCTCCAGCCCTGAGTTTTGTTTGAGGAGGAGGATTGTTTGTTTTGCTTTTGAGATAGAGGCTCACTATGTGCCCAGGTTGTATAGACCAGACTGGCCTCAAATTTATATAAATCCACCTGCCTCTGACACCTGAGTGCTGGAATTAAAAGAGTATGTCAACATGCCCCCACCCAAGATTTGGCTTTTTTTCATAAGAATAAATTTGAAGCCAGCCATGGTGGTGCACACCTTTAATCCCAGTAGTTGGGAGGAAGAGGCAGGTGGATCTCTGAGAGGTTTAGGCTAGCCTGGTCTATAGTCAAGGACAGCAGGGGATACACAGAGAAGCCCTGTCTTGAAAATAACAACAACAAAAAGTAAAAGGAAAAACTAAACTGCAAAATCCTTTGCCCCAGACAGTTCAGGATGGTTAGCTTCATAGAACAGGGCTGGGGTTTGGTACAGATGGGGCTCCTGGCTCAGGAAAAGCCAGGCTGAGGGATTGTCCTGGGCTAGCTGCCCAGCCACACTTACCCAAGAATCCAAAGTTGGGCTCAATAGCAGATAGGCATGGTGAAGGTAGTTATGCAATGACAGTGGCCCTCTGAACCACTCGTCGTCATACCTGAGGGGTCACCATGTACTTTCCAGGAACTTCCCTGGGCCTGCTTTGTTTTCTGTGGCTCTGAAGTGGCTGCTTGGTTGGTTGGTTTTATGGTACTGGAATAAAACCCAGAGCTGAACATGGAATAGGCAAGTGGCTTCTACTTAGCCTCACCCAAAGCCCTGAAGTGTTTCCCATTGTCCCTTTGCTAGGAAGAAAGATAAACCAAGTTTTCAGTAGATGCCATCCTAACTGTCCAGTGGGGCCACCAGGCTGAGAGGCCACTGAGCACAGGGAACATGGCTGTTGAGAACAAGTTGCTCAGACCCGAGGTAACTGAGGTCCGGTAGCTAGTGCCTTAAGGGTATTGACCTACTCTGGGCTCTGGAAGCCATGGATCCTTAGTGGTGCCACAAGTCCTTGGAAGAGCCTGGTTGAGCCAGCTCCTCCTGATAACCAAGAGCCGTTCTAGGACTTAAGGGTTATAAAGCAACGCCTGGCTTCCCTGATCAGGACTGGGCCTACAGGTCATGTTACCTGGACATTAATTAGCACTGTTTTTGAGTGTTTCAGCCTTGTGGTGCTAGGTAACATTTTGAGTTATACCTGGGGCTACAGCCTGTTTGAGGAAGGCTGGTGACTGCTTCAGTGACAGGCATGTAAGCCAGGCAGTGATCTAGGTCCTACACAAGACAGCTTTTTGAAGCCATCCATTGGGCATAGCTCAAGAAACTCTAGTAGTAACTATGCCTCTGCAGGGTGGAGGGACACTTTAGAACTATTCCCCAGGCCTGGGCATTCTGCTAAAATGCCTTGTTTCAAGCAGATTTTGTTTTTTGTTTATTTGGGGGTTTTTTTTTGGGGGGGGGTTGTTTTTGAGATGGTTTCTCTGTGTAGCCTTGACTGTTCTTGGGCTCACTTTTCAGTCCAGGCTGTCCTCAACCTCACAGAGATCTGCCTGCTTCTTTGGGATTGCAAGTGTGTGTGCCTAGCTTGATTTGTTTATTAAGGTAGCACATAAGAATATGAAAATGGGATTGAACTGCCTGCTGGAAGGCAGGGCAGGAGTAGTCAAGGACAGGGAAGGTGACGAGGGGCCCAGACGGGATGTACCTACCCACATAAGTCCTCAGTGGCTGGATATGAAACAGGATCATATTCACTGATAAGGCCATCCATCTGGTTAGTTGCTGCCACCCTACATGCATGGGAGGTAGAAAAGGCAACAGGGACAGCTTTCAAACTAGCCTTCTGAACTGGCTTTGTGAAGAAGGATAGGCACCTGCTACCTGTGGGTGCATGGTGAGAAAGGAGTGAAGAACAGAAATCCACCGGTCTGCTAGGACTCTTCTGAGGTTTATAGGCTGTCTCGGGACCCACTAAGAGTACTTAGGGAGCATGTCAGGTGACTAAATGTTAATTTGAGACAGGAGCTGGGTTCTAAGATTTCTTGGAAAGTGGGAATATATGATCTTGGCCCACACCAACATGAAAAGGGCATCTAAGGCAGAGAGGACTGTGCTCCCGAAGACCTGGGACTGGGGCTGGAGAGATGGCTCAGAGGTTAAGAGCACTGTCTGCTCTCCAGAGGTCCCGAGTTCAATTCTCAGCAACCACGTGACGGCTCCCAACCATCTATCCTGGGATCTGGCGCCCTCTGCTGGTGGCAGGTGTACATGCGGACGGAACATTGAAAGACCTGGCACTGGGCGGGATAGTTGGGAGGTGAGCAGGCTGGAGCAGGAAAGCTCAGCCAGGTGTGGGAGGCACTAAAGGAAAGGCTGAAGCCTTTGCAGTCTTCCTGGTCTTCCTGAGGCCAGCAGAGGGCTAGTGACAGCAAGAACGGTGGGTGTAGCAGTTTCATAATTTCTAGAAATGGGAAGCCAGGTGCTGCAGGGATCCAGGCATAGGATGGACTAGTCGCTCTGAGCACCCATTTTCTGTACTAAGCAGCAGCAGCAGCAGCTTCTACAGTGGAGACCCAAACACAGTACCTGTGACCTTCCCAGGGTGGTGTGTGTGCCGAAGAGAGCCACAGAGTCTCTACTCAGCAAGGATGGCAGGGGCAACCCAGAGCACAGCTGCCTGTGCTCTGTCTGTGCTGCCACAGACTCAATTGCAGTTTTGCAGTTACTGATGTCCCCTGACCTTGGGAAGGCCCTATCCCTGCTACCGCGTGAGGGGGAGGGAGCCAGTGGCGCCTTAACATGCTGATTCAGCGTTTTCTGGGGACCAAAAAAAAAAAAAAAGTGCTAGATTCACAGCAGCAGGGTGTTCTGTTCTCCGTTTTTGGTCTTGTTCGGAAAGAAGGGTCCTGTCTGCCCAGCCCTCCTAGGAAGCCTTCCTTCCCTAGAGGCACTAGCTCCGAGGAAGCAGCAGTCCCAGGCTGCAGCAAGGAGGGGAGATTTCCCGGAAATCCCAGCATTACGGCATGCCTCCCCAACAGTTCCCAAATGAGGGAGCTGGCCCCCAGCAGCAGCCTTGCCTAGGCAGAGATGGTCCAGTGCAGCTGAGTCAGCGATCTGGGGCCCAGTGCCCCTCCCCCAGCCCACCAGGCAGCTTGCCCAGGCCTGTTGGCAGCTGTGTCACATGGGGCCTCAGGCAGAGTTGTGTGGCCCACACTGCGCCTGGGGGTGGGGGTTGGGGTGGCAGACTGAAGGGCACAAGCCACCAGGTGACCCCTCCCTTCCTGGCCAGCTTATCCCAATCCCCCCCCCCACCTCTCCTGCTTTTCCAGTCTCCTGAAGGAGAGCAGCTATAGAAGGGTGCCATGGACCCAGGGTGTAGGCATGGGGTGTGGTCGTGCTAAGCTGCGCTTTGGAGCTTCTGGTACTCTCAGCCCTGGGAAATCTCATCCCAAAGAAACAGCATTTCCCCAAGATATGACTAGTCTCCCAGAAGCCAAGGTCTAGGACAGTTCTCATCTATTTCTGATGGAACCAACTGTGACTATCTCCCAGGACAGGGGTCATAACTGAGCTGCATTCATTCCATCCTGAGCCAGCCCAATTCAGAGCCTGGGGCCACAAGAGCTCTCCATATCAGCAGGTACAGAGCAGGGAATGAAGTGATACCTTCTTCCCTGGAGGTCTGGCTTACAGCTTGTCTTACTCCAGGCTGGGGTTGCATCCCACTTTGGACTTTGTGCAGGAGAGAGGAACCACTGTGGAACCACTGGCCAAGTCTAGGGGCAGAGCTGTGTTAGCTACTTAAGAAAACAGGGCCCTGTAAACAAAATTGATGAGGTGACACAGCCCTTGGTATCCTGTTTCAATGGGACCATGGGCGCATAGGTCAGCATTTCAGGCAGGGTAAGAAAGAGCCAGCCAGGGCTTTGGGCTGAAGCTACAAAGGAGGGTGGGAAGAGTCAGGTGAGACTGGCCAGAAGCTGAAAGAGAGCTGGATTGGTCAGGAGGGCATGGCCAGTAAGGCAGGCAGGGACTTTGAGGGGTCAGGATGGGGGTGGGAGTGGGAGTAGGATGGACATCTTGTCAAGCTTGGAAGCCCACAGGTAGACACAGTAGTCCTAAGCTGCAGATTGCGCTCACACCTCACTCATTAAATGAGGACAGGTATTCTTTACCCTTTCCTGCTGGCTGCTGCATGAATATTCATGCAGAAATCAATCAAGTCCAGGCTTCTGGTAGTTGTACCAGTGGTGGCACCAAGAGATGGGACCCACCAGGTAGCTAGTGCAGGGATATGGAGGGAGCATCATCAGGGGTGTGGCCATGCACCCTGCCACTCCTGCCGGTCCCTTGGTCCTCTGGAGAAGCAGGTAGCATCCTGTTCTGTGGCCACTCTCAGCCTGGGGACCAGGCTGAAGCAGTCTACTCAGATTGGAGTGGGGGCTCATGCACTGGGGTGTGCAGCCAGGAAGACAGGACAGGTATCAGAGCTCCTGAGCAAGACAGCCTGTATGTCCTCAGCAGCTTAAGTTAGCCTTCCAGACAGCCCCAGCAGCCTGGAGCTTCCTATCCGTGGCCAGCCCAGTGACAGCCAGGAGAGCGGATGGGCTCCCAGGCCTGTCCAGTGGGCGCAGCCAGCTTGACTGCTCCCTTCTTGCCTCTGTGGGGAACATGGTTGTTATTTAGAAGAGACTAGTACAGAAGTTCCATGTTTGTGTCTTCCAATCCCAGCTGTTGCAGGCTTTGCTATGCCCCCACTGCCTGCCTGGAGGGGTGAGGAAGCCCAGCATTAGTGAAAATTCATTATTTACAGCACTATGACATCATAATAACATGAATTATTTGTGTGCTTTTTGAATTGTGCTGTGATAACTGTCTGTTTTCCTGGCTCTGTTATACACAAGGCATGGACACCATCCTCTCTGGTAGCTGCAGCCTCGGCTGACACCTCTACCCTACCCTCAGCCCTGCCAGTACCTAGGTGTGTACCTGTCTTGTATTTGTAAGTGCAGAGGTGTGCCAGTGGAGTGGTGAGTGTGTTCTACCATCCTGCTTCTCACTCCCACCATCTGCTTCTCATTATGGTTTTGCCATTCTCTACTCCTTCTAGATGTTTTGATGGGTAGAAGAAGCCCAGATGGCTGTTGTTGGAATTAATGTTTTTTTCTACAACTGCTCTAGTTTCCTTATAATGAGATGAAGACCTGTTAGATTTATTAATAAGCTTTAAAGCACCATAACTGGACAGATATTGATCTATTCTAACCCATCTATGCTAATCTGGCTACTTCCCAGCCATATGTCCTGATACTTGTCCTCTAGTCTTGCTGGCTGTTCCTGCTCCATCTTTGTCCTCCTGGTGACTCACCAATGGTGACTTCCTCCTTCTTCCTCCTCTCTCTCTCTCTCTCTCTCTCTCTCTCTCTCTCTCTCTCTCTCTCCTTGGGACCCCTAGATGGGGAAGGGAAGGGAAATCCTGCCTACTATCTCCTCTGCCTAGTCATAGGCTCTTCAGCTTCTTTATTAACCAATCAGAGATAACTGGGGAGTAATTTTTATACAACACTAAGACAGGAGATTCTTCAATAGTGATGGCAATACCAGAATCTGTTAACATTTAGCTCACTGCTGGTTGCTGGTTCAGCAATTAACGATTGAATATACAGAGGCACACCTTAAAATAATGTGAGTGAAGGTCGCCTCTACAGGGTGTCTCTGTCCTCCTTGCACAGCCCTGCCAGAGACATTGTCAACAGTAAATAAAGAACAGACAGGTGTTCTTCTCATGCTGTCACACTTGTAGCTGCTGTCTGCTCCAGGACCAGTGCAATAAGGGGAGGGAATGGGAGGTGGGACCAGGGCTGCAGGCTGCATTCTACCGAGGTGTCTCCTCTCAGGCTTAGCTGAAGAAAAAGTGTTGGAAGCACCCTCAGTGAGCAGAAGGCTGTCCCAGATCCCTACAGCCCCATTCTGTGGAGGCCCCATGGGATCTCAGATCCACCCTGCTGGCTACACTTTTCCTTGGAAGTCCTCAGGGTACAGGCTCGGCTGAGAGGATCAGAGGAACTGGGTGGCACAAACACATTCCTGAGTCTTACCCTTAGGGCTGCATCCTGTGGGCCAGAGTTTTGAGGACTCAGACCTGATCTTTGATCCCATGAACTCAGCGACCAATTGTTTGAATGAATGAGTGAGCAAGCAAATGAATGGATTATTGTCTCTCATGTCCCCAGGCCTGGCACATGGCAGGCCTGCAGTGCTCACTTTCTGAATGACTATGTCAAGCCTAGCTGCTAAGCCAGTCTGGATTTCTTTCTGTAAACAATATGCCCAGCTCTTACCTACCATGGCCAGCCAAAGGCACAGTTGCCTTCTTTGCTATTCTTACTGGTAGGATATATCTGGGGCTTTGTTGTCCCTTTTGGGAGATGAGTCCCTGCAACCAGCTCGACCCTCAGCCTTCTCCAGAGCAGGAGGCAACAGCTGTGAAGCAGCTGCACTAGGCAGTGGAGGGAAATTTAGGACAAAAGAGGAAGGAGATTAGAGCATCCAATTTAAATGGAGGGGAGGCATTCAGAAACCAAAACTGTCCTGCCCTAATTCCTGAGCAGAGGGAGTCACGGGCTTTGCAGCAATGACAAGAAACCAAAATACTCACCCAGTTTTCTCTTGCAGAAGGGATCTGAGCTCTCTTGGCTGGGAGCCCACACATGTCCCTGTCCTAAAGAGAGATCCACACCCCGAGGACGATGATGAGAGCCACCTGTGTCTCCTGGTCACACCCTTTCAGGGCCTGGGCTGGGCTGTGGGTCCTGTTCTTTGTTTCACAGGGACTCTGAGCACCTGTATGACAGGGCCAGTGGTGGGGCCAAGCACACCTGTGGGATATGAGAGGCACCTGTCTTAGTGTTCTATTGATGTGAAGAGATGCCATGACCACAGTAACTCTTATAAAGGAAAGCATTTAATTTAGAATTGCTTACAGTTCAGAAGTTTACTCCATTGTCATCATGGTAGGAAGCATGACAGAATGCTCCTGGACAGATATGCTGCTGGACACATAGCTGAGCATTCCATACCCAGATCTGCAGGCAACAGGAAGAGTCACTGGGCCTGACTTGAGCTTCTGATACCTCAAAGCCCAACCCCAGTGACACATTTCTGCCAACAAGGTCCCACCTGCACCAACAAGGCCTCACCTCCTAATCTTTCTAAGTAGTGCCACTCCCTGATGAGTATTCAAATATATAAGCATTCAAATATATAAGCTTATGGGGCCCATTCTTATTCAAAACACCACAGAGCATTTAGGCAGATAGATGCCCAGCCCCAGTGTCAGCCTGTCTGAGACCATGATGAATCTTGTCAGCTTTCATTACAGCCCTTATTGCATATGCCTGGACCAACATAGAGAGGTTGGTACTGTGACTCTCAGCCTCCTGAATTGAGCTTGTGTTCAGTGTTGGCCACAGGAACACAGAGGCTGCCCACGGGAGGGCATCTTACGAGCCCAGCCAGGTGAACAAGTCCACATTCTTATTTCAGCCTCCAGCTATGTCCAGCTGCTAAACAAAGGCCCTATACAGCTTAATTGCAGAAAGCAGAGATGGAGATGTTCGAAGCTTAGATGAACCTGACTCTGCTCTCAGAATCTCACTGGTGAAGTGGGCGGGGTTGTTCTATAAGGAAGACCGTGAGCAGTTGGCCTACTCTGCTGTTGACTTGCCCTACCACACAGCCAGCTCACAGGCAGCCGGGCCCTGACAGCTAGGCTTGCAAGTGCTGGAGAACCAGGCATGTCAGGCTCACCCTGGCGCAGCCTCCAGTGGGGCTGGAGATATATGGGATGATGCCAGGGGAATGAGATGAAACAAGACCCGGGCATGTTTGGGTTGGCCAGCTGACTGGCACTACCTTCTCAGCAACTCTGAGAGCTCTGGTTCTCTGCAGCAAATTTAGAGACCTAAGCCAATGACAGGAATTGAGGGCACCCTGCCCTGGTCTGAGAGGTGAATCAACAGGGAAAAAAAGGGGTGTATGCTGTCCACGAGAGAGCTGGATGTACATGGCTTTTGTGGTAGTCTGCCTGCTGCCTGTCCATTCTTCAGCCTTTAGTCAAGAGATACCAAGTTGGGCATGGTGGTTCACACCTTTAAGCCAGAATTCTGGAAGCAGAGGTTTCTGTGAGTTTGAGGAAGCCTAAACTACATAGCAAGTTCCACAACAGCCAGGGCTATACACAGAGACCTTGTCTAAAAAAATTAAAAGTAAAATAAATAAATAGAGATACAAGGAGAAGCTCTTCCCTGGATACAAGGGGAGAATAGCCATGAGCAGCTCTCTCCAACACCCTTGCTCATGCAGTGCAGGAAGGGCTTGGCTTGCTTAGGCAAGCCACAGTACAAGGCAATGCCTTTTCCCAGGTCCACCTCAGCAGTGGGGGCCGGAAGCTCTGAACTCCTAACTTTCCTCTTGGTACCTGCAGGGCACTTTTTGGATGATGGTGAAATTCAACATAGACCGCACCATCTCCGAGGTTTCTGAGTGCACAATGTGTTAGGCAAAGCCACATCGCTGGGCAACTGTCACCAGATCCTATCCCTGCAGACACTGTCTCCATTTAAGCTCTGGCTGCCTACTCCATCCTTCACACACCACCTTCTTCCTTTTGTCTCCGTGGATCTGAGGACTCTGGGGACTGCACAGGAGTGGGAGCTCACAGGATATAACCTTTCGTTACTGGCTCATTTCTCGGCATGGGATCCTCAGAGTCCATCTCTGTGGTGGCAGGTGACAGATCTCCTCCCTCTTGAGGCTGAGGCTGCTGTGTTGTGTGGATGGACCCTGTGAGTTTACCCACAGTCCCTCATTGCTTCCACTGCTGATTGGGACACCAATAAGAACACAAGTGTGCAGGTAATCTCATTGACATCTGCTTTTATTTATTTGCTTTGAATTATTTTATCTAAATTATTTATATCTGTGGTGCTGGAGGTAGACTCCAGGGCCTTTCACATGCTAGGTAAGTTCTCTACCACCACTCCCAATCCAACCCCTTGCTTTCACCTGTTTTGGGGTGCTCTCCCAGAGGAAGGCCGGCTGGACTGTAGTGTCACCCTCTGTGCACGGGGGTGGGGGGCTCTGTGAACAGATTTTTCTTTCCTTTTAAATTTATTTAAAGATTTATTGTTTTCACCTGTGTAAGTGTTTCGTCTGCATGTAAGTGCATTGTGTACACACAGCACCCATAGAGGCCAGCAGAGACTACTGAGTTAAGGGTGGTTTGTAAGTCACCATGTGGGTGCTGGGATCTGAACCCAAATCCTCGGCAAGAACAGCAAATGTTCTTAACCACTGAGCCATCTCTCCAGCTCTGCCACGTGACTTCTCAAGGCCCTGCCTTGCCACATTTCCCCAGCCATGCACAGGATTCTAAACCCTCCAAGCCCTTATCAGTACTGACTTCTTGGTTGTTTCCTTTTTCTGTTTCAGCTGCTGCAAGGAGAGCGACATGGAGCCTCACAATGTGTACAGCATGACACCTGTCTCATGTAGCATAGGCTGGTCTTGAACTCAGTATGAAGCTGAGGATGACCTTGACCTCCTGGTCCTATTATCCCCATCTCCCAAATAGTGGCCTTCTGGGTGTGTATGTAGCATACCGAGGTTATGTAGTGCTGGGGATGTAAATCAGGGTTTTGTTGGGCAAACACTATACCAACATGTACACTGTACCCACAACCCCTGATACATTTTATCCACAGGTCTATCTTCCATTCTGGGACAGAAGAGCATTTGAAGCTCCTCAAGGAAGGCCTGCTGTCTCATAGCTCCATTCTGTGGTGCCTGCCATCTTCTCCCAACACCAAGGAAGATGCTGGCCTGCAGAATCCCAGGCCATCTTTATTCTGGGCTCAGAATCTAAGTCTCAGTCAAGGAACATGGGTAGATTGTATTCTTTCAGTAAGCCAGTAAGTGGCAGCTCCTGGCCCCCCCAGTCCCTAGGAGGGGGCTGCGGCTGCTGCTGCTGAGCATTGGCTCGGGAACCAAAGATACTTTCCCTGAGGACCTGTGTTGTGTGACAAGAGTTTTCCTGGGGAGACGCAGCACACACAACTTCTCACCCCTTATAACGAGCCCATGACAGACCAAAGTACAGGCACCACCGAAGTCCCACTTGGTGAACCAATGAGTATTTTTTTAAAGACATTTCTTTTTTTTTTTTTTGTTTATACAGTGTTCTGCCTGCATGTGTGCCTGCAGATCTCACTGTAGATAGTTATGAGCCACCATGTGGTTGCTGGGAATTAAACTCAGGACCTTTGGAAGAACAGCCAGTGCTCTTAACCTCTGAGCCATCTCTCCAGTACCCAAACTAATGAGTTTTATTAGGTTTACATGAGTAGGGGTGAGGGGTCACTTACAGGAGCACAAATTACTCAAAGACCACCCCAGCCCGGGTGACAGCTGGGAACCTGGAGCTCACTACACAGCCTGCAGATAGCTCCAGGTGACTTGTCTCACGTGACTTGGTTGTTCTCTTCCATGCAGCTCTGCTGATTGCTCCTTTTTCCAGGTACTGGGCTGGTCTCAGAGTCTTCTATGCAGCTTGGCTCCTCTGAGGCAGAGTTTAAATAAACAGTTTCTGTTGTGAAGGGCCTAGTAAATCTGGTCAGTTTCAGGGACTTCCTTAAGCTGCTTGAGTTGCTTACCTTCTACCTTAAGGAATTTTCGCTGAAGTATGGAATGTTTCCATCTCAAGAAAACCGTCACATAACAATTTGTCATCCCCAGGCCTAAAGAATGACTACAGTTTAGGTGTCATAGTGGGAAGACATAAATTCCACCTCAGAGGAGTCACACGTGCAACGGTCCTGCGGCTGCTGAGGACACTGTGGTTAGGAGGTGGAGGTGGCAGGTTAGGGAGTGGGTGGAGGCCAGATAGGAAGCTACTGGGCACAGGAGGGACAGAGTAGGACAAACACACACACACACACACACACACACACACAACACACACACACACACACACACACACACACACCTCAGTCATATGTCATCCTCAGACCCATAGATTATGTGTGTAGGACAGTCAGAAACACAGAAGCCTGAAGTCCTTCCCATATGGGTCCTGCTTCCCTCATAGGGCCTGTGAGTACAGGGGCTGGAACTCTGCCTCCTGTCAACAGGTTCCTGCCTCTTAAGCCAGCTCATTGCAGTTCCACATAGGGATGAATATCTGGATATCTGGTGTGGACATAGGCCTCCTAGAAGTGACAGGTAGCTGGTCTCAGGGCCAGAGCTGACTTGCTGGACCCATCAGTGATTCCAGGAATGACATTCACAGATACTAGAAGCCCCTGAGTCTCAGCCAGTGAAGCCTCCCGAAGCTCAGGAGACTCCTGGTGTCAGGTGAACCCTGTTCAGGGGCTTGAGACACAGCCTGGGGCCCCAACCAGGGTCTATACCCATTCACTGGATAGATAACTGCCAAGACACTGCCATCACCACTAGGAAAGGGATACAAGGACAAGAGCGATCGTGGGAGGCTCTGCAGGAGGTGCTCCACCCACACACCCCAGGGCATCTTCCTTTGGCTGCCAGGTGGCTCAAGTCTGCATATACTGTGCCAGGTGAGCTGGATATCCAGGCTCTGGGCCCAGAGTTAAGAAACTGTGGGCTGGTGTCCAAAGCTGACCAATAGGATTGTGCTCTGGCAAGAGAGTGGCTTGGGGGCTGGAGAAATGGCTCAGAGGAAGAACACTCGCTGTTCTTCCGAAGGTCCTGAGTTCGATTCCCAGCAACCACATGGTGGCTCATAACCATCTATAAAGAGATCTGGTGTGCAGCCAGTTTGAGGGAACTTTGCTGGGCTTACTACTGGGGAGCACAGCCTTCCTATGAGGAGCACAGCCTTCCTGTGGGGAGTATAGCCTTCTTATGGAGAACATAGAGGTACCAGAAAACAGGCAGCTCCTCTCCAGCCTGTGAACCTAACCCCGTGTCCCCAGGCAGTTCTCAGGACAGGGAGACAGACAGCCTCAGGCTCTCATGTTGCAGACATCTGTGGGCTGTTGCAGCCAGAGATGAGACAGTGGACAGATGGGGACCTGTACCTGTATATGTAGGTCAAGCAGGGACAGGGAGTGCCAGGTAGCCATGCAGAGGGGAGACAGGCATTTATATGTCATTGGGGGCTAAGGATTTGGCTCAGTTAATAGAATGCATACCTGGCATGTACAAAGACTGAGTCTGACCTCCAGCCCAAAAATAACCCTGGTTTGGTAGTGCACACTTGACCTGTGGTTCTAACACTTGAAGGGAGAAGTAGCAGGGCCAGAAGTTCAAGGTTATCTTTGACTACATAGTGAGTTCAAGGCCAGGCTGCAGTACTGGAGACACTTTAAAACAACAACAAAAAAGAGGAGATGAACTTCTGCTAAAAACCTCATGTGGGTCCACAAAGTAACCAAAATAAGGCAGGCTGAAGGCTTGACATATCTCTCTTCAGATGACTCTGTCTTCTTTATTTGCCTGAAGGCACAGATATAAGTTGTTGTCCTGAATCTTTCCCTATGGATTCCTCTTGGCTTCCAAAGCTCACAGGACCGACTAACCTCCTAGTAAAAACAATGACCTTCAAATTTAACACATTAAGGCCGGGAACACAGTTCAGTGGCTGATTGTTTGCCTAGCGTGTGTGAGACCCTAGGTTCAAAAGGCAATGAACACATTAACAGTTTAACAGCTTATCAGACGGACTTGTGATGAGCAGGAGCACAGGTTGGTCAGGAATGCTGAACTCTGCCTAGCCCTCTCTTTAATCCTGAACCTCTCAGCACCTTCAAGATATTCTTGAGACTCACTGGACCCCTTTGTTTGCCCCTCTTCCTAAAGTAGACAAATTGGGTAAGTTCCCTTTGCTTTTCTTGTATTAATTGTGTGTGAAGTGTATGTGTGTGTCTGCTTCGTGACAGGACCTCACTATATTGGTCTGGCTGACCTGGAACTCACTATGTAGACCAGGCTGACCTTGAACTCACAGAGATTCACTTGCCTCTGCCTCCCAAATCCTGGGATTAAAGGTGTATGCCAAGGCAGTCCGGGCTTGCTTTGAATTTACTATGCAGCTGAAGTTGACCTTGAATTTCTGCTTCTCTTGATTCCCCTTGCTAAGTGATAAGGTTATAGGCGTCTTTGTAACCATATCCAGCTACTTGTTTCTTTGTTGTATTGGAAATGGGTAGACGGGCATAGCTAATTCCTACGACAGCTGGAACAAAGGCACCGGGGAAGGAGTAGTCTCAGAACTAGTGGAAAACTTTCCATGTAAAACCAGTGTGACCAGAGCTTCTGAGGTGGGTAGTGCTGGTACTAGGCAAGCATGGAGTTGGAATGCGCTGTGAGGTGGGGAGGCAATATTCCAGTCTGCTGCCTGACCCACAAAGATGCCAGCAAGTGGCCTTTGCCACTATGCCTTTCCTTGCCTTGATGGATAGTATGCCCTGAACTGTAAGTGAAAATAAATTCTTCCTCCCTTGAGCTGTTTTTTGTTTGTTTTTTGAGAGAGAGAGAGGGAGAGAGAGAGAGAGAGAGAGAGAGAGAGATGATCTCCCTATGTAGCTCTGGCTATCCTAGAACTCACTATGTAGACCAGGCTAGTTTCAAACTCACAGAGATCCACCTGCCTCTGTCTCCCCAGTGCTGGGATTAAAAATGTGTGACACTGTACCCAGTTCCCTAAGATTTCTTGTCAGCTGTTTGGTCACAGCCATAAGGACCTTGAGAGATGGGATTTGGAGAAAGTGTCTGGGAGGGCACTGGGAGGAGGCCTGCTCTTATCTGGAGGAGACTGGGGTATGCTGGACCCAAAGAAAGAGGTAGAGTAGTGTGAGATGACCAGACTCATGTGACAGAGAGCATCTGCGAGGGCAGCTTGCATCTGGGGTGTGAGAAGGGTGACGGGAAGCCCATGAAGCCGCTTGTCGTAGTGCAGAAGGGTTGGAATGTGGGTCATCAGGTAACATCATGGGTGGAAGGAGCAGGAGTCTTGGATTGAAGGAAGCAGATCTCTTCCTAGTCCTGGGCATTCAGTCTCACACCTGCCCTACACCTTGGAGCCTATCCACAGGCCTCTGGGAATTTCAGGCCTCAGGGCAGAACTCCTATACTTTCAGGGTTCCCGAGGAAACAAGAGTTCGGTGTGCTAATGTTTCCAGCATGTGACAGCTTAGGGCCCTACCTCTGTGGCTTCAGGGTTTGTTTGGAGAAGTTTGTGTTCTAACCCCAGGCTGTTGTTTTCTAGATAAAAGAGGGAAGACCCTAAGGGCTCAGCTAGAGGTGAACTTGCCCTTCTCAGTGGTTGTTTGCAAAGCCTCAGGCAGGACAGGCAGGCACTCTGCTGCCAAGCTGTATCCCAGTCAGTACCTCATGCTCCTCTTACTCTACGATGACCAAGTGCGAGGAAAGGACCACAGAGGCCACACTCTGCTGAGCCCTCATTCTGCAGAATCTCTACTGCAGAACATCAAATAAGTGAGCCTTGAGCTGGCATGCATCTTCCTCCTAAACTGAATTCTTCTCATGTATAAAACAGGAATTAGGAGAGCTGACCTCATGTTGTCAATGTTGAGTTAGGCAATGTGCTCATGTTCTGAGCACAGGCACAAGCCAAGCCAGGATTTTAAATATTCCATGCTTGCACCAAAAACATGCAAAGAAGCAAACCAATGCCCATATCTGTGTGAGAAATAACTGCTACCTGTTGCCTTTTTCTGCACATGTATGTGTCTGCATGTGTGTGGGCCCACATGTGCAGATTGCATGTACACATGTGTGCACATATGTGTGGACGCTAGAAGATGATATTAGGTGTCCTTCTGGATTGCACTCCACTTAATTTACTGAGGTGGGGTTTCTTCCTGATCCCAGAGCTCACCAGTCATGCCTTAGTGGCTTTTATGTGAATCCGGGGATCTGAACCTTGGTCCTCAAGTTTGCATAGCAAGGGCTTTGTCCACTGAGATATCTAGTGTTTTCCTAATACATCATTGAAAAAAAAAAAAAAAAGGAAGAAAGGAAAGTACTGCTCTTAGGTATGGTGGAGGAGAAGGTTTATTATACACATGTTGGAGAGCATTGACAGAGGCAGGGACCTCTGGAAGAGTCCAGAGTGTACATGGCCTTGAGCTGGGTCGTGTGGGGAGAGGGGGAAAGGGAGAGAGAAGAGAGGAGCCAGGTACCTCAGCCAGAAGACTCAAAGATACAAAAAGTGGGTAGCCAAAATGGCTGGATTGTATACAGAGAAGCGGCCCGTCTTCTGGGCTGGGAAGTGCAGGTGGGGTGTGCTAGCCAGGAGGGCCCTTTAGTAGGTAGGAACTGAGGGGATGCAGGGAGAACATGGAGGCCAGGTTTGCTTTGATCAATTAAAGAGGCTCCTCAGGCACACTCATTAAAGAAAGTATTTTTGAACCAGGTGGTGGTGGTGCATGCCTTTAATCCTAGCACTTAGAGGCAGAGGCAGGTGGTTCTCTGAGGTTCTCTGTCTATAGAATGAGTTCCAGGACAGCTAGGGCTACATAGAGAAACCCTGTATTGAAAACTTTAGGTTTTGGTCTGGGAGCAAAACCCTGGGTTTTAGATTTCATCTCTAGCTTTGCCAAATATTAATGTTAATAATAGTAACATTTACAAATTAAAAAATGCACACTGCAAGGTGCTAGCTGAATGGCTTTCACTGGGAGGTGTGGAAGGGTGCCTGGCATCATCTCCACCTATGGGTCCTTTCTGTACACAGTGATATAGCTCTGGTCACTAGAGGACTTCAGTGCCTAGTGGACTACATCTGGTGTCATGTTTTGTTTTTGTTTTTTGAGAGAGGGTCTCTCTTATGTAGTTCCTGCTGTCCTGAAACTCACTGTGTAGACCATGTTGGCCTCAAACTCAAAGATCCTCCTGCCTCTGCTTCCAGAGGGTTGGGATTCAAGGCACTGGAGCTGGTATTTAAAGTTAGAAGCCTGAAGGAATCCTCTGTAATTGCCATTTCCTGCCTGGGCTTCAGGCTTGCTCAGAGCCTTGGTCCAACTGTGGGAGCCCAAGTCTTCCACTCACCTATGTGGGGCAGGTATGTGGAGATGTGGCTCATGGGCCCCATCTCCGTGCTCAAGCTACCTCCAGCTCAACCAGGTGTGGCTGAGAGTTTCCAGCATGCCTTCTCTTGCCTGCTCTCCTCAGCTTCCCTGAGCACATCAGACTGCCCTCACTAGGCTGACGGTGTGGGTAGGGGTGGGCTTTTGGACCTAGGACCAAATTTAGATCTAAGTGGAGTTCTGGGGAAAGTCCAGGATTGAGGTTCCTATCCATCTTCCCGATGGGCAGGCAGGGGAAAGTGCTAGTGTGTGTATTGGGGTGGGAGTGAGGGAGTTTTTTTAGAAGCAGAGCTGAAGGCAAGTTCAGACCAAGGGTCAGTTATAACCAAAGCAAGGACAAAGATGGAAGCCAGGGACTGGGAGGCTCTGCCAAGCTAGTGCCTAGCAATGACCTTAGCCAGCAGCAAAGGTCTTGGGGAAAGATGGGCCAATTGTTCCCTTAAAGCCGTTCCTCCCAGTGACCTTGCTCATGACCTCTTTCCTGGTGCCATTCTTATTTTTCTTCATGGACCCTTGCGTGGGCATGGGGTCAAAGATGGCCGTGACCCTGAAAGGGCACTGATGTCTGAGCACATAATAGGACTCAGGTTGGAAGGGCAATCAAAGAAATTCCTGGGTACTTTCAGGTGTGTGGCCGGTTTTATTTCTAAGCACTTAAAACCAGATCTCTGTCCATGATATCATGGCCTTGGGCAGAGAGCCGTGCTGACAGTGACTGGAGAGCCTGTCACATGTCCGGATCCCACCGGGCCTGAATACAGTAAGAGCCTCCTCCACACGCCTGTAAGTCAGTGGGCAGGAGGGCCGGGTGGTACTTGCTCCAAGGTTGCTCGGTCGCGCGATTTCCAGTCCCAGGCTGGTGGGAGCAAGCGCAGCCGTGGGGAATTAAGAGGTTGGGGCCGGGTGCCCCAAGTCCTAACCCTGTTCCGCCGCTGATCCCAGCCCCTTCGGTGCCTGACGCTGAGCACTCGCGAGGGCCGGCGCAGCAACTCTCTGAGGAGTCGGGATCTCCTCAGACCCCTCTGGGCTTCCCTCTCCTGCGCCCACCTGGCAACGAGTGCGCGCACGCGCGCGCGGTCGGCGCTCTGTCCCTTTAAACAGCCCGCGGGCGCCTCCCCCGTGCCCCGCCCCCGCCGCGGTGCGGCCGCCGGTGCTGGGCGAGGTCGGAGAAAGTCCGCGGGCGCCGGAGCTCGGGGACGCCGGAGCACTTCCTGCCGCGGGCGGCGCCGCAGCTGCCCAGGCCGGACTGGGCCGGGTGCCCGCAGGTACGGCCAACTTGGCGCGCGTCGCGCCGTTTCCGCCGCGGGCCAGTCGTCCCACCCGCACTTCCCGCAAACTCCGCGGCGCGGCCGCCCAACTTGCGCACCCGACGCCTGCCGCAGTGCCCGCCGCGCGCTTGGGGCGCGGCCGAGTGGGGCGCGGGCCGCGCTGGAGCTGCGTGCTGGCCCCGGGGCGGAGAGGCCGGCTCACCGAGGTGTCCCGGCCAGAGCCCGGCCCGGCCAAAGCTGGGGTTCCAGGCGCCTTCCTTTCCCGCCGGGGTCCTGTGGCCCCGGGAGACCGCGGGTCGTCCCGGTCGGGAGGGGAAGCCCCGATGACACTGGCCCCTGGCCAGGGCGCAGGGGACACACCCCTCCTGGCGGGCCAGGTCAGAGGCAGGGTGTCTGCGCATCAGATTCGGCCCGTGCCTGCCCTCCCTAACTAGGTGGGCGGGTAGGTGGGGTGGGCAGGGGTCGTCACTGCCTCCCTTTTTCTCCTGCGCCAACTCCAACTTCGGGAGACACTGGGTTTCGCTGCGGTGGGAGGGGGCGTTTGGCTTGTCCTTGTTTCTGAATCTCCGCAAAGTTGTTAAGGTCTCTAGACTCTTCTCCAAGAAAACTCAGAGGTGTGTGGGCTGAAGGAGGTGAGGTTGGCTGGCTCCGTGGCTTCTCACCCGAGGCTGGGACTCGGTGCCTGCTTCTCCTGAGCATATGTTATACGAGGCTGTGGGTCACCTCAGCTTTTCTGGGTTCCTTTGGTAGGCAGATCCGTTCTGCGCTGCTGACTGCTGATACCCTCCTTCTGGTGCTGCCTGAGCCCTAGGGTTTGTGGGCTCCCCCATTCTGCTCCCTGGAGCTGACCTCATCGGCAACACCCACTGTACCCTACTCCCTCTCCTTGGCGCTTCAGGATGAAGGTGTTTTTTGGGCCCTATGTAATAGCCTTCAGGTGTAGCTATGGGGAGCGCTGCAGCTGAGCATAGCGGGGTGGAGTGGGCTGGGACGTGGTCCTTGATAGCCTGGCTGGGTTCTTGGTCCAGTAAAACCCTCCCTTCTGAGAAATTCATGTGCATATTCATGTACCGTTCCTCCCTAGTACAGCCCTCTGGCTTTGCTCTTCTGCCTCTGGTTCCCTTTTCTGTTCTCTTCTACAAACTCTTGACTGCTATTCCCTTCTGTTTTTATTTTGATGAAGGATGGGGTCAGGATGTCCCGGTGGGGCCCTGTGCTCGCTCTGTGTGGTCTTTAAACATGATGTCCTGGAAGGGTTGCTGTGACTAGTCATTTCACAGTTGAGAGGACGAAGCTTGTTCAGCTAGGGGCTGGACAGCCAGCGCTCCTGTCCCACCCTCCAACAGGCTTCTCCAGGCCCACGGAGCCAACTACTCTGTCCACCAGTGTCCTTTACTCTTTATTCCTTCA
Organism: Meriones unguiculatus; assembly: GCF_030254825.1. NCBI lineage: Eukaryota > Metazoa > Chordata > Mammalia > Rodentia > Muridae > Meriones > Meriones unguiculatus. The sequence continues at coordinate 68,732,920 of NC_083356.1, read as the reverse complement.
AGGATGCTCTGTGGCACTTCCTCATTGGGTGGCACCTTAGCGGGAGCCCAAATAAAGGAAAGAAAAGAGGTGAGACCCAGGGCAGTTGACCCTGTTCTTTGGGCCATCTGGTTGGAATTAGCCCAAGTAGAACGACGTATCACTTGTCACTTCACAGCAGCCAGGGATCTTTCCTTAATGGTCATGCCCATGGTAGGATGGTGCTAGGGGAAGGCTGTGCACCCTGGCATCTGAACTTTGCTGATTCCGGGAGCTCGGAGCCATTTAGAGTGCTGGGAAACACTATCAGAGAGAAACGCTTGTGCTGCAAGAGTTGAGCGCCAGACTGCTCCTGGGCTGGTCGCTGTCCACCATCAGTCTGCATTATGGACTGCTGGTGTTGTGGGGGTGGGGTGCCCAGAGATCTCTTCCTGGGAGAGGGTTTGTGCATGACATTGACAGCCTCGACAAACCTCTTTTTGCAGACTTGTTCTTGCGCCTGCATTGTGGTTTTAGGTGGTGAGCTGGTATGCCAAGGAGGCCTGTTTGCCACAGAGGTCCTGATTTTGCATGGTGGGCAATGTGAGCTCGAGGATCTTGTCTGGTCTTGGCATAGGGGGTCCAGCACTGATGGGGCAGAAGCGGAGAGCTGTAGCCTTAACAGAATGTGAGTGTCTGCCTCTGACATCCTGGATCCTAGAATGCATGGCACCCAGTGGGCGCCAGCCCTGGCTGTCCATGTTCTCTCCGCTCCCTGCCCCAGACCTATTCCCTCAATATCATAGCCTGTTAAGTCACTCCATCTCCTGTCTTCTGAGCTCTGCTCCTCCCGCCTGGTGGCTTCCAGGGAATTCTCTGGAGAGCTTACAGTGGGTTGAAGTCACCTTGGGTGTGGGGGTGGGATAAACCACCAGGCTTCCCAAGCTGCTGAGGGTGTGTTGTTGGTTCAGTGACCATGAACCACTGTCATATCTCAGTCCCTTACCTTCCCCACGAAGCCACAAACCTCCAGTGTAAGGGGCATCTTAGAAAGTGACTCCCTCAGCGTGTGCTGGTTTTCCTGCTGGAACCCACCCTTGTCTGGTCCACACTGGCCTCCTTCTGGGTTTGGGTTCTCAGGATGAAATAGGCTGCCTTCCAGTTCTGAGGAGTGGTGCCTGCTTAGAATGGGGTTGGATGCTGGTACCCATGACTGCGTCCCTAGGGGTCACTCTGGGCTGAAGAAATCTGTGTGGACTTTGAGACCTGTTTTTGCTTTTTTTTTTTTTTTTTTGAGACAGAATCTTAAGTAGTTAAGGCTGGCCTTGAACTTAAATGTGTAGGTGAGGGTGACCTTGAACCCCTGATCCTCCAGATCTGGCCGTTGGAGAAGGGAGCAGAGCCCTGTGGTGATGCAGGAGCCACCAGCCCAAAGCTGCTCCTGGCAGGTGTAGGCTATATCTCCGTGTGGCCCTGTTGGGTGGTGGGTAAAGTCTGCTTTGCCTGGGTGTGATCAGGTGCTGAAGGGGTGCTAGAGCCTGCTCAGAACTGGCTTGCTAAGACTGCTCCACCCACCCCCAAAGCTCCTCCTGAAGAGTCAGGGCTGTCCCCTAGGCTACCTGTACTTCATCCTTCATCATCAAGGCAGTATGAGCAGCCTAGCCCTGAGTAATCACGAGGTGGTGGGGGAGGCTTAGCTAGCGTCTAGCGTGGTCTCTGCCTGGTTTCTCAGATGTGTGTAGCCCTGCTCATAGCCTCTCCTGCCACTACCTCCTTCTGTTTTGTTTTTGGTTTTTTTGTTTTTCCCTTCAGCCTTATGCCATCCCCACCCCCACCCCTGGCTGGGCCCCCACTACTGGAGAAGCAGCTTGTGATCTGGCCTAAGGTGGCTGCTCTGGCCTGCTCTCCAGTGCAGAGCTCCTGGCAACCTCTGTTGCTGTTTTAGCAAATTCTCACTCTTTCCCAGGCCTGCCTCCTGTTGGCATCACCTGCAATTCCCACTTTGCTAGAGCCAGACTTGTCTTTGACATTGGAAGTTTGGGTTTAAAAGCAGAGACCTGTGTACCTGGTTCTCCCAGACTATAGGCCCATGAACATTGAGGAGTCTCTGCGTCCTCACTTTGGCGCTCACAGTGTCTCTGGCCCAGAGAGTTGTCCTCTGAGCAGAACAGAGAATGGACTCTGACCCACGTCCCTGCCTGCCCTGGAATCTGCAGCGCTGGGCCTGGGTTCTGGGAAAATGCTGGATTAGGAACCTGAGGCCGGATTACTGGAGATTTTGCCCTCTCCCCAGGCTGTGGGACCCTCCCTGTCTGGAACCCACCCCAGGTCTCCAAGATGGCTGTGCCTGGCCTGCTGCCATTGGGACCGGTGAGTCCCTTGGTGGGAATGTTGCTGGCCCTTTAAGGGGAGGCTGGTTCAGTCCCAGGGAGAAGGAGGCTTTTTCTCTGGAGTTGTTTCCAGGTCCCTGGGGAAGGGCTGGCTGGGGCTCTTAGGAATCTTGCCCCTCCTCCCTGCATCAGGCCTGGCATCCAGGAGGGCATCCGGCCACAGATGGGCTCCAGCTCCAGGCCCGCCCCTCACTGGTGTCTGGGAAGCAAGCAGGGGTGGGGTGGGAACAATGGGGCCTGAAAGTGCCCATATATAGTCACTGGGGGTGAGCAAGGAGTCACGCCTTTGAGCTGTCTGGTCCTGGGGTGGCCAATGTCCCCTGGCATTCCAGTGGGGAGGGATGGCAGTCTGAAAGGCAGGAGGATCTGGGGTAGAGTACTTTGGGTCCAGCAAAATTAGCCCCCAAGGAATGTTGTGTTGACTGAAAATAAAAATGTCCTGATTCCTCTGTAGTCAGAGCCAGGAACACTTTGAAAACCTCCATTTTTAAAAGTCAGAAGCAGTAGTCAAGAGTGGTCTGGGGTCCCTGACTGGATGGTAGGATCTGGTGCCTTTTGGTGGGGTAGTCTTTTCAACATGAAATGCTGAAACTCTTTATGGGGGCCATCAGGAGTGTCTTATCACCCACAGCCCTATTTGGGAGAGAGGGGCATGCTTGCCTGATCCTCTGGTGTTTCTGGAATCTCTCCCTTCCATTTCCTATGTTGCTGATGGGTAGGGAGTTTTGGGGGAGAGTGGCTTTGGGGGATGTGGTTTGCTGTCCTGTCCTGTTGCTGACTTCTGGGGCACCTGTGTATTGGCACATTCCCCTCCCTACTGGGGCCCTGAGGCTTTGTCCTTGGCCTCCCTCCTCTCCTCTGCCCTCTCCACTCTTGCTGCACTCTTGACTCTGCTCTTAAAAATCACAATGTTAACACAGTTTTTGCTCGTTTAATCTAGTTACTATTGCGCTGCTAAGCGCCTTTGTTAAATTTTGTATATTGATACTTTTTGTTGTTGTCAGCAGTTTTTTTTCTTTCTTTCTTTTTTTTGGAAGTAAAGCCATTAGGGTGAGAGAAGATTAAAAAGATACATTACAATTAAAATGTTAATGAAATCTGCATCATACAACTTTTGAAACCCTTCAGGCATTTATCTTTCCTGTGTCATGTCCATTAACTTTGGCTATTCTTATTCCACACTGACCCCTGCTGAGAGATTTGTGCTATAATTGGATTTTTTTTTTAAATTAAAAAAAAAAAAAGTGGGGGAAAGCTTTTAAGAAAATAGAGGTTGAGTGGCCTGTCCTGGTACCAAAATGAAGAGAGTAGAAAATGGGAGATCTTGGCTCCCTCACTGGGCAGGCCCAGGGCCCACCCCCTCCTTGGCTGTAAGATGTGTTTTTGGGGTGTTGCTTTGCAAGAGGGAGAGCCCAGAGGGATGAGGATGTAGCCTGAGGGCCAGGTTGGGGTAGGGAGTATTCTCATCCCCCAGAGGAAAGCCAAGGTGCTGGCAGGTGGGTGGGGGTGGGAGTGTGATAGGATCTCCCCTTCGTCTTCCTCCCTCCCCATCCCATTATTCCCCTTTGCCTGTGACTGTTTTGTTTCTGGCTAGGGTTTTAGGCTATGGAAATGGGGTCCTCAAGTCTTCTTCTCAGGATAGCTGAGAGGTCAGGGCAGGAGTGTGTGACTTCTGGGAAGTCAGGTCAGGTGTGCACAGGTGTGCTTATGTTTGTGTATGTATATATGCACTTGTGTGTTCATGTGGCCCATGGCCAGCAGCTCCTCTCTGTCCCCAGGACCGGCTTTCCTTGGACAGCTCTGTGGGCACCTGGCAGTGCTGAAGTTGGTCAGGTGGTTGGCAGTGGGCTGCAACAGACAGATTTCATGTCTGTGTTTCTGCAACACCTTTCTATAAAGGGAAACATAATTTAAAATATGATTACTTAGTGTTGTAACAGCGCCTCAGCCGCTCTGCTGTGAGAGAGATCATTATCAGTCTGATATTAACTTGCAAAGAATATTATGCAAATTGCCTGCAGCTTGGGAATCCTGGCAGGCGGGGGCTGGTCTGTCTTCCCTGGAGCTTGGGCCCTGTCCTTGAGGCTGAGACTTTTTCTGCCTTTCTTCTCACCCTGCATACCCAGGCTCTGCTCTTATGGTCCTCACATCCTAGCAGCGGCCCTGAGCCTGAGGTCTGTGAGCCCCACTTACTTCTTTCATCTCACTTTGCTACAGTGATAGGAAACTGGGAGACTCTTGGCAGCTATCTGGGGTGACAGTGCTGTGAATATGATTGTGGCTGGGCCTTGACATGGGCACTTGACCTTCTGCTCAGCAACCCCTGAGGATTAGACATGGCTGGGGGAGGCAGTTGTCCCACTGGTTGGTTGAGTGACCGCTGGGTTTGGTCTGCTTCCAGGGGTACAGGGATGGCACCTGGGAAAGGGTGTGTCCTGCTGTGTGCTTGGCTTTAGGAGTCTGATGGCAGCTACACTGTTAGGAAGTGTTCTCCTGTGTTTACCATCCCAGTTCACCCTAATGGGGGTGGTGCAGTTTGGCTAGGAGAATATTTCTTTCACTGTAACAGTCTCATAGAGAATTTCCTGATTCTAAACAGTTGAAAGGCCCATTTTGGGGTTCTAGAAACATTGTCTACCCAGTGCTAGTGAAAGCCCAGTAGTTGGTCCTACAAAGATGCCCCAGTGCAATGAAACTGGTGCCCACTGGGTGTCACTGAATCTTCTTACTATACCCCAAATTTCCTGATGCAGAGCCAAGGACTGGGGAGTAGGGACCTACCTGGGGTGGTCCTTAGCTTTTCTAGGCCAGGGGCCAGGGTGGGGTGCTGCCTCTTGCATCTGGTAGAGAGGTATGCCCTCCCTGAAGCAGGCAGGGCTTTTGCAAAGGCCAGAGATAGATGGGGGCATTCTCACAAGGATCATATTGATGTTTATTCCCAGTGGCTGGTGCCCACAATGCCAGGTCTTTTTTTTTTTTTTTTTTAATCTTTTTTTGTGACAGGGTTTCTCTGTGTAGCTTTGGCTGTCCTGGAACTCACTCTGTAGACTAGGCTGGCCTTGAACTCAGAGATCAAATGCCAGGTTTTTAAAAACTATTTATTTTCATTTTTATGTGCATTGGTGTTTTACATGCATGTATGTATATATGTGTGTGTGTGTGTGTGTGTGTGTGTGTGAGGGTATCAGATCTTGGAGTTACAGACAGTTATGAGCTGCCATGTGGGTGCTGGGATTTGAACCTGGGTCCTCTGGAAGAGCAGTCAGTGCTCTTAACTGCTGAGCCATCTCTCCAGCCCCAAATGCCAAGTTTTTATACCTAAGATCCTCTTGGGATGTGTGCTCTGCCCACCATTGCACTTGGGTCCTGATCCAGGGCCTCAGTTTCTCTGTGTGTGAAATGAGGGAAGCTGATTATGAACTCTGACTGGCCTACAGTAGAGCACTTTAGTCATCAGGGTTGCTGGCCAGGGCTGATCCACAGTGGGCCTTGTGGGGAGGCTAAAGGATCATATGGGTTGTCCCACCCAGTTGTCTACTTTGTAACATAGCCAGCAACTCTCATGCTGCTCCTCTTCTACTTAGGCTGCTGTAGGGGTGCGGAGCGTCTGTTCGCTGGAGAGTATCTGTGTATCTATATGGTCTGCAGAGGGCATTGAGAGCACCCTTGGGTATGTTAAAGGATGATAGCTCTGTGCTGACCTAAGAAGTGCTGTAAGTAGGTAGGTGTAAAAACAAAACAAGACAAAAAAACCTGCAGAAATTGGGGGCTAGAGAGATGGCTCAGCACGCCTGCCCTTGCAGAGGACTTGGGTTCGGTTCCCAGCACCTAGATAGTGGTTCCAACCTCTATAACTCCAGTTCCAGGTGGCTCAGCACCTTCTTTTGGCCTCTATGAGCACTCACACATGTCATGCCCATACATAAATATAGGCAAAACACTCATACATATAAAATAATTTTTTAAAGCTCTTTTTGAAATTAAAAAAATTATTTTATATGTATAGGTGTTTTGCCTGAATGCATATCTGTACACCATGTATGTGCCTGGTGTCTATGAAGGTCATAAGAGGGCATTGGATCTCCTGGGACTTGGAGTCACAGATGGTTGTGAACTGCCATGTGGGTGCTAGGAGTGGAACCTGGGTCCTCTGGAGAGCAGCAAGCACATTTAGCTACCACGCCATCTCGCCAGCCCCTGCATGAAAACAGTAACAACAGCAGATTTCCAGGCTGAACTTGGGAATACAGGTTATCTGCACGCTGAGCTCCTCCCTCTTGCCTTCCCATGGCTCTGCAGGCCTAGGCCCACTTGACCTTGCCTGTACTGTACTAGCTGTTGTCCCCTTGTTCCAGCCTCTTTCCTGTAAGTCTGGATAAGCTCACCTCAGCTTCTTAACAGTCAGTGCCCTGGGTGTGAATAAGGCCCTGTTGGAGGGTTTTGTGTGTGTGAAGTTTTGGCCCAGGACAGAAAACCTTTGTGCCCAGTGGCTCCTGCAGTACTTGCCAGTAGGGTGGGCTTTAGATACAGCAGCTGCTGCTTCTCAGAGCTCGATGGAGGATGTGTGAGTGGCAGTCCAGCTAGAGATGTTTGAAAGAGCAGAGCACAGGGGGCCGAAGGAGGGAAATGGGGCCGAGGCTTACGTAAGCTTTGGGATAGGAGAGACAGGCATTGTGTTAATTATTGTAACCCAGTTTAGCGGTGAGTCTGTGTCACATGAAGTGGCCTGGAAACTGAAGCGCGTGGGTCACAGTGAAGCCCTGGGGTGACATGGCTGAAACAGGAACAGACAGTGTCGGGTACACACCAGCTGCAGCTGTAGGGGTGGCTGAAAGGATGAGGTATCCTTGGGGTTCAAATATTGCCCCACAGTTCTGGGAACACTTGACCTAGTCTGTACCAATGCTGCTGCCTCCTTGTCCCAGTCTCTCCCCTCTGACTCTGGATGAGCTCACCTCAGCAGCATTTGCACCTGGGACCTGAGTTCCAGGCCAAGAACTGTTAGACCAGTAGCCTTGTCAGTCTGGCACTGGTGTCAATGGGATGGGCTTGTGTGAAGTGACAACCTTGGCTTCTCTCCTGGCACACAGCAGGCTCCCAGTTATCTCCTCCTTTTCAGGTAACCAGGTGTGTGGAGGTTAGAACCTGTGGTCTCGGAGGTCACTGGAGGCTGCCCTGGGGTTTAGCTCTGGATCACTCACCAGGTTCTTCATAACACAAGAAGTTGTGTCATGACATCCTTGAGACACCCCCCCCCCCCCGCCAAACATTGTATGGGACACCTTAGGGTTTGGAGATATACCTCTGCCCCACCCCTGCCAATTGGCAGGGGCCTCTGGGAAGGCTGGCTGTCTTCTGTGTGCTGCTTCTGAGTGGTGACAGAACCCGTGGCCCATGACCTAGACAAAGTCTTCTACAGTCTGAGGCCAAGAGTTGTGTTAGGTAACCCTGTCCTTCTAAGTGCTCCAGAGAGAGACTGGCTTCCATCCTTGCCCCTACTGTCCCCTGCCTCCATTGACACACTGCTATCTGGGCATTGGGGGATAACACTGTGCTGTTTAAAGAACTTTTTTCTAGACCTCTTAGGAATAAGTTACCCTGCATACCTCAGTGTATCTTGTTCAGACAAGAGCCAAGGGCCACCTGCCACCTACCTGTGCCAACACAGGCTGTGACCTTGGTGGCCCTGTTTGCTGCAAAACGTACTCATAATCTCTCTCTGTATCTCTGTTTTGTGTGTGTGTGTGTGTGTATGTGTGTATGCTATGGAGTAATGAAGTATAGAGGTCAAAGGACAACTTGTAGAAGAGTGTGTCCACCCTCCCCAACCTGGATCCTCCATGTGGCTTCCAGGCATCAAGCTTAAGTGGCCAGGTTTAGTGGCAAACTCCTTTACCCCACTGAGCTATCTCACTAGCCCTGTTTGTATTGGAGGGTTTTGTTTGTTTCTGTTTTCTTGAGGACAGGCCCCAATATGTAACCCAGGCTGGCCTCCAAGTCTTGAAACCCCCTCCTCAACTTCTCAAGTCCTAGGATCACAGGTGTGTGTCACCAAGGCTGGTTCCCTTGTACTATGATCTTGACCCATCTCTTGAGGTCAGCTGTGGGATTTTCTGCTCCTAGTGACAGAATGGCATTCAGAAAGCTTTGAGTTTTCAGATGAGGGGATCCCAGCCTGGGACTGTTCTTCTGTAGATGGCTGATTTCTCTGACATCTTCTAAGTTCATCTGCCTTATGGGAGGTGCTGGGATGTTTTGAGTTTCACCTTGTGGGTGGACATCCCACTGACATCTGGAGGACTGACAGCTGCTGTGCCTGGTGAATCTGATGCTGCTGTTAACAAGCATTTGTCCCAGAGAACCTGGAATGGTCCATTGTCTCTTCTCAGTTCTTGTGATCTTGACCCGGAGACTGGCCAGTTGGAAGAATGCCCCAGTTTGGGTCTCCCGGACTCATACTTATGTCTTGGGCAGGAACATCACACATGCACCATTGTATCCTCTGGTGTCACCTCTACAGCTGGAGGTGGTGGCATGCTCTAGGCTGTGCTTCTGGTCACTTGAGGGACATGTCTGTCTATTGTTTGAGTTTCCACTCTCTGGTTTTGAGACAGTCTCTCACCATAGCCCAAAATGTCCTAAAACTCACAATGAAGTTTAGGACATCAGACCGGCCTTGACTTTGTGGCAGTCCCCCTGCTTCAGTCTCCTGGGTTCTGGGATTATATTGTTGCCAGGGTCTCTAAGGCTGGCCTTGGTTGAGGAACGTGTGGCTATGGTGGGATAAGGGTCGGGCACAGGATCTGGGGTGTGTGAAAGACTTGAGTCTTTGGTAGAAACAGGAAGCTGTAGAGCTCCCAAGTGGTGAGAGGTGTTAGGAGCATGTCATGGCCAACAACTATTTCTGGAGAGGTGAGTTCCCCCAACCCCTTCATTCTTTTTGAGACACAATCTCACTATGTAACCACGTCAAACATGGAACTCCATGTGTAGAACAGCCTGGCCTTGAGCTCACAGAGATCTACTAAGAGGCAGGTCTTATCCTCACTTGAGCAGCATGTCCGTCAGGATCCTTGGAGCCTATGGGTGGGTGATGCGCCCACACAGAGAGGCTTGGAGCTGGTGCTAGGCCGACACTGCAGCCTGTGTCTTCTGTTTTTCCTTAGATTGTGAGGACAGGACAGTGGGTCACAACCATCATGGCCAAGAACTTCCCTAGCAGAGGAATTCCACCGGGTGTGACCCCAGGTCCCTAACAATGGACCCCTTAGGCTGGGCAGGAGACCAGTGGAGCTGGCTGTGCACTGAGGAGAGGAGCCACGCTCCTCACCCCAGAATGTGGAGCAAAGGCAAAACTCCGGGGAACTAATGAGCCCCCTAGGAGTCTGCCCAATTCCAAGGGTGAGACCTAGGCACCCTAGAAAGAGGCTGAAACACAGCTCCTCCTGTCCCGGGTCTGTCTTTGCTTGCCCGGGTGGAGGTAGTGGCTTTCTGGTCCAGTGAGTGGCAGTCAGGGAACATGGTAGTGATGGCAGTGGTTTGGGGGTGAGGGCTGGTGGGGTGGTAGCACCTGAGGCAGGAAAGGTGCTACTTCTGGGGAAAAAGGGGTGGTGTGCCCAAGACTGGCATCCCCGTACCTGATGCCACAACAAGCCACAAGTCCTGTTTCTCTCCTGACCTTGAAGTGCTTGGCTTTTGATTGACATTAGCAGGGTCCCTTCAGAGCTATGACCAACAGTGTGGTCAGGACAGGCCAGTGAGTGGGACTGCCATCATAAAGGACGAGAAGCTGGAAACCTAACACTTCTGAAGGCCAGAATGTATACTTGAGGTTTTGCAAGTGGCACTCTTTCTCTTGCCCGGGTCAGCCTGCATGAGAACCAGCAGCCCTTGGTGTTTTCTTGGCTCGAGTTCACATCAGTCCTGTTTGGGCCTCCATCCTCTCTCAGCCTTGTCTCAGTCTGCATCCTGTTGTTGGAATAGGATACCTGTGACTGGGTGATTGCTTATGAAGAATAGAGGTTCATTTGGGTTCACAGGTCTGGATGTTGGCAAGTTCAAGAGCCTGGTACTGGTACCTGCTCTTTATAGCTTCTGGGTCTGTGTGTGGGGCCAATGCCTTAACTCACATGGAAGGTTAGGGATAAGTGGGCCTGCACCTCCTGTTACTTTGTGACCTCTTCCCATAGCTAGCCTGTCCCAGAGCTAGAACTCACATAATGGAATGGAAAGCCACTCTTTTTTTTTTTAAATTTAATTTTTCTGTTTTTTGAGACAGGGTTTCCCTGTGTAACAGCCCTGGCTCTCCTGGAACTCTTTGTAGACCAGGATGGCTTCGAACTCACAGAGATAGCCAGCCTCTGCCTCCTGAGTGCTGTGGTTTATTTTTATTTTGTGTGTATGAGTGGCCTGTGTATGTATGTGCACTGCATGAGTGCAGTTTCCAAGGATGTCAAAAGAAGGCATCATAATCCCTGGAATTGGAGTTAGATACATTTGTGAGCTGCCATTTCGTTCTTTTCAAAAGTAGTAAGTGTTCTTTTAACCGCTGAGCCATTTCTCCAGCCATGGGAAATCCATTCTTGAAGCTCTTCCCCTACGACTCAAGCACCTTACCCATGGTCCCACCTCACTGTACTGTCCTGTGCATTAGGATCCATCTTGGATCTCATCTTTTTTTTTTTACCTTGAGACAGAGTTTTCCTTTGTAGCTTTGGCCATCCTGAGACTCACTCTGTAGATCAAGTTGGCCTTGAACTAAGAGATTCACCTGCCTCTGCCTCCCAAGTGCTGGCATCATAGGTGTGTGCCACCACTGTCTGGCATCCCGGATCTCATCTTAACTTGGTTCATTATATCCTCAGAGGCCCTGGTTTTTGATAAATCACATTCTGAGCTTCTGTGTGTATGTGGATTTTGGAAATACAATGTTCCATTGGTGCAGGATCAAAGGCCAAATCTCCCACTACCTGTTACTTCCTTTTCTCTCTGAGTGCCTCCTCCAAGCCCTGGTGTCAGCTCTGCTGAGTCTGACAAGTAGCTTCCCCAGTTTTGGAAAGAATGGTGAGGGGATCCTGAGTTAATTAATTCTCTCTCTCCTTCCCTCTCTCTGTCCTTCCTTCCCTCTCTCTAGACTTCCGCTTTGTAGCTCTGGCTGACCTGGAACTCTCTATGAAGATCAGGCTGGTTTCAAACTCAAGGGTTTATTTGCCATTGCCTCACAAATGCAGGGATTAAAAGTGTGTGCTATCATGCCCAATGGTCCCTGAATTCTTTACCAAATAGGTGAGGTGGTACGTACCTGTGGTACCAGCTGCTTGGGAGACTGAGGCAGGAGAGTACTTGGGTCTAAGAGTTTGAGACCAGCCAGGATAATATGATATAACTTCATCTCAAAAAATACAAATAAAACAAATGAAATGGGGCATGGTAGCTCATGCCTGTAATCCTAGTACTTGAAAGGCTAAGCAAGGATGTTTGCCAATTTTCTAGGCCAACCTGAGTTACAGAGTGAGTTGCAGGTGAGCTGGGGCTACAGAAGGAGATCCTGCCTTTAAAAACAAAAATCATCAACAACAGAAACCTGATCCTGACCCTCGAAGAACAGTTCCTAGCAGTTCCTGCCCCCTTCTGCCCCATATGCTTGGCCGCTTGCTCCTCCCTGGGACCTGAGGTGGTTCGGGTAGGACACATTGGCTTTCAGTCCCAAGGTAGTGATATTTCTGGAATTGAAGATCAGGGTCGTAAAGGTTCTTTCCAAACTTCTAGGAGAAACGGATTGTGTCCTTAGCACGTGTCTCCTCTGGCGGGCAAGCTGTGAGGCACCTGTGGGTTTCCTTGAGCTCCATAATTAGATGGCCTGAGGAGGTCAGTGGGTAAGCTTGGTTTGAGGCAGGTTGTGTGTGATGGGAAATGAGTAAAAAATTTAGTTGCCCACAGAAGACAGTGTCTGATTTTTCCTGAGGGGAGAAGAAAGTGGACCCAATAGTGTTGACGATTGAGCAGTGTGGTGTGGTGGTGCCTAGGCTGCTTTGGGAAAGTGTCCCTGATGCTCAAATATCAGAATAATGCCCCGACAGGGGTCCATGCAGTGATTTGGGGAGAGGTTCTGATAGGAGGGCAGTGAGTGAGGGCCTGGCTCTTCTCCCTTGTGTTTGGTAGGATTGAGCTGGTCCAGTGCTATGGGCTCTAAACCTCCTAGCATGCCAGTTGGCCTGCCCAGTAAATACCCACACTGGCCCCTCTCTTGCAGGCAGGACACAGGTAAGCCTGAGCCTCCAGGGCCAAGCTACTGGCTCAAAGAAACCAAGCAGATGGGTAGAGCTGGGCTTGGGTCCAAGGTCCCCTACTCTGCACCAGGGCAGAGGCTCCTACATAAGGCCTGTCCCCACACTATGGGGAGTTCTAGGTCATTGTTCTGATTTAGGGATGAGGTGCTTGAGTACTTCAGGATGGAGTATATTTAGGGAGCAGCTGCTACCCCTGGCCTATCTCATAGAGGAGAACATAAAAGCACCGAGAAGCGAAGCAACCCTGTGGTTAGACAGTAGAGCTGTCATGGAAGAACTGAGTCCAGCAATGGCTGTGTCCTGACATTTTCTTAGGCTTTTGCAGGTGTCTTGGAGTCTAGTTGCTGTGGACCCTAGCTGGATCAGGTGATACAAAGATGAGAGCCCATGAATTATCAGTCTGGCTGATGAGCACCTTCTGGGTCCTCCTGCCTGTTCCATGCTCTGCTGATGCCTGAGCCAGGTGCCCTTACCCTTCTGTGGGTCTTAGGGTTTCCCTAAGGCTTCAGACTGAGGCCTGAGTGGTACTAAGTGTCCTGAGCTCCCAGGCTCCTATGTGAGGTGTGCAGTACAATAGAAACACAGCCTGTCCCTAGATCTACCTCGGCTGTCCTTGGGGAGTGGAGTGAATAAGATGGCATATTAACTTTGCCAACCAAATGTGGGCAAGCAGCCCCAACACCACTGTCTCCCCACCCTAGCGAGCCAGTGGTTGCTTGGGTTTCCAGCAGCCTAAGGGGTGGAGAGTCTTGAACTGGCCTCAAGGGAGCCCTCCTCTAGGAATCATTTCCTTTGTCATCTTTGGTTCTGGGATATAGGAGCCCCCTGTTTCTTTTCCCTAGGGCTGTTTGCCTCCTTGGTCACAGGCTCAGGGGCTCATGAGAAAGTTTCCTATGCACTTGGGGTATTGGGTACAGGAGGGACAGATGTCCTGGGCATCTTCCTTCTGCACACAAGTGGTTTTGCCAGGACCTGTTGGCCAGCTCTGAGATGCTTTTGTTTCTTCCCTCTGACCCTTCTGTGGTGACTCTTTTGGGACCCAGGCTCCCACCTGGTCCACTGTGTGCTAAATCTGGCTGCCTGTAGGAAGGGGCAGATTGGTGGTCTGGGATGCAGATAAACGTCCTAAGACTTGGCAGTGCATTTCCTTTTGTGGTTCAGAGAGCCTAGATTGGATTCTGGATTTCTCTAGAGGAGAACACACAGGTAGAAGCAGCAGGGGGGCCTAGGCCCAGAGAGGGAGGGTATGAGAGGCTATACTAGGCAGGGGAAGTGGGGCGGGGCATGGTCCAGTTATTGGGTCTCTATGGAGTAGAGTGGTCCTTCCTGGGCTGTATGTGGTTCTGTGCCAGGGTGGGCATTGCTGATCCTGGCAACCTGTGTTCCGGGATCAGTTCAGAGAGCCTCCTTAGCTTGGGAGTCCCCATAGCAGGGGATGCTTGTTTGCAGCCATCTGACAGAGCTCCCATTTCCACCACAACCAGCTACAGCCAGTAACTTGCAGGTCATTCCCAGGGCAGTGAGGGCACATGGGACTGGCTCCTCAGGCCACAGCGTACATTTTAGGGATTTCGATGAGTTTTCAAGACTTCCCTGGATTTTATAAAGCTTCCACATTTCAGAACCTCCTGTTCCTAGGTACTGAATAGGCAGTTGGGGGAGGCCTCAGCCCCCTCCTCTTTGCTGATTTCCAGATTTTAGTGAACATACTGACATTCACCATGAAATGGGATTGGGGCTCCTGAGACCCATGGAAGGAGATAGACAGTCTCCAGCTCCAGGTGCCTTCAGGCCTGGCCCCACCTTCCCACCTCAAGGGCTAGGTGGCTTTTCCACTCCTTCTGAGTGGATCTACACCACCATGTCCTTTCTGTTTGGCTATATGGTCCCCTCAGCTGGAAGTAAGGAGTGTCTGCCAGGACTCCTGCCTTTAGGCTGTACTCTGACAGTGTCCCTGTGATCAAATTGAGAGCTTGGTGTCTGACCATCCCCCAACCCCTGCAGAGGACTTCCAGGATGACTCCCCAGAACTGGCACAGCAGGCTCAGTAGTTAAAGACTTGGGCTTAGAGAAGGTGTCGCTTGCTTACACTAAAAATGATGGCACCCACTGCTCTGGCTAGCAGGGTGGTTGTGTGCCAGGGTAAGAACCCACCTTACCCTGCCATACCATGGCACTCTGGGAAAGCACCCTGCTTTTCCATGGTCTCCACATCCACCCAGGAGGCCTTGTGCTTACCCTGGGGACATCCTGGCTCCTGGACCCCAAAACAGGAGCACAGACTTCCACTTGCTAAGGATGTGCAGTGCACATGCATGTCTGAGTGGTTTTTAGGATCTGTGCCCTAAGCTGATATAGCATGTGTTTCTTTCTTTTTTTTTTTTAAAGCCATGATTGAAGTCAAATTAACATATTTACCTTCAGTGCTCCTGTGGGAACCGTTAGAAAATCTGAGGGGTGCGGCGGCTGCATTGCACTGGTGACAGTGACGTGGATGTCAGCTCCCAGGGAACAGGTGCCTGAGCCTCCCCATGGCTTCCTGGCTGCTTGCAGGGTTGCCAGGCTGAGGGGAGAGACTCGTCTCCTGTGCACTCGTGGCCCTGGCTGGGGCTATGGGGTGACTGGTGAGACTGCTGGCTCCTACCCACCAACACGCTGTAGTAGTGCCTCTTGAGGACACTTGGCCTGGCCTGTTCAGCCTTGAGTGTCAGTCCCACTAGGGCCCGGCTCAGTGTGGTGTTTTGAATGAGAATGGCTCCCATAGGCTCATATGTTTGAATGTTTGGTCCCAGTTGGTAGAGCTGTTAAGGAGAATTAAGAAGGTGTGGCCTTGTTAGAAGAGGTGTATCACTAGGGGTGGGCTTTGAGGTTTCAAAAAACCCATGCCACTCCCAGTTAGCCCTCTCTGCCTCCTACAAGTGGAGGATGTAAGCCCTCGGGTACTGCCCCAGTGCCATGCCCACCCACCTGCTACCATGTTTCCTTCCATGATGGTAATGGACTTACACCCTGAAACTGTCAGCCCACAAATTAAAGGCTTAGTTTTATAAGTTGTCTTGGTCATAGTGTTTAGCAAAGCAACTGAAAAGTAGCTAAGTTCCCATCTCCTCACCCTTCCCATGAGTCTGTGTGTCTTGCACTCTGACAGTGTCAGCTCACTCTAGTCCACAAGCTCTTTCACCCTGGGTCACGTTCAAGGCCAAGAGCATGGCCCAGTCTCAGATCTCCCTTGGAGAGAGAGGGTCACTTGAGCATCTCTAAGTTGTGCAGGAGCTTTGGCCTTTATAACACCTGGATGGGACAGAGTCATTCAGTCTCTGCCCACATGCACTGTCCCCTTCATGGGCTCTGGGTGCTAGGTTTGAAGAGCATGGCATTTGGAGTTCTGGAGTCTCAGGAATGTCAGGTGACAGGCTGGGCACAAGTCATACTGCAAGATGGGGCAGCTTCTGGGCCATGGAGGCAAGTGGCTTGGTGGATGCCTGACATTCACTTCCTGGTTTTGTGGTGCTCAGGATGGGAGCCCTGGTTCAACCCTGGTATTAGAATGAAAGAGTATGCAGCCAGGCACTCAAGAGACAGATAGAGCTCTGTAAATTTGGGGCCATACTGGTCTATAGAGTAAGTACCAGGTCAGTTAGAGTTACATAGTAAGAGCCTGTGTCTTCTCATTTGCTTTACATGTTTTAATTATGAAGTAATGCCTGCCTTCTTGATTGTGTTCATATGCTTATCTTTTTCTATTAATTTTTTTAGCCTGCCTATATTATTATACTTGAAGATTTAATTATATGTATGTGAGTGTCTGTGGGGTGCGTGTGTGCCCATGGAGGCCAGAGACATCAGATCCCGTGGAACTGAAGTTACAAGCAGTTGTGAGCTGCTTTGTGTGGTGCTGGGAGCCTGACTCAGGTCCTCTGCAAGAGCAATATATGTCCTTAACTGCTGAGCCATCTCTTTAACACCATATTTGAGGATTCTCTTCTCTTCTTTTCCTTTTTTGGTTTTTCGAGACAGGGTTTCTCTGCGTAGCTTTGGCTGTTCTGGACTTCAATCTGTAGACCAGGCACTGGAACTCACAGATCCTCCTGCTTTTGCTTCTACCTCCTGAGTGCTGGGATTAAAGGCTTATGCCACCACTGCCTGGCTTGAGGATTTCTTATACATGACATAGATGTGGTTCATACACTTTAAAAAATGAATTATTTGCATTTATTTACTTGTGTGCTTGTTGGGTTGAGGGCGCACGTACCACAGTGCTCTTATACGGAGGTTAGAAAACAGTTTGTGGGAGTCAGATTCTCTTTCTCCCATTTGGGTCCTAGGGATGAAATGAAAGTCATCAGGTTTGGTAGCAAATGCCTTTACCAGCTTAGCAATCCTATCACCCCAGAGCCTTGAACTCACGATGTAACTCAAGCTTGCCTTGAACTTTTGATCTTCACACCTCAACCTCTCAGTATCTTTTTTCACTTTCTTTATGCGCCCCTCCCCTCAACACACAGAGTTTCAGTATGAAGCCCTGACTGGCTTGGAACTTGCTGTATAGACCAGGCCAGCCTCCCAGATACTGGGGCTCTTGCACCGCCATAGTCAGTGTTTTTTCCTCTTGAAACATCTTGCCCATATGGTCATAATTCATGAACCAGGTAACAGTATGAGCTGTATAACCTTCATCACAATCAATTTAGAATATTTTCATCACTCAAAAAACAAACAACCAGGCCGAGCTTAGTGGCACACATCCTTAATCCTAGTGTTTGGGAGGCAGAGGCAGGTAGATCTCTGAGTTTGAGGCTAGCCTGGTTTACAAAAAGGAGTTCCAGAACAGCCAGGGCTGTTACACAGAAGAAACCCTGCCTTGAAAAACAAAAACAAAACAAAACCAGAAAAAAAGCCAAAACCAACAACACCCAAAAAACAAAAATCCTCTTTAGCAGGTCCCCCCACCCTGCCATCCCCAGCCCTGAGCGACCTCTAATGCCCGATCAGTTACCTGTTTAGACAGTTTGTGGACTGTGGCCTTGAGTAACTGGTTTTCTCCCTTAGTGATATGCAAGATTCACCCATGACAGGATATCAGGCTCCTTCCCCTTTTTTGCAAGTCATCTACCGTCTGATTTTCCCGATTTAGTTTATCCCTTATTGGGTGATAGGTACTTGGGCTATTTCTACCTCTTGGCTGTTGTAACCGATGCTTCTAGGAATCCGTGCTTTGCAAACTTTTGTGTAGATAATGTATTTTCCTTTCTCTGGCCTACACTCCTAGAAGTGGGATTTCTAGGTCATGCAGAAATACTGTTTAACCTTTGGAGGGGTTTGCAGCTTGTTTCCCAAAGAGGTTGCAGCATTTCCCATCCAGCACATCCCCACCAATGGCTAGCCCCTGATTCTTTTTTCTTTTTTGGTTTTTCAAGACAGGGTTTCTCTGTGTTGCTCGTGGTGTCCTCTTTCTGTCTCTGGTGCTCTCTGTGTTTTGCTTTTGGTGCTGATGATGGAAGCCAGGGACCTGGTTACATGTTAAGCACATGTCCCGTCCTACCCCCAGCCGCTTCTGCAGCTCCTCACTGTGGTTTTTACTTCCATGTTCTTGCTGGCTAACAATATTGAGTGTTTTATGTGCATAGTAGACCTTTGTACCATTTTCTTGATGGAAAGTTTCTTTAGATGCTTTGCACATTGTCTGTATTTTGGGTATAAGCCACATCAGAAATATGACTAGCAGGTATTCCTTCATAGATTCCCCTACTGTGTGTTTGTGGGTAAGGTTGGGAGAGTATGCATGTGTGCGTGCACAGGTGTATATATAAGTGTGTGTGTGTGTGTGTGTGTGTGTGTAGCCAGTATTTTCCCTAATCATTCTCCATCACATAGCATCTCTCACTGAACTTAGGGCTCTCTGTTTTGGCTAGAATCACTGGCTAGAAAGCCCCTGGGCTCTACCTGTCTCCATCCCTCCAAGTCTTAGGTTACAGTCACATGCCACCATGGCCTGGCTTTTTATGATTCAAATTGGTCCTCCTGCCTGTGCAGCATTGGTAACCTCTGAGCCTTCTCCCCAGCCCTTATGTAGATCTCTGATGCATTTGAGTTCATGTTTGGTTTTGGTGTGAGGCAAGGGTCTGCTTCCATCCTCTCGTGTGTGTTTATCCCTGTGTTCTAGAGCCACATTTTGAAGAGAAAGTCCTTTCCCCATTGAAAGGTTTGGCATCTTTACTGAATCAATTGGCTATGCACATACGAATTCATTTAAAGACTCTTCTAATTGAGCGATCTGCACCTGTTTTTTATCAGTACCACACAGTCTGAATGACTATTGCTTAGACTAGGAGTGTGTATGGTTGCTTGTTTTGAGACAGAGTCTCACTGTATATCTTTGGTTGCTCTGGAACTCACTGTGTAAAGCAGGCTGACCTTGAACACACCTATCTCTGCTTTCCAAGTGCTGGGATTAAAGGGGTGCACTACCACACCCAGGCATAAGATGGTAGATGTTAAGAACAGTTTGTTCAATCTGTGAGCCAGTAGGGCCCAGCTCTGTCTTATCTGTTGTTTTGGGACAACAGACTCCTGCAGCCCATTCTGTGCCAGGTGGCTGTGAGGACTGTGAACTCTGACCCTGCCTCTGCCTCCCAAGCACTAGGATTAAGGGTATACATCCCTGTGCCTGGCCTTTTCTTTCTTTCTTTTTTTTTTTAATTCTTAGTCTTGATAATAAAAAAACAATTTTAAGATGGACTTAGAAGGAAGTTGGAGGACAATTTTATTTGAGACAAAAACAACAGAGGCCTGCAAGTATAATTGTGGCAGCTGCCTGGAGGAGCTAGGGTCTGAGAAAGCCACAGTGGAGTTTGGGGCCTCATGGGGTGGTGATAGGGTAGGTGGTTAGGTGGTTATATCTCTCCAAAGAGGGAATTCTGGAAATAGCTGCCCAGGTAAACAGCAAGCCAGAGGGACTTCCTCTGGACAAGGCTGGATGGTCCCTCCACTTACACTTGTCCCTAGGCTTTTTATTTTGTGACAGGGTCTCATTAAGTAGCCCAGGTTCAATTTGAATTTATAATCTTCCTTGTCCCTCCTGGTAATCTGAGATTGTGGGTATGTGCCAGTCCACCTGGTTTGCCCCACTGCTTTGATCTTTTTTCTCAGTCTGTTAACACATGGGATTGATTTTACACAGTTTAGGGTCCATCTCCTTTGCGTTCTTGCTTGTCCTAAGCCCAGCAGACCCATTTTATCATCAGTGGAGCCTGCCTGGATCCAGGATGTATGTGCTGTGTGGCCTCCTGTGATCAACACTCACCAGCCCATATTTGTCCCATCCTGCCTTTCTTCAGTCCAGCCTCAAGCTAGTAAGTTTACCCCTTTATGACTACAGTGAATGAGCTGGAGGCTAGCTTTACCTCTTGTGTGGTTGAAGGTATGTTGCTTGTGTTGTCCTTTCTGTCTTGCTCTAATTTGTACCTTTTAGGTGTGGTAGGGCTGAGCATTTAGTGGCAGAACAGGGTCCCTGGCAGGTATCCAGCCTTGGTGACTGAGTCCTCTGTCCCTGGAGGCTATCAGACGTGGGCCTGATTCTTGTTTTGTTTGTTTGAGACAGTATCTCTCTATCTCTCCCTGGCTGTCCTGAAACTCACTAAATAGACCAGGCTGGCCTAGAACTCACAAATACCAATCTGGCGCTGCCGCTGGAGTCCCACCACACCCAGCCTAGGCCTGATTCTTAAGGGTCCACACAGCCTAGGTCTTTTCACAACTGGCCATTCCTACTGTCAGCTCCCACCCACTCAGGTTGGGCAGTAGAGTCTGGAGGTGACAGCTTGGTCCCCTGGCTTGTGAGAGCCACATGGAGTGGCTGATAGGGGCATCACCCATAGCCTTCCCAAAGGGCTTTCATTATTTCCTGGAGGAGGATGAGGCTAGAGAGGTCCCTGAACCACATTAGCAGGGATGGATAGGTGGTGAGTCTTGGGGGCCTGAGCTTCTTGGAGCCGTGAGAGACACCTCACTTTCTGGAAAGAGTGGCTGCTGCTACTGCTATTTGCTGTTGGAACTCCCTGTCGAGAGAAGCCCTGTGAGCTGGGCACTTAGGCCTGCTGTCCAGCAGCCTGGGTGCTTGGGTGTTTTCTGTACTCCCTGAGCCCAGTGCAAGTCCCCAGCCCTCCTCCCCGAATTCAGTGTGTGCTATGCAGGAGTTCTGCAGACGGGTTTCCCAGTGAAGACTCTAGTGTGGAACATGAAACCGGCTCTGTACAGCCTTAATTTGGCCCCCAGGATCCCCGCTGCATTATCCATATTTCCTTTAATTTGTGGGATTTCTAGTAAATGGGCTTAAAAATAGTTCTGGGCCTACTGCCAGGGCAGATGCGGGTGGCAGTCGTTTCACCAACAGCGATCAGAGTAACCCTTGTGTCTTTTGGGCCTGTGCCTCAGGCAGGTCCTCCAAGTCAGCCCTCCCAGCACACTCCTAGAGGGGAAGGATGCAGCATACTGTTCTTGGGGAGGAAGTCAGGCTGGGGCCTAGGCTGAGGGCACTAACTCAGGCTGGGAGAGTGTGAAACGCTCACACACAGGCACGTGCAAGCAAACTTCTATGCTAGTGTCTCTGAGCTACAAATGGTAAGGGCATACAGCACGTGACCCCTGTGCTTGGGTTGGCTCGCTCTTGAGCCTGATATCTATAGGCCCCTCCTCTCTACTCTTCTTAATTTCATCAGGCTCTTGCTCAGGCCCATGTCCCCTAGTCTTCTATGGTACTGACTTGATATGTCCAGTTCAAGACAGGTCTGCCTGGGCTGGTGTCTAAAGACTGGCCCCTGGCCTCTCACTCAGCACTTCTGGCCCTTGTATTGCTCTAGTCTGGTGACCAGGAGTACCCTGAGCATGTCTTCTGTTCTCAGCACATAGAGCTGGCCCTTGACTGGGACCCTGGTCCTATCTGACCCTGGGAATGGCTGAGCACTGAGAGCTATCCTTAGTCCAGTATCTTGGTCCAGGGCTCATTGGGGTGTCTTTGACGGGGTCCCAGCAACTTCTCTGTTCTTAGAGTTCTGTGGTCTGTTTAAATGTCACCGTCAGGTTAGTGCCACATGCAGCAGTATGGATTTCTAGGTTGGCCCACAATCACTGGTATCTGCCCCCACCTCTGGCCCAGAACTTTCCATCCTGTCTCTATGCTCTTCTCCCTGAAGGTAGAGGAGTTGTGCCTCATCTACCTGTGCAGGGCTGGACCCTCCAAGGGACAGTGCTGTTGTCTGGGGGTTGGGGTGGGTTTAAGCCCTGGGACCCTTCATTGGCTTTGTGCTCTGTCTAGCAAGGCTGTCAAGCTTCCTGGTCCTACAGCCAGGAATGGCCCCAGGAAGGGAAGCATTTGGTTCTCCCCAGAAATCAGCTCCCAGGCAGAGCTGTAGGGAGCTCTGATGGGTGTGTCTAGCCAGTTAAATGTGGGTGTTCAGGGACCACCGAAGTCTTTAAGAGATTTTCCTCTGCTCAGTGCCTGCTGCTCTTTAGAAGAAGTGGGGGGCTGCTGTTTTGGGTAGGGAATGGAAAGTTGCCTATGGTTCAGTTTTTCAGGGACACACCCAGGCGAGGTTGACTTCCCCAAAGTCATACTTGGATCCTTTGGACCTCTGTCACTAGCAGCTACCTTACTAGGGCATGGAGGTGGGGGAGCTCTTGGGTTGAGTCCTCCCAGCTGATTTAGTGCTTCTCTGTGTCTCTAATTTACATTAGCTTTTTAAGCATAATTAGAAATGCAGGGAATCTTTGTGTCTTACCTCGCCTCTGACTATTTATGGCATGATATGCAGATGAGGAGTTCTATGAATATTAAAAATGGGGTGTTCTGGAAAGTGGATGTCTGTACTGAGTTGGGTGACCCATAGCCCAGCATGCACCTATGCTATCCCCTGCCCCACCTCCTCACAGCACCTGGCATCCAGGTTACCCTCTCTGGTGCTCTGGTGGGGAAGGTCAAGGTCACAGGCTGCTATGGGACCTCTGGCAGGCCCACAAGCGAAAGGGGTAAGCAAAGACAGCTGCTCCTGCTGGTGGCTGTGGAGTAGCCCTGGTGGGCCAGGAGCAGATCCGCTTCTGCTTCTCAGGGAGGGCCGAGAGGGCAGGTGCATGCCAAGCTGCTCTGGCTTTTTAAGTTATTAAACTATGCCCAAAGGAGACGCTCTTCAAGCTTATGTTACTTAAATTACAAATGTGAGTGGGGAAGATTGTCACCTCTTCTCAAAACATTGCTTAATTCTTTGGAAACCTCTGGAAGCAGCCTGTGGCTCACGAGAGAGTTTTGCACAGTGGGTCTGCAGGGCTGGGAAGCCAAGGGTCAGGTACAGCAGGAGGGTGGTAGGCCAGTGGGGGGCAGTCCTAGTACACGGCACCTCATCTCTGAGTGATTTACTGATTCTACAATACATGCAGTGTTTTGATTGCCCTAGCACCTGTCATTTAAAAGCCTTAGTGCTTAGACCCCATGGTTCTCAGGCTTCCTAATGCAGTTCCTTTAATACAGTTCCTCATGTTGTGGTGACCCCCAACCATAAAATTATTTAGTTGCTTCTTCATAACTGTAATTATGCTATTGTTATGAATTGTAATGTAAATATCTGATATGCAGGATATCTGATATAGTGCCCACAGGTTGAGAACGACTGGCTTACAAGGCTACACAGACCAGTTGGGGTAGGTGTCTATGCCTCAGGTGCACTGTAGATGTTAGAAGTGTTACCTGCTTTTGCTCTTTCCTGTAGCTATAAGGTTCTACTAGGCCATACCAACCCACAAGGTCCAGAGCTGTCAGATATAAGACTGACCATCATGAGGAGGGGTAGCACAGTCTGTCATTGTGATCCTTTGGCATGGGTGGTTGTGTTCCATGGAGTCCTCATGCTGGGTGGTCACAGCTCATGTCACACACACACACGAGGGGGTGGGAAGAGCAAAAAGAGCAAGGGAGAAAAGATTGACAAGCCAATTTTTGAATTGGCTTTCTTCCCTTTTCCTTCTGAGAGAAGGAAGGGAGGGAGGAAGGGAGGGAGGGAGGAAGGAAGGAAGGAAGGAAGGAAGGAAGGAAGGAAGGAAGGAAGGAAGGAAGGAAGAAGTTTCCAGGCAAACCTTGTGTTGTGTAGTTAAAACAGGCTTTTATGGCTGATGCTGGTCCAGGCCTGTGGTCTGGCAGGAGAGAGCTTTGTTTAAAGGGGTTTATGTGGTCCCTCCCTGCTTCTCCAAGGGGACCTGTCATGTTGGAGAACTGCCTCCTTTGTGACCCAGAGCTGAGAAGGTAGGTCCCTGTGCCTCCTCTCTTTCAAGTATGGAGGCTGAGATACATTCTCCTCTGTGGTAGAGCCCTGGGGACCTTATGCAGTGCTAGCTCCGGTCCAATCAGTTGAACAGGGCCAGACTTCACCTTCTTGCTCTTGTTATTTGATGACCAAAGACTCCCATGACACTGGATGTCAAAATTAGGAAGCCAGGGAATTTGATAATCAGGTGTCTATGACTCATGCTCTGGGCCTGCAGCTTCCAGGTCTGGGATTCCAGTCTTCTCCTTTGTAGCATTTAGAGGGGTTCAGGTGGGCAGGCAGCATATGCAGTTAGCATGAGCACTGTGGGAAGGGGCACTGACAGGCAAGATCACATCCTGCAGCCTCTGCTTCTACTTGCCTGGGTCCTTTTGCAAGATGGTAGAGATTCCATTAGCAGCAAGGCCTCAGGCAGCTCAGCTCTGCCTGATGGTATTTTAAAAGTTTAATGCAAACCTCAGGACCAACCTGGTGCCTCACCCAGCTCTTGGAGACCTGAGCACACCCAAGCCAGGACCCTAATCCACAGTCCCCACAGTTCCCTGGTGATGCTGTGTCTAGTCAGCTGTTGGGAAGGAATCCATAAGGAAGCAGACCTCCTACCTCCTTCCCTATCCTACACTGTGATAGAAAGGGGTTTCTCTGCTGTCTTCACTGAACTCCTACCAGGCTGTGTTCCTGGAACTGCACATGCTCCTGCCTGTGTCCTCTGGCAGCTGCAGTCCTTCCTGGGGTAGGTGCCTTGCACAAACCTCCTGGTTCTTCTGGCCTGACTGGGGTGTGTGAGACTGCCTGGGGAGGGGCTCCCTTAAACTGTGCCTTCCTCTTCCCTTGGCAGCTGCATGGCAGTACCTGTGTGTTTGCTGAGGTTCAGGGCTTCTTATTAAATTGACAAAATTAAATCCTGCAAAATAATTGAATTTCTCTCTTCTTTCTTTCCTTGCTGGTAGTCATCATGCAGACACCAACCACCATCCTTCACAGTGCTGAGGCTCTGTCTAGCAAGTTCCCAGAGTCCTTGTGGGATGGAGGGGTTTTTGCCAGATTCCAGACAGGACCTACAGGCTCTGGAGCTGAGACTAGTTTGAGGGTGCTAGGAAGGGTGGCTGCTGCTTATTGGTGAGCCTGTCCTGTCTCTGGATATATCCTTGGAGTGGTTTTGTGCCTTTGCTTCCCAGGGGTGTGGTTCTAAGGCCCAGGTAAACATTGGGGTGCTGTGTAGCTGAAATCTGTGCATTCATTAAAATCCTTCCTGTGAAGTTGACTCTGGCAGGATACCCCTTTTGATTGGGGACAGGACTCTGGCAAAGCACTGCCTGGCCTCTGTATGCAATATTTCTGGTTACAGTTCTGGTTCACCTCTGTCCCGAGTGTGGCCTCATCAGTGTCCACATCTACCTATTGGCTTTGGTGCTTTCGAGGAAGTGTTAGCACCCTACCCTTCCTTGAAGAATTGTTTATAGAGACCTCATCTATCTCCTATTCTGGAGAACTCTCAGGAGCCTCCACTAAGTGGGGAAAGGGTCCCAAGGTAAGTGTAGCAGCAGGGTTTGTACTTGGCTTTGGGGCCATCCTGTAGACTGTCATGAAGAAACAGTTTATTAGTGCAGACACTGTGAGGATAGATGGGGTAAGTAGAGACAGAGTGCTAATTTACTACTTGACTGTAGAAATTTCCATAAGCAGATGAATGTAGCATAGCTCACCATGGAGAGGAGCCTTGCTGGATGGGGCTCAGGGGGTAAGGGAATCGAGTTACAGAAGAATAGAAGTTAGAGAGCACAGTTGGACATCACTACACAGGGTTGGTGTGGAGAGTCCTGAGGAACCCCTATGGCTGGAATCAGCTTTGCCCTTCCCATGGAGCCGGCAGCCACACTCTGGCCCACTTAGGTGCAAGGCTCCCTCATGCCCCAGCCGCAGCCCTGGCTAGTCTTATTTTCATGCTCCTGGAGTGTAAGCCAAGCCTTTATTTGATTCTTTTCTCCTAAAGTTCAGCTTTGTTTTTGCCCCAGCCAAGGCTTCTAAGAAAGCAACCTAAAACCAGCTCCTGTCCGGTTCTCGCAGGCTGGGTGCAGGCATCAGCGTTGCCAGCACAGGTGGCCTGAGGACAAGGTAGCAAATGAGCCAGTTGTCCTGGGTCCCTGGAGACCAAGTTGGCCTCATCATCTTCTGGGAGAATAATGGTCCCTTCTCTGTATGAGCTGGACTGCCCAGGTTCTAGGCGCCAGTCCTTGAGGTATGGACACAAATGCCTCACCTGCTCAGGTCAAAACAAATCATAGACATCATCAGTCTACGCAGTAGCAGGCCTTTAAGCTTTATGGTTCTCCCTGTGCTTAGTTACTTCCCCAGAGTCCACCTTGACCCCAGTACACAGCTGATACCAGAGAATGCAGGTCATAGGAAATGGCTGACGCTGGTGGGACATAGCACTTAACTTGGCCCACAAGCCAGGGCCTATACTGTTGGAAGGGGCTGTTCCAGGGAGCTTCACTCTATCCTCTGATTCTTTGTACCTGATTACTGATCAGTTTACCCTTCTGTGTTGGGACCAGAGCTGGGTCATACTGCAGCTTTGCAGGCTTCTGCCCCCTGGCCAGGCTTCCGGAGAGCTTCTGTTTGGTTGGGGTTGCCTGTGGCAGAAGCTGCGGCTCTGAGGGGAAAGCTTCCCTCTGGTGGGTGTTGTAGATCTAGGAATTTTTGTCTCTTATGTGCTTTGTGTGCTGTGTGTCTGTGAGTAGCATAGTCCCTCTCTAGCTAGGCCCAGTGGTCAGCCAGGGACCCATACAGATCTGAGCACACCTAGTCCTGCCCAGGTTGGACTTGTGAGGCTTGCCTGTTAGGTTTCTGGAAGGAAGCAGCCACTAAAAAGGAAGATGGAAGGACTATTCTGAGTAAGGTATGGCCCAGAGGTGATCCTGCCAAGCCCTAGGTTTCTTGGCCTTGTAGAGAGTAGTTCTTCAGCAGGACTGAGCACTAGTGTGCAGCCCCCAAGTCCTAGGGAACCTCATGGCCACCCTGAGGACAAAGGCTTGGAGGGGGCTGTCTTGCTGGCAGCTTCACACCTGGCTTTTCTCCCATCCCTGTTCAGTGGCTTTTTGTCTGGAGCCCACAGTGTGTAAATAAGGAGGTGCCAGATGGCTCTTTTTTCTTTTTTGTTTTTGTTGTTGTTCTATTGGTGCCTTGGAGGGTACACTGGGAATGAAAGACCATTACTGCTACCACCTCCTCATAGGCTGTGTCACCTTGATAGTACTGCTTCTCAGTAGACAGTACCAGTACCTTGACCCTTTCCCTTCTTGCAGGTAGAATATATTCTTTCTGGAAACACAGTTCGTAACAGTGGGAGAAACTGAGGCAGGCTGTCCAGTAGCTCTCCCCACGGCCCTTGCAATTAAGCAAATGCTATGGAAGGAGATGCTTACCCTTTGCCAGAAAAAGACCTTCTAAAGGGCACCGGAGACACCTTACTCAGCTTGCTGGTCTTTATTTCCAAGAAGTGTTTCAGGTGGAGGGAGGAGCAGGCACATCTCCAGGGGTCTGCCTAGCCACAAAGTTGCACCTTTCTTAAAGAGCCATTCAGGGATCAGAAGATGGGCTTGGGGTGGGGCCAGGGGTCTGGACCTACAGGCCTACTGTTATGGAGCCTGTGGCCCTGCAGAGTATGTGGCTCTAAGGCCCTGAGAAGTAGGGGAGATAGCTCTAGGGTCCTAATCCCTTCCCAGTCTGTGCCTCTTTTAGGACCCCTTTGGCATTCTCCTTCCTTTTCCCCCATCTCCCGGCTGTGCTTGCACCCCTTCCCTACCCTGGTGCTGTCATCCTTCCCCATTCCCTAGCCCTCCAGCTCAGCCTCTTGCTACCCAGGAAGAGTTAAGTTAGACGCGCTGCCAGCTCTGCAGACTGTTTGGAATAGTTTAAATGCTTTGACACTGGGTCTGTACAGGATGGCAGGGAGGCAGTTTACTGGGTAATTCATATGCAAAACTGCACTATAAATTTCCAAGCTGTCTCAGTTGCCGTGGCACCACGAAGCATTTCTCCACGTACAGTACAGTATTTCTGCCATCTTTGTTTGCATTGCAGTGAGTCATCAAAAGTCTGTCTTGCACCAACACCCGGAGCCGTGCATTCCTCTGGCACCAACGCGCCACTGTTTTTAAAGCTGGGGCTGGGAGCTGGCATTTACTTCAGCTCCCAAATCAAAGGCGGCTATTCATTCCCGAGAGCTGCCTGGATGTTCGTCTGCATCCGGCTGCTTCATTGAGATGCTGCGCGCTGCCCGGGAGAGCCGGCCTGGGTGCAGCTGAGCTGTGGCCGCTGAGTCCAGCGCCCAGCTCTCTGCCACCCCCACCCTCCTGCAGGGCTCCTTACGCCCTCCCCACCTCAGGGTTCCTTGCTGCATTCCCCGAGCAGCTGGCGGGCCGGTGTACCGGAGCCTGCTGCCAGGCTGAGTGGGCAGTGTCTGCCGCCGGCCACAGTCGCTAAAGGTAGGTCTTTCCTCTCCTGGTCGTGCCTGCGGGCCAGCCCAGCAACTTCTCTGCAGCGGGGGTACTGCAGGACACCCCGGCGCTGCGCCCACCTGCCCAACTCCTGGCGCAGGGTTGCTCCGCCCTCCTTTCCAGCCACCCGGCGCCTCTGCGGCCGTCCGCACTTTCCTCCCGTGGGACACAGCGGCCCTTTGTGCAGCTCTGCAGAGTTAGGCGAGGGCCTGCGCCTTCTCCCGCCACCCCCCACCCGCCATCGGCAGAGTCCTGTGCTGATAAACAGTGGCGGCCTGCCCCCACCCTGGCCCCCTGGCGGGCTTAGTCCAGAGACCCTTCTAGTTACCTGGGCTGGGACCAAGCCAGCAGGGATTGGCCAGTTTTGGAAGTGGGGCGGAGGGAGGGCGCACAGGCGGGAGGCTGCTCTGCGACAAGCACCAAGTCCTTTGGCATGCCTGAGGGTGCTCAGGACCTGGGTTCTGGTTTGGGGAGCCCGGAGCTGCCAGGAGGCACAGAGTGCGTCCAGAGCCCTTCCACTCGGCAGATCGAGGTCTGTCCGCAAGGAAAGAGTAGAGGAAGGAGCCCACTGAGTTCTCCCAGCCTCAGTCCACCTTCCTGACGTTCCTTGTCCCTCCTTATCTGTCAGAGGAAGCTTAAAGCTGAGCAAGGGCTATGGCAGGGGGACAGCTCTGCAGTGCCTCAGAGTGCCCTCCGCAGGCTGCTCAGCGGGCAAAGAGGAAAAACAAACCTGAAACTAAAGCCCTCCCTGCTCTGGGACGTCCTTTTCACGGAAGGCTACACAGCGAGGGGCTTCTTGGCTCAGGGAACTTTTTCCCTCTAGACCGGAGTCCCTGAGATCACTCTTGGGCTCTGCTCTTAGCCCTCCCATCCCAATCAGTGGGTAACTTGTCTGTTCAGCTCACTCCTGTCTTATTCTCAGAGGGTTCAGAGACGGGAGAATGGAGCCTTGCCCTCAGGATTGTTGGGAGCAGTCCATGGGTGCTGTGGATGGGGTAGGTGATGGGGCAGGTTCTCATGCCTGCATAGGGGTCAGGATCATTCTGTCCTGCCTCCAAGCCAGGGTCTGGATTTTTGAGGACCACCCTCACCCCCCCAGTCCTTCTGGGAGGAATGTTCTAGCTAAGGAGACCACTTAAGCAGGGCAGTGTTCTTCCCTTCCCTTGTCAGAGGCTGGGAGCAGGTTGCTAGATGGGGTGGGGGGCATCTGGCAGTTAACTGACCACAGTGTCCCTTCTACAGATGTGCCTCATCCAGGCTGTCCCACGCTGAGTCTCAGGCCCGCCCACCACAGCACCCGCCATGTCTCAGATGCTGCACATCGAGATCCCCAACTTTGGGAACACAGTGCTTGGCTGTCTCAATGAGCAGCGCCTGTTGGGCCTCTACTGTGATGTGTCCATCGTGGTCAAAGGCCAGGCCTTCAAGGCCCACCGTGCAGTCCTGGCTGCCAGCAGCCTCTACTTCCGAGACCTCTTCAGTGGTAATAGCAAGAGTGCTTTTGAGCTGCCCGGCACGGTGCCGCCTGCCTGCTTCCAGCAGATTCTGTCCTTCTGCTACACAGGCAAGCTTACCATGGCGGCCAGCGAGCAGCTGGTGGTCATGTACACGGCGGGCTTCCTGCAGATCCAGCACATCGTGGAGCGGGGCACAGACCTCATGTTCAAGGTGAGCTCACCCCACTGTGACTCGCAGACCGCCATGATCGAGGATGCCAGCTCGGAGCCCCAAAGTCCCTGCAACCAGCTGCAACCGGCCACCGCGGCCTACGTCGCATCCCCTTCTGTGCCCATCCCACTTTTGACCCGAGTAAAGCATGAAGCCATGGAGATGCCACCTGCCACTGGCCCAGGCCTGGCTTCTAAACGCCCCCTGGAGACGGGCCCTCGAGATGGTGTGGCAGGGACACCTGGCGCAGCCCCTCTGAAGCTGCCTCGCGTCTCCTACTATGGTGTGCCCAGCTTGGCCACTCTCATCCCCAGCATCCAGCAGGTACCCTATCCCCAGGGGGAGCGGACCAGTCCTGGGGCCAGCAGTCTGCCCACCACCGACAGCCCCACCTCCTACCACAACGAGGAGGATGAGGAGGATGATGAAGCCTATGATACCATGGTGGAGGAGCAGTATGGCCAGATGTACATTAAGGCGACAGGAAACTATGCAGGTAATACACAGCAGGGTCTGGCACCATGCCATCCTTGCAAACAGAGGGCATGTTGCATGGTGAGAGTGTATGGTGATTGTGGCTGGTGTGCATGGTCACTTTGCTGCAGGCGAGGTGTTTGGGCTGGAGGAGTTGGATAGGAGCTCGGGCCCTGTGCATGTGGTAATGGTCAACAGTCTGTCAGAGTTCCCGTGTAGTGTGTAGAGTTTCTGCCTGTATTGAACAAATGAAGGAGCTGAGGGTGTCAGTGGCTCAGGAATCCCCTTAGGGTTTCATGACTCTTGTATGCTTGTATAAGTATTTCAGAATTTGGCTCTGGCCCTCTTGGGTCTGCATAGATAGCTTCTGTTTCCTTTTCATGGGGAGAACTGGAGCTGGTTTTCTCCTGAGAGCAAGATACATGCTAGCCACTGCATTGCTCAGAGTGAGCACATCCACCCCAGGGAATCCACCAATGTATAGGGTCTTCCATTCCTGCTTATCATCAGTTAGGAGGCCAGAGAAGGACCCAAGACCCTTTGTTTCTGGGACCCCAAGGCTGTAGTGCAGGGGCTATTACTAGAGTCCTTTCACACCATGTTGATGGCTGGACACAGCCGTGAGGTTGGGGCAGAATCAGTGTGTGCCGAGGACAGAGGGTGCTCACCGGTATTCCACAGAACCAGGAAAGGATCTGATCTCTCCTCATCCCTCAGTACCATCCTTGCACAGCCCCTACCTCTCCAGGGTGACCTCGGCTGTGGCACACTGGGAGAGTGGGAACAGGGCAAAGTGTGCCCAGTATCCTGTGTGTTGAACCTGCTCTTCGATGCTTGGCCAGCCGACTCCTTAACCTTGCCTGCACAGGGACAGCCTGGTTGCTTCAACAGGTTTTCTGAGGAGCCAGTTGGATAGTGGCCTTGGAAGGTTTTACAGAGCTGGCATTTGTAGGGTGGGAACAGAAGGACGGGAAGCTCTCAGCTACCCTTGGTCAGGCCAGTTGAACACTTCAGCTCTCTTGGTTCATAGATAGTTCTGAGTCTCAGAGGCTGTGGGGCAGGGACCTCACCAAGGGTGTTCTGTGGGGTCTGGGGTGTCGGAAGGGGATCCTGCTTGACCCATTTTGTGGTGACGGGATGTACTTGATCTTAGACAGGCTATGTGTCTGGCCCTGCTCCATTGGCCCCTGTGCACAGTCTAGGTTTCCTTGTGTCTTTCTCTTCAGCAGGTCTGTAAGTGGGGCAGAGAAGGGGGTGTGCAATTTCTTAGTTAAAAATCTAGGTTATTGGTGGTGACGTTCCTACCCAGGGTGTGCTTGAGAAGGGAACCATGGGATGAGCAGGTAGAGGGAAGGCCTGGCCCCTACCGTGGAGCTATAGGCTCCCTGTGTCTGAAGCTATTCTATCTCAGAATAGCTTCATACCCACCACCTGGGGTGGGTGGCCCATTGCTCCTTGTTCAGACAAGATGCTTGAATTTGAGCTATTAGATTCCAGATTATTCTCAGGTGCCCCTACAAAGAGTCTCTCTGGCTTCAGTTTCCCACCCCAAGTAAGGGGTTGACCCATGCCACTCAGGGACCTAATGTCCACTGTATGTCCTGAGGTGTGATGGTGGCTAGGACTCCCTTGCTACCCTGCTCTTTAGGAGCTGTTCCCAGTATGCCTCGATGTAACACTCTGAAACCAGGCATGATGGTCCGGAGCTGAAGGCAGGAGGTTTGGGCTTCAAGGTCATGACTACACAGGGAGTTTCAGGCCAGCCTGGGCCACATTAGACCCTGTCTAAACCTCCTCCCTAAATAATGCGGCACCCTGGTAACTCAGCCCTGCTGTGTCTTGAGCCATTTTAGTCCCCTCCCTCTGCCTCCTGTTCTGATCTTAGATGTCAGGCATTGATGTGAGAAGCAAGGCCACTGAGAAGCTCTGTGGCGGGACAGAGCCCTATGCTCTAGAGGCTTGACTGTTTCGGTTTACCCAACAGGATGCCCATCTCTGCTTCCTGCCCACCCCATTTATCTCAACCAGTGTGGGGTCACCCTTCTAGTGCCCGAGACTGTAGCAGGGCAAAGGGCAGAACAACTTGCTTCTGGCCCTGCCATGCTGCCAACAGGCACTCGGGAGCTGCATGCCGGATTAGAGGGAGAGCACTGAGAGAGCACGGGCAGGTGTCCATCGTCTCTCCAGGAGTGAAGAATATACATCTACACACTATGGATCCACTGCTCCCCGAGCCATAGGGATGTCAGTTGTCTGCCTCGAGTGTGACTGTGGTCAGTACCCCAAGAGCAGGAGGAGGATGTCCTAATCCTGGATCCCACATAGCCAAGGATACAGACACAGCCACAGCTCAAGCCACTTCCCCTCTCCTCCCCCACCCCACCCCATCCTTCCCTAGCACAGGAAGCTTATCTGAGCTCTCAGAGCTCCAGGCTGGGTCATGTTGTCCATTCACAAATGGCAAACCCAGGGCTTTCTCAGTTACCGCATCAGGCCCTTTGCTGTGTGGGATCTGGGCTAGGAAGACCAAGGGCCTTGGTTGTGCTCAAGGTTCTGCTCCCAAGGCTTTCTGTCCATAGCTTCCAGGAGGCAAATCTGACCCCTCAGTCTCTTAGCATGCCTGCTGCTGCTTCACTTTCTGGGCACCATGAGTAGTTACTGAGCTGTGGTTGGGGTCAAGGTCATGCCAGCTTAAAGGGGTTCCTGTAGTAGGGCAGGCTGGGAGTTAAGGTAGTAAGCCCAAGAGGGCATGACATCACCAGCAGGCCTCCCTGTTCTTTCCCATGGGAACCCTGACCCAGGCCATGGAGCTCCCCATGCCCTGCCTTCCCCCAAGCCTCCAGCAGGCATTGATGGCAAGCCCAGCTCCTCTCTGCCCTAGAAGACGCTTAGTTGTGCTGCCAGCTGCTGCTCACTAGAAGTCTGAGACAAACTCTGCCTGGTGTTTATGCCATCTTTCCTTTGAGGGTACACACTATTGGGTCTGCCCATTCTCCCTGATTCTACTCTTTAAGCCAGGGGAATTCTGTCCATCCCTGTGGGTTACCATGTGAGAGCTGCCCAAATTTAAGGGAAATTGGGGCCACTCACCGAGCCCTTACACACTATCTCCACCTGACAGGGATAAACACCATTTGGGAGTTGTCCCAGCACATAGTGGCATGATCGTCTTGACTCTGCCCTCTAAAAGAGATTCCCCAAGGTGGTCCTTGGTGTTTGAAAGGGGAGCAGTGGCAGATTATTACCATAAACCTGTATGGAACACAGTGAGACCTGTGTGGTCATTTGTGCTTTAGCCATCTCATGCCTTAGCTGGTAAGGCTGTCCAGGCCTGCACAGAGCCAGTGTGGCCAGGAGAGCCCCTGCCTGGATAGTCCTGCTTACAGTCTCCCAGGTTTCCTAGCATGATGCAGTCAGTAAGACTCTCTGCATGGCTAGCTGGCATGGTGCCTCTCACAGGTGTTCCTGCTACACCTCCCCAAGAGTGGAGAGAGGGGCTGGGTAAGAGTGTTGACTCTGCAGACCCCCCACTGTCACTCTTGGGCTGGGCAGGGACATATAGTCAGAGCTCAGAGTGAACTGTCAGGGGTGCATTTATCCCTGGTTTAGATAATGTGGGGCCCAAGAAGGAAAGTCAGCGTTAGTAGGGGTGCCGCTGGCTGCTAAGGGAGAATCTCCTTCCCATCTAAAGTGCAATATCTTGCATTTGTGGCTAAGTGAAAAGACAGTGCTTGCCCATTTGACTATCTCAGTAAAATGGCTGCCCTGACCCCTTGGACACCTACTGTGGTGGCCTCCTAGGTTGTCCCTGATCTTGGAAGGTCTTGTCCCCATGGTTCCCTCTGCCCTTGAATCCTGAGATTTCTACTTCAGGCAGTTGTTTTGTTTTGTTGAGACAGGGTCTCACTATGTGTCCCTGGCTGGCCTAGGCCTTCTGCCTCAGTCTCCCAAGTGTTGAGAATATAGATATGAGCCACCATGTTTATCTTCTTAAACCAGTTTTTATTATTTTTTAAAGATTTATTTTTATTTTTTTAATTGTGTGTATCTGTTTGTCTCTCTGTGTGTGGGTGTGTGCACATTAGCCCAGAGGCCAGAGACATCCTGTCAATGTGGAGCTGGAGTTACAGGCAGCTTTGAATGGCCTGAGATGGGTGTTGGGATCCGAATTTGAGTTTTCAGCAAGAACAGCACTCTTAACCTCTGAGCTTCTCTTCTGGACAGTTAAGCCAGTTTTGAGACATGGCTTACCTGTGCTGTTTAATTGTTTTTTTTTTTTTTTTTTTTTTTTTTTTGTCTTTTTGAGACAGGAGTTCTCTGTGTAGCCCTGGCTGCTCTGGAACTCACTCTGTGGACCAGGCTGTCCTCAAACTCATAGAAATGCACATGCCTCTGCCTCCTGAGTGCTGGGATTAAAGGCTTGTGCCACCACTGCTCCTTTGGAACATAGTGCTGTCTCCTGGGATCTCAGTTTCCCTGCAGGGGTCCCCACAAGGGTAACCGCTTGGCTTTTGAGTTACTGTTCGACACGTGAGTGGTCTGCGCTGCACTCCCATCAGTGTGGTGCCAGTTAGTGTCTAGGCTCCTCCTCTTTAAGTTGGTTCCTTCCTCCTCCTCTTTTAGATCTATTTTGTGTGTGTGTGACTGTTTTGCTTGCGTGTATGTATGTATGGCACATGCATGCCTGGTGCCCACAGAAATCAGAAGAGGGCACTGGATCTCCTGGAAGTGGAGTTAAGGATGGTTATGAGCCACCATGTGGGTGCTGGGAGTTGAACCTGGGTCTTCTGTGACAGCATCTCTCCAGCCTTTCGTCCAGGTTTTTGTTTTGTATTTTTATAAATGGTACTTAAGAGTTCCTAGGGATAGAAAGATGGCTCAGCTATCTCTAGGCTAGGCTCAAAAATATACGAGTTCCTGCTCAGATTTATTAACAAGTTGTCAAATTATATATATATATATATATATATATATATATATATATAATGTTTTCTATAGCTCAGTGTGTATTATCATGTGTATTGCAGTGTATGTATTGCAGTATTGGTATGTAAAGTTTTTTTGGAGACCAATGTTTATTTATTTATTTTTAAGACAGAGTCTCATGTGTAGGCCGAAGCCTCAAACTCAAGAGTCCTGCCTGCCCCTGCCTCCTGTATTGAAATTAAAAGTGTGAACTATCGTGTCCAGCAAGACCAGTGTATTTATAATTCAATGGCTAACTAAAGATTTTATTTTATTTTATTTTATTTTATTGAGACAAGGTCCCTGGTCAGCCTAGAACTCACTCACCATGAAGATAAGGCTGGCCTTGAACTCACCAAGATCTGCCTGCCTTCATCTCCTGGGTCCTCATTAAGTTCCTCAGATTTTATTTCTTTTTCTTTTCTTTTTTTTTTTTTTTTTTTTTTGAGACAGGGTCTCTTGGTGTATCCAAGTTTGGCCTTGGATTTGCTGCAGTTCTGCTTCATCTTTTATGTGCCAGGATTTCAAGCCTGAGTCTGGCCTGTTGGAATCCTGTCTGCCCAGAGCTTGGTCTGCCTTCACTCCTCACATTCACAACACTGGTTCCCTCTGTGTGAGGTGTGGGGTAAGCCGGGAGCTTGTCTTTTCTGTATGGATGTTTGGAATTGTCCCAAATTCACACCTTTGAGAGGGCCTGTTCTGGAGTTCAGTTTCTGCCAAATTCTCCAATGGCTTAGTAACCAGAACTTTAAATAAGTCCCCCCTTCAGGGCTGTAAAGCCCTTTCTGTTTTCCTATTGAAAATTATTTTGCCACCTTAGCTTTTGTTAGTGTCTGTAGGGCCCAGCTGCAGGACCAACCTTTGAGCAACATGGATCTTCTGGTCCCCAAACTTCCTGCCCCCTGTCACTCCTCCCTGCCGCATCTTCTGGTCACTGGTCATTCATATCCATAGCAGTTTTGCTGAGGTAGAACCTGTGGGCCATGGCCATTGATTCCTACAGTATTGCAGCTCAGTGGTTTTGGGTCATTCACAGTCATGCAGCCATCACCATCACCAGTCAATTCTAGAACATGGTTCTCATTTTCTAGAAAACTCTGTACCATATAGCAGTCACCTTACTACTCCACACTCCCTCGGAGCTGGCAGCTCCTGTCCAACCCATGTATTCAGGGTTATCTGGGCATTTCAGATAACATTCTAGTGTCCAGACTTCAGTGACCAGCTTCCCACATTTGACATTAAGAGCCATCAGTACTGAAGAACAGGTAGACACTTCATTTTTTTTCTTGCTGAGTAATATTCCACTCTAAGGATCCGTCAACCTTTCTGACAGTCAGAGCTCGTGGATGTTTGATGTCAGCTCACAGAGCTGTGAGCAGGAAGTGTGTTCAGCTGCCCAAGTAGGCTCATGTTCTCCAAGTCCCAGACTGTCCAGAGGCTCCCTGGAATGTCACATACCCCTCCCTGCCTGTCATATGGTTGTGACACCTGACTAGATGGGGTGGTGAGAGAGTATAGGTATTGAGAGCAAAACCTTCACCAGTTCTTCGTCAGTGGCTGCTCTCACTTTGAACATTACATTCTTGTGACCACACAGTCCTGGGTTCAGTTTGCTAATTTTTCTGGAGAAAGTTCTCGTGTTCATGAAAGCTGCCAATCTGTGTTTCTTCTGTGTTTTCATCTGTTTGTTTTTCTGAGTGTCTCAGACAGGGTCTCATTTTGTAGCCCTGCCTAGCCTTCAACTCTGTTGACCAGGCTGGCTCACCAAGATCCCAGTGCTGAGACCAGACTGTGTGTCACTGGGCCTGATTCAGGGAAATGCTGCCCTTATGTGTCTTTCCTTCATTGTTTTTAAATTTTGTTTCTGTATGTATTTTTATTTTGAGCTAAGGCAGCTCTGGCTGTCCTAGAACTCTCTAAGTAAACCAGGCAGGTTTTGAACTCACAGAGCTCCCCCTGCATCTGCTTCCTGAGTGCTGGAATGAACACTGTTTTTTATCATATTTTTTTTCGAAGATTTACTGTGTTTTTAAGTGTGTTTGCACCTGTGCACGCATGCCTGCAAGCATGTACTTGAGTGCACAGAGGAGTTGTGTCCCCTGGAGTTGGAATTACAGGTGGCTGTGATCCTGTAAGTGATGTGGGTGCCAGGGAACTAGGCTCAGGTACTTAGAGGATGAGCAGTCTTGACTGCTGGGTGACTCCAGCCTGTTTTGAGAGAGTTCATATAAGTTTGATAGCAGTTCCTGCTTAAAGTGTGGGTAGGATTATGTCGCTGGTGTGCCCACTCGAGTCTGCTGTTTGTTGCTCTTAATTGTGGGAAGGCTTTACATTCCCAGTTTATTTTAATTGCCAGTATTATTACCAATTACAATTTCCTTTAATTACTAACATTACCTTAGAAATAGAACCATTCAGATCTTCCCTTTCATTTTGTTCCTGTCATAGTAATTTGTGTATTTTATGGAATTTATCCTCCCTCCTCTCCCTCCCTCATTTCTTCTCCCTCCCTTGCTCTCCTTCCCCAGGAATGGAACCCACAGCCTCATCCACACCAAGCACATGCTCCACCCCTAGACTACGTAGTGTGTTAGTAGCATCCTTTGGCTCATCTCCTCCTTTTTTGTGTGTGGGCTGTTTGGAGTCAGGGTTTCTCTATGCAACAACCCTGGTGCCCTGGAACTTGCTTGTAGACCAGGCTGACCTCAAATGCACAGATCTCTGCTTGCCTCTGCCTCCCAAGTGCTAGAATTAACAGTGTGTACCACCAGGCCTGGCTTCATCTCCTACTTTTAACTCTCCCAGTTGAAGCACACTTCTTGGAGATGGTGGATGGCTGGGTGTACATATTTAGTTTAATCCTGTCTGACACCCTGCCTTGTGTAGTTGAAGGTGTTGGGTTCAGCTCAGCATCATGCTGCTGCTGTTGGTTGGCTCTTGTTTCTTGTAATCCTGGCCCTTCTCTTTCTGGACCTTGCCTAGCACTCCTTTCCTGTTGCTGTTGGTTCTGACTGTTCCTGCAGCTCTGCGCTGGCACCTGTGTCTTGCCGTGTACTCTGCCCTCCTGTACACCTCACCTCCTCCCTCCGTCCTTGTCCTCCCATTTGTGCAGCTGTGGTCGCATAGCCTTTCCTTTCTCTGAGCAATGCATCTTGAAATAGGTGACTATTTTTACCTTAAATGGCTGGCATTATTTATTCTGCTCATCTTTAGGAACTTTTGGCATTTACAAGAGTAAAAACTACTCTCTGGAATATAGTTCTCTGAGCCTAAGAAGATGCCAGGCATCCTGGAAGCCTGTCTACAGGGGAGACTCACAGCGGAAATGCAGGCCCAGTTCTCTTGGCCCCCTCAAAGGCATTGCTTTCCTTTTGTCTCTTGGCAACCATGGGTCTGTTTTGTGTCATATAGATGGACTCCTAAGCAGCCTGCACCTTTAGAACCTAACAGCCAAGTTCACTGAGTGTTGTGTTCATGGTTCAGCTTGTGCCTTTGGAACCGTACATATCTCAGTCACATGGTGTGTGTTAGAGGTTACTAAGCCAATCTCCTCCCACTGCAGTGAGTCCTTAGTTTGTGTGCACACTGCCCAGTAAATGGCATTAGGATTTTGGGTGAGTGGACACAGGCTTGATTTTTCCCAGGTTTCTTTCCTATCTGCATCCCTGGGAAAGAACAGCGTTTCCATCTGGCATCACTTTCCTTCTGCTGGAGAACTGCTCTCCTAGTTTAGCTAGTGCTGAATTCTGAAAAATTAGAAAATTATCTTTAGATTGCCTCTTTAAAACTTGTACCTTTCTGAGCATGGTGGCATACATCTTTAATCCTAGCACTTGGGGGGCAAAAGTAGGAGGATCTCTGTGAGTTTGAGGCCAGCCTAGTCTACATAGTGAGTTCCAGAATTGCCAGGGATATGTAGAATAAAGAAATTAAAAAAAAAAGAAAAGAAAAAGAAAGAAAGGAAAATTGTACCTTACTGAGGTGTAGTTTATACACAGTCTCCAAGAACATATTGTGTGTATTTCTTCAGTTTGCTGCTTTGTTTTGTGAAGGCTGCTCCAGAGGCGGTGTCCTAGGCTGCTCATACCTGACTTCGGTGCTGTAGCCATGTGCTCTTGTCCTCTTGATTCTTATTTGTGTTGCCGGCTTGGCTCTCTAGGCTGCTTTCTGCATCTCCCCTGCACTCTAGTGTACCTGTGTGTTTATGGCTCTTTCTGCAGCTCCACCTTTCCCTCTGGCATACCTCTCTCTTGTTTCTAGTGCTCTGCTCATGCTTATCTTAGAAAGTTACAGTGGAGAGAGGGAATGTCAGCATTTTGTCACTCTGGATCAGCTCTCATTGGCTGATTTTTCTTCTTTCTGGGGTTCTCCACATCTTTTAATTTCTAAGTGGATGCTGGACATGTGGATGTGGAGCATCTGCAGTATTCCGAGTCTCTTCAGTGGTGTCACATTTTCAACAGTCAAACATACATTCAGACATTCAGACATCCTCCTTGTGAAGTGGGTATTTAAATATTTATCTCAGTCTTTGTTGAAATAGTCTCATCCCAGGTTGCCTGGAACTCGCTATGTAGCTCACACTGGCTTTGAACTTGTGGCCAGTCCACCTGCTCCAGCCTTCTAAGTGCTGCATAACAGGCTTGAGCCACTGTGCCCAGCTCGTCCTTTTTTCTGTGGATTGACTTACTTGGTTTTCATCTCTGAGTCAGCATTTTCTCTCTCTCTCTCTCTCTCTGTCTGTCCTCTCTTGACAGGGTCTTACCATGTAGCCATGACTAACCTGGTACTCACTGTACTCACTGGGCCAGCCTTTAACTCACAGAAATCTGTTTGCTTCTTCTTCTGGGCTGAAAGGCATGTGCCACCATGTTTGCTGACCCAGCATCTTTTATCATACACTCCTTGTTTATATGTTCATTGATTGGTTGGTTTGTCTTGGGGTCTCTTGTAGCTCAGGCTAGCCTTAACTTCCTATTCAGGTAAGGATGCCCTTGAACTCCTGATCCTCCTGCTTTTACCTCTTAGTGCTTGGGATTGCAGACATGTGCTACCATTCCCAGCTTTTCAGACATGCATGTTAGAAACCTCTGCTCTTCCACGTCTTCCCTCTCTCCCTATCTTTTTTTCTCCCTTTTTCTCTTCTTTGTTTCCAGTGTTAAGAACTCAGAATCTCATACATGCTAAGCAAGCACTCTCCCATTGAGCTGCACCCACAAAATGTAATTTTGACAAAAAGTTATTTAAAATTTAAAAATCAATCAATATTCATTTTATTTTATATGCATTAGTGTTTTGCCAGCCATGTATGTCTGTGTGACAGTGTCAGATCCTCTGGAACTATAGATACAGATGGTTGTGAACTGTCATGTGGGTGCTGGGAATTGAACCCAGGTCCTCTGGAAGGGCTTAACCACTGAGCCATCTCTCCAGCCCCGAAGAACTCTTCCCCATATTAAGGTTAATATGATGTCTTCTCATGTTTGTAAGGAACAAAACCACTTTAATTTGAAGTCATTTTAAAGCAATTGTTAAGACAAATTCAAAGATGCATTTTTTTTGCACAGTTTTCCATATGTGTGCCACCATTCTTTTAGCTATACTTGTAGCTTTTCCTAAATATTTTGAGGAAGCATGCCTCAAACTGTATATTTCTTACACAGTCACCGTGTTCATCAAGTTTGCTGTCCTCCAGCTCTGGGATCTGGTCCAGGGTCTGTGTTTGCAGCCCTCAGCCATCATTGTCATCAGGTTATTCACGTTGGATGCTTCAGGCCAGGCTGGCTTTACAGTCTGTCTAGCAGGCACTGATAGCCTTGGAGAGGAGGCTTAGTTCCTCTGGTGGACTATCCTCCAGGATGGGGTTGGGGCCTCTCTGCAGTTCCATGGAGCCCTGCTGTGCTGTG
Source organism: Meriones unguiculatus (assembly GCF_030254825.1). Lineage (NCBI taxonomy): Eukaryota > Metazoa > Chordata > Mammalia > Rodentia > Muridae > Meriones > Meriones unguiculatus. The sequence continues at coordinate 68,691,456 of NC_083356.1, read as the reverse complement.
CCTTCACGCCTATCATCATCATCATCATCATCATCGTGGTGAGTAGGGATCTGAGCACCAATTTGGCACAGTGCTAGTGACACTGCATAAGGTAGTTTTGAGAAGCAGCTCAGCCTGGTGAGGCTACTGTTCCCTCTTGAGGGCACAGCAGCCGCCTGTGTGTAGGCAGCCTCCCTCCCTTTTGCAGTGGGGCTGGGGAGGGACCGCAGCATCTCAGCTGCTTCACTTACAGCTAGCTGTCTGTACTGACACTCTGCTGACTTATTCTCTTCCTTCCTCTGTGGCTGTCATTTATTTACCATATTTAAAACAACAGCAAAAACAGTAGCCTTAGCAGGGCAGTGGTGGCACATGCCTTTAATCCCAGCACTCGGGAGGCAGAGTCAGGTGAATTTCTGGAGTTCAAGGCCAGCCTGGTCAACGTAATGAGTTTCAGAACAGCCAGGGCTACACAGAGAAACATTTCTTGAAAAACTAGAAAAAATAATAATAAAAACAGTAGCTTTAGTCAGCAAAACATTCCATTCCAGGTTCGTTTTAACCTTCCTGATGGCTACCCCAGAATAAGTTGTTTTTAACTTTCATTGGGGAACTATCTTTTAGTTTCCCTTTTCCTCCCCTCTTCCCTTCCTTTCTTCCCCCCTGTCTCCTTTCTTCCTTCTTTTCTTCTTATAATGCTAAGTGGTTTGCCTCTGAGCCCTGTTTAGGAATTAAGATCTCTGAGTTTGTTCAATACTGTTAAGCTCACTCAATAGTGTTCTGTCTCTATCGGGTGTTTGTTTGTTTGTTTCCTTTTAGCAATCACACCAGCCTGGTAATCTAGTGAGACCCTGGGGGAGGGGTGGGAGATGAACAACCAAATTATGAATTGGAGTTGTTATCTCCAAAGCTGCCTGCCTGCCGTCTATTGTGTCCTTCTCTGATGTGGAATTTGCTTTCTCCTCTAGAACCTGCTCTGTAAACCAGGCTGGCCTCAAACTTATAGAAATCCACCTGCCTCTGCCTCCTGAGTGCTAGGATTTAAAGGCCACCAAGCCTGGCCTCCAAGTTACCTCTTTTCATTTTTCTTTGAGACAGGCTGTCTCTGTGTAGCCCTGGCTATCCTGGCACTCACAGTGTAGACCAGGCTGGCCTCTGCTCCTGAGTGCTGGTATTAAAGGTATTAGCCCTGGCTTTATACTTTCCCTGTCACTTTGCCACTTATTATTGGGAGGGCCATCTTACACACCACCCCATGCTAGTACCCTCTTGTTGGGTTCCAGGTATCTGTAAACTGTAAGAACTTAGTTCAAGCTTTGCTGCCCGGTTGACTTGTTTATCCCGAGGCCTACGCGGACAGCTTTATGTCTCTTCCTTGTAAATTGTTTAGATTTTTTGTCCCCTTCATCCTTGACCTTGACCTGACCTTGGCCTCATTTTCAAGAATTGAGAGTCAATTCTTACGAGTGCTGCCTCTTACAAGAGCAAGGTGGACTCCAAGGTTGCATGGGTTCTTTAGATCCAGCCATGGCCATTTGATGTCCCACTTTTTCTCAGAGTGCTCTAAAATCCTTCATCACATTTATTCCTGGAAATCAATTTCTTGTTTTAATTATGTGTTTAAGTTTTTTTCTATAGTTGGTGTGTTGTTCTTGATACTATATAGAAACAAATTAGATGACACATTTTCTGATTAACCTTATGGTTTACCTGCAGTTTCTTTTGGGTTGTCTATATATGTAATCTGGTCCTCTGCTAACAGTGACTCATTCCCTCCTTCCTTCTTCCTTCTTTTTTCCAACCCAGAGCCTCAGACATGTTAGGCAAGTACACACAAATTTATTTGTTTTATATTTATTTACTTTTCTTTTTATATTTACTTATTTGTTTGTTTGATACAGGGTTTCTCTGTGTAATAGCCCTGGCTGTCCTGGAACTCTAGCTGGCCTGGAATTCAGACATCTGCCTGCTTCTTCCTCTGAAGTGCTGGATTTAAAGGCCAACACTGTGGGCTTCTTTTACAAGTATTCATTTGTTTCCCAGGCTAGCCTTGAATTTTTGATCCATGTGCCTCAGCCGTCCAAATATGGTAATTACAGGTTCTTTCACTCTTTGTTCCTTCCTCTTTTTTTTTTTTTTAAAGGGGTTATAGCCTTCTCCCCACTTCCAGTTTGCCCTTGAACTCACAAGGTAACTGAGGTTGACCTTGAATTTCTCATCCTCCTGCCTGCACCTAAGTGCTGGAATTTGAGGCATGCACCATCATGCCTGATTCATATGGTGATAGAGACTGAGCTCAGGGCTTTGTGCATGCTGAGTCAGCTCTTTACCAACAGAATCCCAGCTCCAGCCCCGATTCCATTTCTCCTGTTAGCCTTTGTGTTCCTTTTCTTACTTTATGGCATTAGCTGGGCTTTCTTGTATCCTTATCCCCAATTCAGGAAAAGCTTTTGATTCCTCATTCTCACAGTGCAGTGTCACTCTCGGCCTGCTGTGATGTTGTTTTGTTTGTTTCTTTGTTTTTATCAAATTAAGGATATTTCTCTCTTTTTTCCCCACATATATTAGTTTTCTGTTGCTGTGATAAACATTTCTTGGCCATGGCAGCTTACAGATGAAAGAGTGTGTTTGGACTTAGTGTTGCAGAGGAAGACTCCTGTAATAGCAGCAGTTGGGGTATGGGGCATGGCAGCAGGCAGCCTCAGGGACAGTAAACAGAGTGCAGGTCTTCAAACACAAGGGTGAAGAAGCTGAAAGAGCAAACTGGAAGTCGGACAGGGCCATAAACCCTGAAGGCCTACCCCAGGTGATGCACTTCCTCCAGCCCTGAGCCTATGGGGAATGTTCTCATTCAAATCATACCCCTTAATGCTGGGATGCTCTGAGCAACCTCCTCGTGTGTGAGCATCCTAGCCGCACATTGCAAAGTGAAAGCTGGGACCATGTCACTGAGCAGTGTGATCCTGAAGAGCCAGGCAGCTTCCGTGGGCGAAGCATGTCTACACGGGGCCCAGCAGTGTGTGAGTTTCCTATTGTGGTTTGTTAATTTTATTTATTTTGTGTTTGGTTGGTCTTTGATTTTTGTGGCAGGGTCTTACTGTGTGGTCCCTGGATGTCCTGGAGGGCTTGCTATGTAAACCGGGCTGGCCTTGAATTCAAGTACCTGCCTGCTTCGGTCCCCCAAATGCTGAGATAATAGGTGTGTGCCACCATGCCTGGCCTTGTGCTGTTGATTTTAGAAGAACTATGTGTTCCTGGAATGAAGTCACCCTAGCTGTGAGGTAGCCTCTGTACATGAATTAATTCTGTAAATATTAATTAATACTGGAAATTAATATGGCAGCAGTTTTCTTTAACCAGCTAGTTCCCCAGTAATTGACACAGAGAGACCATGATTTATTATTAAGCTGTAGGCATTATGCTGGGCAGATTCTGAGCTATTCTAATCCTATTTCCCTTAATACCCACATAAAAGCCAATCATTTGCCAATCTTGATGACTCAGGGATGGCTTCTGCATCAATCTGACCTCATGGTGCATTTCTCTTGACCTTGTGCTCCTAGTCCAGCTGTATAGCCATGGAACTCCTTCCTCCTTCTCTCCTGCTACATCGTTCCTCCCTCTTGGTTCCCCAGAGACCCCAAGCCTGGGAACCTAAGCCCCGCCTCTTCTCTTCTGCCCCGTCAAAGGCTTCAGCATCTTTATTAACCAGTCAGGGATAATTGGGGAATATTTCTTATATCACATGGATACAGGAGATGGTTTAACATTCATAGCAATGCACACGGCAGGGTAGTAACCAGATCTCAGGGCACTGCAGTCAGCATCTGAAAACAGTGTAGGAGACCTTCCTCCAACACGCATCCTTCTGTATCCTCAGGCTCTGACTTGGTAGGTTCATTTTTCAGAAGGGGCCTTAGGCATGAGAGTTCAGTGGGATGCTACTGGCCAACATTTGCTGGAACAAAGAAGCCAAGCTCTCTAGCCATATCTGAGCCCAGAGGCCCCAAAGTATGTTAAAGATGGCTCTCCCATCAGTTGTCTCCAGCTCTGGGCCTGGATGAGACATGCCCACAGTTGATGGCTCCCAGGATCCCAGAATGTAGAGGTCCAAAAGCAAGACCTGGGTATGTGCCACAGCGGGTGGGCTGAGTCCAGCAGCCTTGGATCATTCATGGTTTGAATGTGAAATGTTCTCCAGGCCACATTTTCCATATTTGATGTTTGGATTAAGTCTCATGGAGCTGGAGAGATGGCTCAGCAGTTAAAAGCACTGGCTGTCTTTCCAGAGGACCTAGGGTCAGTTCTCATCAACTCCCTAGTAATTCACTATGGTCCAGTTCAAAGGGACCTGATGCCTTCTTCTGTCCTTCATCGATACTGCATACACATGGCATGTAGATATCCATGCATACTAAACACTGGTACACATAAAATGATTTTTAAAAAGGATGCCCAGTTTCCTCCTTTCTCAATGCTTCTTGTGTATCGTGTGAAATGTCCCTTCCCTCCATGATGGACTGATGTGAGCTAAAATGGTGGATTCCTCCCTTTAAAAGTCACATCAATTATTTTGCTACTATTTAAATGTAACGAACACACAGTGGTCTGTGTGGACAAAGTGCCATCTTTTTATTAATACTCTTTTGTTGTTGTTTCCCTCTTTGTTTTTTTTGTGGTTTGTTTGTTTTTTTTTTTGAGATAGTTTTCATTGCTTAGCTCTAGCTGGCCTGAACTTACTATGTAAACCAGGCTGGCCTTAAACTCACAGAGATCCAGCTGCTTCTTTCTCCCAGATGATGAGATTAGGTGTATACCACCACACCTAGTTTATCATCTTTACATACATATATATGTATATATGTGTACGTGTGTATTTAGGGTTTGTTTTTACGTTAAAAAAATTATGTGTGCCGCCAGGCATGCTAGTGCATGCTTTTAATCCCAGCACTTTGGTAGGCAGAGGCAGACGGGATCTCTGTGAGTTTGAGGCCAACAAAAGTGAGTCCAGGTTAGCCGATGCTATGCAGAGAAATCCTGTCTCAAAAAACTAAAAAAAAAAAAAAAAAAAGGTGTATGAGTGCTTGTTTGCACGTATGTATGTGCACTATGCACACGACTGATGGCAGAGGGTGTTGGGTCCCCTGGAACCGGAATCACAGTTCATTTCCTACCACTGATTGTGTGCTTGGAACCAAACCTGGGTCCCCTGCAAGGGCAACAAGTCCTAAACTGCTGAGTCATCTGCTCGCCTCTTGTTTTGTTTCTGAGAGCAAGCGTCTCACTCTAGCTCCAGCTGGCCTTGAGTTTGAGGCAGACCTCTTGTTTCAGCCTCTCAAGTGCTAAGATTACAGGTGAGTCATTACCCCCGCTAATACTTTCTCAAAAACCTTTGTGAATTTTGCAGGAGCAAGATTGCCCCTGGCTCTCCTGGAAAGCACCACTGGCTTTGTTATCAAGGTCATCTGGCCTCATAAAGAAAATAAAGATTTTTTTCTAATGTTTTTATTTAAAAATCTAGAAGAGCCTGTGTAAAGCCACTCTTCAAAGGGTGGGGCATTCATGTTTTTGTTGTTTTGTTGGAAGAGGACAGTTCAGTTTCTACTTCTTGTGTTGTCAGTCTTGGCAAGTTGCATCTTTTGATAGACTTTTCCAGCTGCATCTATGTTCACTTTTACTGTAATGAAGCTCCACATGCTCTCAAGAGTTAAGTCTGTGGGAGGCCTGGTGCTGTGTCTGTCCCTGGCCTGTTCACACAATACTAGGCAAAGACCATGGTGCCCATTAGCTCCGATTTTATCTTTATCTTTTCTTTTTTTTTTTCTTTAATGGTTTTTTGAGATAGGGCATCTCTGTGTAGCTCTGTAGCCCTTACTGTCCTGGAACTTCTGTTTTTTGTTTATTTGTTTGTTTGAGATGGGTTTCTCTGTGTAGCCTTGGCTATCCTGAACTCACTTTGTAGATCAGGCTGGCCTCAGACGCAGAAAGGTGTGCCTGCCTCTGCCTCTGGAGTGCTGGGATTACAGATGTGGGCCACCACACCTGCTGTTTATTTGCTTTTAAGCTAGGTTCTCACTGTATAGCTTTGGCCAGTGTGGAACTTGCTGTGTAGTTCAGGATGGCTTGGAACTCACAGAATCCATCTGCCTACTGGGATTAAAGGCAGGTACCTCTATGTCTGGCTTGCTACATTACATATGTTTTAATTTCACTTTATGAAACCAAAAATTAGGGGCTAGAGAGATGGCTCGATGGTGAAGTGCACTGCCAGCCCTTCTAGAGGACCGAGGTTTAATTCTGCACCCACACGGCATCTCACAACCACCAATAATCCCAGTTCCGGGGATCCAGGCGTGTTCATGGTGCAGTGACACAGATGCAGGCAAAACACCCCCACACAAAACAACTTAAAGAATTAAACCCTACAATACACAATAATAATAATAAAAATTAACTCCTTACTGTTAGACTGAATGCTGCTTCTTTAGGATGGAGCCTGGTGATCCCACCCTACCCTAAGTGCCAGGTGGAGTTTTATATGTTGCCAGGTCCTTACATAACATATTTTGCTGTACCCCTGTTGTCTTTATTATCATCCCCATAAATATCTTTTCTGATGTACGACACCCCCCTTTTTATGGCCTTGGGTTTATGGCATCTGTTTGATTTCCAAGCACAGTCGGAATTGGGCTCATCTGAGCAAACTGAATCCTGTGTGGTCCTGGTCCTGGAGTGTGCTCAGACTCCTCCTCTCTGGACTCTGTAGAGACTTGCTTGCTGTCCTGCTTAGTCCCAAATGTGCTGACAGGAGGTTGCATGGGCCACCGTGTAAGCTGCACACAGGGAGAGCTGGGAGTTCTTCTAGGTTGGCCTGGTCCTGGGTGGGCACAAGTGTGTGGCTATTGTGTTCCTGCTGCTGTCTTGCTGGCTGAACTGGGTGCGTGCTCATCTCAGGCTTGTTTTCGTGTTGTGACGTACACCGCATTGAGATTGGCAGCGTTTCCTTACATTAATTTCTCCTGGTCTGATGTTTGTATAACAACAGCTCTCTTCTGTGAACTGTGTACCTGGATTGTCTTTTCTGCCTCTTGTTTTATCTTATCTTTTAACTTTTTGTCTTGTGACAGGGGCTTACTGTGTTTCCAGGGCAGGCCTGAAATTGCCATCCCCTCCCTCCCCTAGGCAGCTGGAACCCACAGTGCCAGTCACTACCCCAGACTCTAGGTTTGAGTTATTGGAATCCATGGCCCACTCTCATTTTCTGTCACAACCCACTTCTTAAGGTTTACTTCATGCTGTCCCCCGGCCACTGCTGTGCCTTCCTTTTCCCCTCCTCTTTTGTGTTAATCGAGACTCCTCTTTCTGTGAATAATGCTTGTAAGTTTTTATGCTGGCCTTCTTTGTCAGTGGTTCTCAACCTGTGGGTCGCAACCCATTTGGATGGGTTGAATAACCCTTTCACAGGGATTGCCCAAGACCACCTTGCACATCAGCTATTACTGCATATCAGACATTAATATTCAAAACAGTAGCAAGATTACAGTTAGGAAGTAGCAAGGAAAATAATTATATGGCTGTGCGTCACTACAACACGAGGAACTGCATTAAAGGATCACGGCATTAGGAAGGTTGAGAACAGTGCTCTACAGGCAAATGATTTCAGCATCCTTGCATTAGGCTCTTACAGACTGGGGCATTTACCTACTGCCACGCGCCACGCAGCCCTTCTGCTGTCCAGGAGCCTAACGCCTCCTCTCTCATGCCGTCTTCTCCTCTCACACCTGTTGCACCGCTGCTGCCCTGGTGTGTCTTAATTTTGTAAACGGCTTAAGCTCCACCGGCTTGTTTTAGAAGTTGTTTTCCTGTGTCTCCCTGTGCATTTACCTTTATGGTACCCCCAGTGCCCCTGCATTGCCTCTTCAACCTGCCCGTGCCACTTTTTTTCCAAGGGGCTCATGCTCCAACCACTGTTGGGTTCCCGGCTCTGGTTTTGAGCACAGCAGCCTTTCTCCCTCCGGAGTGCCAGGCCCAGGCTCTCCACACATCTCCTATCTGTTTTCTGTCTTTTTTTTTTTTTTTCCAAGACAAAAGATTTTTGCCTCCGTGTTTGTCTGTGCACCACGTGTGTGCACCACTGTGTATACCGTGCCCATGGAGTCCAGAAGAGGGCGCTAGATGTCCCTGGACCTGGAGTCCCAGAGGGCTGTGCACTGCCACATGGGTGTGGGACTTGAACCAATGCCCTCTCTATGAACAGCCAGCTCTTGACAACTGAGCCATCTCTTTAGCCCTTGCCTTCTGTCAATTTTGTTTTCTTATATCTTTTCCTGCCTACATCTGAGTATTTTGTATTAAATTATTTTCTAATTCACAAATCATACCTGCTCTGTGTAATTCTTCCCCAAATCATCTTTCTGAATTCATGATTTTAGTTACTGCCATGTTTTATTTCCTTATTGATTTTGGTTTTCTTTGGGGTACCAAGTTATATTTCCCCCTCCCTTCTACATTCATAGCAGATATAAAGTCTATCTCTGCTAATTATCAAATCTAATGTCTTTCTGTAAATTTTTTTTTAATTATTATTTGGTTTGTGTCTTATATCTTTGCTCCTGTTTTCTAGTCTTCCTGGCATTATTCTCTTGATTGCAGGGCAAAAACATTTTAGAAGCCTGAGCAGCTGTTCCAAGGAGGGCCTGATTGCTGGTCCTCCAGGTGTGGTGAGAGCCTCTGGGTGGCCATTGTAGGCTGCTGAGTCCCAGGCTCAGCCATGGCTGTTTGGGATCACAGCTAGAAGCCAGAACTACTCTGGCAGGCTCTGAGATCTAGTCTGCCTCCCAGGACAGGAACCACCAAGCTGTGTGCTGGCTGTTATTATTCTGAGCCTTGTCCTGCATTCTTGCTATTTAGTATTCTACAGAGACAGCCAGGGATAGTCCAGAATGGTGCTCAGAATGCCATCTCTGAGTCCTGAGCCTCCCTCAGGTCTCTCTGTTGCCTAGATCCTAATGCCCCCTGCTCTGCTCTGTCTTTCCTCTCTTTGGGGTCTCTGCTTCTAATCCTGGCCACTGAGGACCCCTCCTTTCATTTTTTAAAGATTTATTTATTAATACAGCATTTTGCCTGCACGTGTGCCTGCAGGCCATAAGAGGGCACCAGATCTCATTATAGATGGTTGTGAGCCACCATGTGGTTGCTGGGAATTGAACTCAGGTCCTCTGGAAGAACAGCCAGTGCTCTTAACCTCTGAGCCATCTCTCCCTATTTTTTTTTTTAAACAAAGCACAGGTCCTACAGTTGTTCTCCACATAGAAGCTCATTGCCCTGGGACTCCATAGCTGAAGCACTGAAGCAGAGTCTCAGGGTAGGTTACCAGTTATATGTGTTTATATATTAACAGCCAAGCACTGACTCAATTTAGAGATTATGAAAAGGGTATGCAGTGAACACTGTTCTTGATTGCTGGTCTGTTCCCTGGGCAGCCATAGGTATCATATTCTAGGTGCTTTTCCAAGCCCAAGGTGCATGTGTGTATGTATACGTAAGTGTGAGGTATTAGCGTAGCCCTGGACCTGGCTCCTTAAGTGCCCTGGGGTAACTGCTACACACAGATCTTCTCTTTGGTCTATGCCATTTGTGTAGCCGAGGCCTATTTTCTCCACTGGCCAAGAAAGCCACATCCTGTCTTCTTGGCTGTCATTGGACAAAGTGGAAAAATTAATGGAGGGATGGAGAGCAAGAAAGAGGCTTGGCCAGAGTGGTGATGATGTCAGCTACTAGGGTAGCCCATAGAGAGAGGGAGAGCCTGGGAGTGGTGGGAGCATCCCTCTGTGTTCGGGTGCCAGCGACTCTTGGGGATAAAACCACCGCACCTGTTAGGATTAGGCAAGCTTGGCTCCAGGGAGGGACACTGGCCAGGACCATGGGTGTGAAGGCTGTACCAGCCATGTTAGGATGACCAGCCAAGAAACCTGGAGGACCATTCTTGGGAACCCAGGGGGCCACTCAGATCCAGAGGCTTGGTTACTCGGTCTGACATGGACCCCTTATAGGTGCTTCTGAAGTGTACCCTCACTGCCTGAGTCTCCTGGAAGCTGACCATGGTGAGTGTGGTCTTTAACGGTCCCCTGTGCTATACCTGGGAGCCCACATCAGCTGTGAATATGTGCACCCCAGCCCCACATCCATGGTACTCTCTGGATATCCCGAGCCAGCTTATCTTCTTCTGTATCCAGTTTGCCATGGTTTCTTGAATCTGTGATGGGTTTGTCCCACATTTTAGCATCTATGAAATGGGTATGTCCAGGCAACATTAGTGACATGTCTGACTTCTGTTGCTTTCCCTCCTGGCAATTAGAGCATCTTGGCTCCCCATCTATTTATTTACTTATTTTGGTTTTTCAGGACAGGGTTTCTCTATGTAGCCTTGGCTGTCCTGGACTCACTTTGTAGTCCAGACTGTCCTCCAACTCACAGAGATCCACCTGCCTCTGCCTCCCTGAGTGTTGGGATTACAATCTTATGCCACCATGCCTGGCTTGTCTCCCCTTTTGAAGGGCTCAGGAAGCTGTGAGAAGAGGAAGAGACTGCTTCAGGACATGCCTGTACTGTTAAGGCCCACATGAATTAGGCCCTCACAGGTAACAGGCCACTGAGTAGCAGGCTGTGCTGAGCATACAGCTGGCTGCCCCAGCCTACAAGAGCCAGCAGAACCATAGAGCCCACCCTCAGCACTGGGTGAAGAAGTGGTACTCAGCGGAAGTAGAACTACACTGGGTGTCCTTGACCTGACAAACTAACATTCAGCTGGCCCAGACCCTGGCCGTCAGGCAGGCGCCTGACGGCCAGGAACTGCTAATGACCCAGGCTTGGCTGGTGTTGGGCAGGAAGTCTGTGTTTGCTGAGGATAGGAGTGGGGGGCCCAGGCCTCTTGAGGGAGATCAGGGCATGTGTGGGGATCCCCTTGCCTGGGTGCATGGTAGCCGCTCTGACACCCTGCTTTCCAGCCACCAGTTAGCAAGGCCTGGTGTGGTCATAGCTGCTCATCATGCCTGTAAACTGTTCCTAAGGCCCAGGATCACTGTGTTCACGTGGGTGTCCTTTATGACAATGACTCAGGTTAGTGCCAAGCTGGGGCCTGCAGGGGTGGGCAGTGTTTTTCCTGTCTCCTCCCTCGAGAATCCATGGAGCTGCTTTCGAGGTGGCTCTCCTTTTGCACTTTCACTGATAGAAGGGTGCCATCTTCCACCTTCACCAGCACTTGGCCTCGTGGCTGGCTCTAGGTCCTGACTTTAAAGAGCAAGGTGGTATTTGTGATTTCAGTTTATATTTCTTGAGTGAATGTTGAGCAAGCACCTTTCCAGTACAGATTTTCATCTGTAAATTCTTCTACATATCTGCCTGTTTTTTGAAACTGGGGCTCGGTTGTTTTGTTTTTAAAGATTTATTTATTTATGTATATGGGTACTCTTGTCTCGTGCACATCTGCACACCAGAAGGGGCACTGGAATTCATGGGACTACAGTTACAGCTGTTTGTAAGCCTCCATGTGTGTGCTGGGAATTGAACTCAGGACCTCTTGAAGAGCAGCAAGTGTATTCATCACTGAGCCATCTCTCCAGCACTCAGGGTTTTGTTTTGCTTTGTTTGTTTGTTTGTTTTTTTGAGACAGGAATTCTCAGTATAGCCCAGGCTGTCCTGGAGCTCATTCTGTAGATCAGGCTGGCCTCAAACTCACAGAGATTCACCTGTCTCTGGCCCCCTGTCCAGTGTATGTATATGCATAGATAGATAGATAGATAGATAGATAGATAGATAGATAGATAGACAGACAGACAGTGCTCTATCTGCATGTATACCTGAATACCAGAAGATCACATTACAGATGGTTGTGAGCAGGATATTAGAATCTCTGGAAGAGCAACCACTACCTCTTAATCACTGAGCCATCTCTCCAGCAATCCTCCCCCCCCCCCTTTTTTTTTCAAGATAGAATTTCTCTTTGCAGCTCTGGCTGTTCTCTACTTGCTCTGTAGCCCAAGCTGGCCTCGAACTCAGAGATCCGCTGCCTCAGTCTGGAATTAAAAGCATTTGCTGCCACACCTGGCTGGTGTTTTTTTTTTTCTTTGTTTGTTTTTAATGTTGAGTTTTGAGAGTGTTTTCTTCCAGTCTGTAGCTTCCCTGTGTTTGTTTTGTATTCATTTGGAGAACTCACATTTCTGCTTGTTTTAAGGATCATGTCAAAACTCTTAGCCTAACCCAAGAGCTGAGTTTTCCTATTTTTTTTCCAAAAGACTCCTGAGTCCCTTCTGCAGGAGGGATCAGAGGCAGGTTGAGAGTGGCCCTGGCTTAGGTTTGGGGTGACTGTAAAAGGCTGAGAGTGCCAACTGGCTCACAGCAGTGTCAGAAGCCGTCAATGCACTGTGGAGCCCTGTGGAACTCTGTTTTCAGCTGCTTGTCTGTCTGTCCCGTGTGGTCTTGCAAACTGCTGCATTACAGGGAGTCTTCCACTGTGTGAGTTGGCATTTTCCTCTCATCACAGGCTCCTTTTTTCTACTCATAACTAAGAACTAGGGTTTGCTTTCTGATTCTGAACTTTGGGTGGGTGGCATGTACATTTGGCCTCTGCAGCTCTGACCTGAGTGGCCACTCCCACTGGCAGCTGTTTGCATCAGCCTAGGTTTCTTGATGGGGTTCCCAGCAGTGGGCTTGTCATGCTGCTTCTGAGAGTGTGTCCCAAGGACTTGTGGAACAGGGTAGGAGAGGCTAGGGAGAGGGGAGCCTCTACTGAATAGCTTCCTGAGGGCCGATCCCATGGGTAAGTGGAGGGGGGGGAGGGATCTACCCTTCCTTCTGCATTCTGTGGGATCCACCCTTCCTTCTCTCCTACTCTCCCTTGCCTTCTTTTGGTGCTGGCAAGGGCATCCAGGGCCTTTATCCCAGCTAAACATGCTCTACCAAAGCTACATCCAAAGTGCTTTTTTTTTTAATGGTCTTTTGAAGCTGACCTTATACTTCCTGTGTAGCTGAGGATGACCTTGAATTGCTGATCTTCCTGTGCCAAGTGCTAGGATTACGGGCATGAACCACCACGTCCAGCCACCTCCTCCTCCTTTAAAATGTGCTTATAGCTACAGTATAAGGTAATATTTTGCAGTCATTTTCAGTGTGCAGTTTAGTGACATTATGCACATTCATATTGTTTGGCCATCACTATCCTCCCATCCATAAACTTTCTGAGATCTTCCCAAACTGACACAGATTCCCCACTCACAATATCCATATTTTGTTTCTTGGTTCCCTGTGGTTTGTCCTGGGAACCTCACACAACTGAAATTCAACTTTCTGTGTTTGGCTCTCACTCAGCACCGAGCTCTTCTTAGAGAATTGGGTCCCTGTGTGTGTATCACCCAGACTTGGCACCACTGGGCCTCAGAAAGCTTAGCTGGCTTCCTGGGTGACCATGTTAAGAGCCCTGGAATGCAACCCACATATCATGTGACCACAGTATCCAGTTTGCTTTCATGGTGTAACCCAAAGGGGATCCTGGAGAGAGGCGATCTGTGCCTGAGTGTCTGGGGTGCTTCTATACCAGGGCTTTCTACCATGACTGGGAAGTGACCCCACTTCAGCCCGTGGCTAGTCAGCTCTCCATAGACGCAGCTAACTGTGCCTCACATGCTCTCTCCCCAGGATGCTCAGTCCTGGAAACCAGAGCCTTGTCACCTGGCCTGCGGAATGTGAGAGTGACATTGATACCACTGGGACCAGTCCTGGATGATAGGAGACTTAAGTCTCCCGGTACCTGAGACCAGGAGGCAGGGAACGTCTTGTGATCACAGGATCTCTCCTCAGCTTGAAGTCCTCTTGGGGTTGGGGTGGGGGTGGAGCCTAGGGATAATGGACTCCTGGCCCACCTGGAACAAGCACAGGCCCTGATATCAGCAAGGCCCACTGAGGTCCACCGGAGGGGAATGCCCCCTCTGGGAGGGAATGTGGGTGGGAACCCCCTCTGGAGTTCCCCTAACCCTGTAGCCTGGGCGGTGACTGAAGCTAGCTACTCAGGCCTGTGATGCAGGGACCTGGGAAAGGGGTGGGGCACACAAAGGAGCTTAGAGCACCTTTGCAGATGAGCTAACACTCAAGGCGGGGTATTTTTAGTGGTGGCAGCATCCAGCGCTTCGCAGGGCAGAAATAGAAGAGGTTTTTTGGGGCTCTAGGCTGACAGTCTGCGGCTCTCTCTCGGGGAGCCAGGCTGGGGAGGGCGTGCATGTGGAACGCAAACAACTTCTGCTGTTGGGAAAAACATCTCGAGAGAGCGCTGGCTTCAGATGGAGAATTATTTCTGTTGGTGAACACTCTTTATGTAAATGCCACGCACGGCGCACAGCGTTGGCGATGCTCGTTTGCATGTGTAATCACAGCAGGCGGGGCAGGGGGGGCGGATAATTATGTTTTAAAATACCATCCGGATTGTTTGATGTGTTCCCTCAGTCTCTGGGTAATTCCGGGCTGTAAAGATTCTTCATTGCCTTCTTGGATGGGAAATGCCACCTGGCCAGCCTGACCACCAGTTGGTTGGTACCAGGCAGGGGTCTACATCTCGGTGGCTTCTGTTTTTTTCTGCCTTCTGTCCTCGTTGAATGTCTAACAACTCTAGGTCTTCCTCATACACAGGGACAGTTGTGTTTATTCTGGGCTGCAGCAAAAAAGTAGTGGGTCTGAGGTACCCCGGAGACCCTGCTCTGTGGCCCCATACGATAGGACAGGGTGGAGCTGCAGACAGGCTCTCTACCCCATCTTCTGGACTGAAATGTCTCTTGCATTCTCCTGCAGTGATCCACCGTTCTTCAGCATGTGTGTGGTCACTTCAGAACCAGATGTTGGGTTTTGGGGTCCCTACTGTGCAGTCAGACTGTGGGAAGGGACAGGAAACTAGCCCATCTGGAGCAACCAGATGCACCTGTGTCTGATCTTGGAGCTGCCTCAGGGCACGATCTCTCAGTCTGAGCCACCTGCATTAAGCCTCGAGGCTCCAAACCTGTGGGGCCAACACATTCTACTGTGCCAGGGCCAAGTCCTACCTGCACCACACAGACATACCTACTGATAAACATACATCATAAACACACACAGACATGCACACACACATTCATAAGCACACAGAAACACAGATACATGGGAACACACACAGCTGGGGACAGTTGGCTGGGAGCTCTGGCCCTCTCAGGACCTAACCTGTGTTCTGGGAACACAGGAAGGAGTGATGTGACACTCGTGGGCTCTGAGAGCAGTGCTGTATGTGTTACTGCCAGTCTCTTGCCTATGGGATTAGCTGAAAGGCTAGCCCAACTACAAGACCTCCTGGGAAAAGGGACTGGAGAGGCAGTGGGAGAATGGAGGGACCAAGACAAGGCTGTGCAGGATTGGGCTTAGGACCACCGGTCCTCCTTGGTATTGTAGTGTATAAGATGCCTAGCAATACTCCTTATTAAGGAGTATTGGCCCAGGCCCTCTGTGACTTGTAGGAAACTGTTCATCCTGCCTGTTGGATGCTGATGCTGCCTAGCTGGCATGCTGTGCAACACACTCATGTCCGTGGGTTGCCACTGAGGGCTGGTGTCATGGGAGCAGCCTCAGAGCTACAGGTACCGAGGTGCGCTTAGACCCACCTGCCTGTTCCAGCGTGGTTTGTCAGAACATTCCCAGGCAAAGATGCCTGGCTTTATTCCCGACAGATATTTAGGAGGACTTCCTGTGTCAGGCCAGACCAGTCTGAGGGGGCCACCTCCCCGAGCGTGCTCATTCCCTCGTATCTGGTAACCTCTTGCATGAATGAAGCCACTTTGAGGAGAGCCTGGGTCCCCAGTTGGGACCCTGATCTGTTTCCCTGCCTGTTTCCATCCATGAGTTTTCCTAACAGCAGAGCTAGCAGCTTCACACTCTGAAAAGGTGCAGGCTGCTGAGTTCAAGCTTCATCTGCAGCTTTAAGGTCTCTAGCCAGGCTGTCCTGTGTCCTGCTTCAGCACATGCTCTCTGGCCTCTACTTCAGTGCTCCTTCCCATAACCCATCGGGTCGAAACACTACTCACCCTGAGAAGCCTTTTTTCAGACCTAGGCGGGCATTCCTTACTGGCTGTCTTCTCCTTCATGCTATCAGGCATCTCTGCGGGGCAGCGCTGGATATGAGGTGGATAGAGTGCATGTGTGGCGTGAAGGGCTGGCTGCCGTGAGTCCAGCGTAGCCCCAGGCTGGTGTGGAGTGCTTCTAACCTGGGCCTTGGGGAATTTAGTGGACAGGCACAGAGAGGCCCAGGTTCACCCACAGACTCCAATCTAATTGGGTTAGTCTTTTTGCCTCAGTGCAAGAGAAGCCAGAGCCAGTGCCCCTGGAGAGCCGCTCCTGTGTCCTCATCCGTCGAGACCTGGTGGCACTGCCTGCCAGCCTCATCAGCCAGATTGGGTACCGCTGCCACCCAAAGCTCTACTCGGAGGGAGATCCCGGAGAGAAACTGGAGCTTGTAGCAGGTGAGGCAGCCCCACCCATAACTGTATGCAAATGTCCTATTCGTTATTTTTCAGAGCTATAAACAATGCACTCATCACCAGTCAGTCAAAAAGAAAGAAAGAAGGACATCTTAAATTTCCTCTAATTTCCTTTTAGATGAATGTGTCATTAAGGGGAGTTATTCAATTGAATTAATTTAGCATTTTAATTGAGTCCCCTGAGCTGGCCAGGCTTCTGATTGGCAAGGGCTATATCCATGATGCATTCTAATTTAGGTCACAGGTAGAACCAAGTCACATAGCTTACCAGTGTCCTTCCCGCCCCAGTGTCCAGTTGTAGTGTCTGGACTGTAGCTCACAGTCTAGGGTGGAGTCCAGAAACCCTCAGGGCCAGCACCTTTTCAGGGACATTATCCTTTTAGTGTTGGGTCCTTGCATTTTGTAAGGCAGTATTCAGCAAGATCCAAGTGAGTGGCTTTCACATTGTTTCCTTTAATTGCTTGTTTGATTGAGACAAGTCTCTCTCTATAGCCCTGGTTGTCCTAGAACTTGATACGTAGACCAGGCTGGGCCTAACTCACAGAGAGCTTCTTGCCTCTGTCTCCTGGGTGATGGGTTTAAAGGTGTGGGCCACCATGCCTGGTCTTTCATTGCTTCTTTTGCTTGCTTGAGAAGGCCCCTGTGAGCTGGACAGGTTCCTCAGCCCTGCATCTTAGCCTCCCTGAGCCACCCTCTCTTGTTCCATCTGACACCCTCTACTGACATCCTGGGTAGCACCTTGAGTCCACTCTCAGCAGAACAGGAACAGTACAGATTCTGTCCATTGTCCCCTGTCCTGGAAACCACTGCACACTAGCTTCGGTAGGCAGCAGGAGTGTAGCTTTCGGGGTAGTATGTGGTGGGGCTACTCCGTCTAAGCCCTGGGGCAGAATGGAATCTCTCAAGGATGTAGAATTGATCCTTAGGCAAGGGCAGGCTCCTGTCCTCAGCTAGTCTCTTTCTTTGCTAAGACTTAATAGACAGGACTCATGGGAAGTTCTAAGAACTAGGTGTGGTGATCACACTTTATAACCAAGTGCTTGGGAGGTTGAACCAGGGGAATTGAGAATTGGACTAGACTATATAGCAAAAGCTTGTCTTGAAACAAAATTTAGTCCATGCTCTGCCAGAAATAAGACGAAATAAGACGAAATAAGACCTTTAATCCCAGCACTTTAATCCCAGACAAAGGCAGGCAGATCTCTGAGTTAAAGGCTAGCCTGGTCTACAGGGCTAGCCCAGGGTGGCCAGGGCTGCACAGAGGAAAAGCTGTCTTGAAAACCTAAAGGAAACATCAGATGAGGGAGACCCACTGAAGTGGGAGCACACAGCCAGAGCCACAGTTCAGGTGCAGCTCTCAGTTTCTGCCTGTGCTTTCCTCCAGGGTCAAGTGATGGGCTCTTTGCCGTAGCAACGCCAGTGTAGACAGGGGCCTCCCTGATGTCTTGCTGCTCTAGTCTCCATAGGTTCTGTCCTCTGTTCACCCACACTATACAGGGACTCCGGGGATATTGCCGGCTTTCTTTGGGTCTATGGCTGAGAATGGCCTCCCTGTTCATACCTGCGCTACATCTTCTTTGGACACATGGGGTAGAGAGGCCAGTGCTGGATGAGCCAGTGAAAGCCTCAGCAGGACTCTGCAAACCGCTCTTTATCTCTTCCAACTGCCCAAGGCCTCTGGTATCTGGGAAGAGACAAGATGGAAAGTCAAAGCCAGAGCTAGCTCCAGAAAGTTCCCCAGGAGGCGGCAAGGGCTGAGGTAGTCTCATCCTGTGCAAACAGACCTCACAACAAAAAAGGAAGCTGAGGGTTTAGGAGACATTGAGGGTATGGGGTTTGCCATGCCTTTCCCCAACCCTGCTGGGTTTCAGTTGAGAATGGGAGTATGGTGGGGAAGGGCTTGATCTTAGTACCTTCCAGCAAGTGAGAACTGGGACTGTCCTAGTGGTCCCTCTTCACCCCCACCCCTGCATAGGCTCCCCTGCAGCCCTTTTCATTGGCTTCCTCTCCTTACACTCCCTTACAGACTTTTCTGGCCCTACCATCCCCTTAGCAGGCATGATCCCTGGCTTGGTTTACAAGGCTAAAGACCTCATACATTGATGTTTGCTGGCTTTAGGCTCTGGGGTCTACATCACACGTGGCCAGCTCATGAACTGCCACCTGTGTGCAGGAGTGAAGCACAAGGTCCTGCTGCGGAGGCTCCTGGCCACCTTCTTTGACAGGTAAGTGTGTAGGGCGCTGCAGAAGCTTCCAGAGTGTCCTCTAACTGCTAGCTGTCTGGTCATCAAAGGCTTGAGCTTGTATAGCCTTTCGCTTTTTCCTTATGTTAATGTGGACATCTGGTGTCCTGGAGATCCTCCAGAAAGAGCATATACTTTTACGCTAGCTAGGGCCCAGTCTAGAGAAAGACTGGCTGTTTACCCCTCCTCAAAGAAAGGGAAAAGCTATGTGTATATTACCATGTGCATGCATGGGTCAACAGGGCCCGTTCTCCAAGGAAAAGCAACTCACTCAGATGGCTCAGGATTTCCCGTGTACAATGCCTGGGCTAGTCAGCCTCCTGGCCCAGTCACTCAGGTTGCCCACTCAGCTGGGCATTCTATCCCTTAGAGGAAAACTCAGCCTTCCACCCACATTGGGCAAGACTCAGAAGACATGGGGAGACACTGGTGGGCATGAGACTTTGGGTTTGTGTATGGGGAACCCTATTTCTTGGGTCACTTCTGGACTAACCCTGCCCCCTCCCCTCCTCCCTCCTCCAGGAACACCCTGGCCAATAGCTGTGGCACTGGCATACGCTCGTCTACCAGCGACCCAAGCCGAAAGCCACTGGACAGCCGAGTACTAAATGCTGTGAAATGTGAGTAGACGCAGGGTCACCTGGGTAGGGTGTGTCTGGGAAATTCTAGAAATCCCATCTGGAATTGAGATCCCAGCCCCAGGCAGGCTCAGTTGAGCCCCAGGGTCATTCTGGGCCATGGGCTCCTGTTGTGAGTGCTTGCTTTGACCTGCAGCACTGGGACCAGGAGAGAGAAAAGAGCAGCAAGCAGAACTCGTCTCGAGGTGTTAACGTCCTTGGTAGGTTTCCAAGTGTGATGAATTCAGCTGCGAAACTATTTTAATATGTGAAATAGATCTAATTTTCCTTTTTGAACAAAACCCCTTATTTACATGTTGAGGTTATTTTGAGCCTTTGCCATCTGTTCGGCCGGCTTCTGCCTCCCGCTCCTGCGTGGTGGGGCGGAGCCCAGTCCATCTCTGTGGCAAGCCCAGCCCTGTACCCTCAGATGCAGAGGAAGCTGTGCCATCCAACGCACACAGACTGGCCCAGAGCACAGCTGCCGGCGGCCACCAGCTCAAGAACTATCTTTTTTATCTTAGAAATTCCCTTTGTGAGATTAAGTCTGTTTTATAGAAGAGGGGTCTTAGCAGTGGGCAGTTACAGTTCTGAGGAATGAAGGGACAGGAGGACCCATAGGTGCTGGAGGGTAGCGAAGTGGGGCTCGTAGGAACCTGTTCTGGGGCTGATGCTCTGTGGGGACCTGGGCCTGACCTTGGTTTCCAGCCCCTGGTAGGAAACAGAAGAGGGTTTTGTTTTGTTAAGTTGCTAGGAATACCCACACTCCTTTTTGTTTGCTGTGTCTGAAACCAGGGAGGGTGTTGGCAAGCCAACTCTCATCATGTGGGGACCCTCTGACCTGTGTCATTTCTCAGGTGGAGGTGAGGCCAGAGAGTTTAGGCACAGGTCCAGACTTGGTGGGTACCCAGTCTGACTAAAGTTACAGTTATAGACACCATCCCAAAGAGTCACATGGGCCTCCTGGCCTGAGGAAGGAGAAAGTGACTTCTGGACCCATATCTCAGATCAAGGGATCTCAGCGGGAACAAAGACTATAGATAGCCCAGCCCTGTGCACCTGGTTTCTGTGGGCACCCGGGCGGCGGGGGCCAAGCAATGAGGGGAGAGGCAATTCTTACACTTCCAACTTCTACCTCTCACTGCAGTGTACTGTCAGAACTTTGCTCCCAGCTTCAAGGAGAGTGAGATGAACGTGATCGCTGCAGACATGTGTACCAATGCCCGCCGTGTCCGCAAGCGCTGGCTGCCCAAGATCAAGTCCATGCTGCCAGAGGGTGTGGAGATGTACCGTAGCGTCATGGGTGCCTCCGCCGCCAGCCTGCCCCTGGACCCCGAGTTCCCACCTGCTGCTTCGCAGGTGTTTGAGCAGCGCATCTATGCTGAGCGGCGAAGTGACGCAGCCACCATCGTGGCTCTGAGAACTGATGCTGTGAATGTGGATCTGAGCACCTCGACCAACACTACCTTTGAGGGTAGTGAGGAGGTAGATGGGGCTGGCTCAGTTATCCAGGAGGTGGCTGCACCTGAGCCGCTGCCTGCTGATGGCCAGAGCCCCCCGCAGGCCTTTGAGCAGGGCAACGCCAGCTCCAGCAGGCCTCAGACACCAGTGGCCACAGCAACAAGAAGGCCAGAGGGCACCTATGCAGGGACCTTGTAAGTGGCCAGCAAGGCCAACTCACAAGGCACCGAGTACTAAAGCTGCTTGCATGCGTTACTAATACAAACAAATGTGATCAAGCCACTTACCTACTGAACTGCTACTGCTGCCTGACAAAAATGTGATTTTTATTCTGCCTGTATTTAAAATGGATGAAGGAAACAAACGCATTCATTATACTGTAAACATTTAGGCCACTGGCCATACCCTGGGAGAAAGGTCCCAGGGCAACTTTTTGATATTCCCCAGCTCAGTCTCCCACCGTAGTACTCCCTCCCCCTTCTTGGGGAGGTAGAAGAGGCCACCAGGTCCCTGATATACGGCCCTGACCCTGCCTCATCCACCCTTCCTATTCCTCCTGCTCTGAAAGCAGAAGCTGGGGCAGTCGTGGCCTATGGCTGGAAGGGTAGACACGACACTCCATTCTTACCCGTAAGGACCCCACTGGGGCAGCAGAGGAGTGCTGGGCCTCCAGACTTCTTGTTTTCATTCCTCCCAAGAAGCCACCTGTGTGTGTGTGTGTGTGTGTGTGTGTGTGTATGTGTGTGTGCGTGTATGTGTGTGTGTGAGAGAGAATGATTATGTGTGTACACAGAGACAAGTGATAGCCCTGCAGCAGTGGCTGTGGCTGGTCACCTGGGGGAGGGGAAGGATGAGGCAACCCCCCCCATACCTATGTCCTCACTCTGCTAACCCCACGTCCCCAGCGGCTGGCCTGCTGACTCCCCGGGGTCTCTCTGCCCCTGGCCATGGCTGCCCTCACCACCCTCGGCCTCCCCAGCCACTCTGGGATTTTACTTGTTTGCTGTTTTTGTTTGGTTCAGATCTGTTTCGTTTGTGGTTTGGAAACTTTCAGACCCAACAGAGCAAAAAAGAAAAAAAAAAAAAAAAAAAAAAAGAAAAAAAAAGTGAGAGAGGAGTGTCCCTGGCCCTAGCCTACCACAGATTTGGATGAATACACGTCCATAAGCCCCCATCCTGACCTCCCATTGGAGGCAGAGGGGTCCCAGGAAAGTGCAGCTGGCTGTGTGCAGCCAGGCTAGGCACCTGTGGGCCTGGCCAGCAGGACAATGCCACCTGGGGTGGGCCTGTCTCTCACTGTGGGTACCTGTGTGGTTGGTGGCAGGTACAGGCCTGGGCTGGAGTAGTTGGTAGGTGTAGATCTCATTGGGGAACCAGAAAGTTAGAAAGTTATGAGGGGGGCACCTGCAGGAGGGGCTTTGAGGACAGCCGGCTGGCTTGACGCTGGTGTTTCATCATCTTAAAGTATGGAATATGCTCCTGAGGCCACTTACCCAGGTGTCTCTTCTTGGACTCTTGTCCATGGACTGCCTGCCCACCTGTGAAATATAGCAGCTCCAAGGACCCATGATTCCAAACTTGAAAGGTCTGATGTTCCCTATCCCTCTATGCATCTTGAATTTGCTGCCCGAGAACCCTCCTGTGTGCCCACAGTCTGGGCAGTCTCTCCCCGTTCGGAGGGCCATGGTAGGAGAGCCTGAGTTTAGATTCCCTCTGTGTCCCCTCTTTTTGCTGGCACTTCCCTGGGCTTCCTAGGTAGCCCCCATACTGTGCTGACTACTTCTTTCCCAGCCCCATTTGAAAGACCTGTGGTTTGAGAAAGGGAAAGGGGCATCATGACTGTGGGAGCTGAACTGAACTCTCCCTGTTCCTTGGTAACCCAGGGCCTGCATTCCCGGGGCCAGTGCAGAGGCTTGCTACTATCCAGCTCTGGAACTGGCTGCCCAGAGAGGGACCTCTCACCCCTCCATTCCCATCTTAGTCCTAGGTAGTGACTTGGACCAAACCCTCCTGGTGCTGGGAGAAGACCATAGAACTGTGGAGGGTATGGCAGGATGGGGGGTGGGGCTGTGCCCTTCCCCTCTGCAATAGTCCTTGATCTGCTTCCCCCGCCCAAATTTGCACTTTAATTTGACCATCCTTAGGGACCTTTGGGAGACAGACCCACCTGTTTTGGTTGGTGTCAGAAGGGCTCTTTCTCATCCCTCCACTCCAAGATGGTCTTGGTCCCCACCTTGGGTCGGCATAGGGAGGGTGCCGCTGGCCATTAGAGGAGACTGTGGCCGCACAGAATGCCTGACCACTGCTCGGGCTAGCACAATGTCCTCAACCTCTGTCCCTTAGTGTTTATAATTGCCATCTGTTTTGTTCTGGGTAAGGAAGGCAAGAGCTATAGGTAAAACTTCAATAATATTAATTAAATGTGAATGGATTCTGAGCTCTCCCTGTGCCCCGGGTGGGCCAGGCAGAGCGTTTTGCACTAATGTGTCCCGTGGTGGACGTGGTGGGGAGCGTTTGCAGACATACATGGCCAATGACTGTACCTGCTTGGGGGGAGGGCACTCCCTCTGCATCCTGAATGTACTGCGAGGCAGGCGGGTGGCAGGCCTGGGCTCCGAGGGGCCTTCCAGAGTGCCTTAGCATCTTTTGATTATTTTTCTTCCAAGAAAAACCAATTTAAAAAACCAGACTCCCCTCCTTTGTTTACAAAATGACTAATTCCAGAATCGGGGCTGTCTTGTCCTGCCACGTGACCCTGACTCGTCCAGACCCTATAGATGAGAGCCTCTCAGTATTCGTCAGATGTCTGCACCTCTGTTCCTAGCTTGACTACTAGCAATATGCATATACTATGTAGAGTCTATTGTAGAAACTATTGCTACATCAGCATCTTTGCCATGAGGACAGTTGGGACTGGATCACGTTGGATCTGCTGGGGTGGGGCTGGGTCCAGCCACCATTCTTTTGTCCTCTCAGAGCAGAAAACAGTCCCTGGGACAAGCTGGCAGCTGGGATGAGTAGAGCAGGTCCAGGGCAAGGGACCAGAGACAGGGCTGATACTGTGAGCTTGGAGGGACTGCCTGCCTGGCTGGCTGGCTCAGTACTTGAATTCTGTCTTGTTTTCTGTACCAGTTGCTCCAGCTAATGTCTGATTTGGTGTCTTACGTTGCCCTTGAATGTGGATGCAGCGGTGTGTGAAAGGCGATCGAGGCGAGGCTCCGAGAGTCCTCCATGGTGTGACTGCAGGGCTGGCCTCGAGGACAGTTTAGCTGTGTGGTGGTTTTAGAGCCGGGAGGAAGGTGGGAGAATGGGCCTGTGAGGGCTGGTAAGCTGGCAGGGCCTGTCCCCTCCATGGGACTGTGGGGTGCCTAGTGCTACCTGGTTCAAAAGCAGGAACTTCCTGAGCCCAGTGCTACCCCTGTCTTGCTCTGCCCGTTGTGCCCTACTCAGGTTCCCCAAAGATGGTGACTCTTAGCTTCAGTGCGAAGGGCACATGGCCCATCAACCAGCTGACAACTTGAAAGACCCTGTTAGAATCTGCTGTGGATCCCAAATTGGAATGGTGAGCACGTGACATCTCAGCTTTACCCACTGCTTGGAATGGTGCTGCTGCTGTGTGGTTCAGCATGATGTCATCCTGCCCAGCCTGGGCTGCTGGAAGAAGGGCTTGATACAAAGTGTTTCAAAAATGGCAAAGGTGTTTGCTTTTGTTTTGTTTTCCTAAAAAAGGACAAGGATGCAGGATCTAAAGCATTCTGATTGACTAGCCTCTGCGTGTGTCCCCATCTGTCGCCTCATTGCAAGTGTTTTGCACACGATTGTGATTTTTATGTCAAAAGAAGCCAAAATTTGCAATACTATTTTTAGCAGACAAAAAGAGAACTCAGTATAAAATGTATAAATATTTTTGACTTGAACATTTTGGGTGGCACTGGGTGCAAGGAGAAGTCGTCCCTTCCGTGGGATGTTTGCAGAAAAGGACCCTAAAAAGAGGATTGTTTTGAAGGCACTGTCTAGGGGTTAAAGTACTATCATAACTCATGACTGTTAGAAAATAAGTTAATAAAGTCAGTTCCCCACCTTTAAGGAGGCCTTCACGGAACCACTGAGCTAGAGCAGATGCCACACCCTGGCTTTCTTTTGTTTGGGGAGGAGGAGGCCTTTATTTTGTCCCTCCAGCATCCTCCTCTCTCTGTGCTGTGACCCCGTAGTGACAAGACTGTTACTTTGTAGCCATGGCTGACAACATTGTATCAATAACTAAAACCACAGCAATGTCCGCAAGCTGACCCAAGAGCTATGAGCCTATGCTCACGGCTGTTTCAGAGGTGGAAATCCATGACAAAGGAAAGAATGTCATCATTAATTGTAAAGCGCTTTGTAAAGTTCACATTTACAAAATAATAAAGTCAATTCAAACCCAACTCTCTTGAACTTTGCTTGACCAGTGGGATTGGGTGAAGGTATTGGAGAGAAGGGATAGATTTGGCTGTGGAAGGACGTGGGCTACCTGTTCCCGAAAAGTCCCTGTTTGAGAGATTGCAGGAGTGTGCCGCTGCCCAAACGGACTTATGGTTTTATCCAATTTATTGTCTGCAAAATGGTTCTTCCTCTCCACCTGGCCCACCTGCCCTCTTCTGGATGTGTGGCTTCCTCTATTCTCTCCCCTTGGCCAGGCCTGCCCCCAAGTGGGCAGAGGGACAACTGCAAGTGGGTGGAGCTTATCCGGGCTGGGGTTCTGGTTTGGGGCCTGGTAATTGTTCTTGTTTTCACTGCCTTCAAGTACTTGCTGAGCTCACCCTGGGCCCTTGGGGAAGGGGGTGAGCAGGTATCTGGCTTTTACGTGTGCCTCTGAAGAGGGACCTGGAAGCAGCCCCTAGGGTCTTACTTTGAACCCTAGCTATGTGCATCCCGCTATGAAAGATAACTACCTCCCTAACCCCATGGCTCATTGCAGCCTGTGCGGGTTTCCCTGCTGCCACTTTTGGTTACCTGATAGGAGCCCATCCCAGTCTCTGACTCCCTTTTTATTGCTTTATACCATCTGCTCTATGGAGGTTAGAATAGATTCCCTAGCTCAACAGGTTTTTTGTCTTGTCAGGAGCTGGTGGGACTGTGCCATGTGCATGTCTCAGAAAAAGGTGTCCTGGAGCCCTATCCAACACAGCATGGTTACTCTCCTCCTCCTCCACTCCCTCCTCCGCCTCCTCTTCTTCCTCTTCTTTCTTAGACAGGGTTTCTCTGTGTGGCCTCCGTTGTTCTGGAACTCACTGTAGGTGAGGCTAGCCTTGAACTCAGAGATCCACCTGCCTCTGCCTCCCAAGCATTGGTGTTAAAGGCGTGCACCACCACCACCCAGCTCAATCACTTTCTGTTTTCTCTCCTTTCGGATAGAAGAACCTGAACAATAGTCCAGGGTCTGAGGTAGTGTACTGGTTTAGGGTTATCCAGAGCCATCTCCTATGGAAGCTGCCACACACTGTCCCCCCTTTCACATCCTACCACCAAGCGCAGCTTGGACCAGAGTTAGTGGGTCCATGTCCATCTTCGGGGGGGGCACCATTAGAGACATACTACCATCTCAAGACACGTTCTCCTCTGGCTCCAAAATCCCCAACCCTGCTGCAAGCACTGCCACCCAGTCTTCATCCACTTGGGCTAGAGTATTCTTTTCTTATTTTTACTTTTAATTTATTTATTCTTATTTTATATACATTGTTGTTCTGCCTGCATGTATGTTATGGAAAGATGTGAGCTGTTGTGTGGGTGCTAGCATGTGAACCCAGCTCCTCTGGAAGAGCAGTTAATGCTCTTAACCACTGAGTTATCTCTCCAGCCCCAGGCTGCTGGGTTCTTAGCCATGCTGCACCCTGGCTGTCAAGGAACTGGAAGGAGCTAACGGATGGATACCCAGAAGGCCCTAAGACCACCACTTAGTAGGGATACCAAGGCCCCCAGGTGCAAAGATAAATAAGGGCCAGGTGACCTCATGGAGGTCAAAGAGCATTGATGTGAGGCAGGTTTTGTCTTATTAAGAACTTAGGAGTTCATGTCAAATGCCAGTCATCCTGGCTTCCTGAAAAAAGAAGGCTGTAAAGTGCCACCAGGGTCTGTCCTCTGCAGCCTGCCCCTGCTCTGACCCTGTGGCCTTGAAGCCTCTAACAAAATCTGGCTATGTTCAGAAATTTTGTATCAGCTTCTTGCATTTGAGCATAGCCCCTACGTGTGCTGCTACCTCAGCAGGCCTTTGGCTTGTCTGGCTTTTGTGGTCCAACAGGAAGTTACTGCTGGCCCAGGGAGACCTGCTGGGGGGGGGGGCATGTGGACCATGATGGACTCAAGTCACATACTTCTGATCATGGGAGGGCCAGTCCCCTCCCTGGCAGTCTGTGGCTTTGGACAGAGCTGGCCCCACCACGGTGAAAGTTTCTGGTATCACAGCTTTGTCTGTGAAAGGTCATGGGCCACTTGTCAAAGAATCCTCACAAAGGAAAGGGAATCACTGAGTGGTGGGTGACCCATGCCTTTAATCCCAGCACTTGGGAGGCAGGAGCAGGTGGATCTTTATGAGTTCAAGGCCAGCCTGGTCTACAGAGTAAGCTCCAGGACAGCCAGGGCTACACAGAGAAAACTTGTTTTGAAAAACAAAAAATCGGGCAGTGATGGTGCAGGCCTTTAATCCCAGCACTCAAGAGGCAGAGGCAAGTAGATCTCTTTGTTTGAGGTCATCCTGGTCTATAGATGGAGTAAACTTGAAAAATCTGAATAAACAAATGCAAAAAAGGAGAGAGAAGCAAGGAGGACTGGGAAGCAATTTAAAGGCAGAGGACCCCCTTTTTCTTTCATTCAGTTAGGAGCCTCAGAACTAGGTCAGAGTACAGCAGTACTACAACAGTAGGAGGGGCAGGCTTGCAAAGGCTCTAGCTCCCAATCCAAAAGGTCATCTGGATCCCCTCAGAGGGCTTCTGTAGAAGGCCTAAGAAGAAAAGGTGGATTCAAGCACCTAGGGCTGACAGCAGGGAGGCCTGGAGAAGACGCATCTGCCCCTACAGAAAGACAAAACTACTACATTGCTCTTCGACATTTACAACCTCCTCTGGGAAGTTAAGAGACCAAAGAGACCAGGCTCTCTGGAAGTGTAGCAGGCCCCTTGCTGAGTGGGAGCAGCTCAATGACTGGGTGACTTGGGGGTTGGGGTAATTCAGTCAGAGCCAGCAGGGGCACTGAGCCAGACCCCCTCCCACCCTTGGATTCAGCCATCCCTGAGCCAATGCCAGTGCCAGTCTTCCCAGATTCTTAGCTGACAGATGGACAGGAGAAGGATGGAATTCCCTCAAAGCAGACGGCTTTGTCAGGGACCATGGCAGCTGTCTGGGCAGGGTAGGGGAAGGGGTGGGATGTCTGTGTGGAGTGGCTGGGGGGGAGCATCCATTCTATCCTGGGGTGCCTCAGGAACAGAGATTATCCCAGGAGGGCCAGTGAGAGAAGGTGCTTGCTGCCTAATAACCTAAATTCAGTTCCTGGAATCCAGATAGTGGAAGTAGAGAACGGACTCCTGCAAGTTAGCCTCTGACACCCACACAGACTCTTTATCCTCCCCCCGCGATGTAATTAAGTCAGGCATGGTGGCCCACACCTTTAGTTCCAGCATTTGGAAGGCGGAGGCAGATGAATCTCTGAGTGCAAGGCCAACCTGGTCTACACAGAGAAACCCTATCTTGAAAACCCAAACTATTATTATTATTATAAAATAATAAGTGGGCTGGAGAGATGGCTCAGAGTTTAAGGGCACTGACTGCTCCTCCAGAGGTCCTGAGTTCAATTCCCAGCAACTACATGGTGGCTCACAACCATCTATGATGAGATCTGGTGCCCTCTTCTGGTGGATAGGTGTGCATGCAGGCACAACATTGTATACATAATAAATAAATATTTAAAATAAAATAATAAGGAAAGAAAGAAAGAAAGAAAGAAAGAAAGAAGAAAGAAATGGAATTTAAAAATGTGTCACCCCCAAGAGCAGAAGTCACTCCAGAAGCAGCCAGCCATGGCCCTCTGGTCTTTGGGGACATAGATATGATTCCATTATGATGATGTGTTCTGTTCATATTCATCCTCTACTCTGTCCTACTCCCACTAATACCCTTCCTCTCTCCAACTAGTCCCCATCTGTTCTGATGCCTTTTTTTATGTATATGACCCTTCAGTTGGGTTGCGCACAGAGGCATGGGTGAAGTGCCTGGGGAGATGGTTCAGCAGTGAATAGCACTGGCTGCTCTTCCAGAGGACCTGGGTTTGGTTCCCAGCACTCAATTTTCACCTCACATTCATTTAGTTTCCAGAGGATCCAATTCCCTTTTCTGGCTTCTTCAGACACTGCATACATGTGGTACACAGACATACATGCAGAAAAACACTCATACATGCAAAACAAAAATAAAGGTTAAAAATGAAACAAAATAATAGAGACATGGGTGAAGGGCTATTTAAAGGAGCCTAGGTAACTTTCAAGTGCTATACCATTGAAGATAACATCTCTCTCTTTCCAACAGCCTCCATTAACTACCTGCGTAAGGGAGAGACGGAGCCTTGTGAACCTTCTCTTCTCCATGACAGTTTGACAGGCCTTACAGTCATGCGCACACACGCGTGTGTGCACACATACATACATACACACACACAAGGGTCTTGGCGGGGTAACTTTCATAGATTTTGGGCCTTCTTTCAATCCAGGTCTTATGTGGTAGTCATAGCTGTTATGAATTAGCAAGAGAGTACAACATCCCTGTTGTACTCAGAAGACAGCATTCCACAATACTCCATCCCTCACTCAGCTCTTAGGGTCTTTCTGCTTTTGTGATGTTCCCTGAGCCTTGCAGAGTAGGGGGTGGGACATGATATAAATGTCCTATTTAGGGCATTCAACTGTCTTTTTTTTTTTCTCTCAGCACTGTGACCATCTGGTCACCTCTTTCTTGATGGGACAGGCTCTGTCCCTCTTGACAGAAGTCCTGGTTAGCCCCTGGCATTTACACAGGCCATTCCTGCTGTTAGTTAGGCTCTCTGTGGAGGAGAAGGCAGCTGCGGCCTCACCCTTGCCTTGTTGGCCTCCTACCCTAGGATGCAAATAGGGGATAGATCTCTCCCAAAGAAACAGCTGTGATGCCCAACTAGGAAGGACAGTTGCAAGGACTTTTATTGAGAGCTTAACTTTGGCCACCTGGGTGACTAGCAATCCTCAGCTCTCTGAAGATGGGGTTCCTGGTACCTGACTGTTAGTCAGCTCTTACCAAGCCAGAGCCTCCCCCGTGATTTTTACAAAGAAACTCGAGGACCTGGTTCAGGGTCTGATGTGGGGCCTGGGAGGTATTTGGAGTCCAGACTTTCTATACAGGCTTTTCTATGTAGTTGGCTTGGAGGCTTGGATTCCCAGTCTGGGATTGGGGTCTTCCTCTGGTGCCTGTCTCTGTGGGGTCACCTTTTCATTCCCTTGCTGGGCAGTCCAGCATGGGCAGCCGCCTTCCCCCATCACAAGGGAATTTCTCTAATCTTCCACCAAGGAGGGAAAGAATAAGCTCTGTACCCTGTTCCTTGGATGGAGGGGACAAAAGAGGGGGACAGTGATGAGCACCAGTACATCTCCAGTTGAGCCTTGGACACGTGTCAGAAGAGTAAGGTGCTCAGAGTCCCCTTCGTAGGGTTGGCAGATCCGAGTCAGGTGGCCTGGCTCGTTATAGCCTTCCTAATGCCTCCATGTAGGAGGCTGGGTGCTGGCAATGAGAGTTCTTGCTGGGGCTCAGTCAGACAAACCTAGGCGGAAGGAGCTTTAGTGGACCAGAGTTCCCAGGGAGTGGCAAGGAAGGCCCTGAAGAACTGTTGCTGCACGAACTCTCCCAGCATTATTCCAAAAGCAAAGGAGGGTCAGTGTCCACCCACAGCGAGGGATACGCTGTGCTCAGACCATGGCACAGAAACTGCTTCGGAAGTCTGCCACAGGCCATCACAGGGAGAGACCCTGAAAATACCGGGGTGTCCTCTAGGATCTTACTGAAGTGAGGTCCTCCAAGCCAGAGAGACAGGTGGCAGAAAGTTGGTGTCAGGGACTGAGCTGGTTGAGAAATCAGTGTTAGTCAGGATTTATGGTCTGTTTGGGATGGTGAGAGTTCTTGGGTGGATGATGGTGGTGGCTGCACAGATATGTAGTTGCATGACACACTGAATTAAAAAAAATGGTTAGAAGGGGGCCTGTGGAGATGGCTCATCCAGTAAAGCACTTGTGGTATAAGCCTGAGGACCAGCATTAGCATCTTTAGAACCCATGACAAGTTGGACATGGTGGCACACATTTGTATTCACAGTGCTTTTATGGCAAGATGTTAATGACATGTCCCAGAAGCTTATAGACCAGCTAGTTTGGTATACTGAATAATAAACAAGAGATCCTGTCTCAAACAAAGTAAAACGCAAGGACCGACACCACACCTCTGACACACACACACACACACACACACCATGACACATGCGTTCCTACATTCATGCATATACGCACAACCATGATACACACACACACACACACACACATAAAACATGGTTGAAATGGTAAGTTTTATGCCATTGTATTTTACTAAAATATGCATATATCCTGTATTGCTTAATGGTGGAATAGATTCTGAGAAATGTCTCATTGGGAACAAAATGTGTCATTATCTGTGGCATTATGACCTCACCAGTCAGAGTCACACATGTGGCCCATCCTTGATAAGATGTTCTCATCCCATGGCTGCACGCTTGTATTTCAAGAGTGAAAGAGATAGAAAGGAACCTCTCATCACTAGGAGGACTACAAGGGTCAGGGCACACTGAGCACAGAGTTGTTGGCCATCTCAGTGCTCCAGGTGATCACCCCAGTTTCTAGCCCTTCAGCTTGCTCTCAAGGTAAACAATGTCCCTAGGCTGCAGAGGGAGGGAGGCACTTTCCTGTCAGCTGAGGTCACTTGGAAGAGGAGAGGCAGGAGAAAGCTGCATAGCCCAGTGTCCTAGGGACTGCCCCAAAGACACCACAGGACAGCAGGGGAGTTAGTCCCACCCTGGCGTGGGCAGTGTCTGTCTAGATGACAAGACTTCCTGCTTCAAACACCAGTCAGGAAGACAGCCAGGGCAGGTCCGCAAGGCTGGGTGAGACACAGGGTAGCTGCAGATACCTCAGGCGTTTCCCTTTCTAGAACCCTGTAAGTTTTAGGAGCAACTGGGGAAAGATAATGCCTGTTCTTCCCCAGGGCAGCGAGCCCCGTGTGCTGGAAACCCTGGTCATTTTTCTCCACCTGCCCTGCTTGGCCAGTGTCCTTAGAACCTGTCCATTCCCCATATGGGATCTTTTTTCTGCCCTTCTTTCCTCTAAGCCTTGCTTACCAGGCATCCCCAGTAGAGGCATGCCAACTGAAGACTAATTATGTGTCTTTGTGCCTCAGTTTCACCAGGTTTATCACTTGCATGGACAAAGTAACTTTCTCTACCCATGCTGTTAAAATGCAGTTTTGTCTTTAGGTCTACGTGGGCCAGACAAGGACTCGGCACTCAGGCGATGTCCTGGAGTTGGAAAAGGATGGGTCGAAACCATGTTGCATATGACTGTATGCATCATTCCTCTTGCACAGAGAGGGTGGCCCTGCTCCTGGTGGATTGGCTTTTTCCTGCATGTGGCAAGTAGGTGTGCTGAGAGTGCAGATGATAACAAGAATGGAGGCAAAACCCTGGGTTGTGGCCACCTTTGCATTCACCTCTGTGACTCCACACTGCCATTCTTCATGGTTTAGCACTGTGTGCAGAGCCCAGGAACTGACCAGATGTGAACAAACAGCTCCCATCTTCTTAGTTCTTTTGCTGGACTCACAGGAGCCCTTGGAGGAAGGTTCTCACTGGCCCTGGAGTCCTCTGTTGCCTCCTGTTCTGCTTTCTCACCAACACTAGGGGGTATGGTGCTTTCACTTGATCTATATTGACAGGGAAGAACTCAAAGCCACTAGCCAATGAGATGGGTCAGCATGTGAAGGCACTTGCCAGTAATGCTGACCTGAGTGGGATACCCCAGATTCAGATGAGAGAACTAATGCCCCAAAGTTGTCCCCTGTAAGCATGCACCCTCCCCACTCCCAATCCCTGCCAAGATCACAGCTGAGCACATAGGGTTACTTCAGAACCAGCACTAGCCCATCACTCTGATTTTTTCTTTTTCTCTGATGTTTTCTTTTTTTATGGTTTTGGGGATGGAACCCAGGGCCTCAGACATTCTAGACAAGGTCTTTATCCCTAATTTCTTGTCTTAAAACCTCTCCATTCACTAGCCAACTGGCAGGCCCACAGGCTACTTGCCACTCTACATTTGTTAAATATCCTGAGTGTCCTCTAGTTTCTCATGGATTACTCATCCCTGTCCTCACACACCCACAGAGCCCTTTGTTAATGGGCTGTGGGAGTGTCCTGTGGGTCCCTGTGTCATTGTGCCTTTTGATTTGACGTGGGCACTGGCTACTGTTGTCCTTTTCTATCTCGGGGGCATGGGCTGCAGTTTTCTCCAAATTTCTGATGTGGGCACTCTTTGCCTGGGTTTGGGTCTCCCTTACCCAGTTCTGGCCATGGAGTAGTTTGCTGCTGAGTATGAAAATGACCCTGGAAGTATTATTGCACTTCCGTACCTTACTTATGTACCTTAAAAACCAGTTCTTTTTACATTTTAATTAATTAATCAAGACAGAGTCTTACTATGTAGCCCTGGTTGGCCACTATGTAACTTCAGTCTCAGGTTGGCTTCAAACTCATAAAGATCCATGAGTCTCTGCCTCAAAGGTGCTGGAATTAAAGGTGTGTGTCACCATGTATGGTCTTCCAAAACCACTTCTAATAGACCCGGAGCTGCATGTGAGAAAGTAGGGGGAAGAGAGAGACCAGCTTGTCTTGGGGGCTGTTTGAATATCACTGAGGTTAAGTCCCCAGGACAGGATGATGAACCATCTGCTCTAAGGATGACAGACTGGTTATAACCACAGTACTACCTGCCTTGAGCCTGGATTTCTGGAACCAGGATCTTGAAGCCATGACCATTGGCAAGCCATAGCCAGGCTCAACAAGAATGACCTGGGAGAACCTGGCTGCTGGCTGGAGTCTCATCTTAAACGTGAGCTGCTTTCCCGACATAGCCTGCCACAAGGTGCACTGCACATGAGGGCAGGAGGCCCAGTGTCCTGGCCAGATATTTGTTAACCTAAACACAAGCTGGAGTCGTCTGAAGGGAGGGAACCTCAACTGAAAAAAAATGCCTCCATAAGATCTAGCTATAGGGCATTTTCATAGTGATTAATGGGGGGAGGCCCAACGTGGGTGGTGCTATCCCCGGGCTGCTGGTTCTAGGTTCTATAAGAAAGCAGGCTGAGCAAGCCAAGGGTGGCAAGCTGGTAAGCGGCACTCCACCATGCCCTGTACATCAGCTCCTGCCTTTGGTTCCTGCCTCGTTTGAGCTCCTGCCTTGAATTCCTTTGATGATGAACAGTGATTTGGAATTGTAAGTCAAATAAACCCTTTCTTCCCCAAGTTGTGTTGGTCATGGTATTTCCTCAGAGCAATGGTAACCCTAACTTGGACACCCTTCTTCTCATCAAACCAGTGGCCACTGTGCCCTGGTAAAGCCAGGATTCTGCAGCTAGAGAAGATGGGTATGGAACTAGTGGCCTGTGTGTAGCTGGGAGTGGGCCCAGGTGCCCTGGACAACTCTCTCATTTCCTCTGAGTGCCAGGCTCCATGCTCCCAGGAGAGAAGGATAAGGCTCCCTGGAGTCTCCGGCTGTGGGAGCCTTAAGGGTCAAGCTTCATGAACCCAAAGACCCCTTGAAGTTTCAGGGGAGAGAGGACTGAAGTCTATCACTCAGCTCCCAAGGGCAGCTTCCAAGAAGACTTGGACAGTGCTAGGAGGTTCCCTAACTTCACCAGACACCTCAACCCAACCTCTCACAATGAAATCTTCTCTGTTGTCACACCTCCAAGCACATAAATGCTGCAGCTGAAGCCTGGAAAAAGTGTCAGGTCTCAGCCAGGAAGCAACGGGAGCAAGAAGGAGGCCCTTGCTCTGCTCCCAGAAAACCATGAGGAGCCTTGCTTGATATCAGCAGGTGTCTAGACTCTCTGCCTATGAGCATCACAGGACAGGGATCCAGGGCCAAGGGGTTGCAGGGAAGGTTGGCAGGGGACCACAGGGCCTTGGACTGACTGCTCCTCTCATTTCTACCTAGAGAAAAGAATGAAATGTGATGGGCATTAGCTCTGATGGGCAAGGAACTAGGTGCAGGGCAGATGGAGAACACTACAGGAGTATACTGGAAGAACTGGGGTTTCTGAGGGGGCCTTGGGCTTGACTCTGACTAAAGAGGTCCTGGGTCCTATGAAGAGAACCTGTGTCCTCCAAGCTCAGGCTTCAGGACTTGGAGGTCATTAGCCTCTGGATCAGGGAGGCCAGAAGACAAAATGTATCCAGGGCTGGCACAGCCTTAGGTTTGCCTAGGAGAGTTCCAGACCTACAGAGAAGACATACAAAAATCTGTGCTGGATCACTGTAAAGGGAAGCTTGCACTGAGGGGGTGGGGTGGGGGGTGGAAGGCTCATCCTGGAGGATCAAGATGAGGTGGGAAGAGCCCTGCAGCCTGGGAAGTAATTGAGTCCAGAGTTGCCCTATAGGTAACACAGAACCCTCATCCCGCAGCAAAGAGGCTGGCAAGTGACCCTTCCCAAGTGGGAAACATAAATTATTAGGCCTAAAAGCCCAGACCTTTTAGGTTTCATTCAGTTGGCAGAGACCCATGATGCCCTCTGCTTCTTGCTGTTGGATTACACATCTGCACCAAGCGCCAACTGCTCAAAATACCATTCCTGGAACGGAGGCGGACAGCAGGACTCTCTGGAATGAAAATCAATTTGATTAGAGAGCAGTCAATTACTGTGGAGACCACGGCTGCGATCCGGGCAGAGAACCAGCTCTGGAAAAAACAGTGTAAAACTTTCAGAGGAATAGCCTGGCTGGGGGAGGGGTGATAGACTCAAAGCTCCCAGGGACTGTCCACAGCTCTAGCACAGGCTGAGAGATATGGAAGAATTCCAGCCTCTTCCACTCCTCTTCCACTCTGGCTTGGCTTCAGCTTAGTTCTTGGTTGTGGCTTTTCCAGTTAGATGAGGTAAGATGCCCGCTGTCAGTTGTTAGGCTTAAGCGGTAAGTTTTGCAAAGTGCCCATCAGTGCCTGGTGAGTAGTAAGTACTTGGTAGATGTGCTGGAGGGAAGACTGGACCAAAGATCACCTGCCTGACATCTGGGCCCCATAGGACTCCACAGCCCTCCTGGCCCTAAAGAATTGGAGAGATGGCTCAGTATTTAAGAGCCCAGTTGATCTCGCAGAGGACCTGGGTTCCATTCTCAGCATCCACGTGTAACTCACAATCACCTGTAACTCCAGTTCCAGAGGGACCTGATGCCCTCTTCCAACCTCCATGGGTATCAGGTAAGCACGTAGCACACAAGCAGGCAAAACTTACACACATAAAGCAAGCAAGTACGTAAGCAATCAAACAAATACTGTAAAAAGAATTTCAGAATGCTTCTGTACCAAGAATTAGGGTAAGCTGGGTCGAGCCTCAAATACCTGCCTGTAACAGAAGGAGAATCTTTGGTTTATGACTTTGGCCATCTTGACTCTCAAATTTTTCCTCTGTAAATAAAACAGAGTAGTTACACCTCCTGCAGGGCGGTCAAGGAAGGAGTGACGCCATTACAGTGACCCCCGAGGCCTCTTTTTCTGCTTCCCTTTTGTTGAGAACTGGAATATATTTCCTCGGGACCCTCTCTCCCACAATGTAGCCAACACCACTCTACACTGCCTTCTCTCATAAGCCTTGATCAGGGCTTCAGGTCCCTCTCTGTTCCTATTCTTGTCCTTTGTCCTCTATCCTTGAAAGTCTGAGGTGGTGTCCCCGGCTCATTCCTCACTCTATAAGGATCACAATGAGGTGTCTCTGAGCATAGCCAGCTCATGATAGAGCAGAGAAGTGACTACAGACTGCGTGGTTGCTGCTTCAGCCAAGTGTCCTTGTACAGGGAGCCACCTGCACACACGAGCAGTGCAGCCCTACACTCAGGAGCCAGAGCTGCCCCAGCTCTGCCACCTGGCTGGGAGCCCTTTGGAGCTGTGTAAACTCAGATGTTGTTAAAGGGTCTCAGTGGCCTCCTGACTGGGGTGCGATGGATGCTGGAAGTACCATGGCCATTCAGTGTTTATTGGGTCCTACAATGTACAGCACTTTAGTATTGGGTAATGGCAAGTGTACCAATACAAAAGGCTGCTTTCACCAGGTGCGGTGGCACATGCCTTTAATCCCAGCACTCGGGAGACAGAAGCACACAGATCTCTCTGAGTTTGAGGCCAGCCTGGTCTACACAGGACAGCTAGGACAGCTAGGACAGCTAGGGCAGTTACACAGAGTAACCCTGTCTTGAAAAGCCAAAGAGAAAACAAATAAACCAACCAACCAACCAACCAGCCAGCCAGCCAACCAACCAACCAACCAAAGAAAAAACGAATTCTCAGTGGCCACCCCATGAACAAGTCCACTTGCAGCACTAATCCAAGCTAGCCAGGTAGGCATGAAGGGGTTGAGGCCCAAGCACCCTGAGGTTATAACAACACCTTCCAACCTGACACACACACACACAGAAGAAGGGAGGCCCAAAGCTCTAGTGGCTTAACCACTTCTTGCTGCTGGGGCATAGCCTTATGTCTCCAGGATCCCTGAGATATTCAGACATCATATCAGGCCCCGCCCACCAGCCTGGTGATTTCCAGTCAAGCCCTTCAATGTCTGCCCACAGAACCAGCCATCCTGCAGCTGTACCAAGTGCTGAGGGAACAGCCACCTCGAGTGACATGCTTATTGAATTTGCATTTAGAGAAGAGCCACTGGGCAGATAGGTGTGCAGAGACACTGTAAACTCAGGATTCCACATAAACAGAAAATTTAGATTTAATTTCCATTATATGGAGATTAAAGACTTGTCCACTATTTGTGAATGTTGGTGTCTGACAGTTCCAAACTGGTGCTTGCTGTACCCAGCACCCAGCACCACCCAGCTGGAGGTGCTGCACATACCAAGTGAGCCTTCTCCCAGCCCCCAAGGCCAGCTTCATGCTCTCAAGTCACCTCCTCCTCCTCCTTTCCTCCTCCCCCTCTTCTTTCTCCTCTCCTATACTCAGGGGCAGAGGCCATTCACAGCGGCTCCAGATGGTTAGGTCCTGCTGGCCTGGAACACATCATGGATCCTCCTGAAGCTGCTCTTTACTCCCAGGTAGGACTCAGGGTGAGGCCTGTCTGGGTATTTCTGACTAGAGGAAGAGGACCTGCTGACAGGGAACATCTGGCTAGGAGGAGGGGCCTAGGGACCCCCTAGATACTAGAACTTGGGGAGGGTCAAAAATCTTCCCTGGTTTTTGATTTGGTGTAGGGGT
This sequence comes from Meriones unguiculatus, assembly GCF_030254825.1. NCBI lineage: Eukaryota > Metazoa > Chordata > Mammalia > Rodentia > Muridae > Meriones > Meriones unguiculatus. Next base: position 68,653,079 of record NC_083356.1, on the reverse strand, counting down.
GCTTCTGGGTCTCTGCCTTTCCTGTGCTCTTGTGCTGTCCTCTTCCTCCCCACAGACCTATGCACCCTGTGTGGTAAGAATGATTCCTGAAGCTGCCTCCACTGCCCCACTGGCTGGCCCACCTCAGCCTCCCCTCCACTTCCCCTCACACCAGACCAGGAGGCCGCTAAGTGCTTGGGCGATCTTATGCCCACAATAAATCTAATCATTCTGTCCCTCCAGGAAAAGGAGGAGCCTCCATCTCTAGGTTGGACAGTCATCAGCTCTCCCCACAGGGCGGCTGTATTTCCACCACACCATACTTCCTGTAACAGTCATCTGTGCTATTAATAATAAATCTGGCTGACATTTATCACCTCTTTCTGGGGAACTCAGAGGCCTCTCCAGGGGTTGGCAGGTGGCTGGGCCCTGTAGATCTGTGGTACTGGGTGTTAGCGGCCCTGAGAGTTAGTGGTCTCTCTTAGCATGGCCAGCAAAGCAGCCACACACATCTCTGGCCTAGATGGGAGCTCCACTAGCCAAGGTGAAGCCTCTATTTGAATGCAGCATCCTGGGTTGCTGGCATCAGATGGGCAGGACGGGATAGTATAGTATGACCCTAAGCACTTGGCGAGGTTGTGAGGGCCAAGGCTCACATGTGCAAGGCATGGTTCTTAGATTCTTCATTGCATTTCTGCTGTATTTAAATAGAGGAAAATACTCAATGGTAGAACACTTGCCTGGCATCCTGGGTTTGATTCCCAACACTGCAAGAAAATTATAGCTGCAATGATGATAACTCTGTCATCATCAGTAATGTGCCCTGCTTGTACTTACATGACCCCAGGAGACCCAGGGCTCCTCTGGGAGCTTGCTTCCAAAGATTTCTACCTATTGTCTTAAAGTAGTTTATAGGCAGCCTGAGGTGTTGGACCAGGTCAGGGAAGCTGAGACCCTGCAGGCAGTCCCTATCTATGGGAATAGGGCAGGGTTCTAGGTAGGAGGCTGCCCAGGAGGGTAGTTTGCAAACAGAACCCCAAGGCTTGTACAGAAGCCCACGATGTCTCCATTCTCTCCTCACGATTGTCCCCTGCATCAGGGTTCTTCTTTTTTGCTTTCTCTGTTCCTCTCCTCTGTATGTTCTCTCTTGCAGAGCTCCCAAAATGGGCTTCCTGGGCTCTAGGGGCAGAGCATGTCAGAACCACTTGATTCAATGGGTGATAACAAGAAGAACACATACATCTCAGCTCAAACATATGGGTACCAAAGCACTCAGATCCCTCCCCTGGGGAGCCAGGGTGATAGGTTCCCTCTGGTCCCTGTGACAAGACCAAAGGCTCCTTCAAAGTGTGATGGACAGGAGAGTGATTCCTCTAAAACGCAGAGGGGACGATGATGGGTTACCGAGCCCCAGCAGCCTTCCTGGGCTCACAACTTTGAGATGGGAAACTGGGTTTCTGGGTATCAGTCTTAGACCCAGGACCCAGAGACCAAGCCAGGTTCAGAAAGGGCCAGTAGATGCTAAGGGGCAAGGGGAGGGGGCCAGGAGGCTCCACCCACCCTGGAACAGCCCTCTCCATCTCCGGTTCCCTGCCCCCTAGTTTCTGTGGGCACGATGCACCCCTGTGTTTTCCCAGGGTGGTTTCAGCTGCGAAGCTGTCAGCGGCAGTCTGCAAACAGCCCCCGACGCTGCCTGCCAAGTGCCGCCAGCCGCCAGCTTGCTTCGCAGGCGGTTCACACAAGCTGCCCAGCCTGGCACCAGGCTGTTAGCAGGCCTCCCCCAAGAGCTGGCAGCATGCCAGGGTGTCATCCCTTAGTGTCCTCATCTGCCAAGGGCAGCTTCTCTCCAGACACCTTTGCTGCAGCCCCTGGGTACCCCTAGACCCAGGAAATGGGGGATTCAGTGGTTCAGTGACGCCTCAGGAGTGACTCTGGCGAGGTTACATGGACCCTACTAAGGGATATACAATACCACTGAGACTTGGGTATGGTCACCTACATAGTACCTCCTGTCCAGGCAAAAGCTGGTATTCTCTAAATTGGCTCTGTGGGTCACCTGGGGCTGGGGATCTGATTATTCTCAGGGCTCCTTATCAGACTCTCATGGCCAATCAGTAACAATTTCATTCAGCAGCACCGAGTTACCTCCTTCCTAACCCTGCAGACCCTGGATTCCAGCACTCACAGCAGCTAGAAGAGAGCCATAGACCTGGACTCTCCTCAGCCTGAATGTCCTAGCATGGGTTGGTGGACCCTCATCACGGAAAGAAGTCGATGAGTTCCTGTTTGCTTTAATCCTTGGTCCAAGTTCATCCTTTTGGGATTGCAAGGGTCACACCCCAGTCAGCTCTGTTGCATGCTGCCTCTTGAGATCTCAGAACTCTGGCCTCCCTAGCTTCCTGTCACCCTAAACCTATACTTCCAGGCCTCCTGGTGAGGGAGAAAGATGCTAGCAACTTCCAAGATCTGGCACTCTCAGCAACCCCCAGTTTCAGTGCACTATGCCCCTACTCCATCTCTGAGCTCAGCCATCTCTGTTTTGCCTGGTTCACTGAGACCAGTGCCACAGGCCCAGGGCTCCCTGAGGCCAGGAAACACCAAGCCTGGCCCTAGGACTTGGCTGCATCTTTTAAGATTAATAATCGTGCTGCATCATGGCCCCATAATTAAGTGCTTGTTCATCCCCTTTATCATCAGAATGATTTGTTGTTCTCTGGGTAATAAAAGTCCACTCTCTGAGGCAGGGGCCTGCAGTCAGCTCTGCTAGAACTACTGAAGGAGGCTGGCACCCTCACCTGCAGGAGGCTGCCAGAAAGAAGGGATAGAATGCCCACCTCTGGGACCAGAGCGCCTCTGTCTCAGCTTTCCAAACGTGCTGTGACTTACAGTTAACCCTGGATTCCTTGCTATGCTCAGAATCTGCCTGAAGCTAGAGCTGGCCTGGTCCTGGGCTTGTGGTCTAGCATACTCTACTTGACAACCTAGGGGATGACCCCAGAGGTGCTGGGTCCTCAACTTGTACACACACACACACACACACACTATACACCTGCCTCTCTCCAGGACTGGGTCTTTGGCCTCTTCTCTCTCCTGTTTCATTGTCTCCATCATAAAATGGGGCAAATCCCTGTCTTCCTCCACTTCTGAGAAGTGGGGCTGTACTGAAAGGTGCAAAGCACCGGAAGTCTCCAGTGTGTGCCCCTCCCCCAGTCAGTGGGCCCTGAGGTAGTTGTCTGGGCCACGCTCTGTCACAGCATGCAGGTGTTTGGGAGACAGGTCACTGGGAGCAGCCCCAGTGGCTCAGATCCTGCAGGTCCAGGAGCCTCACCTGACTTAAGATTCTGTGTCCGCCCACATCTGGAAGGTGGCAAGAGAAGAGCAGCTGCCTCTGCTCAACAAGCTGAGTTGGGGTCACTGTCCGCAGAGGTCGCCTGGTGGCCACTCTTTTCCATCCCCACAGACTCGACTCTACCTGACAGGTGCCAACAATGCAAGGAGGTGATCACTTCTGAATCTCATGCTCTCCCTGTGATTAAGGACAACATCTGCCCAGGTGGAACGTACAGTTAGCTGTGCTTGTGGGGCACAGTGCAGTGTTAGTACTTGGCTGGGCACTAGAAACAGCCATGTCTCAGGGTGATTCAGGTACCCTGTAACCATACGTGACACCTGTAGCCATAATTCACAATGAGCTACACAACCACTGATTTATTTCACTTGGAACTTTTTTCAAGTTAGGGCTAAAACATAGATAGTAAGACTTCACTGCATCCCCATCCGGAGGGAAGAGAAAATGTGAAATCATGAATTAACAAAGGTATTTGGTCAAACATAACCTCACTATTAGAATCCATGTTAAAATTACAGTTATTAGCCGTATTTCCTTTCAGGAGCAGTTAGAGTCACTTCAGAAGGTGAGGCAATTAATTTTTAAGTTTATGTTACACATTATAACGCAGCAGGCCATTAACAAGATGGCAACATTAACCTTAATGTACTTGGCAAAGACAGCTGTGGACAGAAGCTGGACAGGCTCCTGAGCTGCCCAGACACAAGCTATCCAGCAGGCCAGGGCTGAGGGGCTTCAACCCCTCCCTGCCCCCTGTCCCCAGCCAGCAGAAAGGCCACTATCCAAGTTCTCCCGGCTGGTGGATGCTGTTCACCCAAGGGGGGAAGGTAAGTGTCCTGGTCCAGGCCATGTTAGAAAGGGGCTATCTAAGACTAAAGGGGATAACATCTCCATGGATGCCGATGAGGGTCCAGTGGGATGTGAGGCTCTGTGTGGGTTGGGATCAGAGCTCAGTCTGGTGCTAGGGTCAGAGGGTAGAGATGTGTCTTTTCATGGCCTGAGAATTTCCTCCCACGAGCTCCTCGGAGTGGGCACCATGGAGCTCCCACTTTCTAGAAAAGCGTCCAGTGCAGCAGGATCTGTTTTTGTCAGTGCTGCTCCAGGTAAGGCACATCCTGCCTGCTTTGATTTCAGAGCCAGTGAGCCCACCCTTCCTCTAGGCCCTTGTATGCCCCTGCTGTCGCCACTGGCCACTCCTTACCCTCAATGTGCCTTCTGCAGGCCCTACACTAGCAGAGGCCCTCCTTGGGAGGCTAGACAATTGGGAAGAGGAACATGGAAAGAGCATCCATGGCAAAAGCGTCCCCTCCCAGTTTGTGTGGCTGTGGGGACAAAAGCTGTGTGGCTGAACGTATATGGGCAGAGTACAGCAAAGACGGGCCCATCGTGAGGTCGCAGGGACACAGGAGGTGTTCCCTACTTCTTAAGAAAGCAGCAGAGGCCACAGCAAGGACACCCACCGGGCACTCCCCAGCAGACCCTAAGTGCCAAAAAGTCTTCGAGTTCAGCTTAGTCCTGTTGGTTGTCCCTGTTGCCTGACCCAGGCAGTAACCTGTAGCTTCATATTTCATGAAGCTAGGCTAGGCAGGAATGTAGGTGGCTTCACAGAGAAGATGAGGGCAGAAGGCTGGAAAAAGATTTACTCACTAATTCATTCACTCACTAATTCACTCCTTCATTCACTTACACTGGTCACTTGCTCCCTCAGTGGTGGTGTTTATCAAGGCTTGAGCCAGGCCTGGCTAGCAGCATGGGTATCTGGCCTGTACGGAGAGTCCTGTGCTACTCAGGTCAAACTCCAGTGCCGAGAACACCTCAAATTCAAGTGCTCCAAGTCTCTTTATGAACAGACCTGCAGCTGCAGAAGGTGCTAAAGATCCTTCCTCCTCATTCAGCTCCCTGTGGTGTTGGGGACCCCTGCACTCTCATCCTCCTATCTGCCGCTGTTGCCCAGAAGTGGCCTCCCTGCCTCTGTGTGGCTGTATCCTGAGAACATTGGTCACAGCAGAGTTAAGGTCCTTTATACTCAGTGTGGCCAGACCTCAACTAATTGATTACATTCCCAACAACCCAACACAGATAAAGCACTTTCTGAGGACCTGGGGGTCAGGACTTGGACCTGTGTTGGAGTCTGCTCCCACTGGCTCTCAGCTAGCACTATCAGCTGGAGACAGGCAAGCCCAAGGTATAGATAGGCTGAGCACAGTTCTTCAGGCTTGACCTTTGATATGATAAAGCCAGTCCAACTCTTCTCATTAGAAACTCTTAAAAAGAACTCAGCTGAGGAAAAAAGGATGGAAGCTACCCTGCCCACTGTGTGAGAGCCTGGAGAGGCCTGGCTACTAGAACCACCAAACTCTGGAGTGCTAGGCTACTTACTCATCCCCAGGCACCAGGTAGATACTTGAATCCTGGGACCCCTCTGCTACTCTATTACCCCTCTATTGCCTCCCTGGCTCTTTCCCTGGGAGGAGAACCTTCCTTCCACCTTGTAGGGCCAGTTAGGATCTCAGTTAGCACTGGGGATCTGAGAGCAGGTGGGTTAGCTGAAGCAGAGCTGATGAAGAGGGAAGGACAGGGGTATGGGGACAGTAGCCCCTTTTCTATCTTGCCTGGGATTTCTGCCAACAAGACTCAGATGTATCAGTAAAGAGCCTGCTGGGTCTCACACCTATAACTTTAAATTAAAAAAGCCATGTGCTGTTCTGGGCTCCAGCTGTAGCCTGGCATGGCAGCCCCATAAAGATCATGTTATAGTAGAAGCCATTACGCGCCAGTTTACTGTACACACATTTCTAAATGGTTCGGCAAACAGCAGCCTACTCACGGGCAGGGAAGGAGAACAGCTTCATTTGGGGTAACAAATGATCCTTGATTTGATTTTAAATGCAATGACAGCCAAATTTATTTCTTATTTAATCACTTCCCCGGGCCATGGAGAGCGGGGCAATATTAACTCCACAGTGAGCAGACTGCAGAATCCATGGAAAGAGACGACCCATACATTATGTTTACAGGGCAGAGCAAGGCTGCTGCGCCAAGCACACCACTAAAATGGGTGTTTTTGTCATTTACACAGTAGCTTATATCATTATTTCTTCCTGCTTCCAATTTTTTAGTAATAAAAATATAGGCAATGTGATTCTTTTTGCATTACAGATAAACCACCTTGATTCTTTATTAAATATTTTTATTAATCTAAAGTGCTGCAAAGCGTCGGGACAAATAAATCAGGCTGGCAGCAGTCATTTCCCTTTGCTGGTAGGAGCTCATAAAGTGGCTTCGGCAAAGCACAGTGCCCGGAAAGGCCCAGCTTCATCACTGGCCCTTGTCTGCCCTGCTTCGCAGACATGCATACTTGGTAGAAGTGACAGTAATGGGATGTTTGTTCTTCAAGATCCAACTGGTTTGGGAAATTACTCTATAATCCCCTGGTTCATGCTCTATTTAATTAGGAATTACTGTTGGTTTCACTCTCTGTGCTAGCTTGGGAAATGCCCTGCCCAAGGAGGGCTAGGTAAGGAGGGGTCCTCCTGTACCCCAGAGGCAGCCACTGGGCAGGGCCTAGGTGCATGTGGGGATTATGCCCAAGGGCAGAATGTAGTGGTCTTGACAGGGAAGGGTCAGAGACAGCTGAGGGTGGGCAGGGATGATGATGAGTCCTAGATGACTGCCTCCCTCCCCCACACCTGCCTGTTTGTTTTTCCTTCTCATGGTGGAGACATGAAGTGAGAGAAATGGGCTAGGATTGTTAGAGGGCACAGTTTCTTGCTGGAACATTCTCTTTGCAGCCTCTGCTATAGATCCATTCCAGAGCTTGTCACAGTTATAGGCTTGGGGTCTCTTTCATTAGCATTTATTCTCTCCTTTTTCCCTGGCTGTCTTGCTTCTTGGGGAAGCTGGTTGGTACCAGTAAGCTCTGAGATGGCTGCCCACAGAGGAGTCACTGGAGTTACCTTCTCCTGGCTGTTGGGGTCATTACTGCCTAGGGTGTCTGATTGTATCTGTTCTTGGGTGGGGGAATCTGACAAATATGAGGTAGGGTATCCTCAGTATCCAGGCACATGGCTGGGACATTAAGAAGAGTTCCAAGGGTCCCCTGGCTTCAGTTGGGCATGATGTGGAGCCAAATGATCTTCAAAAGCTAGAATGATGTGTGTGTGTGTGTGTGTGTGTGTGTGTGTGTTGGTGCTAAGACTTTGTGACCTCTGAAATCCCATTAGTCATGTGGTCCTGTGGCCTTGACATCTGTCCAGTCCTAGCCTGCCTCTTGAATGACAAATCTACTCACTTTGGGGTATGTTCCTCTCTCTTCTTGAACAGAAGGCATGGCTGCTGACTTCACAGTGGATAGCTGTCAAAACTTGTGTCAGCTCTGACTGTGCCATCCTGGATCTGGTGATCTAGCCAAGCCCTGCCCCATGTCTAAAAAACACAGTTTCCAACTCAAAAGCAGAACGTCCACACCCATATTCTAGCCTCATTTCCTCTGTCTGTGTATCTGAACCAGAAGGACACCCTAAGCAAGTTTCCCCCAGGTGATGGTGGAGGCTAGACCTCTGTACCATTAAGTGACGTGACCATCAAGGAGACCACCAAGTCAGGCCAGGCCAGGCCAGGGTTGGGTAGGAGAATGGGAGGGGATGGGGCAATGAAGAGTCAGATGGAAGATACTGGAAGAGGAGCTGGCAGGATCACCCAGGGTGACTCACCAGAAGGAAGGTGCTTGCCTCTAGGTCTGAAGTAAAGGATTTCCAGAGGACACTTTCAGAGAACCCTTGGTTATAGCTTTGCATTTGTGCTCAGTGTCAAGAGTTCAGTGCTGAGTGTCTCTATGACAACCTGGAGAGTGCTCATCTCCCTATTTTCCACTATCTAGGTGAGGGGTCAGTGGTGGCCTGGCTCTGCCACATAGGGTTCCTGATCTCCTTCAAGCCTGGAGGTCCCCTGCTTTCAGGTCAAGGGTGTGCATGGGGCTTGGGCTGTAAGCTGTGTGTATCTTGGGAATGAGCAGGGCCTGGGACTCGACCCCCGAGTTGGGGAGGGACAGGGATGTTGTCTGGCTGAACACCAGGAGAACACTGAATTCCCTGCTACTTCCTCAACAGCGAGCCTGGATGCAGCTCATGTGCCCCGGCCTGCCCAAGGAGCTCGTGATGCCAGCTTGGCCTCGAGGTTAGGCCATCCTGTCTGAGGCAGGAGGGTCAACTGGGCAGGGTCAGCTGAACAAAACTTCTGGTTTTGCTGGAAGGATAAGGTAGCTGGGGTCAGAAAGGAATGAATATCTGGGCAAACCTCCCTTTCTCTTTCCTCCTCCCTTCCTATGAGACAAACACACTTCTGCTACCCTGTCTCACAGAGACCAGGTTGCTGCTGTGGCCACTGTGGGATCTAAGATCCTGGGTGCTGGGCTGCACTGGCAATGCCCGCACACTCACTTCAGTTGCCCCGTGAGCTCTCTAAGAACACCTGGGGTGTGGGAGGCATGTGTAGTCACTAAAAGATATAAATCTTTCCCTCCCCATGCCTCCTGTCATATCCACCTTGGCACAAAGATTGTAAGGATGGTAAGATGGTGACATCTTGTCTCCAGCAGAATTTTTGGTCCAGGGCAGGGCAGTTTGGACCCCAGGAAGGTAGTGAATCCCTGAGTGCTCCAGTGCGAGGGCCCGACCTCTGTCCTAGCAGAAACATTTCTAGAAGCTAAGCCTCTGGTGTCCCAGGGAGACAGCAGGTATGTTCATGTGGCCTCTTGGCTAGAATAGGTTACTGCCACCTATTCTGGAGGCAGGTCCCTGCCATCCTCCATGGCTCACTAATGAGGAACCTGAGCCTCTGTCTAGCCTGAAGCTCACTTCAGACCTGAAGTCATGCACAAGGGCCATGTGTGCTCATTCCAGTGTCTGAGCACTGGCCTTGTGCCACTTGTGGCTTCTGCGAGCCTCTTGGTGGAAGAGAGGAAAGAAGCCTGTCCAGGGGCAAAGACGGAGGCTTGTCAGAGTCTCACCTAGGCAATAAGCTACCCCTAACCACTCCTGGGCAGCTATAAGTAGGGTCATCAAGAAGCGCCTTGGCTATGTCTACTGTGTTTGCAGCGCTTTGCTCACCAGGCGCCCCGATATGTATGTATGTACATGCATGCCAAGCCATGGTGCACATGTGGAGTTGTGGACCAGTTGTGGAGTTGCTTATTTTCTTCCACTAGAAGGGTCCTGGGATTGAACTCAGGTATTCAGGTTTGTGGGCAAACCTTACCTGCTGAGCTATCTTGTTGTCCCCTCCTGTACTCTTGTCTGACTTGCCGTACACCACACCACTTATTCAGTTTGGCTAATTTGCTAAGATGATTTGTGGAAGTCAGTGCAACACTTCACTAGTCACAGTTCATTACTTTCTATGATCCAGCTCAGTGAGATCCTGTACGATGTTCAGGACAGAGGGAAATGGGAGCTCCATTTAGTGGGGAGAGAATTCCAGCGCCGTCTCACTCACGCTTCACAAAAATCAACCAACCCAATTAAGAGGCTTCACAGAGGTTCCACCACAGAGGCACAGTCCTCTGGTTCAGCCTCCTGCCTTGTCTTCCCCTGAAGTCAAGCAGGTGAGAATACCAATCCTACGGTAACCAGCTGTTCCTCCTGGAACACTCACTCTGAAGATACGGAGGGTCCCCGAATCCCTGCCACCTCCTTAAGCTCCCCAAAGTCATTCTTACCTCTGTGCTATTGTTAGTATTTGAGGAACTTGTGTCTGGAACCAGGAACAAAGGCCAAAATACACTTATCTTGTTATAGTTTGGGGGATTGTGAGCCTTGTAAAGGAAGGAGTTCTGATGTTTATTACAACATAGATGAACCCTAAGGACATTTTGCAGCCTAAGGACATTTGCAGAACAAATACCTTGTGCACACACACACACACACACACACACACACACACACACACGAGCTGTATAACTGTAGTTAAAACTTACAAAATTATGTATTTAGGAAAGTCGCAGGGGGAAACAGTTATGTCTGTCTGAAAGGGGCACAGGAGCCCATTGGAAAGGCCCACAGTGGAAGCGGGTAGAGCCAGAGTAACTGAAGACCTGGGTTATGACTGGAGTGCATTAGCACCTTGGGTCTGTGCTAAATGAGTGAATGAGGAGGTGAGCAGAAGATCAGAGACAAATCTCTCATACAGAAGAAAATTCCAAGTCACTTGGGCACTTGTTTGACTACTTCTCCCATGAGAGGGACACAGTGACTGGTTCTCCTAGGGGAAGGAAGGGGCTGGGAGCTTATCACAGTTTCCTAGCACAGGCTCCCGTCGGTGACAGTCTGCACTGGCAGGTGGGATGAGGGCGGCCTCTACAGGTCAATACCATAGTCATGGAAGGCAGAACCCAGCCAAAGGGAGACAAAACTCCTGCCCAGGTAGACTCTGAGCTCTCAAGGCCACCAAAGGAAAGAATGTGTGAGATGCTCTTATAGTCAAGTGGAGCACAAGGGGAACGCTGGATGCAATAGGTGGTGTTCTGGGACAAGATGGGACATCAAGTGACAACAGCAAACCTGGATGAAGCTTTAGTTATTGAAAAAGATTAGATTCCTGGGACTGCCATACTAGACAGTTCTGGGGTGTAATTTGACTTTGGGTAAATAACACATTTCAAAGCAGGGACTGTGGACCAGAATCTGCTGGGTTCCTCCATCCCCATCCCCTAGACTACTTTGTAAGATGGCCCAAGGCATATCCCTGGCCTGGGTCATCTATGGGGCACAGAGTTGTTACAGCTGTCTCCATCTAATGTCACATCTGTGATGTACCATTCCCCATAGAAGTGGAGTCTGGGGGAGGACCTGACAGAGGGCTGAGGAGCACCGTTGCTTGCTCTGGAAAGGACTTCAGAGAGAGAGAGGAGGTGCAGGCTGAAATAACATTTAACCTATCATAATGTGGAGAGTTTTGTTATGAAAAACACCAGAAAGCCATTAATGTAAATCATGAAATATTCATCAAGGAAGTCACTTAAATGTCTTGTGTTCCCAGAAGTGGCGCTGAGTTCTTCCTGCATCCGGGCGCGGAATACCAGCTACTGAACATCTTCCTATGCATTAGTGCTGAACTGGAAGCCAATGCTCATACCACAGGCAGTGGCCCCTGTGCCCTGGCATACCTAACAGGGATGGGAAGATGTTGTGGGGGCCATGATAATCATTTTCCTTTACGTGTCACTGAAAGGAGCAATCTTCTCACCAGAAAGCCCCTGGATCAGTCCATCAACACACAGCCTTGCCTGAGAATGGCAGGAAAGGGGCTGGAGAGATGGCTCAGAACTTAAGAGCACTGGCTACTCTTCCAGAGGCCCTGAGTTCAATTCTCAGCATGGTGGCTGACAACCATCTATAATGAGAATGGCAAGAAAGGCAGCTGCTGGGCTGAATATCAACTAATAGCAGTTGCTGCTCTTTCAGAGGACCTTGGGTTCAGTTCCCAGCATACACATGGCTGCTTATAAATATGCTCATCTGGCCTCCATGGGCATACATAGTAGGAGCATACCAGGCATACATAGTAGGTGTATACCACACACACAAACACAGAAAAATATATGTCTTTTAAAAAGAGGGCATGAGGCTGGATGGTGGTGGCACACACCTTTAATCCTGGCAGAGGCCAAGGCAGAGAGGCAGGAGGCAGAGAGGCAGGAGGCAGAAAGGCAGGAGGCAGAGCTCTTAGTCTTTGTGAGTTGGAGGACAGCTTGGTCTACAAAGCTAATTCCAGGGTACACAAAGAAACTCAGTCTCAAAAAACTTTCCAGATGTGATAGCACACGCCTGTAATCCCAGAACTAGGGAGGCAGAGGCAGACGGATCTCTGTGAGTTTGAGGCCAGCCTGGTCTACAAAAGGAGTCCAGGACTTCCAGAGCTACACAGAGAAACCCTGTCTCAAAACAAGCAAACAAACAATAACAACAACAAAAGAAGGGAGGAAGGTGTGAGGGAGTAGGGATGGATCTGGAAGGAGTTGGGTGGAAACTGCCTGGGAAATGGAGGTCAAGTTCTTTCTGTGGTCTGCCTGTTCTTGTCTGTGGCAAAAGCAGGGAAGATGTTTGGTGAAACTTCCCAGATTCCTTAGGATTTTGTCCCTCCAAATGGGTACTCACAAGGTTCCCTTGATGAAGGGGATAGTCTCTTGAAGCTATAACCAGCAAGGACCTCAGCCCAGTAGAGGGAAGGGATCTGCTGGGTGGCCCTGTAGGACAGGTATTTCCCAGTGGCCCCATGAAGCCTGAGTCTCATCTTCTGGTGTACCACAATGTCCTGGAGAAGGCTGTTGCTAATCTTTGGGCTTCTTGACTCTCTCCATGCTCTCAGTAGTTTCCTGAGACTTGGGCCTTCAGAACATGGCCAGAGCAGGAAGGTCGAGATGACGCTGTGGTGGGAAGTGGGGAAACTCTGGCTCCTGTTCCTTTGATTGTGTATACCTGGCCCAAGCCTTCCCACTGGGAGTGGTGGGATATCCCAGAGGAGAGTGTGTCGTCCTGTCAAAGGGGCCACGTCTACTGAAGGATAGTGCCCACTCCTGGCAGTGTCCCACCACACGTGTGCTAGCCTCACCTGACCAGGGTCCTCTCCCCACAGTGCTGCTGGACGCACTCTCACACATCCCACGAAGCCCATTTCAGAGCATGTAGTCTTTCAGCAAAGCAAGCCTCTGCAGGCCCAGGCTCTCAGAGGCCCAGGGGCATGGTTCCAGGGATGGTTAAAGACACTGGTTGAATTTAGTCCCAATTCAATAATTTCCATGGGTACAGACCACTCCCGTGCACAGACAGAGCTGCCTACTGTTTGGTGTCCTAAGGCTGACCAGATACTTGGCATCTCAGGCCTGTTGGACCAAACTCTGATTACCAGCAAAGGGGCACTATAGGGCCCCCTTCCTCTCTCTTCATTTTTTCTTCTCCTCTATTTCTTTCTTTCTTTTTGAGACAGGGTCTTGCTATGTAGGCCTGGTTGGCCTGGAATTTACTATATGGTCCAGGCTAGCCTGGAAATTGCAGTAATCCTCGTGTCTCTGACTCCCTGGGAATTGCAGTAGTCTTCCTGTTTCTTACTCCCAAGTGTTGGGATTACAGACTTGTCAGCATGCCCAGGTAAAAACTTTGTTCTTTATACAACCTCTGGGCTATTGTCCTGACACATTCCACAGGGAGCTGTTTTCTTGGGCCCCTTCATGTGCTGAGTTGGCCTTCCCTAGGACTCTTATATTCTTTCTTTTTTTCAGAGTTGAGGACTAAAGTCAGGGTCTTGAGCTTGCTAAGCAAGCTTTTACCTCTGCTAAATCTCCAGCTCCTCATCTACTCTTTCTAAACAGCAAGGGCAAATGTGGTGACCATTCACTGGCACACAGGCATACTGGGGATGGACCTGCAGGGGTCAGGCCACATGGGATCCCAGAGGACTGTGGAGGTGGAGTCTGGGGAGGTGAGGGGGCCTAACTCTAAGCCTGTGGGCTCTATTAGAGTTACTGCCCTGGGTGAGTCACAGGGCAAGGCAAGGGAGAACAGTCTGGTTGCAGAGGGTGAGGGAGCCCTACACAGATGATAGCAAACGGAACCTCTAATGGTTAGAAAAGAGGTTTTCTCTGACATACTGGGAAGAAGCAGCAGCCAGGAAGACAGTGCCAGGACGGGCAAGGTCTGGGTTACCCTCCTGTGTTCTGTCACCTGCTTTGAAAGAAGGCGTCTTGGAAAGCATCCCTTCCCACATGAATTATCAGGGAAGGGCATCATGAAATCTGATTTTTCACTTACTGTGAATTTAGTGAATTGCTATGGTTTATTGGGCACTTGGGCCAGCCTATAATTGCCTTAAACAGTAGCAATAGCCCTTGGAAGCTGCTCCAGAAAGGCTGCAGTAAGCTCTATTACTTCATCCAGTTTTGGTACCACCACAAAACAGAAGACTGATGTCAGGCCAGACCCTCCGTGGTGTCTTTTCATTTCAGAGACTCAGAGGTGATGCAGAAAGTCCACCTAGATGTTTAGTCCTGGTTCATACTATCAGACAGAAAAGCCTGTGGAAGTTAAGGTTACAGAGCCCTAGCTTGCACCAGAGTTAGGACTTGATTTCAGGGTCTGTGCTGGTCGGGTCAAGCTTCCCATCCTATCACTTCAGTCATAGAAACAAGACATAGAATAGCTGCCAAGGTCGAGGAACCAAAGAGTAGACAGTATCCCCCGTGCTGAGGGCAGGGGTGGGTGGTCTTCTCTGGGCTCCATAAGTGATATTCCTCTAAGCTGACAGAGTAGCAAGATGACCTGGTGTCCCCTTGGTCCCTTGAGGGCTACACAGTTGAGGGCCCAGCTCCCAGATGACTGGAATGGTGGCTGCTGTCTCATTATTTTGGGAGCTGGGAAATTACTATTCATGACAGTAAACTTAAAAATGAAATAATAAGTCTGTCCTTTTAAAAAGCAAATTGCGATGTTGGAATATTCATGAGCTGTGACTTCATGGGAAATGGCAGCCGCCGGGAGATTATCATTTGGTTAAGTCAGCAGCAGCAGAATTTAGGGAAATGTGCCTGTCAGTCTGAGGAGATGGTGATTAATACTTCCTGTTTGCGGCCCCTTAACGGGTGCATTTTAATGTAATAATTAATTAACCTTGGGGATCACTCACATTTCACAGCTCCTGACGCTGTGGCTCCAGGGGTGGGTGGGGGAGGGGTGAAGGCAGCCTCTTTATGTCCTGTTTCTGCCCACCCTGGGTACTGGATCCTTGGGACTGACCTCCGGAGGAACTGAGTCAAAACTGAGCCCAAATCCCACTGAAACAGAGACTTGTGTGTGCAGGATGGTGTGGCATAGGCAGGACAGGGTACAGTAACACAGTCCTGGGCTACTAGTAAATGCCCATGGCCTCTCCATCAGTGCTGCAAGTTGAGGGGTCCCGAACTCATGTCCACTTGGAACCTGAGGCTGTGGCTTTGCTGGAGAAGTTCTTTGAAGGTCTGTTGGTTTAGGATCTCAAAGGGTTTGGTCTAGAGTTTAAGTAGTGTCAGGCAAGGTCATGCATGCCTTTGATCCCAGCACTCAAGCACTTGGAAAGTAGAGGCAGGGGGACCTCTCTGAGTTTGAGGCCAGTCTCTAACTAAATCCAACAGTGGGTGTCCTTACAAGAGGAAGAGAACATGAAGGGTCAGAGGGAAAAGGCCAGTGATTTGAGCCAAGGTTAAGGATGCGCACGTCTGAGAGAGCCACTGGGAGCTGGGAGGAGCCTGGGATGGCCAGTCCCACTGGGAACTTGATGCTGACCACTGATAGCCAGCACAGGTGAGGTGGCACGCCCATTGTTTTGAGCCACAGATTCCCTCACTGAGTGGTACCTATTCTGGGACACTCGAACTTCAGTCGACCATGGTGGCTGATGTTGAGGCAGCTCAGGGAGGCCTTTGAAGAATGGGAGCTCTTTAGGAGCTGGACCAGAGGACCAGGCTTTTGAAGTGAGCAGAACAAGTGACCAAAAGCCAGGCCCATTGTAAAGTGTTGGACCAGAGATACACTTCTCAGACTGGATCCTCTCAGTGCACCCAAGAAGAGCACTGGAAGCCAAATAGTCCACCCTTCTCTTTCTTTCAGTTGTTGCCTAGAAAGCACAGTCAGCCTTCATAGCCTATTCCCAGCACCCTCCTCTGGTAGTGCTGCTCCTCAGTGCTCTGCTCATCCTGTTCTGCAGGCTGGCCTTGTTTCCAGACAGCTCCAGCTCTAGGCCCTGCAGAGAATCAGTAGATTAGGAAGTGGCCATGCCAAACCTTGGAGCCTCAGGTCACACCCACACCTGCACACCTGCTCATGCATTTATGTGCATGACTGGTATGCCAACAGACACAAACGCACACAGGCATATTCCTATGAAATGCATTTATAAACATATGTGTACAAACACATACATATGTATACATCCATACACGTTTGCACAGTATGCACACTCAGGCCACACACCCCATCAACTCACAAATACCTGCTTTGAGCTGGACAGCAGCTTACTCTCGCCGTCTAGTGGCCTTCTCCAGGTACTGCAATATCCTCCTTTCGTACAATTTGCAGCATGGGGACTCTGCCCTGTTCATGACCTGCTGGAGTATCTGGGTCAGATTTGATGCCCTTTTGCAGGGAGACCCTTCCCAGTTTGTCCAGCATAGATACTGACAACATAATATGTACACTGACACCACACAGGGCTCAGTGGCTTGGGGCAGCTTTCCTTGGGGTTCTTGCCAGGGCAAGGGACAAGGAGGCTATGGCCATGTTCCGGTCAGCCACCATTCAGTGATACCAACCTTTTTCAGTGAACTCTTGGTGCTCGGCCAGAAACCAGTCCCTGGTTGTGGCAACCATCTCACCACAGGTCTCTGGCCAGGGCTGGCTCTTTCCTGATCACAGGCCTCTCTGGCTCCTGGCTGATCCCTGAGCCCTGCCACGCTTAGACCAACTGGAAGTGGGACTGGCTCTGGGAGCACCCATATGGCTTGTTCTCTCTGGGAAAACCATATGGGTAGGAGAGTGTCCCTAATGGGGTAAGTAGTGTTGCAAGCTACAGATTGCTTAGACATTACTTACCAAGCTTTGTGGCCTGGGGTCTGGGTGAGGGGGTCCAGTGTGAAGGTAGTAATGGGTGTGCTTAGAGGGCCCCATGTAGTGTGGCCTTGGGACTTTAGCCTGGTTCTCTCTGCCAATAGAGGTTTTGAGTAGTGGTTAAAGCTGATTTCAGTTGCTTTAATTAAGAGTCTTAGGAGCTAGCCAGGTATGGCGGCACACACCTGTAATCCCAGGACTTAGGGGAGGCAGAGGCAGGTGGATCTCTGTGAGTTGGAGGCCAGCCTGGTCTACAAAGCGAGTCCAGTACAAGCCAAGGCCGCACAGAGAAACCCTGTCTCAAAAAAAGAAAAAACAAAAAAAAAAAAAAACAAAAGGTCTTTAGAGCCTTCTCTGACCCACCCTAGGAACACAGATCTACGACTTGGAAGAGACTTGTCCCATGTCCTTCTGGGTACTCCCTCCAGTGTATCCAGTGGTAGAGTTCTGACTTTTGGCTATGTGGAAATACTTTGAAAATACTCCAGTGAGAAAACTGGTAGCCTGGGGGAGGCAGCCATGACAGGCTTCCAGGAAAAAAAGGCCCTAAGGCCTAAAGAATAAGCTGAGTTGCCTGGTCTTTGGACAAAGAGCAGGGGGTTTGTTGGGAAGAGGCCTGGAGGACTTGAAGACCAGCTGGAGGGGCCTCAGACCCACTCCTCATAACCCTTATCACTTAGTTCTGGGACCATCTGCCAAGACTCAGATCTGTGGCAGGAAACTTTACCCAATGGCCTTTTGGACACAAGACCCCAGGTTGGTGCAACACACCATTAATTGTACTTGGTTAAAAATAGGTCCCATGAACCCTTCTGGGCCCATCTTAGGCCAACAGAGGCATGACAGGATCTCATGACCCAAAGATAACTTAACCTCATTTTCCTTCTATTCCTACTTCTATACCTACTTCTATTCCTACTTCGCTGGCTCAATGATAGTTGTTTATTGTTTGTTTGTTTTCTTAATTTAGAATAATTTATTTTGTGAATATGTGGCTTACATATATGTATTAACATTACAGGTATGCCTTTGGAAATCAGAAGAGGGTGCCTGATCTCTAGGATGGTTGTGAGCCAACATGTGGGTTCTGGGAACCAAACCAGAATCCTCTGCAAGAATAGCAAGTGATCCTAACCACAGAGCCATTTCTCCAGTGGTGTGCTCATTTGTGTGTGTTTTATGTAGGCTTTTATGTATTCCAGGGTGGCCCTGAACTCTTTATATAGTTAAGGATCACCTGTCTGATCCTTCTGGTTCCACCTAAGTGTTAGGATTATAAACCTGTACCAGGCTTATGCTGTGCTGGGGATCAAACCCAGGCCTTTGTGCATACCACACAATTTTCCTGCCTCTGCCTCCTTGTGTGCTGGGATTTTGGCCGGCTCTGGAGCACAATCAGTTTCAATAGGCCAGCACAACAGGTATCAAGGCTGGTTGGTGCTGAAGGAAAGAGGTGTATAGAGAACTACAACTCCCGGTATGCACCTGACCCACTTCACTCACTTTTAAGGGGGCCGGTCGCCTGCCCGGGAACGACAACTCCCGGCGTGCCTTGGTGCACTTACGTATTTCCTGTGTGGCGGCGGCAGGAGCGGAATGCATATCAAAGAAACCACATCTCCCGGCATACCCAGGGGCTCCCATTACGCACTTCCGGCGCGGCTGCTACAGCGCGCCCCCAGCAGCTACGGCGACGGCGGCAGTAGCAGCGAGGGTACTGCTCCGGCTCCTTTATTGACGAGCGGCCTACCTGACAGGAGCCGGGGCGGGGCGGCGGCGGCCAGCGAAAGAGCGCGCGGCGGCCCGGCCCCGCCCCTGGTCCGCCCGCTAGCCCCAGTGACCTTCACGGGTTCGGGCGGCCGGTGCAGGCCCGGACGGCGGTGCGATGTTTGTGCAGGAGGAGAAGATTTTCGCGGGCAAGGTGCTTCGGCTGCACATCTGCGCAGCCGACGGCGCCGAATGGCTAGAGGAGGCGACCGAGGACACGTCGGTGGAGAAGCTCAAGGAGCGTTGCCTCAAGCAGGTAAGGCCGATCCTCTTATGACCCAGTTCCACCTCTGCCTCCTTTCTGGAAACCAGAAACCTAGACTTCTGTCTCGGACTCCTCCCCAAACCCCAGACTCCCATCCGTTCCCAAACTCCTATCTCGTCGCTTCTGCCTGGGACCCGATCCCGGGTCCCACCGTGCAGCCCGCTGCTCCCAGCCGTCGCTCCTCCGGGCCAAGGCAGTGCCTTCCTCTGCTTTCCTCTACACCTTCGTGAACCAGAACCCTAGCGGCTCAGAGAAGAGCGTACAGCCCGACTGATGGGCGAGCTTTATTTAATTTCTGCAACATCCTGGGGAAGCGAAGGCGACAATTAACAGAGACCGGGAGAGGCGAAAGCAAGAGCTCATGTTTTCTAGTGTTGGGACTTGCCTGCTTTTGGGATGAGGTATTAGTTTTTCACTGAAGCTGAGAAGTAACTAGATCGTTTTAATAAGAGGGCCCACTCCTTGCCTGAAGAGTCAGCTGTTAGGAGCCCCTGACCTGGGCTTGGCTCTTAGTTGTAGTCACTTAAAATAGTGCCACTGTGGGATAAGTCCCTGGGCTTCTGCTTTCTGCTGGGTCAACAGTTGATGTGAGTGGAAGGTCCAGGACAAGGGTATCCTTGCCAGCAAGTGGCATTTGTTAAGTTTACTTACATCCAGTGAGCTTTGTATTATAGTGAACTTTTTAGTTTTAGGTAGTTAAGACTTGGGACTAGTTCTTGAAGCCTTCCTGTCTCTAAACTGCTCTCAGCTAAAGGTGAGATAGATGCCTGATTGGCCCTGGTGGCCTATGGAAGCACCATACCAGACATGATTAGTGCCAGAATTTATGTTAAAGGTGGCCACACCTTTTTAGAGGGGACTCCGTGGAAAGTGAGGGGTCTACAGTGGTAGGTTGTATTAAAGTGCAGCATTGTGTTGCCTCTAAAGGCAATCTTCAAGTTATTATAGCAGCTGCTTGCAAAGGGTGGTTTAACCTCCGAGTGCCTCCTGTGTAGAGCAGACGGGCTCTGTAATGCCGTCTGTAATGCCAGGCAGGTGCCAGGAGATGTTTCAAGCTCCTTCTAAACACACTAGATGTTGGGGTAACCATGGGTCTTGGCTTCTATGGTTCACCTCAAGGAGGCTCATATGCTCAAGGGCAAAATGTGTTTAGACTGTTTTCTTGTTTTTCTTCTGAACAAGCCCCCATGGTCTTGCTATCTAGAAACCCACAGGCTCAGCACAAAGGTTGGGGACTCCTTGGGAAGATCTAGGCTGTTCACTAGCATGTATGCTTGTCTAGGACTGTGCTGTGTCATCCCCTACCTGGGTGGGTTCCTCAGGACTAAGTTTGGAGTAACCCCAAAGCCAGTATAAGGATTGAGGGAGTAAACCACACTAACATAGGATGTCACCTTCATTGGTATGGCATTTTCCTTAACTCACTAATGGTGTGGATTTACAAAATCAGCATGGCAATATTTTATGAAGGGAATGGGAAATGAGTCACAGATGCTTACTAATAAATTTCAGGAGCAGTGGGGTAGGTTAAGCAGCTGGTTTTGATATGATGCTAATTATTTGTGATATTTAATATTCCAGTTGGTATTGCAGTTGTATCATTTTGAATTTGTTTTTTGTCATTATCCTTCTTTAAATTGATATTTTATTTTACTCTGCATTCTCTAGGTGTGAGGACTGAAGCAGCAGGGAAATTTCACAGCATAAGAGCTGTTGTAAATTACAGGACTAGGGAGCTGAGACATCAGAACTAACCCACCTCCAAGTCCCATTGTCTCTAAGAGTTACAGTGAGTTCATTAAGAAAGAGGATTTTCTAGTTGTACCTGACTGGCTTCCTGGAAACCTGTTGTGCACATCATATTACTGACTTGACTGTACAGACTGTATGTCTGTGTGCAGGTGTCAGATCTTGGAGTTACAGACAGTTGTGAGCTGCCATGTAGGTGCTGGGAATTGAACCCGGGTCCTCTGAAAAAGCAGTTGGTGCTCTTAACCACTGAGCCATCTCTCCAGGCCCCCTGACTTGACTTTCTTTCTCCTTACTCTTCTGTGCACACTAGTACTGGGGTTGTTATTACTATTATTTTTCCTTCTTTCCTCTCTACCTAAGGGTATGATATAGTCTTTCAAAATGCTTCTCCCACAGCCTTCCTGGGAGTCTACTGCTGTATCAAGGAGGTGCTTGTTATTATAATTCTTAAGGAAATGGATTTATTTTTTGCCATCCCTTTTGTTTTATCCAAAGTGACTGCACTGTGGTATCCCTCAGCTTCCACCACCTAAGTGTGGGAACAGGACACAGTAAACCATCTTCTCTAAAGGGGTTAGTTGTGGAGCTGTGGTGTGGAGGAGCTTTCCTGTGGTGTAAAGCATCTGCATGAAGCACAGGACTTCTCCAAAGGCTAAACTGTCCCAGTCCTGTGATGATTCAACCCTGTCATCAGCATGAGCAGAAACTAATGCCAGACACCTCAGGATGTGTGAACATAGGGTTGTGGTGCTGCGTATGCGACAACTTGTGCTCATGTCACCTTCCTTGGTGAGCTGTTGACATGCTTTGGAATACAGTTATTACTACTGTGCTTCAGACTGAATTCTGAACTTGACAAATCTGCTGCGATTGCTACAGATTTTAGAATTTCAAAGCAGCCCACTTAGTATGAATGGGTGTTATATTCTTTTGGTTACTGTGACCAGCTACCATGTAAAAGCAACTTAAGGGATGTTTATTTTGGTTCATGGTTTGAAGGGATACAGTTGTTTGTTTGTTTGTTTTTTGAGACAAGGTTTCTCTGTGTAGCCTTGGCTGTCCTGGACTTACTTTGTAGGCCAGTCTGGCCTCCAACTTACAGAGATCTGCCTGCCTCTGCCTCCCAGGTACTGGGATTAAAAGCATGCACCACCATTGCCTGGTCCCTAGGTGTTTCTTAATTCAAACAAATTGACATTGTCAAATGGCCATTTCTAGATTCAAGGAAAGTTGGGGTCGGTGCTTTTTTCACAGTGGTGAGTATGTAGGTTGCTGTAAAGTAGATTTACTCTTATATACCCCTTAGTCTTGACAGCTTTGTTTGTGTGTAATCGTCCACTTTTCAAAACTGTTTTCAGTCTGAGACTGATGAAGGATTCTGGTATTCTGAAGTTCCAGGGTCTAAAGGGAAACACATGCTTTAGCTTTTCTTCTCTTTTGGCTGTCAGCCATATATACAGAGGCCTTTTGTTGAATGTGTGCATTGTGGTACCAAGATGCCTTCTAGAACACCCAGGAAGGCCGGAAGAACCCTGTGTCCCAAATGTGCTAGGTGGCCCATTCTGGGATGGACCAAAACTTCCTCCTCCAAATCTGTGTCTCAGTCCCTTTCAGGTTTTAGAAAGTACTAGTGAGCCATCTCACTGGGTTTCCTGGGCTTCTTCCTTTCTTAATCTGACACCAGGGGACCCATAGCAGCAAGAAACGGAGCTCTTTGCCTTGTTGTGAGTTTGAGGAGGGACTCGGTATTATGTGTGGTACCTGGGCCAGGAAAACTGTGTGAACAGTGGTGGGCAGTGGAGAACTTGTGGAAACTTGTACAAACTCAGGTTAATATACCTGGTGATGAACACACATGCACAGTGAGTCCCATCTTTGACATGTGGCATGGGCAGTGTGTTCTTGGTCTTTGTCTGCTTGGCAATCAGATAGATGATAGGTGCAGCCCAAAGGCAAGCAGGACTATTTTGTTGGAGATGGTTTGTTTGCATTTTGTATGGGTGAGTGCTGGAGCCTGGGGAGATCATGAGCTACATTGCCAGGCCTCTGCTTACAGTCTGTGGTGGAAGACTGAAGGGATTGCATAATCTTCTACTCAGTATGTGAAGTCACTTGTCATGAGGTGGGTGCCTGCAGGGTTCACAGTAGGGTCCTTCTGGGGGTCCTATCTTCCTTAGTACTACTGATGGTTTGCTTTCCTAGTTCCTTCTTACCTCCTCTGCCTGAAGCTGTTACTGAGTTTCTAGGGCCCTGGAGACTGTGTGCCCCTTGATGATCTCCTGTAGGGTACATCTGTAATAGGGTTATTGCTTGGGCTCAAGGCTAAGCTGAGACCAGGTGTATACTGTGTTCCACCGAGGCCTCTGTGGTGGTCAGTGGGCAGGTGTCGCTTCCTTGCTCCTGGAATGCAGTTCCTCTGCCTTTTGTGTCTGCTGAAGAAGGAAAAGCAAATGCATAGAACAACTGGATCTTCAGATTCTCAGGAGACCACAGACATATATTCATCTAAAAGGCATTTTCCAGATCTTTACAAACTAAAGTGATTAGGGTTGCAAGTGCTTATCAATAGGACCTTGTGTTCCCAAGCTCTGAGCCATCCCAAGAGTCTCCTGTGGGCTGGGCTGGTGATAAGTTTGAAAGTCTGGGGAATTGATGCTTGCTGACATTTCTCTTTTCTTTTCTTTTCTTTTCTTTTCTTTTCTTTTCTTTTCTTTTCTTTTCTTCTTTCCTTTTCTTTCTTTCTTTTTTTTTTTTTGCTTGCTGACATTTCACTCAGCTTTTATCATGTGTAGAGATTCTTCACTGTCATTTATGCTTTAATGTCTTGGCTGGTAAGAAAATGCAATAATTCTATGGGTTGGGGCGATGGCTAAGTTGGTAAAGTATCCACCATGTAAGCATGAGGACTTGGGTTTGGATCCCCAGCACCCATGTGAAAGCCAGTAGCCCCAGCACATCTGTTGTCCCAGCACTGAGGAGAGGTAGGGGGTAGGAGGGGTAGGGGTAGGAGGATGGGGGCAAAGACTAGAGGATCTCTAAAGCTTGTTGCCCAGGCCACATAGTTGAATTGATAAGCCAGGTTCAATGAGAGATACTGTCTCAAAAAATAAAGTGGGTAGTTGATGAAGACCCCCAAAATTAACCTCTGGCTGTCATGTACTTGTGAACACACATATACATACCTACATGAAAATATATGCACTATACACATGTACATGAGAGAGAGAGAGAGAGAGAGATAAAGAAGCCTTAATAATTCCAGGTATGGCTGGAGGTAGCAGGCTCTGTGTTACTTTTGTCATAATTTACTTTCTATTTAGATATCTGTGGCTTGATTCTTCCCCCAGGGTACTCATGGGAACTTAGAAGACCCCAAGAGTGTGATCCACCATAAGTTAATACATGCTGCTTCACAGAGGGTACTGAGTGACACCAAAACTATCTTGGAAGAAAACATCCAAGACCAAGGTAAGGAGGCTGTGAGAGGCAGTATCTGTCCACAGAGCATGGAGCCTGCATTCCACTGTCACTCCCATGGTGCTTTTCTGAATTTAGACAAGAGCAGGGGAACCAGATTGACTTTGGTTTGGTTTTTCTTTTGTTAAAAGAAGTATGTATTTTGGTGTACTTATGAAAAATAGCAGAAACCTTAACCAAACAACAAGGAGACATCTGAGAAGCCGAACGTGAGTGTTATGTTTCGTCTTGTTTTAAAGCACAGCCAGATTCTGGAGCTTCTGTGGTTTTATTTTTGTGTTGCAAGTGCTCATCACAGTGGCTGCTTCAGGCTCTGAGTGAGACACTTCTGTTCTGCACACCCACTTCTTCATTTACGCTTGGCTCTGGGAGAAAACTTGTTCTCTGTATGTCGTTCAGATAAGGACTTCAGGCTGTAATCCTGTATGATGAGCTATGACTAAACTTAAAATGAAGTGGAAGGCGAAATCCCTCATTGCCCACTCCCACCACCATGGTGAACTGGCTACAGTTCAAGTTGTTCATGCTTTAGATCAGTCTCTAGCCTCACAGATTTTTAGAACTGAGCCCTTGAAAAGAAGGACATTAGGGGCTGGAGAGATGGCTCAGTGACTAAGAGCACTGACTGTTCTTCCAAAGGACCTGGGTTCAATACCCAGCACCCATATAGCAGCTCACAACTGTCTATAACTCCAAGATCTAACACCTTCACACAGACATACATGCAGACAAAATATCAATGTACATAAAATAAAAATAAATTATTAAAAAAAAGGACATTATGCAAGAACATACCATTGCTCTGTATGGTTGTCAGGGATATGCTGTGCCCAGAAGCCCTCTGAAGCCACAAGTCATCTGGGGTGACCCAGTGACCACTTCAAGGCTGAAGAGGGGGTGCTGGCTTGGCTTAGGTTAGACCCAGGGGTACTGCTTTCTGACTTCAAGCATCTAGCACCATTCTTGTGTGTCATGTGCATATGTTTGTGTGTGTGTATGTGTGTGTGAGTGAGTGTGTGAGCGCACATATGTATACATATGTGAATATGCATGTGAAAGTCTGGGGTTGACATCACTTTATTCATTGAGGCAGAGTCTCTTGCTGAACCCGGAGTTTGCCCATATAGCCACTCTGGCTAGCCAGCTTACTTTGGGGATTTCCAGTCTTTGCCTTCCAACTGCTACAATTATGAGCAGGCTGCAATGTCCACTTGTCATTTATGTAATTCTGGGGATCTGAACTCCAATCCTTACTCTTGTATAGCAAATCCTTAAATCTCTGAACCATCTCCCTAACCTCCATCTGGTACCTTTTATGTCATTTATGCCTATGGAATGGTTAACTGACTTCATGTATATAACTGTTATTTTTTTTTTCTAGATGTCTTGTTATTGATAAAAAAGCGTGCTCCTTCCCCACTTCCTAAGATGGCTGATGTCTCAGCGGAAGAAAAGGTAAGTTTCAAAGTTTGGAACTAGCATTCTTCACTGGTAGGTGTCTCTTGTGCTTCAGACTTAAAAGAAGTGCTTGAGCTATTCCCTTGGCCTGTGTAGTCCCTCCACCTTATACATTATACATTATACATTATACATTATAAGGGGTCTTCATCATGGCCCAGCCTGTCTGCTGTGAGTGTCTGCCTGCTCTGTTGTCCAATGACAGAAGAGCTGCTGTTCGTCTGGAAGCAAGGGAGAAGGAGGACATTATGCTCAGTGGGTGATTCTTCCTGTGCTGCTGTTCGGTGTGACTCCTGTAGAATGCTGTAGCTAGAGCTCTGCACATAAAGAGTGGCCTACAGAGAGGTGACAGGCAGCTGTGTGTCAGTGTGGCTTGTGTGTGTTCCTGCAGGTTTTGCAATTATGCCAAGTTTGATGTCTTAGAATCTGTTAGAGGGTTCTCTGTGGCTTGCACCTCCCCTTTATCCGGGGTCTTTAGGAAAACCATCCACTTTGTCACTTGTGCAGTGGCTGCACCAGAGCCTACCCTTCAGCAAGGTTCTCTAATGCAATGCAAGATTCATCTTGTGAGTAGCCTGTCTATTCTAACACCAGATCACCTGTGTGTGCCTGGTGGAGGGAAATGATATTTTAAAGATGAATTGTTTTATTTTTATTTGTGTGAGTCTGTGTGTTCATGCCTGCAGAGGCCAGAAGAAACGATCTGATCTCCTGGAGCTGGAGTTATAGATTGTTGTGAGCCTCCCAAAGTGGGTGCTAGGAGCTGAATTTACGTCCTGTGAAACAAGTACTCCTAACTGCTGAGCCATCTTTCCAGTCTTAGGATGTGCTCTTTTGAAGGGCAGTTACCTTTGTTTAATACCATTTCCTGTCTCAGGGCTCTGGAGTTTGTTACCCATGCTTTGAAATGCCAGAGAGAGTGTTGGTCTCTCATTAGGGTCCCTTCTAAGACAAGCCAGGTTGGTTCAGGAAGGATCAGGCCAACTCTTTGGCTGGACCCATGGCCTGATAGAGTTGAGCTATTTTGGGGTGTCTGCTGGGGCCAGGGATATAGCAGAGTGCCTGGGCTTCACACCCACTTTATCTTTGGCCACCTGGCCATGGTGGTGGTGTGGGTGTGGCTGTGGGTACAGTCAGGCAGCACACGGGCAGGCTGCTTCATCTGTCCTTACTAGACATATCCTGGGCCTCCCAGTGCTGTCCTGAGCTGATGGCAGGACTCAGATTACAGTTCTAACTGTAATCATTAAGAACATAGTTCTGACCACAAATGGTGTGGACTGCTGCTTGTTTAGGATATTTGCTTAGGGTACTTACTTAGGGTACCTAGCTAGTAGCTTGCTAGAGCTGCCTTGATACAGTACATACCTGCAAAGTGAAATGTCATGGCATTACTTAAAATTCTATATAAAAATGATGTAGTTCTTAAGAGTCTTAAAGAGTACTACAAATCTAATTAAAAAGTCACACTACAATTATGCTTCTTAAAGCAAGTCACTCATAACTGTTTATCAGTGTTGGGGACAGATCCCGGCTGCTTTTTTGCATTCCACTGAAAACTACCGCCACTGAAAACTACCGCAGCCTACCTCTAATTCTTTCAGCTGTTATCCTTGGTAATTCTTGTGTTTTTCAGATAGGGCCTTGTTGTTCTAGTTTGTACTTCTATGTAGATTAGGCTGGCTTTGAGCTATCAGAGATCTTTCTTCCCTATCCTTCAAGTACTGGTATTACTGAAATGTATTTTTTCTGATGTTCTTGATCATTTCTTCTTGCTTTCTTTCTCTGCAGCTGTTGTTGGGTGGCCTGGTGGGCCATCCTGTGGATTTCCTTGACCATATCTTCTAGCCGTTCTGTAGCCCTTTTATGTGGCTGCTTTGGCTCTGGCCAGTGACACCCTGTTGTGCACATGCTGGGTGGGTGTGGCTTTGGGTTGCTGATGCTGAGGTACCTACCCCCCTTACTTGTTCCTCTTCTTCCTCCTCCTCAGTACTTTTATTTTTCCTCTTCTTGGTCTTGGAAATATTTCTTATACCTCTAGCCTCTGAGAGCCCTGGAGGCTTGTTAGTACTTTTTGCTTAGGTGGCTTGTGTTAGCTGTTAAGCTCCCTAGAGCAGAGACCTTCTTGTCCTGTTCCTGTCTCACCTTTTCTGGTTGGCTTCCTGATTATGAGTAGCTGGGGT
This sequence comes from Meriones unguiculatus, assembly GCF_030254825.1. Taxonomy (NCBI): domain Eukaryota; kingdom Metazoa; phylum Chordata; class Mammalia; order Rodentia; family Muridae; genus Meriones; species Meriones unguiculatus. The sequence continues at coordinate 68,625,221 of NC_083356.1, read as the reverse complement.
TAATAAGAAGCAAAGCAGTAGCTGAGTACAGGAAGGTTCCTTCTTTCCCTTTTCTCCTTTTCTCTCTGGCATGCAGCCTCCCACTCTAGGCTCTCAGGTTTCACCAAACTGCTGTTGGCCAAGGCTGCGAGGAAGAAGTGCCATTCTGACTCTTGGATCCTAGGCCTGCCCTCTCTGGCCCCAGTATGTCCCTGCCCTTTGGTAGATTGGTATGGTCTTGCTCTTGGTAGGTTCTCCCCTGTGGACTCTTGGCTTTAGCTGTGGCCCTGGCCTGCCTTTGTGTGCCATCCTGTACCTTCTGAACTTGCCGAGTGCTGCTGGCCTCTGCTGGTTATGTTTTCTCTCCTGTCCTCCATGTCTGTGAGCTTCTGCCACCTTCATCCTTTCCTTCTGTTCAAGGGGCTTGGGAGGCCACCAGGCTTCACTGCAGCTGTATGCTGCCTCTGGAGGTCTCTTCCCCAACCCGGGTGAAGCACCGCAGGACTGCTGCTCTGCAACACTATCCTCTCTGTCTTCACCTGCATAAGGTTTATAGTAGGTGAGATCATGTCCTAAGTATCTTGTTAGGCTTCTGCTGCTGGTGCTATGCACAGAACTTTCCAGAATCTTCTAGCTCAAGGGGATCACAGCTACAGCTTAGAAGTTACTATTCTCCTCATCTCTGGTCTGTTGGTCCAGGTTCATTGTCATACTTTTCATGTTCCTGGACTTTTTTCTATCTTGAGTCTTTCCTTTTTTTTTTTTTTTTTCAGAAGAAACAAGAGCAAAAGGCTCCAGACAAAGATGCTATTCTCCGGGCAACAGCGAACCTGCCTGCCTGCAGCACAGACAGGACTGCAGTCCAGACCACCATGCGAGACGTGAGCACCTGCCTGGTGTTGGGTCTCAGTGAACAGGCTCTTTAAAAGTGCTTGGGTTGTTGGGTGGCTGGTTTATACTTGTGGTCCTGGCATTCAGGAAGCTGATGGCTTGAAGTGAGGCTAGCTTGGATGTTATAGTTAGGACCATCCCTCCCCCGCTAACAAAAAAATCTGAAAGAGAATATTCAGGATCTCTTGGCTACTTTTGAACTGTTTCATAAAGTACAGGGTTTTATTTTTGTTTATTTATTTATTTTTTTAATTACAAAATTGACATAACTATAGCACTGGACAGATAGGCAGCTATAGGGAAATGCAGTGGCTTTGCTCTGAGTACAACAAAGCTTTCAGCAAGGAGTCTGAGCTCCTTGGTTACTTTAGACAAGAAATCTAAGTTAAAGTCAAAAGTCCACCTCATGCCTACCTGGGCCTGTCCATGATAAGGTGTGCTCATGTATGCAGGAGTTGGGGAAAGTGGCCAGTGTTTAACTTCATTAGCTCTGGGTCCATCTGGACACTGCTGGGAGCCAAACCCCTTTAGGCTCCCTTTTGAGGGTTTATTTTCATAAGAGCTGTGTGATTTTGCAGTGACTGACTGGCACATGTGTCCCTCTCTGACTTCTGTGGGTCCTGCCCTGGACGTGGTCTCAGGAGGCTTTAGGCTTGTGATGCCCCATTTCCAGGCCCTGTATCAGGCAAGGAGCTGGTGCAGGGGACGTCTCTGATCCCGCCAGTCTAGTGTGTTGTTTTGTTTTGTTTTGGGGTTGCTTGTTTTTGAGACAGAGTCTCATTATATAGACCATGCTGGCCTTGAATTCAAAGATCCGCTTGCCTCTGCCTTCCAGGTGCTGGGATTAAAGGTGAGGACCAGCATGTCCTCATAGATTTGGAGGGCTGTGTCCGGGTTAGTTTTGCAGATCTAAGCAGGTTTGTTGGACATTCAGAGAAAAGGTTTTCTTTCTTTCTTTCTTTTTTTTTTTAAACAGGCTTTTACTGTAATAACGTAGGTTGGTCTCAAACTCTCAGCAATCTCCTGTCTTGGCTTCACAAGAGCAGGGATTAATGTGCATCACTGTGCCAGACATGCTGTTTGTCTTTATTTTGCTGCAGTTCCAGACAGAACTCCGGAAGATCCTGGTGTCTCTCATTGAGGTCGCACAGAAGCTGTTAGCACTGAACCCTGATGCAGTTGAATTGTTCAAGAAGGCAAATGGTATGAGCGGTGTGCCTAAGCCTGGGATGTGTCCCCAGCCCTCACATTCAAAGCAGCTTCTGCTTTTGCTTGACTTGGGGGTGGGGATAGTCCTGGCCTGTGGTGTGGCCATTCCTATATATGTGTGTGACAGCTGGTATTGGGGCTCGAGTTTTCTGTAGCGTCAGTAATTGCTAGGTGACATGAGCCTCTGTAGGTGAGGCTGTGGGGCTTCAAAGGGCTTAGAAATCCCCTCATGGTAGGTCTTTTTTCTCCTCAGCTATGCTGGATGAAGACGAGGATGAACGAGTAGATGAGACGGCCTTGCGGCAGCTCACAGAAATGGGCTTTCCTGAGAGCAGAGCCTCAAAGGCTCTTCGGCTGAACCAGTATGCTTGCTTTCTTCTTGGCCTGGGCTTCCTGAGGACCTCCCCTCCCAAATGCTGATGGAATGTACTTTTTCTTTTAAGATTTATTTAAAAATTTTATTTATCTATGTATATGCACATGTGTGTGGGATGCCCATAGAAGCCAGAGAAGGGAGTTGGATCTTCTGGAGCTGGAATTACAGACTGCTGTCAACTGTCTGACATGGGTTTTGGGAAACAAACTCAGGCCCTTTGAATGAGCAGTATGAGCCTTTCATCTTAACTTCTGAGCCATCTCTCCAACTCAGTTCGGTCATTTCTAATGTGTATGTGTTTAAAAGAGGCACCTTATTATCATGCCCCAGAAGTGCTTTCATTTACAATCTTTTTGGTTTGTGTATGTGTATGCGGTGTATATTTTGAGGGTCTCTGTTACCTATGCTGGTCTTGAACTCCTGGACTCATGCAAACCTCCTGCCTTAGGCTCCTGACTAGCTGGGACTCAAGGTTTGAACCATGATACCTGGCTGTTAGGAGAGTTAAAAACCAGCCTATAAATGTGCCTGCACTTTCAAATGAGGAGAGCTCTGAGGCAAAGATGCCCCTGGCAGGGACAGGGTTTCTTTAATAGTCTTTTTGCACTCCTGGTTTTAGTTACTTACTCAGATCCCAAATGAAGACTGTAGAACAGAGCTGGTAAACATTTATGTTCATTGTGCTGTAGACCTAGGACCTAGACTCCTTTTGTCCCTTGTGTTTGTGCAGGTGTTTGTACTTGTTTTGTTGGGTCTTGGGAGTTTGAGGCAAGGGCTGTGTAGAGGTGTCCATCCCAAAACATCATCTACCACCATTGCTGCTGCTGTTCTTGCTATCTCTTTTGAAACATGTTGGAATACATGGGATAGCAAAGTATCCAGTGACCATCCTGGGGGAATTGAGAAGAATCTCTTGTCTTGTTTCAGCATGTCAGTGCCTCAGGCCATGGAGTGGTTAATTGAACACTCAGAAGATCCAGCTATTGACACACCTCTTCCAGGCCACGACTCCCAAGCAGGGGCAAGTGCTGCAGCCACCACCTCCACTTCCCTCGAGGCTGCATCGGGAACTAGTGCTGCAGATGAGGAGTCCCGGGATGAGCTCACTGAAATCTTCAAGAAGATCCGCAGGAAAAAGGAATTCCGACCCGATGCTCGGGTATGTGATGGTGGCCTCAGCATGAGGTTGGCTTTGTGGATGTGTTGTACAAGGAAGCTGGGGCCCTGGCGTGTGGGTGGGAGTTTTGATTCAGGCTTAGAGACTTGGTTCCTCATATATAGATATAGACAGATATAGATATAGATATAGTCCATGAGTGGTTGTAGGTTGCTTCTTCCTACTCAGTGACATCTCTTGAAAGAATGAAAGTAAAAGTGTCTCTGTTATAGGAGTGCTGCTGCACCTGTTGCTGTGGCCTTTGGGCTGGGTGGACAGTGTTTAGAGAGCTAGAGGGACATCTTGTGGGCTGGTGAGAGAGTGGGAATGTGTCGCGCTGGCTGGCTCTGGAATAGGACCCAGGATCTGGGATACCTCTCTGCTCTCCATCAGCTGCCACAAGTGCACACTACGGGCCACATCATCACTTTCTTGTCTTTGTGTTCTTTTCACTCTCCTGTTCTTTGCTGGAGTTTTAATTCTTTTCTTCCTTTGGCCTTTGACTTTTCTTTCAGGTTGCAGATCTGTCCACTCAGGGAACATGTTACCTACTCCCCAGATTTTGACATGTTGAATAAATGGTTTTCTCAGGGTATCATCTGTGGCTTGTAGTTTCCACAGGGATCCCATTGGCCAGTTTGGGAGGTTTCTTCTGATAACTGTGCTTTACTGCTGCAGAGCTGAGGAGAACTGCCAGCTAGGGCCTGCATTTAGTCAGTTGTCCTGGTACAGTCACATGCAGTTCTAACTGCACTTCCAAGGCTCTGACTTTTCTAATTGGCTGCAGAGATGAAACATTTCCTTGCTTTGCCTTGGTTTTAAGTGAGGACGCCCTTTCCTACCTCATGTGCCAAATGCTGTCCACTGCCTGTGACTGTGCCTGAAGGAAGCCTGTAACTGCACATGGCACTGCTCCTTGGTGGGCAGTATTCTCTGGTGAGGTTCTGACCAGCTTGTTCTTTTCTCTTAGGCTGTCATTTCACTGATGGAGATGGGCTTTGATGAGAAGGAAGTGATTGATGCACTCCGAGTGAACAACAACCAGCAGAATGCTGCTGTGAGTGCTGGTGGATTTCACTTTGAGCCTCTGATGTCCCCTTAATGTCAGGACTTCCACACATAGTTGGAAGATGCACTTTTTATGTGAACTATTAGAAACTGTGAAGATTCTGGATCCCCAATGCTTTTTGTGTGCATGTTCTGTGGGTTATTAGTTGTTAAGATTACATCCTATGGGATAGCTGTGGGCACACACATCTTTACTCCCAGCACTTGGGAGGCAGATACAGGTGGATCTCAGCATTCAAAACTAGCCTGCTCTACAGAGCAAGCTCCAGGACAGCCAGAGCTACACAGAAAAATGTCTCAAACAAAACAAACAAACAAAAATGGATCAAATCCCATGCTGTGAGCACATAGCAGTTGCTGACAGGGACATCTCTGTCCAGGGATGACTCTCTGATGGACCTATGACCTCCTTACTGTGTGTGGAGTTGAGGCCCAGACAACTGAGACACATTTCTGGATTCAGACTTTCCAGGCTTATTGGCTGTGGAGATATGTTACCATTCTGGGGTCCCCTTGAATAAAGCCAGGTTTTAGGTACTGTGTTGTGACCAGGGCTATGGCTATACTCAAAATGAACTGCAATGCCAGATCTGCTAAGAAAGCTAGACTGATACTTCCTTCTGTTTCTATCCTGGCTGAATGTGGACCAAGTTTGTTCATGTTAGGGCCCCTTCCAGGCATTGCAGCCATGAGGGCTTGTGGAGAACCACAGAAAGGGACAGGTGAGCCTCAGCTACTTCGAGAAGGAACTAACAGCTCCTCTGATGTTCTTGGCTTTTAGTGTGAATGGCTGCTGGGGGACCGGAAGCCATCCCCTGAGGAGTTGGACCAGGGCATCGATCCCAATAGCCCTCTCTTTCAGGCCATCCTGGACAACCCAGTGGTGCAGCTGGGTTTGACAAACCCTAAGACATTGCTAGGTATGTGTCTGCTTAGGCTAGCTTGGGTGGGGAATTGTGGACAGGTACCACAAGTACAGGTGCTAGTGATATGTTTTAGGCACTACCTATGCCATGCAGGTTGGCTTCTGCAAGGCTTTTGATCTTCCGAAAGCCTGGGAGTCAGGCTCTGCCTTGGTAGGATGAAATTCTGCGGAAGAGGACTTGAGGAGAGCAGAGCAGTGGCCTCTATGGGAATAGGAAATGAGGAAACAGTGTTGCTTAGCTTTTCCTTATTATTTATAAGGAACTTTTTTGATAATTATATTTTTACTTGTGATATATATTTATATCTTAAAAATCTACATAATGGGGCTAGCAAGATGGCTTAGTGGGTATTTGCTGCCAAGTCTAAGTTTGACTCCTGGAAACCACATGGTGAAAGGTGAGAACTGACTTCTGTTTTTATACTGTTCATGCCCCCCCCAAGTAAATAAATAAATGCCAAAAATACAAATAAAATCTAAGTTTGTCACTTTAAAAAGTAACAGGATACAGGATGTGGTGACACACACCTTTAATCTCAGAACTGTGGAGGCAGAGGCAGGCAGATCTGTGCGTCTGAGGCCAGCCTGGTCTATAAAGTGAGTCCAGGACAGCCAGAGTTACAAAAGAAATCCTGTCTCAACAAAACAAAACAAAACAAAACAAAACAAAACAAAACAAAACAAAACAAAACAAAAAGTAATAGAACTAAAAAGCTATGAATATGCAATTCATTTGTAAACAGTTTTAGTGGCCACGCCTATAATCTCAGTTGTAGTGGCCCTTGGAAGACAAAGGCAGGAGAATTAAGAGGTCGAGGCCAGCCTGGGGTGTGTTACAAGACCCTGTTGCAACTTCTCACACAGCAGTCATCTTTGGTGTCCACAGTACTGTTTCGAGGAGTGTGTGCAGTTACTCAGGTCTCTCATAGTGGGCCATAGAGGATGATGTGGCTTATACCTACAGTCTCAGAGAAGGACAGAGTACTGGGCCAGCCTGAGTGAGCTAAGAGCGAGACCTTATCTCAAAGAAGCAACTGAAAAAAGCATAGTATTATCTAGATCCCTTTTGGCTTCTAATGTGGCATAAATAAATGCCAGGAGAGGGACTGTGATTCCGAATTGTTCAGCGATGATGGATGACAAGATGAAAAGCCCATACATGTTTGTGTACATGCACTTTTATTTTCTTCTTGAAGTTTTTTATTTGCTAGCTTGTTTTTTGGAGACAGGGTCTTGGTATATAGCCTGCTTTTTCAAGGTTTGCCTTTCCTCGGGGTTAGTCTATGAATGCAGAGGGCTGACCCAAGTAGTCCCTCCTCCCTCTGAACCCACACATACTCTTCCCATACATCATCACTCCCTTGCATATGAGAATGGCCTACCCTTTCCTGTAGGGTTTGGTCACTCTTATACATATTTTCTGTCTGTCACGTGTCCCTGCATTACAATGTGGCATCACTTTTAGGCCACTTCTGTAAGATAAAGCTTATTGCTGTATCTGTGAGGTGTTGTATACTGTTCCATGGACCAGGAATGACTGTGCCGTGCTTTCCAGTGGTGCATGGGTTATTTCCTTGCATGCAGAAGCTTGTTGCTGTCCCTTGGTGCACAAGGGCTCTTGTGGCCTGGGCTTCCGGGGTTAGCACAAAGAGCACAAAGAGAAGGAATTGCTGCCTGGGCCCTGATGTGTCCTTGTGCTCTCTGGTCTTAGGTGGAGCTCAGCAGCAATGTGTGGCAGCATGGGATCTTTGCCTGATTTCATGTCACTTTTTCTTCTACGTTCTTCCTTTCTTCATTTGTTGAGGAAGTCTTTCACATTCTGAACACCGACTCTTCCTAGCTTATTGTGTGTGTTGTCCCATTTCTGGTTTCCTATCAAGTAGCTTTTGGGAACATAAGTCCTCTGATTCCTTGAAATTGAAAGGCACTAGCTTCTTTTATGTTCAGGAAAACATTTCTGTTAGATTGTTGGAGAGTTTTGAAGTTTAAGTCCATCATTTAGCTGAAAGTGTGTGCACATGTATGTGTATGTGTGTGTATATGTGTGCAACTGTGGTTGTAGCATGTATGGTGTAAGGAACAGAGTTGTTCCTTGTTCCTTATGAGGCTGAGCCTGTGTCCTTAGTGTTTTCATTATCACTGGTATTCTCTCTCTCTCTCTCTCTCCTTTCTTTCTTTCTCTCTCTCTTTCTCCCCCTTCCTTTCCCTCCTCTCCCCTCCCCTTCCCTCCTCTCCCTTCCCCTCCCTCTCTCCCTCCCTCCTTCACTCACTCCGTCCCTTCTTCCTTTCATGTAGTTATTGTTTTGTTTTGTTTTTTTCTTCAAGACAGGGTTTCTCTGTGTGTATCTTTGGCTGTTCTGGTCACTTTGTAGACCTGATTGGCCTCGAACTCATAGAAATCTGCCTGCCTCTGCCTCCCTGAATGTTGGGATTAAAGGCATGCACCACTGCATCTGGCTGTCACAGGTCTTTTCACACTGAAAACATCCCTCTCCTAACCCTTGCCAGGCGTTATATAGATCTTTTGTTGTTGTTTTGGTTTTTCAAGACAGGATTTCTTTGTGTATCCTTGGCTGTTCTGGAACTCACTCTTTAGACCAGTCTAGCCTTGAACTCAAGGAGATCTGCCTGCCTTTCCCTCTGGAATGCCAGGATTATAGATGTGCGCCACCACCACTAGGCCAAGAAATAGGGGCTTAAGACATAGGGGCTGTAGTTTAGTATTTAAGAACACTGGCTACTTTTCCACAGGACCCAGGTTCAATTTCCAGCACCTACAGAGCAGCTCACAACTTCTGTAACTCCAGTTCTAGGGGATCCGACACCATCTAACAGACACACATGCAAGCAAAACAAAAATGCACATAAAATAAAAAGAAATCATAAAAAAATAACACATATATGCATAAATAAGTAAATAAGTGTTGTCTTGGGATCTGACCAGAGGACTTTTTTTTTCCCTTGTGCTAGGGATCTAGTGCCCAGCATGTTAGGTACATACTCTGTGGCTGAGCTTTTCATATGTTGCACATTGGTTAGTGTGTTTTAAGGTACATTTGCCCAGATAAGAGAAGCTCTTATTTCATTTTAAGTACTGGATGTTTACCTAGTGTCACCCCTTTCTCTCTTTTCTGAAATAAACCACCAGAGTGAGCACCCTACTCGGCCTCTGGTGGGGTCTGGGCCAGTAGGACAGGAGGCTGGTGTGCAGACTGCTCCTCACAGCAGCGGCCTGTTCACAGGGCAGGACATCAGTGCTCTGCACAGCAAGACTGGGCACTTGGCTCTTAGCCACAGCTGCATGGCAGGGCTAGTGCCATACCTGCATTGCTCTTGAGGCGGTCCACTGCAGCCAGGATGGCCTGCTTGTGCTGGCCTTTGTGGGGGTACACACCTCCTGGAGCTTTAAGTAGATATTTTTGCTAATGTTTAATAATAAAATAAAAATAGCTACCTTGGGCTGGGGAGATGGCTCAGTGGATAAAGATACATGCCACCAAATCTGACAACTTGAGGTTGATCCCTGGCACTCAGAGTAGGAGAGAACCAGTTTCTACAAATTGTCCTATGACCTTCCTGCACGGAAAAGGCATGTTGTCTCAATAGACAAAATAATTTTAAAAATTGAGCAGTCCCTAAACCCATGACCAACCGTTAGCTTTTAGCAGAAATATTTTAGAAATTCTATAAGTAGAAGTCACCTGAAATACCCCTATCAGTGTTTGTGCATGTGCGTGTGTGTGTGCGTTCGCATGCTCATGTATGCAATTCTGTTCTTCAGGGTCTTGCTACATAGTCCTGGCTGGCCGGTGCTTGCTCTGAAGCTTAGGCTGACCTCAAACTTGTGCTGTCCTCACACCTTAGCCTTCCATGTGCTAGGTGTGTGCCACTGTGCCTGGCTTCTGGGCATTTGGATATCAGTGCTAGTGGAACAGTGGCCTTGCAGTACTGCCTTTGTGACTTTTCACACATCATACTCTGTGTTCTTTCCCTATGTCCTTACTCGGAGACAGTGTTCGGTGAATCATAGCCGTTGGTTCTCTGACATACTGTTATTTTGACAATATGGCACCCTGTTTTTGGTCACTTGAATTGCTTTCTGTCTGGCTACAGTAAGAAAGGCGGCAAGCCGTTCTTGTGCCCTACACTGTGGTGCAGCTCATATTTCTCAAGGATAAGCAGCATCAGATGACCACGTCAGAGGCTGCGCGTCTGAGCCCCTGCCTCTGTCTTGTCTGCCTCTTCTCCCTTCCCTCTACCATTGCCACCAACCATGAAAGCACTTACTCCTCCAATGCTGAAGGCCTAATTGCTTCACCATCTGAGACTGTGTCTTAGCACCATGTTATACTTTTCTGTTGGGTGTCTGCATTGCTTCTTTTTACACATTGTGCCCTGGGTATTAGGTATCTGTTTTTCAATTGTGACAGTTATTTTAGAGCAGCTTGTGTGGGTAAAGAGCACCTGCTCCCTGCTACCTGGTGCAGACCTTTCAGAAGCTCCTTAATCTTGTAGGGGCACTGTGTATATACATATGTATGTATTCACATGTGTGTAGAGGAATGTGTCTGCCTGTGGGCATTAGCAATCAACCTTGGGTGTCATTCCTCAGTTGCCTACCATGTTTAACATTTTATATTATTTGTGTGTGTGTGTGTGTGTGTGTGTGTGTGTGTGTGTGTGTGGTATAGAGGGCATGTATGGGCTTGTGAACATCAGAGGACAATTTGTAGGAGTTGGATTTTTTTCTTCCCTTTCACCTTGTGTACTCCTGGGATTGAACTCAGGTCATCAGACTTGGTAGCAAACTCCTTTAACTGCTAAGCCATTTTGCCAGTTCCCTTTTTTTTTTTTTTTTTTTTTTTTTTTTTTTGAGATAACGTTCTTTATTGACTTAGAAATTGCTGAATAGGCTAGGCTGGCTAGCTACCTAGGATCCTCCTGCCCTAGGATCCTCCTGTCTTCACCTCCCAGTGCTGGGATTATAGGTATGTGCTATCATGCCCTGCTTTTTATATGAGTGCTGACAATTAAATCAGATGCTTGTCCTTGCATGGCAAGTGCTTTTATCCATTGAGCTATCTCCCTGGCCCTAATTTTGTGAAACTCTACAAAAATCAAAGTTTGCCAAGCAGTAGTGGTGCATGCTTTAATCCCAGCACTTGGGAGGCAGAGGCAGATGGATCTCTGAGTTTGAGGTTAGCCTGGTCTATAGATCAAGTTTTAGGACAGCCAAGGCTACACAGAGAAACCCTGTCTCAAAAAAAACAGGAAAAAAGAAAAGACGAAAAGTTTTCATTTTTAAGAAATACTTTGTTAACATTTTGTGTGTGTGTGCGTGTGCACACTAGTGATGGACCTGGGGCCTGTGCATACTGAGCAAATGATTACTGTTGAGCTGAACTCTAGTCTTCCATGACATGTTCACTGTGCTAGGGTTAAGATTTTATTTATTTTATGTATGAGTGCTCTATTTACATGTATGCCTTTGTGCCAGAAGATGGCATCAGATTTCAGTATAGGGCCTCTGGAAGAGCAGATAGTACTCTTATCCTCTGAGCCATCTCTACAGCCTCATGGAAGTTTTTCTAAGACGGTGTTAAATCTGCTAGTGGCACTTGCCTTAAATCTCAGCACTCAGGAGGCAGAGGCAGGGAGATCTCTGAGTTTGAGGCCAGCCTGGTCTACAGAGTGAGCTCCAGAACAGCCAGGGCTACATAGAGAAACCTTGTCTCTAAAGAAAGAAAGAAAAACAGTCTGCTGGAGCATATTTGTACCAAGGGTTTTGCACATGGCCATTTCCTGTAGTGTGGAAAGGAGGGCTGCAGGACTGACTTTTGAGTCTTGCTAGTGGCTTTCCAGAGTTGGGATGCCATGAGTCTAGGCTGCCCTACTAGTTGACTATGAACTGGAATACTGTGAGCACACAGGCAGTCCACTGCTCTGTCAAAGATGTAAGCAAGGGCAGCTGCCCAGCCTACCCTGCTGACAGCATTCCACACAGTTGGCATGCTGTGATCACACAGGCAGTCTGATTCCCTGCCGATGGCCCCTGAGGTCTGTCTATTTGTAACAGCCCAGACACTATGGTTGGCTCTTAAGGGTGAGTATTAGGGTCAGCAGTGAGGTCCTTGTGTCCATGCTCCCTTTCACTACAGGGCCATTGAGAAAGGCTCAGTGTGCTTGTTGGTGTTTGGGTGCTGCCTCTCAGCTCTGTTGTCTTCCCACAGCGTTTGAAGACATGCTGGAGAACCCACTTAACAGCACCCAGTGGATGAATGACCCAGAGACGGGCCCGGTCATGCTGCAGATCTCTAGAATCTTCCAGACACTGAATCGCACGTAGATGTGCCTACTGTGCTCCTTGGCTGTGCGGCCTCAGCAGTCTCTGAGGCAGTGGGCACAGGGCCCAGCCAGGATCTTGCCTGGATCACAGCTGCAGTGACTCTCCTTTCCTGACCTTACTGCTCATCAACTTCTGCCGCGTGGTTTGAAAGTTGCAGCCCTAGCTTCTGACAGGTGTTTACAGAAAGTGGCTGTTGCACTGGGAAGGTGAACGATTGCTGCCCCATCCCTTCCAAATACTCCGCTGGGCTCCTAAAGTGCTACTTGAATTGACCCTTAGGTGTTTGCTTGTGGGGCCCACCATATTTTAAAGAGGCATGTTCTGATCCAAAGTGTCAAGTGTGCTAATTTAACCAGAGTGATTCACAGATGACTTCTTTAATAAATAAACCCTTTTCCTATTTTTACTTGTGTTACTCCATGGCAGCAAGGACATCACATGTACTCTGTAGGCTGTGTGCATGCTGCCTCTGCCCAGAGCAGGTTTCATGGTCACTTGTCTTGAGACAGGATTTCTCTGTGTAGTCCTGGCTGTCCTGAACCTTGTCTGTAGACCAGGCTGGCCTCGGACTCAGAGATCTGCCTGCTTTTGCCTCCCAAGAGGCACCGGATCTGTTACTACCACCCAGCTTTCATTGCTACTTCTTCACCTTGGGAGTCTTGACCTTTTGAGTCCAGCTCAAGTTGGGCTTGGAGTCTGTGAGAGTATAAGTAGCAAGCCTTTCTCCAAGACATAGCTGGTAGAACAGGTACACTCATAGGTCCTGTTCTTGGGCATAGATCCTGATGCCGTGGGCCTTTGTCCAGGATATATATCCATCTGTCTGTTTGTCTTTCTCCCTTCTTCCCTCCTTCCTTCCCTCCATTCTTACCTTCTTCCTTCCCTCCCTTCCCCCACCTCTCATTTGTGTGTGTGTATTCTGTAATATAAGTGTCTTCCAAGTGGCCAAATAGACAACCAGCTGTGCTCATGTGATAGCTTCAGAAGCTAACACAGAGTGGCTCTGGGAAAGGGTCTTCATTTGAAAAGAATGGATTTCCTGCTCTTGGATGCTCTTACAGATGTGTTTTCCCTATGAGTGTGTGCCTTCTGTGGCCCACTTTTAGCCTGAGGCTGCAAATACACTTCTTTTAATCCCAACCACTGGTAAGCATAGGACAGTATTTTAATTGGGTTGTTGTTCTTAGACATTAAAAAGAATATTTGCTTGTTCATGGTGTGTGTGAGAGTGTGTTTTTGAGTCAGCATGCATATATGAAGATCAGAGGGACACTTTGTGGAGTCCATTTTCTCCTTCCACCTTCAAATGGGTTCTAGGTCATCAGGCTCATGTACAAGCATTTTACTTACTGAACCAACCCTCCAGGTCTGGGTTGTAGTTTTAATATACTGTGCAGTTCTAGAAAGAACCACAGTTGTAACCATGGCTTCTCCTAGGGCTCAGATAGTAACTTACCGTAGTGCTAAATTTCCACTTCTGCTTTGGCCACTGCTTTGGCACAAGGCATCGGTGTGCTGCCTGCTACTTGATACACAGCCTCTCGTGGAGCCTTTTGGGTGAACACTGTCTGACAGTCACTGTTTAGGGCTGGTGTTGCATGGCTGGCAAAGCATGGAATTTGTCATTTTATATGTAGACTTGAACTGAAAGCTGGGGTCCAGAAAGAGGAAGACATATGTGCCTTGAACTGCTTTAAGCTCAGCTTATGTCTCAACTGTTGATGGCCAAGTGACTTCTCAGCCAGTTGGGGTGGGTTGTATGCCTCTGAATTGAAAGCTGTTGGTGATGAGGTAAGGCCATAGGTCTAGTGACACTGAGGCATGACACTTGCACAGTCGGCCTGGGGCATTCATTCTGTTGAATACAGGGGAGTTGTGTCTCTTCAACTGCTGCACAGCCATGCCCCTTAGGACATGAACAGGTCTCTGTGCAGGTCAGTGGGTGGCACTTCTTACTGGAGGCACAAGGGAAATTTTTTGGGGGAACTGAATATAAGGGAGGCCTTGGGGTCCATGGTCTATAACCTTCTTGAGGGACAGATCTTTGATTAGATCCCATATTCAGGCCTGGCAGGCCATGTTGGTGGTGAAAAACCTTGATGGAATGGGTGTGAGATAGCTTCAAGCACGGGGCCCTCTCAGCTGGCTGTAGATCCTGCTCCCCGAATTTGCTTTCTAAATTTTCACTCTGGACTTGAAGCACAGCTGTGATCAGAGGGCTTAGGGAACCAGTGTTTGGTTGTAAAATACCTGTATTTAATGGCATGTATAACTGTGCCCTTTAAGACTCCCAGGTATACTTGGGTTTGAACTCTGTACATCTAGACCTAGAAACTATAGTCAGAGATGCTGTCATGGGGCAGAATAAGGAGTGGACATGGCACTCAGGAGCTGGCCATATATAGAGGTTTCTCAGGGTAGCTGTGTGGATTATGGACCAGGAATAAAGGATGTGGGGTGTGAAGGTGTGCATGCTACCCTGAGGCATGAGCATGAACCACACACTCCTTTTTCAGCTGGTTTGTTGGCTTTCCATCCTTGCTAGACCCTTGCCACCTTTACCTGGGATGCCTTGTCCTCCATACATACCCTCTGACCCTAACATGGTGATGTTGAGACTGGTTTTTTGGATCTTGTCCCCTGGTTGATTATATATGCAGTATCTATATGTTCCTGTCAGCAGATTGCCATGGGAGCCCAGCTAGGAGCTGCCAGCTTGATAGGTGAGGGTGCTCTCTTCACTTCTAGAAGGCTTGGGATGTCAAGCATAGGACTGCTAGCACCATCTTTGCCTGCATGCTGCCTTGCTTCTTGCCATGTTGATAATGGACTCAACTTCTGAAACTGTAAGCCAGCCCCAATTAAATGTTTTCCTTTATAAGAGTTGCCGTGGTTATGGAGTCTCTTCACACCAATTAAGATCCCACCCCCTAGAGAGGTACCCACAGGAAAGTGTGTGGCTGCAGCATGCAGCCTGAGTAAAAGCAGCTCAGGAAGAGTTGTGACTCAGGCTTGGAAGCCTAGGTGGGACAGGCACAGACCTATCTTCTCACCCATCCTTTCTATCCTCCACTCCATAGGAGCTGTCTGACTCACAGATGTCTGGAGAGGTGCAGAGGCTCCCATATACCCTATGGGTGTTAGGCTACAGATTGGTCCCACTTGCTTCTAGGCTTCTGGGCTTTTAGGTTCCATTCTAAAGGGAGGGTTGGTTTGGATTCCAACCAGCTGAGAGGCTCTGACTCCTGCTGCCGACTGTCTTACTGACATGCTGGGGCCCTTCACATCTCTCCTTCTCATGGCTAATCTCTGGTTAGATTATAAGGCACAGGCCAGGGAAGCTGTGGTGATGGTGGTGTATGGCTTGTGTAGGACACCCAGTTCCTTGGACTCAGTTCTTATTGTTACATTTTTGCTCTGGCCAGCCAGCTCCTAGATGACAGTAGCTAGCACTGCCAGATACCCTTATACAAACAGGGTTGTGGCTTGCCTTGTTCTGTCCTGGTTTGGGGAACACAGCTTTGTTCTGGTATGTCCTGATGCCTTGGCCTTGCAAGCTGCAACTATATGCCACTGTGTTCCCTGGGGTTAGGTTTTCTAATTAAGAAGTGTGATGCTATGTGTAAGGTCTCCCCACCCCACCATTGACTATATAACACCTAGTTTCTTCTTGGGGAGCACCTCTACCCCATGGACTTCACTGGAGATCCTTGAGCATGGCCACTGTCTCCCTGGATGCTTGGAACCTCTTTCCAGTCATAGTTGTGACGTTTCATCTTATCCAGCTTGGGGAAGTCTTTTGGAACTAAGGGGCTCTCTGTGGAGACTTTGTCCTCCCTATCTTGAGGCTGTGCCTCAGTTTCTTCCTTTGCCTGGACAGGAGTTTGGAAGTTGCTGGTGGCCTGCTCAGACCTGGGTCTCTGCTTGGCTGGGTCCTGTCTTCTTTCACACCTATTTTACTGTGGGTCCCAAAGGAAAATAAACATATCTCAAATGTGTACAGAAAGAATTGCCTCCAGGCCACACAAAGACAAGCCTTGGACATGTTCTGCAACATTTACTCTGTCTCCAGAATTTAGAAGGTCCCGAGATGACAATACTGTGAACAGTGCCTATGTCACCGAGGCAGTGGGCTCTGATGCATGAAGAGCACTTAGGAGTGCTCTTCAAGCCCACTTGACTGTGGGCTTGGGAGACCCCAGACTTGGACTTGGCATAACATAGAGTTTTCTTGTTGCCACTGTCCAGACCACAGTACCCACTTCATTGCAAAGCTGGAATCCTGGGCTGGTATGCATGAAAACACAGCTACATCCTTGGTTTGGGCTGTGTGGTAAAGAGAATCCTGGCCACTCAGTCCACTGTGCAGTTTCTGGTAGCACAGTGCCAACTGGATGGGGTTGGGGAGGGGGTGGGGACGAATATATGTTCCAGGAGGGCAGGCATGCCAGGTGCTTTTCAGTAGTCCCAGGGCTGGGATAGGGCCATGCTGTCTCAGGAGCTTGGGAACTATAACCCCAGATGCACAAAAGCCAAGGAAGGCTTGCTTGTCTCCTGTGGCCTTATGGCTATACAAGGAGCTTTAGTCAGTAAGTGTGCAGCCCAGACATCTAAGCAGAGGACAAGTGTGCATCCCCTGGGAGCTTGTGGGCTGCATCTTGTAGGACTTAGGAACAGATGGTTACATTAAGAAAGGTCAGGCTGGGCACAAGCTGGAACTCAAGCTTGGAATTTGTGGGTGGCTCAGAAATCTTAGCTGCCGTTCAGTGCTCAGTCCTACCCAACTAACATGTACTCCTACTGTTTAGTCTTTGAGAGGGATAACTTGAATTTAATTTCTTCTCTAACTTTAAATAGCATTTCTCCTTGGGGAAGCAGGAAGGCAGCCTTGTGCTTGTGTTCACTAGGCTCTGCTAGTGCCTGGTGCTGAGTGAGAGGCCAGAGCAGAGTCACTTGGCCCCTTTCACACACTGTCCATTGTAAAGTCCCTGTAGTGCTTCAGTAAAGCATTTACCAGTCACTCAGGAGAGACCACACAGCAGGTGAAGCTCTGGGAATTGGGGTGATTTTTAGGGTTTCTGTTTTTTATTCACAGCTCTTCTTTTATTTGGATAGCAGTCTCGGCATTAAAATATGAACTCAAATCAGATATTGGCCTTCAACCATTATTGCCAATGATGCCACATTTGCTTATGATCTCTCCAGTATAAATAACCACACGTCAGTGGCCACCCAACTATTGAGCATAGCTTCCTTGACTGCAAACTGTTGAAACTACCAGGTTTAGAACTTTGGATTTTATTTTTCAAGCTCTGCATAGTTATAGGGCATTCAGCAGAGGTTGAGGGGGCATGAGGCCAACTTTGGCATAGTGCCAAAATGTGGCCACTCATGGCTTTCAGTTTGCTGGTGTTGGAGCCTTCTTCAAGAGGTTACTGATGAACTAAGTCATGGTCTAAAGTGGAAGGTCTGTCACCCTAGGACACCAGCTGAATGTCACCTCTGAAAGCTTGTTTTAGTTGTGTGTCTGTAATCTCAGCATTCAAGTTTATAGAAGATCATGAGTTCCAAGCTAGTATGGAATACATGGTGAGAGCCATGAAAAAGCAAAAAATAAAAATTTGAATTTTAAAAATGTTTGTTGTTTGTATTGAGGAAATAATTTCCTTCTAAATTTAAAATGTAGTTGGTTTTTTTCTTTTTCTTTTCTTTTTTTTCCTCCCCTGAGATAGTGCTTCTCTGTGTAGCTTTGGCCATCCTGGACTCACTTTGTAGATCAGGCTGGCCTACCTTTTTTTCTTTTTTGAGATTACATGCAGAAGTGGCCTGTGTTTAGAGCAAACAGCTGATGGGTTTTCTGTGTGTGTGCATTGGGCCCTTTCCTGCTGAAAAATGACATTCCAATGTTTTCCTTAGTTGTCCCTGCATGCTGGGTTGAGAATATCAGGGCTATAAACAGGACAAACCCCTTCTTTTCTTCTGACAATAATATCACCTTAGGAATTAATTTTGAGGGGTCATCATCACTTGGGGGTTCAGAATAGAGGGCCATAAAATTGTAAACCTTTGATTCCAAACATGCCATGCCATGATTAAAACAGCTTGAATTCACCTCCAAGGCTGTGCATTGCACTTTGGGCAAGATTCGCTTAGCAGACACGCTTCCACCTGGCCCCAGCACCTGTCCATGCAGACATGGCCCCAGTGTCATCTCTACCCTCAGCTGCTCTGCCTTTTTCAAGACAGGGTTTTTCTGTGTAGCCCTGGCTGTCTTGGAACTCACTCTGTATACCAGGCTGGCCTTGAACTCAGAGATCCCCCTGATTCTGCCTCCCAAGTGCTGGGATTAAAGGCATGCATCACCACCAACACAACTTTTTATTTTTTTTTTTAAATATTCAACTGGAAAAACTTTTATTAGCACAGCAACATCTTTTCCACATCTGGAAATATAAGGGGACTCTCTTCAAGAAGATATTGACAGGAAGTACATGGTCACCGTCAGTTACTTTCTCCTGCGGTAAGAAGCAGCCATGCTTGCTTCAGTGCTGATCTGCAGAATAGAGGCATCAGGTATAGTTGCTGGAGGCATCTCCTGTCTCCAGTTTCAGCCCTTGGTCTCTGTCCTGCTTGGGGAGGTCATGTTCAGCTAAGAAGAGGTCAGGGGCTTCTAAACAAAGGTTCATGTGAGGCTGTTTTGGGCTTTGCTGGGTTCTCAGTGAATTATTTTCATCCAGGTTCCCCAGCTTATAGATCTGAGGGCTCTGCCAGGAATGGATGTTGTGTTGCCAGATGGAGGCCAGGGAAGACCAGTATTTAAACATATGCCATTCTGGATTTAGCTGTAAACCATACTGTCCTCAAGGCCCTCCCTGGCTCCCACAAGAAATCGCTGTGCTGCATCTGTAGGTAGAAGTTGCTGTTGACAGTGACATCATAGACAGCACAGCCCTGCCCTTTTGCATCCATCTCAACATGTGGCTATCCCAGGCTCATGGGGATTTGGAAGCTGGCTTGGCTCTCCTCCAGCATTCAAGCAGTTCATTCTTAGTCATGTCCACCAGGGGAGGGATGGAGGGAGAGTAGCAGATGTTGATGAAAACCTTTCCTTCCAATGAGTTGGTCTTTATGCAGAAACCAGCCCTTTCCTTCCCTGTGAAGAGTGGAAGAATTTGGGCAGTACCAGCATCGAAGCCCCAAACATCTGAACTGGTAAGGTACTGAGTTTGGAAAACAATGAAAGAGAAGGGAAACTGGGATTAAAAACTCCTAAGGAAAATAATTGGTTTGAAAATAGGAAAGTAAAGTTCTTAGGGAGAGAGTTGGGAAAAAACCCCAATACTTTCTGTGTTATAAATGTAGGAAGTCACAATGACACAGTGTATTTGAATTTCATTTGAGTTTGTTTCTCTGAGTATACAAATAATTTTTTTTTCAGTGATGATTACAGTTTTGTAGATCCTTTTTGGGAGAGAACAGAATGGGATAGACTTGGAGAAGGAGGAGACAGAGAAATGGGACTGCTAGATTGGAGGTCATAGAACAGAGGTTTTTGTTTTTTTTTTTTTTTTTCTTTTTTAAATAGTTCCAGATGAGAAAAGTCCACAAGGGCATACAGAAATTACAAAATGACAGCCCATTGAGATACTGGATAAAAAAAGCTTTGTCTATAGGCTAACATGATCAGACTAGATATTATATTGTCAAGGATCAATTACTAGGTGAAGGTCTGTATTCTGAATTGAGAGCATAGGTTATGTTTGATGCTACCTTAGAACAATGTTGATTATATGTTTCATTTTGTAGAGTTTGGAGAGTTGAGATATGTACACATGTTGATGCATCATAGTATTGATACATATTCAGAATTCCAATGGGCTTTTGCCTTCAATTCTGAGAAGGATGATTCTGAAGTTGCACATTTATTGCAAATGATGACTATCTTAGAAATGCCTTTATAGATGGAAGCTGATGATGCTTCAACAAATGTATCCATTAGAATACAATATTTTAGACATTATGGCATAGAAAATGTTACAGATATAACTTACAATTCTACAGGTAAAACAATCATGGAAAGATCTAACAAGAATTTAAAATAGGTGCTCAAAGAATAGAATTAGTGTATGTAAATTAATATTTTCAGTTGGTTTCATTTTATATTCCTAATGAAATGTTAAGCCATTTTTTCTACATTAAAAAAAAAGAGAAAACAAAAGCCTGGCGTTGTGGCACATGCCTTTAATCCCAGCCCTTGTGGAGGCAGAGGGACTCTCTGTGAGTTTGAGGCCAGCTTGGTCTACAAAGTGAGTCCAGGACAGCCAAGGCTACACAAAGAAATCCAAAAGCGAGAGACAGAGACAGACAGACAGAGCGAAAGAGAGAGAGAGAGAGAGAGAGAGAGAGAGAGACCCCACAGGCTTTTATGAACACTAGGTAAATGTCTTCAGCTTGCAATTTTTTTTGTTAAATACTTTAGTTTCTCTCTATGTTCATGACAACTGTGACATGGGAATGTTTGTGACATGCTTGGGTCTCCCTACGAAGTATGCAGAGCTTAATGAACAGGTTGTGACAAAAACATGAAATGGCATATGACTGATGAATTGATGAATATCCCAGAAAAAGGTTAAATAGTGTTTTATTTAATATTGTGTGAGAGTGTACATGTACCATAGTGTACATGCAGAGATCAGAGAACAACTTACAGGAGTCGTCTTCCTCCTTCTACCCTGTGAATTCTGGGGAAGGAGCTCAGGTCACTGGGCTTGGTAAGCAAGCACCTCTACCAACAGAGCCATCTCAATGGCCGATTTCAAAGTTCTTTTTATAAAACAGATAAAGCTGGGCATTGTGGCACACGCCTGTAGTCCCTTCCCATATTATCCCCCTCCCCATCTGCCCCCTCTGTAGTTCATGGGCTCTGTCTACCACCAAACTCTGGCTTGGAGCCATTTAGACTTTCAGGCCACACTGTGCCTCTCCTATATGGACCCAAATTGGGTTGTAGTTTTCCTACAAGCCACTTAGCTCTCTCTAGTGTGCTTTAACCTTGCTGTACTTAGGAGAAAACACAGCTACTGTACCCTCAAGCTCTGATCCAAGATGCTGTGGTTCTTAAAGGGGCCTTGCCTGGCTTTCTGGTCTGGCTCTGGTGTCCAGAACTCTTGAATTACTGCCTCAATCTTATGTTTTAAGCTTGGATTTTTAGGCAAATTTGGATTGCTTGCCTACCGTGATGGATGCCATCTGTAGTAAGGGTGCCTGTTTTTCCTCCCAGCCCAAGCTCCCAGAACAATGACTCTGATGAGACACAAAAATATATTTACAAATACCTAGGCCATATAGCTAGGCTTTTCTCTGACCATCTTGTAATTTTTATATCTGTTTATTATTTTCTAAGTTCTGCTATGCACCTGGTTACCTCTGCTCAGTACCATTCATGTGTCATCCTCACATCTTGGCCAAACTCTCCTGTACCTGGCTCTATCCTAGAATCCCTTCTGCCTGCTGGATGTACCACCTTTTACCCTTTCCCATAGGTTTTTAAATTGACAGGAAATGTCCGTTAAATACAATAACCACGATATTCTCTCTACAGCCAGCTCTCAGGGTCAACTCTCCTCACTGCTGCAGGTGGTGAGGTGTGAGGTAGGGAAGGTCATCAGCCCACACCCATGAAACCTCACAGATGTGTGGGAGGACTAGCTCTCCCTTGTTCTCACCTTCAGGGCTAGCTCACATATGACTCCTTGGCTAGGGCCAGCCCTATTGTGCTGCCCAGGTGAGGTAGGTGCGGGAGTCCACTCTGAGTGCTGAAGCTGGGAGGGGCAGGACTGGCTCACCTGCTGTTATGCCCCCAGGGTCAGATCTCCTGACTGCCACAGGTGATGAGGGGTGAGGGAGGGGAAGGCTTCACCCCCTGTACCCATGCCACCTTATGGCAGACCTGTGCTGTGCACCCTTTGGATAATATGGTAAACCCCAGACCTTTTCTGAGTTAATGCCCTTCCCCTGTTTTGAGATAGGGTTATGCCATATAGCACAGGCTGGGCTGTCTGTCTAGTGGTGCTGGGATTATAGGTGTTTGTCATCACACCTGGTTAATTAAAAGTCAGTCACTGGGTTTTCTTCTTTCTTTACCATTATAGAGATGGAATTTAGGGCCTTACACATGATTAGCAAGTGTGCTACACTGTCATATTGCAGCCCTGTTTATCTAAAGATTTATTTGTGTGTGTGTGTGTGTGTGTGTGTGTGTGTGTCTGTGTGTGTGTGTGTGTCTGTCTGTCTGTCTGTCTTGAGTGTATGTATGTGCCTCTCCTGAGGCAAGTTTCCAGCTGTTACGTGGGTTTTGGGAACTGATGAGGGTCCTCTGCAGAAGCAATAAGTGCTTTTAACCACTGATCCATCTTTCTGGCCTACGCCAGCCCAACATAAAACAAACTGTTAAAATAGGGCCTGATGTGGTGGTGTACACCTTTAGTCTCAGTGCTTGGGAGGCAGGGATAGGTGAATCTCTGAGTTTGAGGCCAGCCTCATGTGCATGTCTAGTTCTAGGATAGCCAGAGCTATATAATAAACCCTGCCTCCAAACAAAACAGAAAAATGACCTCATTCTCCTTCACCTTGTTTTTTTCTTTTGGCTTTGGTTTTTTTGTTCGTTTGTTTGTTTTGAGACAGGGTTTCTCTCTATAACGTTGGCTGTCCTGGCTTTGCAGGTCAGGCTGCCTGATCTCACAAGAGATCCACCTGCCTCTTACCTCCAGAGTGCTTGGATTACAGGCATGTGCCACCACACCTGGCCTTCACCTTAAAACAAACAAACAAACAAACAAACAAACAAACCATTTATTACTCCTAGAGCATTGGATCACCTAGAACTGGAGTCAAAGACAGTTGTGAGGCACTATGTGGGTTTTGGGAATGGAACCCAGATCACTTAAGCCATTGTTCTTCTCTTAGAGTTACTGCTGATGTGATAGAACACCTTGACCAAGGCACCTTGGGGAATACTAGATTTATTTGACTTACACTTTCATATCACTGTTGTTGCTGAAGGAAGTCAAGAAGCCAGGAACTCAAACAGGAGCTGATGCAGAGGCCATGGAAGGTTGCTGCTTACTGACCTGCTACCACTGGCTTGCTCAGCCTGCTTTTTTTTTTTTTTTTTTAAACCAAGGACCACCAGGTTAGGGGTAGCCTCACTCACAATGGGCTGGGCCCTCCCCCAACTATCACTAATTAAGAAAATGCAATTGAGTCTCCCTTCTCTCAGATGACTGTAGATTTTATCAAGTTGACATAAAACTGGCCAGTACAGCTCTGAGCCACTAAGTCACCTCTCTAGCCCTCCCACTTTATTTTTGAGAGAAGGTGTCTCATTGAACCCATCTTGCCAATTTGACTCAGTCTCATTGTACCATCACAGGAAGTAAATGGCTACATAAACTCAAACAGTGATACTCAAATTCTATCCCATAAATACTTGTGAGCAGGAGATAGCCCTCAGGACAGGTGATGGGGAACATCTCTGAATTTTGTGTCCATGCTGGTGTTTGCCTGATTTATTTATTTATTTATTTTTGAAACTGAGTTTTGATATGTAGCAGAGGCTATCTTTGAACTTGCCATCCTCCTGCCTTAGCTCCTAAGTGCTGAGGTCACAGGTCCGTGCCACCACATGCAGCTTCTATCTGGTTTTGCACAGATAGAAGCTGCATGTGACACGGATGTGTCATAAAGGGATAAACTTTGGTTGGAGACCTCAGAGTGGTCTGCACTGGGGTCTGGAGAAGCCTAACTACTGTTTTACCTCTCAGCTCTGCTGGTGATTAACAGTAGTGAACCCAGGAAGGGGAGGGGCCTGCTCCCATTGGGCCACACAGCCTCTTACTAGCCTCTTACTAGCACACCCAGCTAGGCAAGTCTGTTTTAAGATTAGCAAAATTACATCATTGAAATGCTGTGTCATTGAAAGAACCTGAGATAGTTTCCTGGGCTGCAAACTGTACTACTGTAATTCAAACTGGATGCTGCTAGACTTGTGAGTCCATAGAGAAGACTCGAGAACACTTTAGACTCCTAGCTCTTGAGATGGATAGTTTACCTGTAACAAGTCAAGGTAAAGTGTTACAAAGGCCTCCCTGCTCAGTGCCCTCAGGAGCTCCTCCAGGTGGCCTCTTCCCAGCTTCCTGTGGTGCTGTCCTGACAGTCTTTTTCAGAGCTTCCTGTTGACAGGGTGGGATGGTCAGAGGTCTTCCCCTTACTAATGCTGGGCCAGGATGCTTTTGATTTCCCTGCTATCTGTACACACACTGAAAATAAATTCTGATGCAAGGACCAATAAGAGAAAACACTGTATTTCAGCAGCTCATGCACATCAAGCCTACTGTGGCTATGTTCCTTTTGGGGACATGGACCATACTCACCATTGCCTCAGATCGGGAGTAGTTCTCAGAACCATGCATCACCCAGCTGCACATTTATGATGAGCATTTGTGCTGGCATACTAGTTCATACCTGTTGTATGTCTGGATGGGGGTGGAAGAACAATTTTAACCAGATTTTGTGAGAAGACAGGTCAGGGGAGCAGGCTCTGGCTTGCCAGGCTAACTGCTGTCCTCCTCTGGGAGACACTGGAGGGCACAGGACAGGGTTGCTTCCTGCTGGTTGCAAGCTAGTGAGGGTAAGCTGTTGTGCATTGTTTGATTGGCACTTTTACTGTACCCTGACTGAAGATTCAAGGGTGGTCAAAAGGAGAAGCTGTTCCTTGTGCATCTTTAGAATCTTGATTGGTTCTCCAATAAGCTGCCCATCTTCTCTCCTGTACTAAGTTTGTTCTACCTAGGACAGAGCCTGCCTTCAGATGGGGCTGAGGCCTCACCTTTTCATGTTAGGCATGAGCACTGTGCAGAAGCCTGATCAAATGGGTTTGAGGGAAGATCTCTAAAAATGAAGCCCAGCACCTAAACAAGGGCTACTCTTGCCAGCCTCTTGGAAGTCAGTTTACATATACTGCTCTAACCGGCCCTGTGTGGCTGCTGTTCTTTAGGCTCAAGTCTATTCTTCCTCTGTGCAGTCAGGGGACCTCAGGCTATTCCTTGAGCCTACGGCACCTTGTGTTGCTGGATCTTCCATCTGTTTGTTAGCATGTGGTCCAGTGTCACCAATGACTCCAGCATATCCTCACATGGGTGAAGTGCTACTTATAAAAGTGTGGGACTCCAGGGCTGGGCATAGTGGCACATGCTGTAATTCCAGCATTCAAGGAGGCAGAGGCAGGCGAATCTCTATGAGTTTGAGGCCAGCCTGGTCTACAAAGTAAGGTCAGGACAGCCAAGGCTACACAGAGGAGAAACCCTGTCTTGAAAAAAAAAAAAAAAAAAACAAAACCCAAACAAAGAACAAAAACAGAGCTGCACCAGAGGTTGGTTGGTTTGTTTTCAAGACAGGATAAAACAGACAAATTCCTAGAAAGACACAAAACATGGAACTTGGCTGAAGAAACAGGTAATCTGAATACTATTTTGGTGGAACGCCATCTGTTGGGCTACCAAGCTTGTTACCCAAGCCTGATGACCTGAGTTTGGTTCCTGGAATCCACTGTGGAAGAAGTGAACTGACTGGGAAGACATCCTGTGACCACTGTTGTTATAAACAAAAATGAAAATCCCAACCATTCTATTTTACCATCAAAGACTCAGGATCAGATGATAGAGTGAAAACCTACTAGCTCAGAGAGGTAGAGAAAGCACCCAACTGACCTTTCTCAGCTCAGGTTGGGATAGAAAAAACCCAGAAAGCTAACTAGCTCAACTGACAGCCCAGGAGGAAAAGGCAAAATAAATAAATAAATAAATAAGAATAAAAAATAAAAATAAAAATAAAAAAATCCCAAGGCTAAAGACTTGCTAGTTCCAAGCCCCAAAAAGTCAGGGAGCTGAGGAGCTAAAGCCTAAGCTAAGCCAGAGCTTAAGCTAAAAAGCCCTTTTTTCTTCTCCAAACTGTCTTAAATACCCCTCTTGACCTAGGGTTAACTTTATTAAATCCTGTGTACAGAAAGCTCTTGGATTAAAGGTGTGTGCTAGGGCTGGGTGAACCACACCATAATTATCTGTTTACAATAAAAAATTCTTGGATTAAAGGTGTGTGATAGGGCTCTACCACACCAAACAAGAAACAGGGTTTTACAGTTCACAATTTTGAGGTTCACAATGGGATCAAATATCCTGCAACAGATTGCCATAAGTGCATCATGGCACATGCAATCATGACTCCCCTCACCAACAAGCCACCTATTAAGCTAGGTGTATCAGACGCTTAGAAAGTTCATACTGACTCTTCCCAAAACTAGGAGAGGGCTAGCCAGAGTGGCTCATGTCTACAGTCCTAATACTTTGGGAGGCTGAGCAGGAAGATTACATGAGCTGGAGGTTAGCCTGGACTATAAAATGAGTTCCAGACCAGGATGGCCAGTAAAGCCTTGCCTCAAATAAACCAAACCAAAACAAGAATATAAAAGGAACACTCCCAAACTTACTTCAGCAATCTGGTACTAAAACCACTCACAGCCACCACAAGCAAACTGCACACTAGAATCTGCTGTAAACACTCAACAGATAGTAGTAAACAAAAGTAGGTACATATAAAAAGGATTATGCTCCATGCCAAGTGTTCTTCCAGACAACAGGGGTGGGTCAGTATCTGAAAACCAGTCAATATTATATTTATACAGACAGAATAAAAACCTCTACATGACCAGTAGGTGCAAAACAGAGCCCTTGGCAAAAATCTCAGTTTCATGAAGAAAAACGCTACACAGACTTAAAACAGATGGATTTTCTGAGATTGATAAGAGACACATCAAATCTTACACAGCATGATAGTGCAAACAGGATGCTTCCTCCAGATCAGAACAAGACAAGGAGACTGCTTTTCTCCTGCTACTCCTCAGGGCACTGGAGGCTCTAGACAAGACAGTCAGGGAGGCAAGAATGAAAAGACTCCCAGGTGGGAAAGGCAGAGGTAAGGCAGGCTCTCTGCCTAAAGAGGACACATCTGAAATCATCTGAAATTAGAAATGGGCTCCTCAGAGCTGCAGAATATAGGGCCAGAACATCAGATTACCGTCCCTGACTCCTTCTCCCACCCTTTCCCATTTGTCAGGTTTGTCCTGCTACCTGCCTGGCATCACCCCACATCCTAGTCTGGGCAAGTTCTGCTGCCCACCCCTCTTGGCCCCAAGCTCAGTGGCCTTGCTGTTTCTTACACACTACGATTTAGGTCAGCCCACTACAGCAGCCCAACCTACCGCTTCCCAAACAGACCCCCCTCTTGTCTCTGTCTGGCTACCCAGCCCTAGCCAATTATTTCGTTTAAAGAAGAGTCCCATCATGTAGTTTTGGCTGACCTGGAACTCAATTAGAAATAAGGTGGCCCTGAAGTCATGGAGATCCAATTGCCTCTGCCACCCAAGTGCTGAGATTATAAACATGCCACCAGGCCTCTATCCACTTTTTGTGTATTTTTTGTTTTGTTTTGTTGCTTTTTGAGATAGGGTCTCATCTCCAGTATCTGAACCCGGCCTTGAATTTCATCCAGATCCTCCTGCCTCCATCTCCCCAGCGCTGAGATCACAAACATGCCCAGACCCATTCACCTCTTGATCTGACTGTTGCACTCTGTCCTCTGCTCCTGTACAGCACCCACTCTGCCTACTGCCTGCCTTCTTTATGGATAGGGCGGCTCTGATAATGACTGACGTTAAGCACCTTGAAGCTTGCAGACTGGGGCCAATTCAGCCACCCACGCCTGGGATGGAGGGCTCCTGCCGCTTCCCAGGGGCTGGTGCGTACGCTGTCGGCTCTCCAGTGACATTTTTCGCCTTGCTCACCTAGGTTTCACAAATATACTCTTGCTCCTTTCAAGCACTAAAATGCAGGCTACACGCAGTGTCTTCTGCATCCATTCCCCTTAGCCGCTGAACCTGGGCGAGAGATCATGCTAGAGCCCACCTTGACTACGGGGGCTCGCAGTTGCGCCACTGGGCTTGTTTCCCTGTACTGATCTTAGGTGCCGTTCCCGAGTCGCGCGCCCTCTCCCTGCCCTGGCGGCGACGTCTCGGGATCTCCGTCCGCAGGCACAACGCTCGAGCAGACTTTAGGGCGCTCAGTTCTCAGGGAGACACCAACCAGTCCCTGGGCGCACTAGTGAGGCTGTCAACCCGCGGCACTGGAGGTTAGCTTCTCAAGTTGCTGGGAAACAGCAATCCTCAGAAGCGTATACTGCGCCTGCGCAGGAGCCGGACGGGGCTCCTGTGAGAGGCGTGTCCACCGTGGAAGGGGACGCTGCTGATGTAGATGGGCGTGCCTACTACGCTCGAGGTCGAAGTGGCGGGGCCGGGGGCGTGTCCCCAGCTACTAGGGACCAGGCCTGGGCTAGGGGCGTGCCTGCTGCAGCAGCAGAGGACGAGGGTTGGGAGTGGGGCTGAGGCTATGTCTAGATCGTCTGAAGTTGGGGGATAGGTACCCAGCCTGCAGAAGGAGGGTGGGGCGAGCAGGATACGGGGCGGTGCCTACTGCGCCTGCGGAGAAAGGTGGGGCTGTGGGACGCGCTAAGTGCGCCTGCGTGACGCGGCGGCGGCGCGTTAGCTCCCACCCGTTGGCCGCCGCCTCAGCTGCCGCTTCTCCGGGGCCGCGCACGCGCCGCCGCTGCCGCCGCCCCCGGCCCGTGCTCGCACAGTGCCTTCCCCGCGCCTGCTTTGGCTGGCGCTCGCCCGCCGCCGCCTCCCCGGCCCGCTCGGCGCCTTCTCCGCCTCGGCTCGGCGCCCGCAGCATGCAGCAGCAGCCTGGGTGGCGGCGGCGGCCGTGAAGTAAGGGCCGTGCGCCCGGGCGGGCGGCGCGGGAGGGCGGCGGCGTCTTTGTTGCGGCCGGGCCGCCGAGGCCTTTGTCTGCAGATGGTGGACGCGGGCGGTCGTTCGGCTGCCGAAGGCTGGAGGAGGATGGAGGCGCCGCCGGAGGGCGCGGACCTGGTGCCTCTGGACCGCTACGACGCGGCGCGGGCCAAGATCGCCGCCAACCTGCAGTGGATCTGTGCGAAGGCCTATGGCCTAGGTGGGCGGGCGCGGCGGGGTCCGGGGTCGGGGGATGGGATTACAGGGAGACTGACGGGGAACGGATCGGGTTCCGGGATGTTACTAGAGGGGAACTGACGGGGGCAGGGGGGGACTGGTGTCGGATGCGACCGGGAGGTGTCGGATGGGTGCGGGAGCCGAGGACCAGAGGGAGACGGACCGGGGTCGGACTGGGACGGGGGATGGGACCAGAGTGGAACGCGGCAGCCGCAGAATGGGACTAGAGGTAGACAGACGGGGAACGGACTGGGCCAGGTATGAGACCAGAGGAGCCAGAAAGGGGACTGGCTGCCGGGGGATGGTATCAGAGAGGTTCGGACACTGGACTGACGGGGCAGGCGTTTGGGACCAGAGGGGATCTGACCGGTCTGGGGGATGGGACATATGGGATATGGTCTGGGGGCAAGGGATGGAGGACGGAGCCAAGGTTGGGAATGAGGCCGGTGACAGGGCTAAGGCGCGCCTTCGCATGATGTCGGTTCAAGTCCTGCTGTCCTGGCGGTGGCCCAGGTGAGCGAGCGCTGAGGTCGCCCAGGGTCGGTCCAGGCACGGGACTGCGCTCGTGTGTCTTCATGCTCTTGACTCTCGAGTGGGTGGGTGGAGGGTGTCTCTCTTGTGCAGTATTATTCTCTGGCGACTGGACTGGTCTTTTTGAGGCTAAGAAGGACTCATGTTTGAATAATCACCGCCTAGCCATTTCCTACTTCAGGGGTGGTTGGGTAGTTTGAGGCTTAGTTTAAGGGGACAGACCTAGAGTCCCAGCCTTTCTGGGTTTATATATTATGAATTTTGGTACTTAACAGAACATGAGCTATTGAATACTTGAAAGATAAATTTTGTGTTACACAGATTGTGCAGAAACCATCATGATCTCATTTGGTTAATTCCGGTTGTGAAGAACAAGGTAACCTTGTGATGAAACCCCATTTATGAGGCCTAATATGCTTAGTGGATTAAGATACTCTGGTTTGGTGCTCTGGGAACTTTGCAGACCAAATAGTGCTGGTAATGAGTTGCCTGGGAGGCTTTACTATCCGTGAGGAGTGCCTTGTTTTAGGCATAAAACTAAGCATACCTGAAGCATAAGTTGCCCTTGTTTTGGCAAAAACATTACCGACAGACTGGGTTACTGAGATAACCCTTTCAGGAAAGGGTTAGGTGACCACTTTGAAAACTTGCTAAGCAGGTGTTCTCTGTGACAGTGGCCTGTGTGTTGAGGCAGGCCTCCAAGTAGTCATAAGGGCAACAAACATTTTGTGAGTCTTGAGATTAAGTAAACTGCTTTATTTTAAACTTAATGCTGTGGTGTAAGCTAGCATTGAGGAAGTAGTTCTTTTACAGTTTTCGGTTTTATAATTCTTGCTCACTGTTTCTGTTGAGTTTCAGGTTTTCCATGGTGGTGGAGAAACACTGTGGTGTACCTGGCTTTACCTGACTTAAAAAGGTGCAATTGAAGAAGCTGGGTGGTGGTAGTTCATGCCTTTAATCCCAGTACCTGGGAGGCAACGCAGAGAAACCCTGTCGAGACCTCCAGTTGATAAAAGGTGTCTGATACCTAACTAGAGTAGGTAGTGAGTTCCTGGCCACCAGTCACATCCGCCTTTGCTAGTTCCACACACCCCTATCTGTGTGTCGTGATCCCCCCAACCCTTTTGTTCATCATTGTTTTGCTTGCCATTGTTATCAGTTTTGCTTTTTCTGTTTCTGTTTTAAGGAGACAGTATCTGGCTTGGAATTTCCTATGTAGTCTGACTTTGAACTCACAGAGATCCATCTGCCTCTGTGTCCTGAGTGTGTGCTCGTTTTTGTATTTCCAAACCTTTCTAGTGCTGCCTTTTGAGGTTTTCTTTCTTTCCAAACGCTATGTTTTTAGGTTCATCTTAGCTCCCGGCATTTTTCCTCCTGCTGTGTAATATTTGACCAAGAGTAGTCTACCACATGTCATTGTCCCTATTCACAGTGCTGACTCATGTACAGAGTTTTGCTGTTAAACATGGTGCATTCTTTGGCACAGCTGCTAATCCTGTCTACAAGTTTTCACTCTTGTGTATAAGTATTCTTTTAACCTGTGTTCTTTGCTTGGCTTTGCTAGGCAAGTACTCCTGTTGAGCTGCCTTCTCTTTTTGGCGGGGAGTGGCTGGGGGACAAGGTTTCTCTGTGTATAGTTTTGGCTGTCCTGGCACTCACTGTAGATCAGGCTGGCTTCAAACTCAGAGATCTGCCTGCCTCTGCCTTCTGAGTGCTGGGATTAAAGGCAGGTGGCACCACTGCCTGGTTGCCTTCTGTTTTTAAGGTTGGCCATGTGGAAATAGTTTACATAGACTCTGTTAATTTACTTTCTAGTTTCTTTAACAGGGTGTGTGTGTTTAGTTTGTTTAGCCTTAACACTGAGCTTGGGGATTATGGTATCTAGAGATAAATTTTCCTCTCTCATTTTTGGCACCTAGTTAGTTTTGTTTTATTCTAGTACCATATTGCCTATGAGTTCTTGTTGCCTTATCAAATCATGGAGCAAATGGGCTTTAAGGCTTTAGACTTATTAAGAATGGTTATTTGAAGACTGTAAAGAAGAGGACTGAGGACCAGCATGGGCCTGAGCCCAGGTGACCCCATGACCTAGGGCCTCTGCTAGTAGAATGCAGATCATGTGGGTGTTAGGAGGTCTAGTTTCCTTCCATCCATTGTTGTAAATGAGGTTTCCATTCTGTACCCAGCTTTGGAGTTTGGGAAGTGCCAATTTATATGACCAAGCTGGCTCAACTGGAGATGTGCTTATGGTGTTTGTAATCTGGTATGAACTTACTTCTGTCAGCCTGGAGTTTTGTCTTTCAGGAATCTGGGTAAGGAGGGAGTTTTGGCAAGATACATAGGGACACCCTCCCACACCACCCTGGTAAAACTGATCCTGTTTCAGGGATGAATCTTTATCTTTGGCAGTCTCCAGCTCACTGGTCATGCTGCTTTGGGTGGTGGTCATAGGGAAAGGGTCTTGTATGTTTTATGTGTTACGTACTTTTTGGTTAAGTCATGAAGTGATACCAGTTTTCCTTCTGTGTAGGAGTTGAAAGTGGTGGGACTGTGGAGATAGCTACTGGAGATTCCATTGTTACTTGCTCCTGGGATTCTGTGTCCCTGTACCAGGCTACTGTCTGTAGTAAGTGGCAAGTTCTGCACTCACTAGTGTGCCTTGGGATTATGGTTATGAAGAAACATTTTCTCCAGATTTATCCTGCTCTTGTGCCACAACCAACATTTGGGGGCTGCCCTGTACTTCTGTTTTTAGGCTCCTTCTCTTTTTTTTTCTGGCAACTCTTGCATTATATTGAGAGTCTTTTAGTCATTTTTTAGGAGTAACCTATTAAACTTGTCTGCAAAGAGGAGTGAAGATGGCTTAGCTGCAAGAGTGCGTTTGTGTGAAACCTGCAATAAACTGATAAAGACCTTCAGAGTGCTGTCTTGAAGGACTGTTTATTGTACTGGATAGTATGCTAGACCAGGGCTTCGACAGGCCTGGCTTTTGCTTCTGGTCCATTTTCATTTTATTTGTGCCCTTAGCAAGCTCAGAGGTATCTAGGCTTTGTTTTCAGGGGACAGTGGGGGAATACCAGTTTTTATCTCTCAAGGACAGTGGAACACACAGGGACCGGATGAGAAGGCTCTCGACTGTTTGCAAGGAGATTGCTTTGTGGCTCAGCAGAAACTGATTTGTCCTTTTGCCCCAGAGCTGAGCTGTCTGTCCTAAATCCTAGGCCCAGTCAGGAGCTCATCCTTCTCACCTTACCAGCAGCAGGCTCGGCTGGAGAGGATGGTGGCCTGGCTGTAGGGTTAGGTCCACTAAGGAAGAATCCTATCCCCAATCCTTTTTTCTGCTCCCCTGTTCTCCCATGCTCACCAGAGTGAGCATATTTTAGAATAAGAAGTCATATGAGATCTGTGGACCATGTAACCCAGTTCCTAAGAAATTTATACTAGAGCCACTGCTGGCAACAAAGGGGTTTGCCTAGCCAGTGTTGGGAGCAGAGCCCTTTTCTGACTCTAGGAGTCACCACATTACCAGTCATGGTATTGTTTGGTTTAGTGGCATTTGGTCAAAAGAAGTTTGCTACTGGAACCCTTTTCCATAGCTCCAGAGCTGGTGGGAACTGCTCAGTGTTCCTTTCTTTTCCTCGCCTAGACCAAGTCTCCCTGGGAAGAGTCTACTGCCTGGGCCCAGTTCAGAAGTGTGTTACTAAGTTGTTCTAGGTCATAATTTGTTCAGACTACTGGTTCATGAGTTTAAATTGTAGTTTTATTTATTTTTAAGTGTTTGGATATATTGTTTGCATATGTGTGTGCAACATGTGTGTACCTGTTGCCCTCAGAGGCTAGATTCATCAGGCCATTGAAACTGGAGTTAAACATGTGTGCTGTGAGCTCCTTGTACATGGTGGGACTTGAACCCCACCTCTGGAAAGAGAGCCAGTGCTTTTAAATGCTGAGCAACCTCTGGAGCCCCTGGACTGTTGTTTTTAAATAACCTTTTGTTATTCTTGGAAGTGAGTTAGGTGTTTTTGGGTGGGAGGGTCCAGCAGCCTCAAGTATTTGTTGAGCATAAGAGAAGCCTGTGTTGTAGGGCTGTTGGCTGGCAGTGGTTGCCATGACTCCTTCTCTACAGGGTATCTGGAAAACCTCTTGCCTTGTGGTTGTGGTATATATGTGAGGTTGGGGGTCCTAGCTCTCACCTGCAGAATGCTTAGGTGCTTGTTGATGTGTTCTGTGGGGAAATTTATGGTTTTAGAATTGTGCTTATATATGTTCTCCTTCCTGGTCTGATGCCAGGAGTTAAATGCTAATCAGAGAATGAAAATCTGTCTTTAATCTGTTAGCTAATCCTTTGTTGACCCTCCAGAGGGTTAGCTGCTATTGTGTTTCAGAATGTTAACTTCAGCTATACATTCAAAAAGCTTTTAATAAACTTTTTACTTATTTATTTTTAAGGGGGGAGTGATTGAGACAGGGTTTCACTCTGTAGCCAAAGCTTGCCTGGAACAAACTTGATGTTGCCATGTTTCCTGTGTTGACTTTTGTTTCAGGATAGCCCTGTCAACTTTAGATGTACTAGTGTCCCTTCTCCTTAGAGTTGCACAGTTTAATAACTTGGATTGCTGTCAGTTTTCATAGTGTCTTGGAATGACCAGGATGGAGGCAAGATTACTTTCTTCCAGTGGCTTTTTTTTTTTTTTTTTTTTTTGTGGCAGTATAGGAAATATAAAATCCTCATGAGATATGGACATTCTTGGAGGAAATAGGAATAACAGGAGATTTGAAGATGACTGCATAGGACTGGGGAGATGGCTCCTGTTGGTAAAGTGCTTGTTAAACAAGCATGCAGACCTGAGTTGGGGGTCTCAGAACTCATACTAAAAAGCCAGGTTTAGAGCTGATGAGATGGGTCAGCAAATAAAAGGTGCTTGCTGCTGAGTTTGACAATCTGAGTTTCTAGGTCCCTGGGACCTACATAATGGAAAGAGAACTAATTACTACAAGCTGTCCTCTGATCTCCACACACGTATTGTGATGTGCCTAGGTATTCTCTGTCTCTCTGTGTCGGTCTCTCTCTCATAAATGTTATTGAGACAGGGTTACTCTGTGTAGTTCTGGCTGTCCTGTAACTCACTCTGTAGACCAGTGTCCTCAAACTTAGAGATCCTTCCGGTTCTGCCTGCTGAGTGCTGGGATTAAAGGGGTGTGCCACTACCACCTGGCACAAAGTAGTTTTTAAATATGGGGGAAAAAACCCCTCAGGTGTGTATGCTTGTAATTCTATGCCGGGGAGGTAAAAAAGGATTCTCTTACCAGCCTACCTGGCCTGCTCTTAGGCTCCAGGTCAGTGAGAGACCTGGTGTGTCAGAGAACAAAAGTGAATGGCTCTGAAGGGTGGTGAAGGCCTGGATAGCCCCTGAGAGCAGGGAGTGGGGATCTGGCTGCAACTGTGTAGTAGCATTGAGTAGCCTATCTGCTGAGGCAGGGGTGTAAGCACTGACATGGTAGGTGAAAATAGTCTGGAGCCAGGTTGTTTACAGTATTCAAGGTGCCACTGGGGATTTCTTTGATGTGTGTACCTGGGAACACTTTTGAATAGGAGATGGTTTGCTGAGAGCCTGGGAATGTGCTTTGAGCAGATATTCCCCTGTTGCTACAGATTCAACCAGTCACAATTAGAGGTGTATCAGTCTAGGTGAATGTTGTCTTATGACCTATGGGAACTGAATGGAGCTTTGTAGGCCATATACATGCAAAGAAAGGAGAACCCTGGGTGGTGCCTCATTTATAGAGGAGCAGATGCCACTGGCAGGTCAGGTGGGGAAAGAGAGACTCCTTTGAGGGGGATCTAGAATGCCCCATAAAGATATAGTGTGAGCAAGGACAGAGAAGGGGGATGGAGGCAGGTGTCCAGTGCAGCTTGCTCAAGCACAAGCCCAGGCAAGTGGTACTTAGGAGCTGAGATTAGCTTGAACAAAAGGCTGCATTTTAGGTCTTGGGATATCTTAAATGACAAATTGCTAAACCCTTGTCTTACCTGTACTTTGGACAGTTTCTGAGGAGGGAGCCGGGCTTTTTAGCAGGGCAGGGTTGGCGCTGCCCACTGTTTACTAAGTGGACACTTGTTTTAGGCCTTTGTTGGGTACACTTTACATTTAACAAGACACACGTAAGCGCACAGTTAGACAGGGCTTGGTGGGGCACGGCCTTGTAAGTCTCATCCTGGCCTTTCTATAGTTGCTTCCTGTCTGCAGTTTTCTATCTTAATTTAAGCACAACAAGGTCCTGCACCTAGCTTCACACAGTGTCTTTGAGATTGACCCGTGTGTATAGGTCTTTGCTTACTAATAGTACTCTATTGTATGGTAGTCCGTGGATGAATGTTGTTGGGGTGGTTTCTAGTTTTGGAGTGTTACGGAAAAAGCTACTATGAACATTTATTTGTATGATCAGATATTTTTATTCATCTTAAATAGTTACAAGATTAGTAGGTCATGAGCTAATAATGCATGTTTAGTTCATAAGGAAGTTTGAATTTTCCCAGAGCCATTTCCCATGAGTACTGTATGAGAATTTCAGCAGTTCTGTCTTCATGTCAGCACTTGGTGTTGGTCTTTATACTTTTAGCCAGTCAAGTGGGTGGATTGTGCGTCTCACATGGTTTAGTGTGCATTTCCCTGATGTCTAACGAAGAGGAGCCTTTTTAAAATATGCCTTCTGTTCATTTTAATTTCTTTTCTTTTTTATGAACTTTTGAGATCTTTTTCGTTTAAATTAAATGAAATATGCAATTTTTTATTACTCAATCCTAATTATCTAAAACGTACATTGCAAAGATAGAAATATCTATTTTCTCCACATGTCAGTGGCCATTCATCATGGTTTTGGAAATGGGGAGAATAGATTCCCCTTAAATTTCAAGTCAGTAGGTGTTTCTTTGCAGTTAACTTCAGCAAAATTCATACAAAAATAGTAATTAACAATGATTTTCTTGTTAACTCACATGGAAACACATACAAAACTGCATTTTGTTAAAGTTTCTGTACTAAAATGTAGAAAAACAACTACACAAATATTGAAAAGTTTAAAATTTCTTAATTTTTTATTTCTGATATCACTACCACAATTTACAGGGCAGTATACCTGATGTAGTGAAAAAAAAAAAAAGGCAAAGCTACAGCAGATAAAAGGACCCAGGAATGTATATCTAATTAACACTATATTGTATTAATCAGGAGCTGCACTTTTTCCAAACTGTGGCTATGACAGTTCTGACAAGAAGGGTTTCTTGTTTAAGCTGCAGTAGCATTTCTGACGATGGATCATCGTTTCTCCTGTGGCAGATTTTATAGTTCCTCTAATGCATTTGGGACGACTGCCTCAAAGTAACCTGCAGCTCTACTAAGAACTGTAGCTTTTTCTGCTGTTTTTAAAAACTCTGCTACCAAATCCACCACTTATACCTTCAGATCCATAGCCACCACCATAGGGACTGCCTAAGCTGCTTCCACCAAAACTGCCCCCCTTTCTGGGTCCATGATTTGTCCACTATAATTTCCTGTCATAGTTCCCACTACCACCACCATAGTTACCACCACCAAAATTTCCTCCTTTATTGTAACCATCATATCCTCCTTCTCCACCACCATATCCACCACCTTGGTTTCCATACCCTCGTCCACCACCATAATAGCCTCCTCCACTACTGTAACCAGATCACCACCATAGTGGCTACCATTCACCTCCAAATCTATTATATTCACTATCACCACCTCTGTAACTACTTCTGCTGCTACACCTCCACCACCATAGCCTCCTCTTCCACCAAAGTTTATACCATGACCTAAGTTACTGCCACTACCTCCAAAGTTTCCACCATGAACCCATAAAGTTCCCAGATCTACTTTGATGACCTCTCTGTGATCCAGCAGACTGCATCTCTTGTTTAGAAAGGGCCTTTTCACTTCACAGTTATGCCCAGTAATCTGTGTGGAATTTCTGAATAACAATTTTATCAACTGTCGTGATCATCAGAAGTTACAAAAGCAAATCCTTTCTTTTTTCTACTCTGCCTGTCTTCCATAATTTCTGTGGTTTTAATCTTGCCACATTTTTCAAAGTAGTCTCTCAGATTATATTCTTCTTCATCTTCTTTAATACCACCAACACATTAAATGAGCACCAGGCTTTTCAGAATCCTCTCTAGAAAGGGCTCTCTTTGGTTCCACCACACGCCCATCATCTTGTGTGGCTTAGCACACATTGCAGCACAAGAGTAGGTCACAAAACCAAACTACTGGAATGTTTTATTTGGGGATCTCTCATTAGCACACAGCCAGTAAATGTGCCCCATTTCTCAAAATGTTTTCTTAAGTGTTGTCTATGGTTTCAAAAATCAGACCACAATAAACAGCTTCCTGAGCTGTTCTGGTTCCTTTGGATCATGGCCCTCCTGGCAGTGATGGTGGTGGTGACGGCTAGGGCAACCTGTCGGCAGTTTTACCTCCATTTTGAGACTGGACTTGCCTCTTCCAACTTGAGTTCAATGTGGCACCCCATTTAAATTTCTTCCCATGTAATAGCTTTTAGAATCTTGGACAACATAAAAAATTAAAGTGTTTATTTTGAGGTTTATTAACATTAACATTCTGCAGAGGTCCTGAGTGTCTTTACCCAGTTTCCTAGTGGTAATCTTTATAAATCCATTAGAAAACTCCAACCAGATGTAGGACCTTCTCTCTCTTCAGAACCTCCTGTTATCCTTTCATGACTGTGTTTGCCTTCTTGTGTATGCTTTAGCCGTTGTTGCCGTTCCTTTTCTAGTTTCTTACTGAACTCAGACGGCCGACTTTGATGCTTATACAAGCAGTTAGTGTGGCAGTGCCGGTTTCCCTGCAGCTCATGGGTGTTGATGGCTTATATTTCTTTTGTTGTTTTGTTTCTATTTTTTGTTTGTTTTGAGACAAAGGCTTATTTATGTAGGCCAGGCTCAACTGAGGCTTACCTTGTAGCTAGGGATGACCATGAACTCCCAGATCCTTCTGCTTCTACCCCCCCCCTCCAAATGCTGAGATTGCAGGTGTGTGTCACCATGCTGGACTTAATATTTTCATGTTCATCTATTTCTGTGTATGAAAAGTTTCTGTTGATGCTTGCTCTTACTCCATTTGGATTGCCATGAAAAATACCATAGGTTAGGTTACTTGTAAGTGATGGAGGTTTGTTGCTTACAGTTCTAGGGGCTTGGATATCTTAAGATGAGTGTAAAAGTAGTTCCTACATTCGAGAAAGCTCAGGTCCCAGCACCTGTAATACTAGGTATGGTGGCATATACCTATAATCCTACTACTTGAGGGAAGTAGAGGCCGGAAGATCAGGAGTTAAATACCATCCTTGTTATACAGCAAATTGAAGGTCAGCCAGAACTACATGGGATCCTATCTCTATCCCCACCCCTCATTTAAACATTCTAACATAATACAGTCTGAGGGAATATACCAATTTGATATTTATATGCTGAGGAATGATGATAGGAAATATTTTTCTGTATTAAGCTCTGCCAGATGTTTCATGAATTTTGAGTCTAGTTAAGTACTAACACTAAGGATTTTATTCTTTGTCTTTAGTACTTTTATTCCTATTTTTTATCAGCCTTCATTGTACTGTAGTCTTCACTTTGCCATAGTTTTTAAATATAGTTTTTAATTTATTACAGTTTATTCACTTTGTATCCCAGCTGTAGCCCCACCCTTGCCCACTCTCAATCCCTCCCTCCCTCCCTCTTCTCCCATGCCCCTTCCCCAGTCCACTAGTTCCCTCCTCCCCTTCCATCTGACCCTTGTCTATCAGGTCTCATCAGGACTGTCTTTGATAGTCTTCCTCTGTGGCCTAGTCAGGCTGCTTCTCCCTCAGGAGGAGGTGATCAAAGAGCCAGACACTGAGTTCATGTCAGAGACAGTCCCTGCTCCCCTTATTAGGGAGCCCATTAGGAGATTGAACTGCCATGGGCTACCTCTGCAGGGGGTCCAGGTTATCTCCATGAGTAGACCTTGGTTGGAATATCAGTCTCAGAAAAGACCCCTAGGCCCAGATTTTTTGGTTCTGTTCTCCTTGTGGAGCTCCAGACCCTTCCAAGTCTTTCTATCTCCCCTTTCATAAGATTCCCTGTACTCTGCCCAAAGTTTGGCTATGAGTCTCAGCATCCACTTTAATACCCAACTGGGTAGAGTCCTTCAGAGGCCCTCTGTGGTAGGCTCCTGTCTTGTTCCTTGTTTTTACCTTCTTCCGATGTCTATCCCATTTGCCTTTCTGAATGAAGATTGAGCATCTTATCCAGGGTCCTCCTTCTTGCTTAGCTTCTTTAGGTGTACAGATTTTAGTATGATTATCCTATATGTCTAATATCCACTTATAAGTGAGTATATACCAAGTGTGTGCTTCTGGAATAGCTCACTCAGGGTGTTCTTTTCCAGTTCTCACCATTTGCCTGCAAATTTCATGATTTCCTTGTTTTTCATTGCTGAATTGTATTCCATTGTGTAAATATACCACAATTTCTGTATCCATTCCTCAATTGAGGGACATCTGGGTTGTTTCTAGAGCCTGGCTATTATGAATAAAGCTGCTGTGAACATGGTTGAGCAAATGTCCTTGTTGTGTACTTGAGCATCTTTTTGATACATGCCTAGGAGTGGTATAGCTGGATCTTGAGGTAGCACTATTCCTAATTGTCTGAGAAAGTGTCAGATTGATTTCCAAAGTGGCTGGACAAGTTTACATTCCCACCAGCAATAGAGGAGGGTTGCCCTTTCTCCACATCCTCTCTAGCATGTGTTGTTACTTCAGTTCTTGATATTAGCCATTCTGTTGGGTGTAAGGTGAAATCTCAGGGTCATTTGATTTACATTTCCCTGATGAGTAAGGGTGTTGAACATTTCCTTAAGTGTTTCTCTGCCCTTCAGTATTCCTTTATTGAGAATTTTCTGTTGAGCTTTGTACCCCATTTTTTAATCACTTCGCTGTATTTTTTCTTTGTTCAGTGTGCTACCATGGTCAACTGCAGGCTGAAAAAAATTTTTTTTTCCTAAGACGGTTGTGTGGGGTGTGTGTGTGTGTGTGTGTGTGTGTGTGTGTATAGGTCTGGCTGTCCTGGAACTCACTTTGTAGACCAGGCTGGCTTCAGAGTCACAGAAATCCCTCTGCCTCTGTTTGGGTGCCACCATCACCCAGCAAAAATATTTATGGGAAATCCCCTCTGGAAATAATTCCTAAGTCTAAATTGCATGGCATTTTGAGTAGCACTGTGGTTCTCAACTTTCCTAATGCTGTGACCCTTTAGTATAGTTCCACGTGTTGTGGTGACCCTTAGCTATAAAATTGTTTTTGTTGCCACTTTATAACTGTAATTTTGCTACTGTTATGAGTTATGATGTAAATATGTGATATATAGGATTTCTGATAACAACCCCTGGGAAAGGGTTATTTGACCCCAAAGGGTTCTTAACCCACAGATTGAGAACTACTGGAGTGATTGATCACACTGTCCTTTCTTGGATCTTACAGTTCCTTTATTGTTAGTTATATCTGAATAGGGAACAGGAATAGGGTTTGGTACAGCTTCAGATGTCTGTGGGTGTCCTGGCAGGTAAGGATAGAGGGCAGTGTAATCCTTTCTGATAATGTAACAGCCACATAAAGAACTGAGATTTCTTCAGGAAACCCCATGCCAGGGGAGGATTAATCTCCAAAGAGGATTAATCTCCCAGCTCTGATAGGTTACCTAGTAGCTAATCTTACAATGCTCAGTCCCTGGCTTTTCCTTCCTCTTTTCTGTAAATGGCTATAGGGAAGGTTGAGAGAAGCATTTATTTCCCTTTCCTCAGTTCAGGCTAGAACTTACTGACCAATTCATATCTCAGTTTTTTGGTGGAGAAATCAGCAGTGGACTTCAGATTCTGCTAACACTTCTTTACTTCTTACAGAGTACTGTTTGCATATTATATTGTTTGTTCTTTTTAAAAATTTTCATGTTCCACCTGCTTTTTCTGAGCTTTATCCCTACTAATGCTGTATATGTTTCTATTATTATTGTTGTTGTGATTTTTGAGACAGGAGTTCTCTGTGTAGCCTTGCTGTCTTGGAACTCACTCTGTAGACCAGGCTGGCCTCAAACCCACAGAGATTCACTTGCTGCTGCCTCCTGAGTGTTAGGATTAAAGAAGGTATGTACCACCACCATTCAGCTTCCTATTTTTATTTTTTTGCATTTATTTTTCCTTTTATCCCCTCCCCTCCCTCTGGCATTCCTTCTTTTCCTACCTTTTTTTTTTTTTTTTTTTTTTTTTTCTTGAGACTAGATCTTGTTATGTTAATCACAGGCTTGCAGTGAACTGGCTTATCTTGCTGAATTAATCTCTTATGAGCAGCATATCGCTGTGCTCCTTTTGTTATTGTTTAAGGTATGGTCTCTCTGTTAAGTGCCATGGCTGGCCTCATTCACAAAGATATACCTGCCTCTGCCTCATGAGTGCAGGGATTTAAGGTGTGTGCCAGCTGGCCTGGTTTGGTGTGGTAGTTTTATTTTTACCATGTATCAGCTGTAAATGCCAAAGGACAGTCTGCTATATTTATTACATTATTCATTTCTTTCTGCTGCTTTTTCTTGATGCTTCATTTTCTTCTACCTTTTTTTTCTCTTTAAGAACTTACTATAGCCATTCTCATAGTTTTTTATTTTACTTATCTTTAAAATTTTATTATTACTGCATTTGGGTGTTTTAACTTGATTGTATGTCTATGCACCACTCCCCTGCTTTGTATACAGGGAGGTCAGAAGAAGGTGTCAGTCATATCCACTAGAACTGGAGTTACAGACTGTTGTCAGCTGCCATGTGGCTGCTGGGACTCAGGTACTCTGCAAGAATATCCAGTGCTCTTATGTCCCCAACCCCTAGTTGTTGTTTTTATTTTTTATTTTTTATTTTTTTGCTACAGGGTTTCTCTGTGTAGTCCTGGGTGTCCTTGAACTCATAGAGATCTGCCTGCTTCTGCCCCCAAGTGCTGGGATTAAAGATGTGTGCCACCACAGCTTGGTTTGTTTTGTTTTAAAATTACATTTATTTGTTTGTGTTTGTGTGGGATGTGGGAGCTGTGTGTGTGTTTGTGCTTGCCACTGTACTTGTGTGGAGGTCAGAGGACAACTTACAGGAGTCAATTCTCCTTTTTTTTTTTTCCTAACATTTATTTATTATGTATACAGTGTTCTGCCTGCATGTAGGCCTGCACACCATAAGAGGGCACCAGATCTCATTATAGATGGTTGTGAGCCCCCCTGTGGTTGCTGGGAATTGAACTCAGGACCTCTGGAAGAACCGCCAGTGCTCTTAACCTCTGAGCCATCTCTCCAGGTTCCATCTATTTATTTTTTTATTTTTTAATGGTGGGTTCTGGAGATGAAATTTAGGTCGTCAGGGTTGGCTGTAAGCCCCTTTACATGTTGACACCACAGCTTCAAATGAGAGAGCCCCACTGTCATTGGACTGGGAATTCCTCCGAGCAAATGTGCTTTTTTTTTTTTTTTGTTTATAGCTTTAGAAGTTTGAATGTATGTCTTAGCTCAGATTTGTTTGGGTTTTCCTGACTTATGGTTTGCTCAATGTCTTAAAATTAGTAGGTTGGTGTCTTTCACTGACTTGGTAGGTTTTGAGCCATTATTTTGCTCAGTGCTCTCCCTGCTACTTTTCAACACCTCTTCCACAGTGCCCTGTGTGTTCTTCCTCATTTCCTCTCCATCTTCTGCCTGTGCTTCAGATTAGATGGATGCTGTTGCTTTAACCTTAATGCCAGCAATTCTGTCTTCCGTCATTGTCACCTGCTGTCCAGCCTGTCCAGTGAGTTTCTAAATATCTGTCCCTCTGCTTTTCATTTTTATATTTAGTGGTTTAAAGGAAAACTTTCTTTGCTAAGTGTTTTTAGCTTGTTTCAGAGTGTTTAGGTCCTGTAATTTTTTTGTGCTGGCTACTTTCAGATGCCAAAGATGTTTTAACATGTGGTGCATCATGGAGTGTGTCATCTGGTCATCTTAGTTGTGTGGTGATTTCAGATTCGTCCCTCACCATCTTGGCTGTTACAGTAAGAGCCAGGGCTCTCAGACTCTATTTTTAGCAGCAGTCTCCTGTTGGGTTTGCTTGCAACCTTGAGCGTCAGTGTTGGCTGTGCTTCTAGTAGGTCTTGTGCCCCAGCCCTAAGCTCCTGGTTCAGTCTACTCATGACAGGAGTGGGTGTCCCTGCTGCTTTTTAAGGGCAAGAGGAATTTTCCAGGCTGGGTAGGTGGAACTCTGCCTACAAGACTGCTGGTTATAGTTGGCCACCTCTGTCTCCCAGAAAGAGTTCACACAGTTCTGACAACTATTAACCCACTTTATAGGACAGAACTGTGATTGGTCAGTGATAGGCAGGACCACTCCTTGACCAGGATTGCTTAATTATGTATGCTTTTTCTTTAAGCCTAAATTTCATGTCAGTACCCTGAAGATGGACTTAGGGGTTACTGAACCTTTTCTGTTCCTTACTGTCATTTATCTCATTAATTGATGTATTGAGAACAGGTGGCCAAGGTGGCTTGCTGGGGATGCCAGGGACCAGAATTTACACCTTCAAATCTGTGCTAACAACTTGATTCCCTTTACTGGAGGCCCCAGCTGTGTGGGGAGAGGAATTTCATGGCCAGCAGGGAGGGAGAGCATCTTCTCTGTTGAGTGATTTTGGTGAGACCTTAGTTTGTTGTTCCCTGGTGTGTGGTGGCTTTGGCTTTGGGGAAAGTATCTTAGGCTGGAAAGGGAAGAAGAGTGCCTTTGCCTGCCCCACAGCA
The DNA here is from genome assembly GCF_030254825.1 of Meriones unguiculatus. Taxonomy (NCBI): domain Eukaryota; kingdom Metazoa; phylum Chordata; class Mammalia; order Rodentia; family Muridae; genus Meriones; species Meriones unguiculatus. The sequence goes on along the minus strand of NC_083356.1, from coordinate 68,580,746 downwards.
TCCCTATGTTCCCTTCTGCTTTATTGTTAGTGGGGCCTCCTGTGGATCCATCCTCCTCCATCTTCCCTAGCCCAGAAACTGCCTGCCTTGCTTGTTTTGCTAGTTGTACCAGGAATCGGCAAACATCAGTCCTGCCCTTGGTGAGGGTGTGACACTGTACTCTGGTCCTACAGTGTGAGGTCCAAGCCTCTTCAATTTCTAGTTCCCCATGCTTAATGTGTTTCAGGGTTTGTGGCTGATTCTGCATAAAAGAAGCAAGCCAGGGTCTGACCAGGAACCCTCTCTGGCATATTGAAAAGTGTTTTGCCTTTGGATTCTGTTGGTGTGACTGCAGTGCTTTTTGGATGTGGAGTTCCTTTTTTAGTCTTGCCGGCATTTTTAGTAGTTTCATAAATTTTACAAGTATTGGAGAATTCTCTGCTGGGTCTGCTTAAACATCCTTCTGCCACTTGCCTCCCTGCCTTCTCCTCATTGTCTCACTGTTGATTGTGCATACTTAATTTCTAGGCATCTTCACCTCTCAAGTGTCCAATCTTTTTGCTATTGTTCTTTGAGACAGGGTTTTTCTGTGTAGCCCCGGCTGTCCTGGAACTTACTTTGTAGACCAGGCTGGCCTCCAACTCAGGGATCTACCTGCCTGTGCTTCTGGAGTGCTGGGATTAAAGGCATGTGCCACCATGCCTGGCTCAAGTGTCTAATCTTAATCTGTTTTCAACAGTTCAGATAATGAAACTGGTTCAATCATTGTATGTGTGTATATGTGTATATATATATATATATATATATATATTATCAAAAATATACACACAATGTATTTAAGTACACACAGTATTTAAGTATAATATATACATTATATAACTACAATAAATAGATTAAAATACATATATAAATATTTATATATACATATCTATACACACATATATTTTTGTTGTTCCAGAATTTCTATTTTGTTATTTTTTTCTAGTCTATCACTTTTTCTTTCTTTATTAAAAGTACTTTCACTTTTTTGCCTTGGGTGTCATCCATAGCCAGCTAGTTTCTAGCTGTGCTATCATTTCTGTGACTGGCTTTCTGTGTGTACCTGAGCCTCTGTTTGAGTTTGATTATTTTAGGGTTTCCTAGGCTTCCTGGGCTTCCTGAGCTGTCCTTGAACTCAACATGATCCTCCTGTCTTAGCCCCTAGTCCATATGATAGGCATACGCCACATACCTGATGTAGCTGATGCCATCATCTGCTGCTATGTTGAATTTTTACAGTTGTTGCCTTTCTGGTTGCAGTGAATTTTAGCCAGTGGGTTTCTTGAGGTGGCCAAGACATTGTACACACACTTGACATTCCTTCTCTTCTGTCTTGGAATCCTTCCCCATTCTCCTGGTGTCTTGACTAGAAGCCAAGCCTGCAGACCTAAGGCTCCACTATACAGAGAGGCCATGGAACCTTCTTTCCCTTGCTGTGCTTATTCGTGGTGCTGCTGAGGCATGTTGGATTTGGTGGCTCTCTCTGGTGTGTTTGGGTAGAATAAGGGCAACCGTACAATTCCAGTCTCTCCTGGTCACCACGTAGTTCCTTTGAATTGTTCTCCTTGCCAGCCTAGCATGGGTGATTTATCAGTCTGTCTGCCCAGCTTCCATTTTCACTGTGCCCTCATGCTGGATGACTCAGCCCCCTGGGCACTATCTTTTTGTGGTGGTATAAAATCCCCACATGCCAGCCTCTTCAGAATGCCCCCCTTTAGCCATATGTCAATAATGGAGCTCCTTTTAATGCCATGGTCATCTTCTGGGTCACAGCTCCTAAATTAGTAACAGGTCCTGTCCTGTGCCTGGCTGGTATCCAGGCCTGTCTTCTACTCTCTTTGCAGGAAACAGCAACGAACATTATTTCCTTGTCTCCTCTTCCTTCCATTATCTCCTAACTCAGCCTGTTCCAATTTATCCCTTTCTGTGCTTCCAGAATACATAAACCTACTGACAGTCCTGCTGAAGGCACAGTTACATGTAGTATTTGCTCAGCTAAGAACCTGTTGAACGAATTAGTGAAGCATCAAGTTTATTTTTCCTATTCAGTTCTGAACCGTGTTGTTTCTTAAAATTGTCTGACGAGAGTCATTATCTTGTTTTTTTTTCTTGTTTGCCTAAGCTGGGGGCTCTGTGTACACTCCAGTGTGATGCTCCTTGTCATGGAAGTTGCCTGCTGTTTTGTGTCCTCTTTGCTGTCTCGGAGTCTTTGCTGAGGGTGATGGCCTTCCACCTTCTTTTGGTGGCCCAGTATGTTCATGCATTTCCTGGTTCACGCAGGTACTCAGTAATTGTTGAATTAATGATTTGTAAACTACTGTCTTTGTCTTTTGTGGATAATTCACCTGAAACAGATTTAGAAGGCATTTAAAATGCCCTTTGTATTGTTTTTTAAAAATATTTAGTTATCATTATTTTAAAGGTGTGTGTATGTGGGGGGGGGGGGTTGTTGTGCATGTAAGTATATTGCCTGTGAAGGCCAGAAAGAGTATTGGAACTTAACAGGCAAGTAGTTATAAGCTGCCAGACATGGCATTTGGGAGTCAGTCTTGGGTCTTCTGCAAGAGCAGTAGTATTTTTAACCATTGAGTCATCTCTCTAGCTCTATGTTGTCCTAAGAGCAACTATTGGCTGCTAGATATTAGAAGAACAGATGTGTACAAGCATAGATTCTGATATGGATTGAGCTGAGTATTATCTAGAAACAGTCACTGCTCTGGTAGACTGGGAGGAGCGGGGTTCCCTTTCTAAGATGAGAACAGTTTTTGCCCTGCAGAGCCAGGAGGAAAAGGTTCTGTTGCTAAGTGGGCTGTAGCACCCTTTGGCTGAATTGGAGGAACTCACAGGTTGTGGTAGACCCACTGGATCTAGGATTATTGTCTACCTACAATTCTGGTTCACTGTCATGAATTATAATAAGATTGAATGTGCCGGTGACATGACCACTTCAGGTGGATTGTTTGCAAGTGGCCCAGGGAGACCTTTCTACTTGGACATTTGTCTGGCTGCCTATTCCTGTCTTGCTAGCTTCCAAGTTCAGGCTGTTTATGTCTTTATATTGTGTCTATAGTATCCTCCTTAGAGCTTCCTTGTATCTGTCAAAGGCCAGCTCTTGGTTGTGCTTCTGTGGTGTTCCACCATTTCCTTTCCTGCAACAGAGTGACGCTCTGGGGGGTTCCTCCTCAGCTGTGCTGTTCTGCTCTTAGAGAGGAACTGCATAACTGGTTCCATTTACAGGTTATCCAGGTGAGAGGGAAGAGTGGTGCAGACCAGCAAATATGGTTTGAGTTGTTCCTGATATCACATGGGACTGTCATATAGGTAGTTCAGAAGAAGTGACTGAGGCTAGTATACATACTGGGATAGGTATACATCCATGGTTTTTCAAGTGTCTTAAAGTGGCTGAAGATATTAGAAGATATCTTCACCCCAGGGGTGAAGTAACATGTGTTCTTGGAACTTCTGAACATGTAAGAAGTTATAGGCTGGAAATTAGGCAAAGGGTAGCTCTTGCTGGGAGCCCTGGTCACGAGGTGCTGCTACTAGGAACTTAAAGAAGGTGCAGGCCTAAGATGACTCTGGTGGGTTTTTTTTCCTGGCAGCAAAACAAACTTGGGACTTGGGCCTCCCTAGCTCAGAACCTTGCTTGATTTTTACCAGTTCAGAACCAGATTCTACAGTTTCCTGCTTATATGCTCTGTACCTCTCAGCTCTGGTTCATGGGATTTCTCACTCTTGCATGTGGTGTGGCTCCTCTCCCCTTTTTGTCTTGCTCACATGGCATTACAGCTCTTTTTCGTAACCATCTGCCAAGACAAACAGAGGCCTTCTTATGTGGAATGCCCAAGGTCCATTCCTTCACTACTGGAATGTTCTGCTTAGTATTAGAACTGTAATGGCTTCAAAATAGGAGGCTACCCAATATAGTCATCACGTTTGGGACTTGACATCTACCAAGCTTTCCGTATTGGCACTAGTGCTCAGCTCTGTTTACTAATTGGGTTGCTGTAGTGACCAAATGCTATATGCACAATAGTGCTTCAAAACAAAAGTGCTGTGTAAACTCTGCCAATGTTGTTAAGAAATAAGAATCAAAAATGAAATTTAGAGACTGTGGGGCAGGGCTGGGAAGATGGCTCAGTGGGTAAGGGTGCTCCAGCTGTGGATCCCATGTGAAAAGAGGAAGGAGAGAGCCAACTCCACAGTTGTCCTTTGTCACACTCATGCAGTGGCGTATATGCACCCCCTCATATGTACATACAACCATAAACAAAATTTTAAAAAAAGATTGTGGAACAATAACAAGTATCCAAGACTTGTAATTAAATTTGGGTCTCCAAAAATAGTACTTAGCAGAATAAGAAAGAGGATGCTGGAGCAGGAGGAGGTAGTCCCTGAATAGCTGACTTTTTCTTACTGTGGTGTCTATACCTGGCACAGGGCCATAGAACAGTTTGGATCGTGTCCTAGTTAGGGTCACTATTGCCCTGATGAAGCACCATGACCAAAAGCAAGTTGGAGAGGAAGGAAAGGGTTTACTTGGCTTATATTTTCACATTACTGTTCATCATTTTAAGAAGTCAGGACAGGAACTCAAAAAGGCAGGGACCTGGAGGCAGGAGCTGATGCAGAGAATGTGGAGGGGTGCTGCTCACTGGCTTTCTCCATATGGCTTGCTCAGCCTGTTTCTTACAGAACCTAGGACTACCTGCTCAGGGGTGGCACTACCCACAAATCAATCACTGATTTAAAGAAATGGGCTGGGCCTTCAATCCTAGCACTGGGGAGGCAGAGGCAGGTAGATCTTTGTTAGTTCAAGGCTAGCCAGGTTTACATAGTGAGCCAGCCATCTACATAGTGAGTTCCAGGACAGCTAGAGCTAGTGAGACCCTGTCCCAAAGAAGGGGTGGGGAGGGAGAAGAAAAGAAAACATCCTAGAGTCTTTTCCTATAACCTGATCTAATGGAGGCATTTTCTTAATTGAGGTTCCCTTTTCTCAGATGACTGTAGCTTGTGTCAAGTTGACATAAAACTAGCCAGTACAAATGGCCACTGATTTGTGGGATGGGTTAGCATCCTCTAATATGTTTCTATCTGTTTATTTGAAGGCTGCTTGTTGGTGGGTTTTCTTCAGCAGCCCTTTTTGGTAATGGAAGCTTTCTGAACTCTTCTGAAAGTGAGGATGTTTGAAAAGACTTAATTCTCCATTCTCTGCAGTTGGGGATACAGAGATGCCAGAGGTCTGGGGCCCTGGATAAAGGAATGAAATTCTTCTTCAGGACTTTTGTGCTGTCTACAAAGGATAGCTGTTGATATTTTACAAGGCCAAGGCAGTGCAGAATCAGTTGTAGCACATTTGGTCCCCTGGTGATGAGTCTGCTGTAGGCAGTGAGTGTATGGGAAGCCAGATTGTAGTTTGTTCCTGTCTCCTGTGACATTGGACATACTGCATCCTTTTCCTGTGTCTCAGTTTTCTTGTCTGTAATGTGGGCACATTAGTTATTACTTCTGATTCAGTAGAATTGTGATTAAACAGTATCCTGCCTGAACCAAAGATAAGTGAAATCTGGTTGCATTGTTCTGTTGTTGTTGTTTTTTTTTTTCCTTTCCATTTTTTAATTTTAATTTTAATTAATTACACTTTATTCCCTTTGTATCTCCCCATGGTCCCCTCCTCCTCTCCTCCCAAACCTATCCTCCTTCCCCCTTCTCCACACATGTCACTCATAGGGAGGTCTTCCTCTCCTTCCTTCTGATCCTAGTCTATCAGGTCTCATCAGGAGTAGCTGCACTGTCTTCCTCTGTGGCCTGGTAAGGTTGCTCCCCCCTTAGGGGGAGGTGATCAAAGAGCAGGCCAATCAGTTCATGTCAGAGACAATCCCTGTTCCCATTACTATGGAACCCACTTGGACACTGAACTACCATGGGCAACATCTGTGCAGGGGTTCTAGTTTATCTCCATCAGTGGTCTTTGGTTGGAGTATCAGTCTCAGAAAAGACCCCTGTGCCCAGATTTTTTGGTTCTGTTGCTCTCCTTGTGGAGCTCCTATCCTCTCCAGGTCTTATTATTTCCTACTTCTTTCATGAAATTCCCTGCACTCTGCCCAAAGGTTGGCCATAAGTCTCAGCATCTGCTTTGATACCCGGCAAGGTAGAGCCTTTCAGAGGCCCTCTGTGGTAGGCTCCTGAACTGTTCCCTGTTTTCGCCTTCTTATGATGTTCATACTCTTTGCCTTGCTAAATGGGGTTTGAGCATTTAGCCAGTCCTCTTTCTAGATTAGTTTCTTTAGGTGTCCAGATTTTAGTAGGTGTATCCTATATTATATGTCTAATATCCACTTATGAGTGAGTAAATACCTTGTGTGTGTTTTTGCTTCTGGGATACCTCACTCAGGATGATCTTTTCCAGTTCCCACCATTTACCTGCAAATTGTTATTTTGTTATAGTGGCACCAGATTTGACCCACTAAAGAGGAGGCTGTTTAATCTCTGCTGTTACCTTTACCTTGACTTTGGTTGGAAAGACACGCAGAGCTTCCTCCCCAGAACTAATGCCATTGTGTCTCAGTCCCTTCTTTGGGCTCACCAGATACTGCATCATCCTAGCCCCATGGCATCTTGGTTTCCTTTGAGCCCACCAACACTCCTGGAATTTTGTGCTAGTGTCCCACCATCGTTCAGGTGATGGTGGCATTGCAGAATGCCTCATTTTTCTTCTGTTGTGCAGATGCTAATGAAGTTGTCAGTTGGCCCTCAACCTTTGTGTGTTGATTGTCACCTGGTCAGTGGGCTGCACTCGGACTGGTGTTGTTCTGGAAGATGCTCCTTTGTGTGATGTTCAAGGCTGGACTATGCATGTCTACTCACCCAGTGCTCTCTCCTACCATAGACAACATCCCTGAGGATCTCAGAGACCCTTTTTACATCGACCAGTATGAGCAGGAGCACATTAAGCCACCCGTCATCAAGCTTCTTCTGTCAAGTGAGCTGTATTGCCGTGTCTGCAGCCTCATCCTAAAAGGGGATCAGGTGGCTACCTTACAAGGACACCAGTCTGTTATCCAGGCCTTGTCCCGAAAGGGCATCTATGTGATGGAGAGTGATGATACCCCTGTGACTGATGCTGACCTCAGCCAGGCACCTATTAAGATGGTGAGTATCTGACAGGCATTTCTTCCCTTGGCTGAGCAGGCAAGACTCCATACCCTCCCATTAGGTGACAGTAAGGACTGCCCATGTGCATTGGTGGTCCTTAATGGCATGCCTTTATTTTAAAGAATATCATCATTCTGGAAAGATCAGCTTGATTTTGGCTCTTCTCACTGTAATACAGTAAAGTGTGAAGATGTAGGTGTAGTGGGCACACCACTGCACAGCCTTCCAGTTGGTGGCTGCACTAGCCAGAATAAGTTGCCCTGTCCTCAGAGGTTGTGTCTCTTCAGATCAGCCTGGCATCTAGCCAAGTATGTCCTTGCATTGCTTTTGTTAGCTTGTTTTCTGGGATTTTGCATGCCGTTTCTTTTTTCACTCAGTTGAAGGTTTGACATGTGGGTGAAGACAAAGTTCTGAAGAGACTGAAGGTAGGGTGTGATATGGAGGAGGACCCTGGTGCCATGCCAGAGCCTTTGGAGGCAGGGAAAGGGGGCAGACTCTTCCTACAGCTTTTCTAGGGTTACAGAGGAAACCTTTAGTCTACTATCAAGAGATGAGGACCCTGGGCCACTACTGCAGGCTGGAACAGTGCTAGGGATGGACAGGCCCCAGTCAGTGCTGTTCTTTGTAAGGAAGCCAAGGCAGAAAGTTTTCTTGCATTGGGACCTGCAAGACGTGTAGGGTGCTGATTGCTGCCTCTGTCCCCAGAGTGCCCACATGGCGATGGTCGATGCCTTGATGATGGCCTATACTGTGGAGATGATCAGCATTGAAAAGGTGGTGGCCAGTGTTAAGCGCTTTTCTACATTCAGCGCCTCAAAAGAACTTCCCTATGACCTCGAGGATGCCATGGTATTCTGGATCAATAAGGTAAGTGCCTGTCTTGCTCTCTTCCTGATTGAGAGCTGCCTGTTTCCTGCTCCCCATGCTGGGACTTGGCCACTAGAGCCTGTCATTTGGGACTGCATGATACTGTATACTGCCAGGTGTTCCAATAGATTAGTAGACAGCCCTTATTCCTGAGCACTGAGAGTTGAGTGGGATGGGTTTGTATGTGGAAATGTGCATGTGTGTGTTGTTAAAGCTAATGAGGTTTCATTTTTATCTTAGGTGCTTAAATATAGTGCTTGTTTTATGATCTTTACTGATAATTTATTGGGGGAAGAGTCAAGTCTCTTGTGTATTCCTGTATTTGTTTGTCTGTCAGTGTGTTACCTGTATATACATATGTGTTCATGTGGGAGTACAGGTGTGCACATGCCATTGTGGAGGAAGGTCTCAAGTGCTGGTCCTTGCCTTCTATCTTGTTTGAGACAAGGTCTTTGGTTCTCTATGTCCCATTTTGTTGTTGGAGCACTGAGATTGCTACTGTGTTTGAGTTTACAGGCTGTGCTGGCTACTTTTAGGGCATCTTGGCACAAGCTAGAGTCATTTTAGAAGACAGACCCTTCCTTGAAAAAAATACCCCCACTATATTGGCCAGTGGATGAGCCTGTAGAATATCTTTTCGATTGGTGATTGATGTGGGAGGGCCCTGCTCATTTATGGGTGGTGCCATCCCTAGGCTGGTGGTCCTGGGGCGCTATAAGAAAGCAGGCTGAGCAAGCCAAGGAATGCTGGCCAGTAGGTAGCATGTCTTCATGGCCTCTACTTTAGTTCTTGCTTCCAGGTTCTTTCCTTACTTGAGTTTCTGCCCTGACGTCCTTCAATGTCCTTCAGTACTGTTACCTGGAAGTGTAAGATGAAATTTTGGTCATGGTGTTTTATTATAGCAATAGAAACTAACTAAAACAGTTTTGGGGGATTTGAACTTTGGTACTTTACCTACTGAGCAACCTCCCTTCCCCTTGTATTACTGTTTTTGAGAAAGATAGCCAGGTTGGCCTTAAACTTGCTATGTAATTGAGGATGACTTTGAATTCTTGATTCTCCTGCCTCCAAGTCCTGGAGCATACAGATACATACCGTCATGTCAGGCTACATTCATGTTTCAAGTAAATATACTGTATTTTTTTGTCTTCCGACTTGTCACGCGAAGACATATGTGCTAATTTGGGATTGTGACAAATGATGCCCACTGTTCACATAGCTCTCAATACATGTTGGTCTTGGAACACATACATGTTGGCACTTCACTTCATATTACTGTTCCTTGATACCATTCTAGGATCTCACTTTGTTTTTCTTGTTTCAGTTTTCATAAATGATTCTTTTTTCTTACTTAATATTTGTATTTGTATTTCATGGTTTACTATTTCCTTAGCATTTCCACAGCAACTTACAGTCCTTATTTACTGTTTTCCCTGCTGTGGCTTCTCTGGTGGTTGCTAGACTGTGGGCTCTTCCCTGGTCAGAGTCATCAGATGCAGGGTGTGCTTCTGGCTAAATGTTCTCCTCACTCTGCAGTCAGCAAAGCGAAGCTGTTTTCCTTTACTACATTCCTGTGTTCTTAAAAGTCCTCTACATAACTTTGCTGGGGCCTCACAATCTATGGCATTGAGTTCTTGGTAGTGTGCTGAGCTTCTCTCTCCTTGTAGCGTTCCTCTGGGACCCTGTTCTCCCCTAGCTTAGATAGTGGAAGCCTAGTTTGCCTGCATTTCTGCCATCCTGTAGTCTTTTTTTTCTTCCTGGCTTGAGGTGTAGACAGTTTAGCCTTTTTCCAGAGTACCATCCCTGCTGTGATTGAGCGTCCTGGATAGTCTGGCACCAGACTACAGCAGATAGGATTTATTTAGTTCTCTCTGCTGGGGTGACCTGAATCATCTCTGGTAATCATTTAGGTTCTCTTTATCTCCTGGGTGCTCTGAGTTGCACTGTGGCCCATCTTTTTGATGCTCTTTTAACTTTTTGGTGTATGTGTGTGTGTTATATGCATGTATGTATTTATATGTGTGTATATGTGCGCTGGTGTGAGTACAAGAGGTCAAAAATCGTCTTTTGCCACCCGGGTTTTTTAACCACTGAACGTTGTTGAGCTTCCTAATTGGCTAACCTGCCTGGCCAGCAAGTCTTAGGTCATCTTATCTCCATCTCAAGTGTCCAGAGGGTTTTTTTTTTTGTTGTTGTTGTTGTTTTGTTTGTTTTGTCTTGTTTTGTGGGCGCTGAGGATCTGAATTTGGGTCTTCATGCAGCACAGCAAGCACTTCTCCTGCTGTGTTATCTTCTCCAAGGTTTTACTGATAACTTGGTTTAAAACCCACTCTGCTGAAACATAGCTTACATGCCACATGTGGAGATGGTTCCTTGCGTTTTAAGAAGCGGTAATATTCTCTTAACAGCCACCACAGTCAACAGCTTTTCTGTCATTTCAGAATGCTGCCTTGGGCTCCTTTGCAGTGATCCCCTACCTTAGACGCAGGCTCATACCCATCTGCTCTCTTAATGGGATTAGATTTGGCTCATCCAAGTTTTGCTTAAAATGTTCTTGTACTTTGTTCTTTTCACTGAACCAAATGTATCTATAAGTAGTTTGGTCCTGTTTATGCCTTGTAGAATTTCTTTATATGATTGTACCATGATTTGTCTTTCACGTTTTGATGGACATCTGAGTACTTTCCAGTTATTGTCTCTCTCTCTTTTTTTTTTTCTTTTTTCTTTTTTTTTTTCTTTTTTGGTGGTGGGGGGAGTGCTAGGGGTGTTTGGGACAGAATTTCTCTATGTAGCCCTGACTGTTCAAGATTCACTTTGTAGACCAGGCTGGCCTCAAACTCACATTGATCTGCCTGCCTCTGCCTGCCTTAGTGCCTGGCTGTTTTTGTCTGTTTTGAATGAAGCTGCTGGGACATTTGGATATATCTCTGCATTGCTGATACTCGTTATCTTTGAGTGAGTGTTTAGCAGAATTGTTGGGGCAGATAAGTGAGTGTTTTTGTTTGTTTGTTTTGACAGGGTCTTACTATGTAGACCAGGCTGTCCTTGAACTTACCAAGTGCTGGGACTAAAATCCTGTTCCACATCTAGCATTTGGTTAAGTCTTTAGAAAAAATTGCCAGAATGAACACATTTCTAAATTCAGGGGCAGGGTAGGAATCTTTTGGCTCTGTTATTTGTACTTGATCAGTTGGTCTTTGATTTGGAGTCATTTGTGTAGTAGAATCTTATGTATTTCTCTGATTTTTTATTTTTTGCAAGTTCTTGTTTAAATATTTTACACAACTTTTATTTATCTTTCTTTTTTTGTGTGTGTGTCTGTGTGTGCTTGAAGTAGAGTCTTACTTTATAGCTGAAGCTGCCTTGGAACTCTGTGAAGCTTAGACGGGCTTTAAATTTTTGGTCTTTCTGTCTCAGTCTCTTGAATGTGTGATTACAAGTAAGTAATATTCTTGGTTTAAACCAGTTTTTAATTGGGTTCTTTGTCTTAGTCTAGTTTTAAGAACATGTATATACTTTGTTAGGATTATATGTTGTGGCTTTATTCTCTTAGTCTTGTCTTTTTACCATTTCTTAGCAATTGCTGTACTGAAGCAAAGGTTTCTGGGATATGAAGTCTAGTTTACATTCTTTCTTGCTAAGAGATTTCTGCCCTGCCCCAAGACTTCAAAGATTTGTTTCCTTTCTTCATCCTAGTGGTTTGGTGGTCTGTGTTCTTCCTTGAGCTTTCTGATTCACCTTGAATGTATTTACTGTATATGAGGGAGGGAAGGGATGAAGTCCTGCTTTTTGCACAGAGAGCAGTTAAGAGACTCCCGATATTTTTTTTTCTTTCTTCCTTCTCCCCTCCCCTCCCCTCCCCTCCCCTCCCCTCCCCTCCCCTCCCCTCCCCTCCCCTCCCCTCCCCTCCCCCCTCCCCCCTCCCCCCTCCCCCCTCCCCCCTCCCCCCCTCCCCCCTCCCCCCCTCTCCCCTCTCCCCTTTCCCCTCTCCCCTTTCCTTTCCCCTTTCCATTTTCTTTTCCTTCCTTTCTTCTGAATGTGTTGGGACCTAGTTGAGCTGCACTGTGAGTCTGTCTCTAGACTCTCTTCCTCCAGTGACCTATGTGACTTCCCATGGTAACTTGAGGTGACTGTAGTTTATACAAACAGTAGTCTGTAATAATGACTTGAAATTGAACAATACGTGTCTTTGTACTGGATTCTTTTCTATTAAAAAGAGAGTTGTTTTAACTCTAGTAGATTGTCTGCATGTTCTCATGAATTTTAGAATCAACTTGTTGGTGTCTATAGAAAGCACCTGTAGGGATTTTGAGTGGGAATACACTGACTCTAGATCAGTTTGGGGGCATGGATGTGTTACCCTGTTGAGGAATGCAGTTCATTGTCACACTTTGTTCATTAAATTTATCCCCAGAATTTCATTGTTTTGAGCTGTGTTGTAAGTGGTGTTTTTTGTGTTTGTTTGGTTTATTTCCAGTTGCTTGCTGCTAATTGATAGAAACACAGTTAAATTAAAAAGGCCTTTTCCCATTTGGAATGGGATTTCCTGGGACCTCTTATAGAATGTGAGTAGAAGTGGTAGAAGATGACATTTTTTTGTTGTTGTTGTTGCTGATCCTCGGGACCCAGACAGTTGTCTGCAAGTTTTTTCTTCTAATGCATTTTTTTCTTGTTTTGATATTAGAGTGATACAGCCTCACAAAAGATATTGGGATGTTTTCCTTTCTCTGTCCTTTGCAGTAAGTTAAACATGATTGTTTTCAATTTATCCTGAAACCTTTGGACTTGCTGGTGAAGTTATCTGGGCCTGGAGTTGTATATGTATATTTCGTTTTAAGTTGTTTAGATTTGCTGTCTAATTTTGTGTTAGTTTTGGTAATTTGTGGCTTTCACAGAGTTCATCATTTTTAAGTTGTTGGATTTATTAGCATGAAGTTTATTGACTTTTACTCTTTGGGTAAACGTATCTGTAGTCTGTGGTGACCCTGCCTTTGTTTCCTGATTCTGATCGTGGCTTTTTCTTTCTTGTTTTTTTTTTTTTCCTAGTTTACTGACTTTATTGTCTTCAGAATATTATATGTCTCTTCTATTTGGTGTTTATTTTTTCCCTCTACTATTGTTTTTTTCCCATTTATTTTACTTTCTTTTTTCATTCCACCCTAACATTTATTTGTTTATCCTTTCATTCATTCATCCATCCATCCATCCATCCATCCACTTATTTATTTATTTATTTATTTATTGACAGGTTCCAAATCTTTAGTCCAAGCTGGCTTTGAGTTCCCAGCATTTCTCTTGTCTTAGCCTCAATGTTCACCTCTTAACTGTTGTTGTTGACACATAGCAACTGAGCATATTTGTGCAGTGTGACGTGACATTCCAGCCCCGTGTAATGGTCAGATACAGTGAGCACATCATCTTAAGCACTCATCTTCTCATAGTAGACAAACCTTTTTTCTCCGGCCTGGACAAGTAGCACAGTGGCAGAAATGCTTGTCCAGTTCTACTTTCAGCACTAAAAGCAAAAGTAAAATGTTTCTACTCTTGAAGCAGCATACACACTCTCTTCATACATTGTTAAGATAGAAAGCTAGTTTATTCAAACTTGCGTTGCTTCTCATGTGTGAGGCTGCGAGGTGGCGCTTTTCCTCTGAGCAGTGCTTTGCTTTGCCTCGCCTCATGTTCTTGGGTATGTTGTATTACATCATTCTCTTTAAATATTTTGATTCATTTGTAATTTCTTGTTTTATCAGTGGATTACTTTTGTTTGATTTTTAGTATTTGGAGGAAATTCATTCCATTACATTTTTGTATTTTACTTTGGTTTTTCGAGACAGGCTGTCTGGCTGTCCTGGAACTCACTCTGTAGACCAGGCTGGCCTCAAACTCAGAGATCCTTCTGTCTCTGTCTCCCGAGGCTGGGATTACAGGTGTATAGAGCATCACCACCCAGCTGGATTTTCTTGTTTAAGATTTATTTTAATATTTTTATTAAGTGTTTGGTGGGGTGGGGGTAGGGCATGTGAATGGAGGTGTCCACTGAGGCCAGAGGTGTAGGCAAGATCTCCTGAACCTGGAGTTACACGTGGTTGTGAGCCTCCCTAATGGGTGCTAGAAACCAAACTTGGATTCTCCCAAGAGCAGTACATGCTTTTGAAAGAGCCATCTCTCCGGCCCCTACTCTTGTCTTTCTTTGGTGGTGTGGCTTGGCTCCTGGAGTGACTTGAGTTCCACTGCACTTGGTCTTCCTGCTCCTGGCTTTAAGGGTTGTTTTCTAGGTGGACAGGAGCTGCAGCATTGTCTGTTTCATGGTTCATTCTGTCAGCTTTGCTCTCCCTAGGTTCAAAGTCTTTTTATCAGTGTTTATACATTTTTATGAATTAATCCCTTGTCTTTAAGCTGTATGATCACCAGTGACACATAGCCCTTGTCCCTAGAGGCTCCTGTGTTTAGAACCCAGTATCTTTTCTAAGTGCTTTGTGAGCAGTATTGGAGTGCCTATGCTGTACCTCTTTTCTTCTTTTTACTTTTGTATGTGTATGTGTGCGTATATTTGTGTTTGTGTATTTCATTATATAGCCTGGTTTGCCTACTACTCATAGACCAGGCTGGGCCCAAACTCACAGTATCCACCTTCCTCTGCCTCATGAGTGCTGGTATCAAAGGTGTGCACCACCATAATCACTGTTTTTACTCTTCTGTCTTTGTCCTGTTTAAATGGATCTTGAGCACTCTGTAGTTTGCCTTCCTCAATTATTCATTTGGTATTCTCTGCCTTGTCATTAGAGTGTTTAGACCAGTTAGGTTACTGTGCTTGTCCATGTGGCTGAATTTTACCATATGGCCTCCTGATGTCTAGTTATCTCATCTCCCCCCCACCCCTCCAAGACAGGGTTTTTCTGTGACACCTTGGCTGTTCTGGACTCGAGTTATAGACCAGGCTGGCTTCAAATTCACAGAGATCTGCAGGCCTCTGGCTTCTCTGAGTGTTGGGATTACAGGCTCCCGCCACTATGCCTGGCTTTCATCTTTTTCTTTCATTTCTTTTTTTTTCCCCCAAGCCTTCCCTCCTTTCTTTCTTTGGGATACATGTAGTAGTTCTCCATTACTTCGTAAGGTTGCTGTAGGTTATGACCTACATTGTTAGGTTGCCAGGGGCTACTGTGACCTGAGAGATGTATTTGTGGTAGTAGGAGATCTGTTTTTCTCCTGGGACTTTGACATTGTTGTCACATTCATTTTGTGGCAACCCCACCTGGTTATGTTCTTTCTACTTCAACAGTCATTTGTTGTTTTTATTTTTAATTTTTTTGCAGGGGGGATTGTACTAGCTGTGGTTGTTGCTGTGGAGGCTGGTGCTGACCAATGCTTTCAGGGTTTTGTGGCCTCCCTGATATGAAGGACCAACAGTTCACAGTGGCTGTGCAATGTCCATACTACAAAGAGATAAGAGATAAGGGATTCTTGATGTTTTAAGGATGTGTAATCTTTTTTTTTAAGGGCATTTGTGTATGTGTGTGTGCGCATATGTGCGAGTGCGTGTGGGTGTGTGTGGGGGTGGGAGTGAGGCATGTGTGTATTTTCAGTGCAGGTACATATTGAGACCAGAGGAAGATGTCTGTCTGTTCTCTTCCTTTCTTTTTTTTCTCATTCCCAAGACATAGGGTTTCTCACTGAACCTGGAATTCACCATTTTTTGGCTAGGCTGGCTAGCTTACAGTGCTACCCGTGGTGCTGGGCCACAGGTGCACATGGTATGCTTTGCTTTAAAAGCAATTACGTTTTACCTGTCTGCCTATGTATATGTGCATGTGTGCTTGTTCCATGTGGAGGTCACTTGTGGAAGTTGATTCTGTATCCTGTGGATACCAGGGATTGAATAGATTGTCAGCCTTCGTAGCAAGTCTTTCTACTTAATGAGCCATCTTGCCAACCAGCTTCCACCCAGCCCCCGTTTGTTTGTTTGTTTGTTTGTTTGTTTTACATTTTTGGTTTTTTCTTTATTTTTTTAATTTTAATTTTTATTAATTACTATTTATTCACTTTGCACATCCCCCCTGTAGCTCCCTCCCTCTTCTCCTCTCAATCCCACCCACCTTCCCTCTTCTCCACCCATGCCCCTCCCCCAGTCCACTGATAGGGGAGGTCTTTCTCCCCTTCCTTCTGATCCTAGTCTATCAGGTCTCATCAGGAGTGGCTGCATTGTTTTCCTCTGTGTCCTGGTAAGGCTGCCAGCCCCCATTTTAACACTGGTGTTGGGGATTCACTGAGTCATCTCCCCAGCTTATGATTTTTTTAAATTTACTTCTGGTTTATTTTGTTTATTGAGACAGGGTCTCTCTCTATAACCCTGGTTATCCTGGAACTCATTCTGTAGACCAGGCTAATCAAACTCACAGAGATCTGCCTGCTTCTGCCTCTCAGCTGCTGGAATTAAAGGTATGTGTCACCTCACCTGGCCTATATTTATATTTTGAAATGGGGTGTCATATATCCCAGACTGTTCTCATGCTGGTTTTTGCTGTATAGTTGCGGTTGAACTTGAACTCCTGATTCTCTTGCCTCTATAGCCCTAGTTTTATTTGGTGCTGGGAATTGAACCTAGGGCCTTGTGAATATTGGACACTATACTGACTGAGTTATACTAACTCCCGCCCTTTTTTGAGACAGGATTTTGCTATTACTCTAGGCTGGCCTAGAGCTCACTACGTTGCTCATACTGGACCTCAGGTGCCCAGCAGTTGTGCCATGTTGTGCATGTCTTGCCCAGCTCCGTTTTGCTCTTGTGTAGTTCCTAGCAGTATCTCAGACCTCCAGGGGTCCCTAGTCCCATGTGCAGAGCTGGCTGTACTTGTGCATTTCCAGCTGCATTCCTCTCCCACCTGGCACCTCCCATTGTAATTTTTATAGACTGGTTATGAATCTGCTGAGCTTTGCTTTCCTGGAAGAGGCTGTTAACTGGACATTTTTCCAGGTGCCACAGCTCGATATACACAGCGGTTGGCAGTTTCTCTTTTTGAATGAAGATGTTGCTTCCTGGTTGCAGGGTGGGCCTTGGGGGCTGAGATGACAGTTCTTGCTCCAATTAATGTTTTTCAAAAGTCAGAACTGACTCTCATGGTTAGCCTCCTCCTGCACCCTTGCTGTCCATCTCAGCCCCACTCCTTGTGCCAGGTGCTGCTGTGCTCACCTGTGTTTTCTGGACCATGTGGTTTCATAGCAGATGCTTTCTTCGGTTTGCCATGGCTATTCTTCTTGATTTTGAAAAGTAATTTATAGCTTCCTTTAAGATACCCATTTTATCAAAAAATTGAAATTAATTTACATTTTAGGTACAAAGAGTTTTGTTTTGTTTTTTTTCAAGACAGGGTTTTTCTATGTAGCCCTGGCTGTCCTGGAACTAGCTCTGTAGACCAGGTTGGTCTTGACCTAATGGAGATCCACCTTCCTCTTCCTTCTGGAATTAAGGCATGTGCTATCATGCCCAACTATTTTTTAAATAGTTTGCTTTCCTTTTTTTTTTTTTTTTTTTTTAAAGAAAGGTCTTATCTATCCAAGACTGATTTGGAACTCACTGTGTAGCAGAGGAGAGGACCTTCTGATCTGTCTGTCTCTATCTCCTGAGTGCTAAGATTGCAGACATGAGCCATCTCACCCAGATTTTGCTAGTGGCTTCTTTACTTTCCTTCAAAACTCTTAACTGTTGGGTTGGTGACATGGCTTATCAGATAGGGGTACTTGCTGCCAAGCCTGATAACCTGAGTTTGATCCCTATCCACATGGTACTAGGAGAGAACTGACTTCTGCAAGTTGTCCTCTGACTTCCACAAGTGTACTGTGGCATCATAAGCACAAGCACACATACACACATAGAATGGATGGATGGTTGAATGGATGGGTGGATACATAGTCTGACGGACCAACTAACCATGTGAACCTGTGGCCTTTCCCTGTGGGAGGCAGAGACAAGTGGGTGTGAGCCACCACATGAGTGCTGGAAAACAAACTTGGGTCCTCTGCAAGACAAGTGCTTTTAACTGCTGAGCTGTCTCCCTATGCCCTTTATCTTAGCTGTGAAAAGCTTTTCTGCCTTCTTGATGTCCTATAGGTAAAGAGTTCACACTGTATTTTTGTTTGATAATAAAACATTTAATAATGCACATTTTTTATCTGACTTGCTTCAACCACTCCTCTAAGTATCAATATGTATTTTTACAAAGCTTGCCATTATTTTAAAAATACAAGAAATTATATTGTGTGTGTGTGAACAAGCATGTGAGCACATGTAGTACATTAGGTGTGTTGCAGTCACAGGATACTCTGGAACTTAGTTTCTTCTTCTGTCCTTTATGTGGGTTTCAGAGGTTGAACTCTAGTCACGAGGCTAGATTGAGAAGTGCTTTATATCTGCTGAGTTGTCTCATTAGCCCAACATAAAATACAAATTCGATACTATCTTAATTTCAAGAGAGATTATTTAAATCTATGATTTTTAAGGGATTTACAGCTTGGGTTTTATAACTGAATTTTATTTTTTGTTGACTTTCTGTCGTCAGAGGAGGTATGACCCAAAATTAGGTAGATTGTTATGGGGTGGCAGCAGGCAACTGTGTACACAGTTTAATGGGGGTCTGGCCCTCTTGATTCCACAGTGGTGAAGAGCCTCGCACAGGCATTTGGAGGCACAATGGTTTCCTCGCGGGAGCAGGCTGACTCATGGCAAATCTTGAGTCACATAGAATCTAGCTGTTCTGCATCTTTAAAATTGGCCTGATGGCATCTGTGTCTTAAGAAGTACCAGCAGGTGCTGTGGAATCTCCTGGTGGTAGAATGGAGATATAATGGATGACATGGGGGAGCAGTAGCCTTCTTAATGCATTTTCTTTCGTCTTAGGTAAATCTTAAAATGAGAGAGATAACAGAGAAAGAAGTTAAATTGAAACAGCAGCCATTGGAAAGTCCTGCTCATCAAAAGGTAAAGGGTAAATTTATTTTCTTTGAAACACACTAAGTTAATATTACTAGTTTTAAAGAATTATGTCTATTTCTACTTGCTCATTCTATATTTTTCTAATATAGACCCAAGTAAGCTGGCCTTTAAGATTCTCTTGGTGGCTGATTCTCATTGCCCCAGTTAGGAGTTGCTATGGGCAACTTGTCTTCTATTCCCAGTCCCCCAAGAGGTTTGGGTTATTCGGGGAGGATTTGGGAGGTCCAGTAAGGAAGCCATGTAGCCTGAGCTGGGAGTGAGCTTCGGAAGGTCAGAGATTGAGCAGCAAACGCCTTGCCCTTGCAAATTCTTGAGCTGGCCTGTTAGGTGCCATGAGGCCAGCAGGGTCTGAAGCCTAGTGCCTGGAGCCAGTAGATAGTGTGCACCTTGGGACAGGTGCAGATGGGTGTGTTTGTTCCACATTCTGGCTTTGGCCTCGTCTCTGGCCCTTTTCTCTTTTGCCAAGGACATGTGTCACAGTCTGTGGAGTGTACCCAGGAGTGCCTGACTGTTGACACAATTTTGCTGCTGAGAGCAATGTCTTCTCCCCTTGTAGTTTTTTTTCTCTACACCAATGAGCTCTGGTCAGCTGGGTTAGTGGAGAATCAGGCTGGAGCTGGGTGCCTCCCTAACTAATCCTTGGATGGGACAGGCACACATGAGCATCGACAAAGGGAGCAGACCTTTAGCCTAGCCTCCTGATTTTCTCAAGTTTGAAACTATTCTTTGCTGTTGTGAAGGGTAGAGGTGTAAAGGGGACAAGTTACCTTCCAGTTGAATTGCCTGGTATTGTGATTGGCTGAAGTCATGCACACTAGAAAGCCTTTGCTTACCAAAGACTGTCTCCACCTCTTGTGTGTGAGCGTGTGCATCACAGCCACACCTGAACCTGCAGTGCTGACATTCCTTTCCACCTTCCTTCCTGCTTCCTGAGCAGTCTCCCTCCAAGTGGTATTGGAAGTTAGTACCCGTAAGTGACCCAGGCCGCCGTCTGCCATCTGCAAAGCCATCTTGTTGCCATCATGCGCTTCCATCAAAATTGCTTGTGCCCAAGACTGGGTTTTTGTTTGTTTGTTTAAATGTCCACCTGGGGTTGTGTTATACCTTCTCTAGCATGAGCCCTGCTGGCCACGCTGATGAGCTTTGTTAATGTGGCACTTTGGAATGCCATGTCCATTTCCCCCAGAGTCTTAGTGATCTCTCAGTGACCAGTGTAGCATAGCTGACAGGACACTGTCTTTTCTAGCAGACACCAAGAGGTCTGATGGTGACTGATGGTATCACTCCTTAGCCTTTTTCTTTCTACCATTACTTTGCCTGAGGGGTGTTATCTTCCATGACCTTCCCTAGTACCTTATTCTAGGCTGTCACCAGGGGCACAGGTGGACTACAGAGAGGCTCTTGCTGGTGTTTCTTGATGTGGTCTCCTTGTAGCAACTCAGGTCTATTGATGCAGTCAACCCAGATTCTGCAGTCTGAGTTAGGTCAGTTCTGTTGCAGGGCTTCTGAAATTATGTATGAATTTTCACACAAAGTTTCTAAACCAGGATTTGGTTTAGTAATTCTAGCAGTACCTAAATGGTGGCCCATTTTGGAAGTGGACTAGTTTATTGCTGAGCTTACAGGAAATGCCTAGTGCCAAGTGGTGCTTTTTCATGTGAACTTTTGGGCATAGATCTCTTGTAGATGGTTTTGTATGTGCCCTCTGATTGCTTGGTTTCCTCTAGCTTCATTATTTGGCCCAGATTGTTCCCACCATGACTGTGGGCTGCAGAAGGCCCACATAAACCTTGATTGTACTTCCTACTAAGTAAGTTAGTGAGAAGGAGGAGGAAGGCATGCTTAACGAGTGTTTTGAGTACTGAATTTGACCAAGGCTCACATACTCAGGTGTCCTGTAGAGAGGTTTGGTTTCAGATAAGTTTTATGAAAAAGAAAACTTTAAGCAAAACCAATCCCTTTTAACTTTCCTTGTTAGAGAGGCTTTGGTGTCCTACAATGGTGTTCAGTAAATAGCCCAACAAAAAAATCTGTGGTAAAAATTGACAGGTTATAGGTTTTATCTGAATATTTCACAACTAGAAGCTTGAAGTTGTGGGTGGGGAAAGTAGTCATGTGAGCTTTCTGGGCCCCTGTAGTTCAGTGTCAGCCTAATTTTTACCTATGCCATCCATCTTTACTCAAGAAAACATTTGCTTTACTGCATGCCTGCTCACTCCCTGTTTGCTGTCTCTGTGAAAGCCTGGCCTGGAGCATGCTGTGATGCACTGCATGCTGGAACCTGTGGACTTTGCACGTGTGGTACAGTATGAGGAGGGTTCCCTGTGATAGTACATGTTATGGCCTCTGAGAAACAAGTTAAAATGTGTGTTGGAACATTCAGTCAACACAAAACAAGCCTTGTTGCTAAATCTAAAAGGAATTGGTTTTTTCTAATGAGCATCACTACTGGTTATGCCGAATATTTATGGAGGCATTAGCTTGAAGTCTAGATTCCAAGATGATTCTTTGAGTTGGACTCACCTGCAGGGCTCTCAGAAACCAACAGTTCTTGTTAGAGTCAGGTGCTGGCTCTCTTGTTTTTTAGTTGTGTGTGTGTGTGTGTGTGTGTGTGTGTGTGTGTGTGTGTCCTTTTTGGAGAAAATGTATCTGGTGTGTATCCTGCCCCAGGCACTGATGCAGCCAAGAGCATTTCACTGTAGCTCTTGTGGAGTTGTATCTACAACTGAGCACTCCCTTTCCCTTCTCTGCTAAGCTATCACTGACCATAGACAGAGAGGCATGGGCTGTGGTGCTTAGGATACTGACAGGTGGCTTCCTCGGGGTGCACATAAGGGAGCCATGGCCTGTCATTTGCTTGATGATCTTGTGGGCTTAATCCTGATGTTTCACTTGCAGTTTTTGGTGGTCAATGTAGTAGTGTAGAAATTTTGTTTAACTTGGTTTCTGAAATTTCCAAATTATCATTGGTATTTTGTTATCCTTAATGACCAGTGCTAATGTTGATAATATTTAGAACAGTGCTTATATCTTGGGTCTTTCAAGTATCTGAATGCTCACTATTTAACTTGTTTCTCATTAGTTTGCAATTCATTGGCTCATGATAGCGTAGATGTATATTTTGTCTCCTTCCCGTGTTTGCCCACTGCCAGCGTCAGTTTAGAGTCAGACTGGCCCCGGTGGTATTGGCGCGGAATCTCTGCCATCCAGTGTAGCCATGAAGCCCAGTCCCTGGATTTGACCTTGTTCTGGTCGGAGGGCATCACCCACATAGCCGGCGCCTTTCCAAGCAACAACAGTTGGTCTTCATGTGGCTTTAGGCTTGATGTAAATCTTGCTCTAGCCAGTGTGCCTATAACATACACAGGGTGAAGCGATCTCACACGCAGAGACCATTTTCCTTTTATCAACTGCAGGTCCGCTATCGGCGAGAGCACCTTTCTGCTAGGCAGTCACCCTACTTCCCGTTGTTGGAGGACTTGATGAGAGACGGCAGTGATGGCGCTGCTCTCTTAGCGCTGGTTCACTATTATTGCCCAGAGCAGATGAAACTGGATGGTGAGTGGAGAATGCTTTCCCTGAACAGACCTGAGAGGGAACGGTGCATTTAACATGCAAGAAAAATCCAAGGAAGTAGCATGGAGTCCCTGTGTCAGTTGGGATACTATCACATCCCTCGAGATTCCGAGAGACCAAATACTTATACATAATCTGCATCACATGTGATGTAGAAATTGCCCATTGAGTATTTGGGTAATATGTCATTATATATTATACCTCTGTTTCAGTGTGAATGGGGTTTAAAATCCTTCCTTATTGAAACATCTAGAACCTAAGCCAGACAGGGTGGCACACATCTGTAATCCTAGCATTTGGTAGGCTGAGTTAGGACCAAGATCAGCCTGGACTGCATGAATGAGACCTCTTGTTGGAAATGAAAGCAAAACAATTCTGTAAAACTTCCTGAAGACACAAGAATGAATGCTAGATTCAGTCTGTCTCCTGCCATGACAGTCTGTTCTGACGCCAGAATACCTCTTTCTGGGAGCTTGTGATCTGCAGCAGGGAGGAGGAAAAGTGAATGGCTCTGAAGGACATGGCTCAGATCTGCTTGGATGTTATGGAAGCATAAGCTGTCAATGGCTCAGTTTCCAGTGGCTCAGTTTCCTAAGTGCCTTTTTTTTTTTTTTTTTTTTTCCTGGAGTGGGCAGGTAGAGTGCCAGGGACCTGACCAGTGCCTGTCCTGGAAAAAGTTTCAGACTTTAACCCTGAAAAGTTTAGATTGTTGTTATGCCTACTCCAAGATGATAAAACCAGCAGGTGGACAGATTGGCGCTGGCTTTGGTCTATGACTGGGATTTTGGGAAGAGTATCAGAAAAGCCCTTACTTAAAATGCATAGAAATGTGAGGAACCTTCTCAAGCACCCATGTCTCTGAGGACTAAGAGGAAGTCCACAAAACAAAACAAAATAAGAAACAACTCTGAGGAAAGAATTCAGTGGTTGATACTTGCTTAGCATGATTGAATCCTTGGGCTTTAGCATCACATGAAAAGGAGTAATGTCTGGGGATGCAACTTAGTAACACAGTGCTTGCCCAGCGTGAAAGGAGCGTAAAAATGGTTGAGTGCTAGTGACACTCTGGCTCTGTAGAAACTCCGGAGCTCTGCTGGTGGAACATTTTCAGAAACTACATTTTCTAGGGAAACATGCCTCTGTAGGGCCTCCAATGTCACAGTAGGTTTAATGCCAAGACAAGGGGAAGGGCACAGAATGAAGGGGGACACAGAATGCTTAAAATACCAAAGGACATAAAGGAAGACATGGAAGTTGTAAGGAAGAGGGGGAGGTGGGCACTTCCTCTCAGAGTTTTGGAGGCTTTGCCCTCCTTTGCTGTGTAGCTCAAGCCTACCTCTGTATAGTCTAGGCTGCCCGTGGCCTCATGAGCACTGAGATTAGAGATCTGTTCACCACTGCCCATTGTGCTCCACCATCTCTTCACTCTTGACTGTGAGTGCACTTTCTCAGTTCTCCATCAGCTTCTTCAGTTGTAGCCTGCTTTGTTTGCATGTTTGTTTGTTTTTGAGACAGGGTCTCTCTACATAGTCCCGGCTGTCCTGGAACTCAGTATGTAGACCAGGGCAGCCTCACAGAGAGCCTTCTTCTTTCACCCGAGTGCTGGGATTAAAGGCATGTGCTGCCATGCCCAGCCTGTAGCCTGTTTTTTAACCAGTCCTTAAGGCAGAAAGTAATATTAGGACTAACATCCTTATTGAAAAAAAAATTACATGAAGAAATTGACAAGACACACCTATAGCTTAACTGATACTGCCAGAAACAGGAATTTAGATAGCCCCATAGAAGACTTGAATACAAACTTGGCAGGCACACTGAATAAAAATACATCAGCAGGGCTGGCAAGATGGGCCAGGGGGTAAAAAGTGCTTACTCTCAAGCCTGATGACCTAAGTTCAGTTCCAGAACCCACAGGGTGGAAGAGCAGCACTTATTCCTTCTGCAAGTTGTTCCCTGGCCTTCACATACTCAAACATTTGAAAAAAAATGACTTTGGGCTGGTGTTGTGTCATGCTCCTCTCCCACCACATACTCAGAAGGCAGAGACCTCTGAGTATATGGAACTCTGAGTTCAAGGACAGCCTGGTTTACAAAGCAAGGTCCAGGCCAGTCAGGACCACATAGTTGAGACCAAGTCTGAAAAAACAAAACAAAAAGAACTTGGCAACAAAACAAAACAAAACTTGGTCAAAGCCATAAAAGAAACTGCACCAGATTCAAAAGCATATATTCCCACCAGTTCAGGACATTAGAAATCAGTAACAAAGACAAAGCTTCTTTCCACGCTCTCCTAAAATCTGTAGTACTTGCAGACCAGGGTTATGTATAAACGCTCCATGAGCAAGAGAAGTCACAACTTGTGAGTAAGAGCTGTAAGAGTAGGAGCTTTTATTTGTTTTCACTGATATGTGACAGCTATTTAAAATAACATCTAGGACAAACCAGTGTGGAATAGATATTGAACAAGTGAACAGCTACCAGAACTCTAAGATACAGCCTGAAGTGTACTGTATGTTAGAAAGCAAGGAGCTTGGGAATGAAGGAATTTGGTTCATTGCAATGGCTTAAAAAGAGGGACATAATCCCAGAGAAAAGTAAAGGAAGGAAAAATGAAGTTTTATGACTGTTTGTAGAGTAAACAACTTAATTATAAGTTCCAGGCTCTTACAAGCTGCCTAGCCAAGAAGTAAAATAGAAGTACAGAGGAGATCAAGCCAGAGAAGCAAGACAGTTCACCAGCTAGAGTTCTGGAGCTGCTGCAGGAAGATGGAAGGACTTTGGCTAGCAGTCATGCCTAGGTGTGTCTTTGTAAGTCAGTTTGAAGAACTGTGAGAGCCTGGGTCCCCCTTTGCTTCCAGTAACATCTTCCGTGTCCAAGGACTTAGAGATATGAACACACTTGGGGGAGACTTATCCTGTATGCCCTGGTCTCAGGCTCCAGCATGGAGCAGGTAGGAGTAAGGTGACCAGAATCAAGACTTTTGTGTGAGCATCTTCATCTTGTACCAGTAAGCCTTAATTCCTTGCTGAGTTCCCTAAGGTTGATATGCTCCACATGCAAAAGCTGGGCTTATGGATGAGACCCACAGTGGCTGAGGTTTGGCAGCAGCTAGCTTCTTGCCTTGGTCACCTGCAGCAAAGCCCTAATGCCTCCCTCTAACACTAAAGGGATGCCCAGAACCCCCTGACATTTGAAGTCCCCCTGACCTGAACGAATACTCAGGTCACAGATACAGTTCAGAATACACAGCAGTAAGGGATCTATTTGCCAAGAATGGATACTGGGCAGGGCATCTGGAGGCCTGTCATACCGGATGTCCATGTTAGGTACCTTAGAGCTCTGAGGAAGTGTGTGTATTTGATACCTAAAGTTTTAAGAGTCTACTAAAGAATTAGTTGGCTAAGTAGAAAAAAACAATTTTCACAGAAAATAGAACAGAAAAAGCAAAGACATGGAAGTAAAAGGGAAACTAGAAAAATGAGATCAATATATAGGAGGAACTAACAGAGAAAACTGAGAGGTTTTTACCCAGGGAAAGTGTAGATCCCCTTGGTTGAGCATAGCCAAATCTCAAGAATCCAGTAGATGTGTGCAGTTGAAGGACTATGGTGTATATCCTAAGAAGGCCCCAAATAACTTTGAGGGAAGATAAAGCAGGTTATATAGAATAGGGGACTGCATGAAAGCAGCAGATCCCTCAAGCCAAGTCCTGGAAGCAGCACAGCTTGCTTTTTCTAGCCCCTTGCTTCTGCACTCAAGCTTGCTGGGGAGAGGCTACGTAGAGCACTTCATTATCTTTGAGGAGTTTAAATGGTATTATATCTTGTTGAAATAAAAGTTTAAAAGTAAATTTAGCAGTAAAGTAATAAACATTTTAAATGGTTTGAAGAGAAGCTAGGTAAAACTAAAAGCCTTTTTTTTTTTTTGATGGACTGATTAGTTAGTTAAAGAGAGCAAAATAAGAAATGAAGGAAACAGACCAGGTGTAGTGGTGCTTTGATCCCAGTAGGCTGAAGCAAGTGGGTCTGAGGCTAGCCTGATCTACAAAGCAAGTCCAGGAAAACCAGGGCTCTGCTATACAGAGAAACCCTGTCTCGAAAAACCAAAACAAAATAAAGTTGCAGAAAACAAAATGATATAAATTCAGGTCTAGTAGGCTTCAAATAAAAATATGGAGAGTGTGTCTGTGCTGTGTATGTTCACAGTGTTGTGTGACGCAGGCAGTTCTGTGTTGGAGAAAAAGGGATGAGAGAGCTAGAGACCATAACTACAAAGCAGATGATATCAGGCATCAAGAAGTACATCCTTGTAGGCTGACTTCTTGTAGGAATTTTTTGCTGGGGCATTTTATCAAACTTTCAAGGGATTGATAGTTTTTATGGTTTATAAATTGTGCCAAAGAATAGAGAAGGTGAGATGCTCCTGGTCTTATAAGAGGATTATCCCTGACACACTGGGAGGAGACCCCCAGAAGACAGTTAAGGCTGGCTTGCCTTGTTAGCACAGATTGAAACCTTGTGTAAAATGGTGGAAGTCAAGAATCTAACCATTGCATCTGCTTTTACACAACTGGCTCAGTAGGTGCAGTTTTTGGCCTGCCAGTGATGTAATTTTACCTGCCAGTGGGTGTGGTCCTCAGGCTGTCACAGCTGTGGACCAGAATAAGACCAGGAACAGTACTTTGTGTCCTGTAGGCTGACTGGGCCAGAGGCCAGGAGGAGGAAACCTGTGATAGCCCAGTATGCAGTACATGACTCCCATATTCCCATATAGACCGCAGCTCAGGGCGAGCCTGGGAATCTGGTCAGCAAAAAAAAAAAAAAAAAAAAAGGATGTGAAAAGAAAATATGAATATATAAAAATAGTTTAAAACTGCAAGAAAAAAAAAGGCTTAAGCTTTTCTGTAGTTCTTGGAAAAGCTTCACATTCTTAGATGTGGAGAAAGTTAATATCTCCCATATAATTTCTTGACTGTTCTGTAAATATGTTGTCAGTCCAGTAAATACTTCTGTTTTTAACCAAGATTGACAAGGCAACCTAAGAGCAAGGTTGTAACATTTTATTTTGGCATAAATTTAATGTGTAGCAGATAGCTCAAAGAATTTCTGTTTTTTAAAATCTAGCCTTCCAAGGGTGATACTTTCTCACTTTTATGTTTGGGGTAGCTTAGGGACCAGATGCTTTCTTGCTAATCTGAAATGTATGTATGTACTCTGTATGTATGGCTCAGGGAAAGGTCCTGAGTCACAGGCCTTGTCCAGACTTGCCACTTCTCCCAGTGATGTCCACTCACCTGACACTCCTTGTTTTTAGTTGTTAGGCTTTGCAGTCTCCCTAAAGCCACAATGCCCTTTGCCTTTCTTGATTTTCAGGCTTATGTGTTGGTCCATCCTCCCTTGGTTGGTTGGTTTGGTGTTTCCCTATGATTTGTCGGCCTCAGACTACTCTGTGCATCCCAGCATCTGTGCCTAGTGTGCTCTTGGTCAAAGTGGTATGCGCTGGCCTCTTAAGACCACTAAAGAGAAGTGATTCAAGCTTCGTGATTAGCTGACTCTGTCGTGGCAGAGCGCCTTGGACTCTGGATCTTCTTTAGTCTTCTGCCTCCTCAACTGATTTTCATAACTGGAGCATCCAAACCTCATTTCCTGTTTGTTGTCTCCTAGCTGGCATTCTGCAGGCGTATTTTTGTCTATTCCCTGCCAGCACATTTGTCTGTTGATTCACATATTGAACTCTCATTACAATCTCATCACCTTGTAGTCTGTGTTTGGTTCCATTTCTCTCATCATACTTGTTACTTGTTGCTTGTATTTTCACAGATTTTAACTGCGTTAATTTTGAAGAATAAGAACATGGGGCCCCTGTTCTATAAGTTTACATTCTGTTTAACTTTACACTGGCAGGAACTATGGCATTGGCCCAGGGCAGTTACTTGGAGCAGGGGAGCAGCACACAAACCACAGAAGAGAGATGTTCAGTAGAGAGCTATGTGTTGAGGAGGCACATAACTTAGAGGGCAGGGAAGGGCTGGGCAGTCAAGAATGGTGGAAAACAATGTTGACATATCCTGTTCTTGGACTAATGACTTAGTGTGGAAAACAGCATTTGAGATCTTTTTTCTTATTTTGGTACTTGAGCATGATGGACTAGTACTCTGCCTATTTTTTATGGTGCCACATTCAGGGGCAAAGCCTTGGTGTATGTAGCTCATGATCCTACAATTGCTGTTTACTGGTGCCTGCTAAGGAGCACCTGGACAAACACTGGATGTTTCCTTTCAGGGATCCTTATTTATTGCCTGTACCACATTAACCAGTGGAGGGTCTGCTTTACTGAATTTCCTTACCTGAGATGTTGGGAAGATCCTCACACCTCTTCATAGAGGAGGCTTGTACTATGTATAGTTTTCTTGATTTGGAGGATTAGAAACCTTCTTTGACAATTGTAATTTTATGCATATATGAAATTAACTTTAGGCAGAGGTCTCTGCTTGCTGAAGGAAACACAAGCATTTCCATAAAGTTATTTTAATATTATTGTGTGTGCATCAGTGTTGTATATATGTGGGTGTTAGCACAAATGTGAAGGTGAAAGCATGTCATTGTGGACTTGGTTTTCTTGAACTTTTTTTTCTTTCTTTTTTGAGACAGGGTTTCTCTGTATATCCCTGTCTGTTCTGAAACTCGCTCTGTAGTCCAGGCTGGCCTCAAACTCAAAGAGATCTGCCTACCTCTGTCTCCTGAGTGCTGGGATTAAAGGTGTGTGCCACCACTGCCTAGTTGTTTTCTCCTACCTTTATGTGAGTCCTGGGGATTGAATTCAGGTTGTTGGGCTTGCTTGTAGGTCAAGAGCCTTTACCCATTGAGCCGTCTTGAGGGCCAGAACCACAAACATGTCTAAAGGGTGATATTTGCTGTTGATTTCTTCGTCTTGTGCTGCTCTCAGGCCTTGCAAGCACTCTGCTACTAAACTCTGGTTGCAGCTCACCACTGTTCATTTCAGGAATCCAATCTTGAACTCTCACATGATTTATATTATAAGTGCAGATTCTGGAAACTTGCCACATTTTCTTTCTACTATTAGTCACCTGTGAAACTCATTGTCTTTTAAAGTCTCTTTACCTTGCTTATTTTATCACCACCCCTTCCACACAGTTTCAGTTCAGAATTGTGTATCTATATGCACCCTGTGAGCAGAATATGCCTAACAGTCTACCTGTCTGTATCTGCTAGATATTTGCCTGAAGGAGGTACCGTCGATGGCTGACAGCCTGTACAACATCCGGCTTCTGAGGGAGTTTTCCAACGAGCATCTGAACAAGTGTTTCTATCTCACCTTAGAGGACATGCTGTATGCTCCCCCAGTGCTGAAGGTAAAGCTGCCATCAGAAATGCACGTAAAGCCAGCTGCCTTTGAGTAGGTGCTTACTGTACCTGGGTTGTTGTGTGTTTTGTTTTAGCCGAATGTTATGGTTTTTATTGCTGAGCTCTTCTGGTGGTTTGAGAATGTCAAACCAGATTTCGTTCAACCCCGAGATATTCAAGAGCTAAAGGATGGTAAGTGACAACTGAATGATCATAGCCATTTTCTTGAGAGCCCTAGGACTGATGCAGCCCATCTATGAAGAACAAGGTGGCCTGTGTGTCAGTGCTTGGGCAGACCTAAAGCCAAGGCTTGCCTTTCTGTCTCTTCCTGTTCTAGTCTATAACAGTTTTTAAGGGTTAGCCTAGGGCCTTACCTGCTAAAACCAATTTTGAGAAGTTTGGTTTTTAAATAAAAGTTGAATTGTTTTCATGGTTCTATAGGTTCTTTGTTCTTTGCTGATATTGTGACCATAAATATTTTTGTAACATTGCTATAGCTAAAACAGTATTACAGCAGAAGAGCAGCCGACCTCCTGTCCCGATTTCCAATGCAACCAAACGCAGCTTCCTGGGTAGTCCTGCTGCCATGAGCCCCGCTGACCTGCCACCACCCACCCAGCCTCTCACTGAAAGCTGTCATCGGTACCACCTCCACTTGGAAGAACCTGAGTGTCTGTAAGTCTGTCTATCACACTGCTTTTGGGGTCAGTTTACCAACCTGTTTCCTTTTACACAATAGCCTGAGAAATGAAAACTATTTTCTTAAGTAAGTGATGCAGAAAGTACCTGAGTAGCTCCTATAGTTGTCTGTCCTCCTGCCCTCTTCTTCTATCCTCAGTCTCCTCTCTAGAGGCCAGGAGTCTGTAAGACTCTTAGTTGCAAGATTTTTAAATAAGAGTATTTATGTAATGTAATTAATTAATGCAGCTTAAATACATCCGTTGTCTCTTCACAGCGAATTATAGTTTCATAAATGATCTAATGAGGAGGAAACTGAAGGAACAGTCTAAATTTGCTCTGAAATATAGTCTGATAGAAGTTAGGAATGAAGGATGCTCACCTGTAAGCAATACTGGTTCATCTGCTTCAGGGAGCAATGGATTTGATGATGAGACAGTAAATGGAACTGTTGAAGAGTGCTTTTTGAGAACTGATGTTTATCATTAAGACCTAGAATTCCGCTGGATCTGGGTTGATTGGCTACAACCAGGTCAGTGGGCATGTGGGGTAAGATAGTGAGAGCTCTTCTTGGAGGGGCCTTGAGCCTCTTATGTGAGAGGAGGCATGTGTCTGACCCAGCTGAAAGAATATTTTATAATGGAAAAATATGGAGATTGAGTTGAGATTCAAAGTTAAAAAAATACTTAGAAGTGCTTTTGAATCACTTGTAGCTGAATGGCCGGTTACATACATGTTGGAAAGGACCTCAACTTTCTCAGGTTGGCACTAAAGATGCTGGAGGGTTGGGTTGGGCCAGGAAGAGAGTGTTCAGGGGCCCAGGAAGCAGGTCAGGTGGTGCTGGGAGTGTTTAAGGGCTGAGATTCACTGATAGGATCCTGTCCTTGGAGCCGAAATGGAAAGCTGTGTGTGGCTCAGAGCCCATGGACATAGACTGTGGCTGCGGTGTAACAGCATATCAAAGGTAGAGCTCTAGAGCCTCATGGTGCCTTATGTGGGTACTTAGGCATTCTTGTTAGCAGTTCTTGTATCCAGTCTTTGTACTGGATCTTTATTGTCAGGTCCAGATCATGCAGTTTTGTGTGTGTGTGTATGTGTGTGTGTGTGTGTGTGTACATGGAGTATGTGTGCATGCATGTGTATGGGAGTTAGTTAAAGCAGTATTGGTATCATTTGTGCACTGGCTCAGTCACCTTTTCTACCTAACAGTGGCTGTGAAGGCTTTCTCATTCATCAAACTCGTTCCCTGAATAGCTCTTCACTATTGCATATTCTGGCTCTGTTCTGTGTGATTTTGCTGGACCTTGGTGATGTGGGTGGCTGTAGGTTATCTATTTCCTCTGCTAGGCCCAGTGGAAGTTTTTCTCTGCTCTCTGCTGGGCTTCCTGGATTCTCTGTGCCTTTTACCCTTTCTGTGCAGCTTTTCTCCTACTGTCTCCTGCTCTTTCTTGTGTCTCCTCTGTCTTTGAAGGACCGCTCCCTGTCTTTGTCCCTTTGCGCTTAACCTTAGCCGCTATAGCCCAGGGTGTTGAATGCCCCCGTGATCCCTGCCCCAACTTTATTACTGTTCTTTGGCCAAGTTCTTCCCCAAAGTGAAGTAGCAAAATAGCTGCCCTGCAGTGTGAGTGTGCTTCCTGATGAGCAAATTAGTGCCAGCCCCATGGGTGGGTGTCAGTACTGCAGCTGCACTGAACAGTGCTTACCTGGCCAGTGCCTGTGTGGCACCCGTTGGGCCCATGTAAGTGTGTGTTCTCATGGCCACAGCCATGAGTCCTCTTTTACTCAAGCTGTAATTGAAGAAGTAGAAAAGGTGTAAATAATTGTGGACTTTTTTGTGGCTGTTTCCATATTGTCCTCCAAAATGTTTGACTCCCAACTTTGTGGGAGTGTCCTGTTTGTCCATGCTCATGTTATTCTTAGCATTTTTAGTCAGTTTGATATAGTGGAATCATCTTTGTGGTCTTTTAAACTATTTTTATTTTTGTGTTTTTGAGACAGGCTCTCAGTTTATAGTCTTGGATGGCCTGGAACTAGCTCTGTAGGCTCTGACTGGCCTTTGGCCTTGAACTCAGAGATCTACCTGCCTCTGCCTTCTCAGTGCTGGGATTAAAGGCTTGTACCACTACTGCCTGGCTTGTGAATGTGACATTTTCATATATACATTATATGTACAATTGTTCTTACCCTTCCCCCAGCCACCTTGCTGGTCCCCTTTGTGATAGTCACTTGGGATTTTGTGTCATACAGCCGGAAGTTGTTTGATTAGTGCTTGCAGCTTTGCAATCTGTGAATGATTGTGTTTGTACACATGTATGCGCCTGTGTATGTAGACCAGAAATTGATGTTGGGTGTTCCTTGATCTATATGCCACCTTCTCTTTTGAGGTAAGGTCTTTCATTGAACCCAGAGTTCAGTGATTGGCTAGACTAACTGGTCAGCAAACCTCTCCAGTGCAGTGATTACAGATACACATTGCTCTGCCTGGATTTTTTTTTTCAATGCAGTTTATTCAGGAACCTTGAACAATCTTCTGACCCTGGGGAAAGCCAGCCCACAGCTTAAATAGCCTCTGGGTAGCCAACCCCAGTGTGCCACGTGGGCAATGCAGATAGGTCCACATACACGGAAGCAAGCCAGAGCCTCAGCCTTAGCCAAATATGGAGTTGTTTTTGACAGAGAGCACTCACCATCGGGAAGGTGGAAGGCGGAAACCAGCTCCATCTTTAAGGCACAGCATTTCACAGCTCTCTACAGTTCCCCCTTTTTGTTTTAGACGCATCAGGCAAGAGTAGAGGTCTGATCTCTGATATTAGAAATAAATTGGTACCAATGTTCATTTAGGTGTCATCCACCCAAAGAGCATCAGACCCGACCGATACCTTTTTCTCAGAGGCGGGACCTGGGGCATCAACCCGCATGCAATCAGACATGCTCTTCTCTGGGTCGAAAGCGGCTGACCCTGAGTGCAGTTCTGCCTGGATTTTTAATGTGGGTGCTGGCAATTGAACTCAGGTCCTCCTTAAATTTGTATGGCAGTCACTTTACCAACTGAGCTTTTGCCCCAGTCCAGTTTGGGATTTTATGTCAAATTCAAAACTTTGTCACTTTTCTTTTGGTTCAGCTTTATGGAAAGTTATTTTCCAAGAGAGACCTGTTGACTGCTCCCATTTTAGTACTAGTTTATAGTGGTCTCTGTTAGTTATATGCCTTTGCTTTTTACTTTTATATTGATTGAGTGTGTGTGTGTGTTTATGGTTGCATGTATTCCACAGCGCCTGTGGAAGTCAGAAAGTTCTTTCCTTCTACCGTGTGGGACCTAGAGATAGAGCTTAGGCTATTAGGGTGGCAGCCAGTGCCATTCTCTGCTGAGCCATCTTGCTATCCTCTGCCTTTGCTATTGAACTTAAAGTTTGATAAACTCATTATTTTCTCTGAATTATTTTTATTTAGTGGGAAAGGAGCTTCCACATTTAGTCCATCCCATCCTTTGTTGCCACTGAGGCAGAAACAGCAAAAAGTGTCACAGGCAGAGGACGTCCCTGGTGAGAGCACGATTCTCTTCTTCTCTTTTGTTACTTTCTCTTTTCATGGCTTAGTAAAATAACCTCAGAATTAAGTGATCTTACTCTGATGTACCCATTTTAGTTAAGAATAGCAGGATAACATTTAATTTGTATTGATACAGATGAGAATTTATAGTCATTTCAAATCTGGTAAGTTCTGTGTCGCACGCACAGAGTGGCAGGTGTCCCGAGTACTCTGCACTGACTACTGTGCTCTACACACTGTACTTTTTGCAGCTACTAGAAGTTGTGTTGTTTTGGGCATTGGCTTTCCTGAGTGTGTAGTGGGCTGAGTTAGGATTTGTTACCTGTTGCATTGAAAGAACTTCAAGTGGTTCACAGTTGGTTACTTACCATTGAATTATTGCTTATTTTCTCCAAACTGCAGATCAGCGACACAGATCAAATTCTTTAACTCGGGTTGATGGTCAGCCACGAGGGGCAGCAGTAGCATGGCCAGATAAAAAAAACAGGTGAGTGACTTTGAACTGTTTCTATTTGGGTATTCACTAGGCTGAGCAACAGTTCTCCAGCTGTGTTCCAGGGACCCTTAAAGACTCGCCGAGCCCCTTCAGGAGCTGGCAGCAGTGTTTCACAGCAGTGCCAGCACACTAGCTCTCTTCTGTGCTTGTCCTCTCCTGTGAGCCACCATGTACTTGCACACTGGCTGTGTGATTCATGCTGTCCTAGCAATGGAGGGAGACTTGAGGGTCCGGGAGTCAAGAGAAATCTGTAAAAGCAGTAGTGCTACCTATACTGTAGGTGCTTTTGTTTTAGAAAGTATCATTATTTTTCATGTTTCTTGTGATTTTTATTCAGGGTTTAAAAAAAATATCTGAGCTTTCATTTGCAGTGTGTGAAATGTAGTAAATCAAAGTTCATTGGGGCCTTGGTTAGTTTAAAGGGTGTATGAAGGAATGCTGGGGGCAAAGTGTTTTTGAATCATTTACCTAAAGTTGCCTTTGGCGCTCTTTTGTCCTAGCTTGTTTATATAAGGCTTTTGCATGGAAGATTGGTACTCTCTCTTTATACCTTGAACTCTTTTCCTTCAGGCTGTTGAACGGTGGGTTTCTTCTCTTATTTCAGGCCTGTGTCCCAGCCAACACCCTTTGCTCTCCATCATGCTGCAAGTTGTGATGTGGACCCCTGCTCTGGTGACAGTGTCAGCTTGGCCCGCTCTATCAGCAAAGATAGCTTGGCATCCAACATCATTCACCTGACTCCACAGAACCAACCCCATCCTACAGCTGGAAAGACCAATGGGAAAAGCCTACTAAGCAATGTCAACATTGAGGACGAGGAGGAAGAGCTTGTGGCCATCATCAGGGCAGAAGTGTCTCCTCATTCCCCAGAGATCCCTGGGACCTCATCTGAGGTCCCAGGCCTGGTAGCAAGTGTCAGGTCTCCCCAGAGACAGGTGGACACTTTGGAGAGTAAACCTGACAGTTTTTACTTGGAGCCCCTGATGCCAGCAGTACTTCGGCCAGCCAAAGAGAAGCAGATTATTACTAAGGAAGATGAGCGTGGAGAAGGGAGGCCAAGGACCATCATGCCTAAGAGGCCTAGTGAGGGCTCCCAGAGTCTGGTACGGAAGAAAGTGACTGGTAGTCAGGGCAGTCGTGACTTGAACAGAACTTTCACCCCAATTCCCTGTTCAGAATTTGCTTCAGGCGTTGATCCCACGGAGGGAGGACCACAGTTAGCAGAAGTTACAGGAGAAGGACAGCCTCTGGCCCTGGGTAGATTTGATCCATTACCTCAAGGGCAGGCTGCTGATGGATTCTTCCTCCATGTAGGCAGGGTTGAGGAAGATGAAGGGAGGTGGTATGTTGGTTCACAGAGCCCCAGCTCCCACGACTCAGAACCCTGGACCATCCTGAGGCAGGACTCTGACTCTGATGTGGTGGACGTAGAAGACGCAGAGCAGGATTTCATTGGTGAGGACCATCCTGTGGTTATCCCTAGATATGCTGGTGAGGAAGAATCAGCCAAACTACAAGAGGACATGAAGGTCAAGGAACACGAAGACAAGGATGATGCCAGTGGTCGCTCGAGCCCGTGTCTGAGCACGACCTCCCAGCTCAGCAGTATGTCCATGGCAAGTGGAAGTGTAAAAATGACCAGCTTTGCTGAAAGGAAGCTCCAGCGGCTTAACAGCTGTGAGACCAAGTCCAGCACCAGCAGCTCCCAAAAGACCACCCCAGATGCATCCGAAAGCTGCCCAGCCCCACTGACAACATGGCGCCAGAAGAGGGAACAAAGCCCTGGCAGGCACAGCAAGGATCCTGCCAGCCTGCTGGCTTCGGAGCTGGTGCAGCTGCACATGCAGCTGGAGGAAAAGCGCAGAGCTATTGAAGCCCAGAAGAAAAAGATGGAGGCATTGTCTGCACGGCAGCGTCTGAAGCTGGGCAAGGCAGCCTTTCTGCATGTGGTAAAGAAGGGGAAGGCTGATGGCGCCCCACAGCCACTGAGGCCCGAACACTTCACGAAGGAGTTCGCACAGCACAATGGGGAGGACTTGGATGATGGCACTTGTAAAACTGAAGGGTTCCTTGTCAAAGAAGAGCAGAGAGACCTCAGTGAGTCTCAGGATGTGGCATTTGTCCAGCTATATAAACCCAGGGACCCAGCTTCTCTGCATGATGGAGAGAAGCACAGAGTGGTTTCCTCCGCTCTCCTAGAGGACAGTGTTGGCGAGGTAGATGTGACTGAGTGTGACCTGTCCATTGAAAAGCTTAATGAGACCATCAGTACACTGCAGCAGGCTATACTGAAGATCTCCCAGCAGCAGGAACAGCTTCTCATGAAGTCCCCCACAGTGCCAACACCAGGCACTAAAAATAACTGCCAGGACCAAAAGGTAAAGGCCCCAGTTCACTTTGTTGAGCCACTTTCTCCAACTGGTGTGCCTGGCCACCGAAAACCCCCACGGCTTGGCCAGGGTCGGAACTCCCGTCCGGGAAGGCCAGCTGAACTGAAGGTTCCAAAAGACAGGCAGCAGGGTTGTTCTCGGAGTAAAACCCCAACACCCAGTGTGGAGACACTCCCACATTCACGGTCTTTGCCCCCAAGCACCCATCCACGGTCACCCTCTGACCCAGGTGGGGAACTCCCTGAGAAGTGTCTCTTTGACAGTTATAGGCTTCATGATGAGAGCAACCATCGGACACTTGTTCTGTCCCCTTGCAAAGATGCAAACATTGTATCAGAACAGATGAACTTTAAAGAGGGTCTGGATACAAGTATAAAAGAGGCAGGGCTGAGCTCCTCTGCCATCACAGGCAAAGAACACACCCTGATGGAAGAGCCGCTAAGGAGCAAGGCCAGCCTCATTGAGGTGGACCTCTCTGACCTGAAGGCCCCTGACGAGGATGGAGAGGTGGTTGGCCATGAAAGCTCAGTGGAGCTTGGTGGAGATGGTGACCAGAAGCCTGGGGTTGGTTTCTTCTTCAAGGTGAGTTGGTAGTGTGTTGAAGTGTAGTCACGTTGCCTTGGTTGTGAGGCTGTCTCAAGAGCTCTGTTGTAAGCAGATTCCATAAGCAACCAGGGGAGAAACTTGTTTGCCTCTGTGGGCTGCAGAAGCCTTCATCCTGAGGGTGCCCAGCCAGATGTAATCACAGGCAGCACATCCTAGAACCTGATAGTTTTCGTGACTCATAAAATACTTTATTTCTCTGGTGGCAAATAAGCGTTAGAGATGTCTTATTTCTCCAACATGCACTTCTTTCTCAGAGAAGAAATGAACTATGGACTCTGGGGATTCTCTTCTGTCCTGACCATGTCTGTATTCTGCTGACCACATGGCATAGTCTTAGCTTTATGTACATTTTATTGACATTTGTGGTGTGTTTGTGTTTGTGTGTGTGTAAAAAGCCTGAGGTTGACAATGGATATTTTACCTGTTTGCTCTACATCTTATGTATTAGACAAGATTGAATGAGTTCAGGATGATATGGCCGTAGACCACCTTATGTACTGAGATAAGGTGTCTTACAGAACCCGGAGTTTACCATTTCAGTTAGCTTGGCTAGCTAGTTTGCTCCACAGATTCCCTATCTTACTTCTCATGTACTAGGATTACACACAGGCTATTTTTCCTACTTGGCTTTTGTGTGGGTTCTGGGGATGTGAACTCAGGTCCTTACTTTTGCCCAGCAAACATTTTCTCTACTGAGCCATCTCCTCATTCCCATTTTTGCTTTGTATGGTATGGTTGCAGTTACATTGGGGTTAGCTCAGATTGTGGAAAATGTGTGGCTTTGTAGGGAAACTGAATTTGGCACAGGGCATGTAGAAGGTCATCTAACTGAGGCTATTTTGATGGCGTGGATTTTTTTCCCATTGTGTCACAATGATTGTACATATGATAATCTTATTTGTTAGTTAAAAAGAGTCAGAGCTGGGCATGGTGGTGCATGCCTTTGGCAAGCAGCAGCAGATAGGTGGCTGAGTCTGAGGCCAGCTTAGTCTGCATAGGGAATTCTAGGCTATCCAGGGCTACATAGACTCTGTCTTATCCCCCTCTCTTAAAGAAATCAAATTTTCTGAGTATATGTTGAAGTTCATACTTGATCAAGGCAAGCCTAAATTGGATAGTTTAAGGGGTTCCTTGTACTGTCACTGACTATAAAGTGATGGTTTTGTAGGATGAACAGAAGGCAGAAGATGAGCTTGCGAAGAAGCGGGCAGCCTTCCTTCTCAAACAGCAGCGGAAGGCTGAAGAGGCTCGTGCACGCAAGCAGCAGCTGGAGGCTGAAGTGGAGCTCAAGCGAGATGAAGCCCGGTAATCTCTTCCTCGGCAGCCCCCAGTCTATGTTCAGTGGGGCAGCTTACAGCCACTAGAGATTATGGCTGAAGAGACTCATTTCTCTTTCCTACTGTTGCTGCTTACCATTTACTAGCCATGACAGGACACATCTATGCCACTCTCATGCCAGGCACTTCCTTTGGGTGATCCTTAATTTTCATATCAGTCTTACAAAGTCCTGTGCATTCACTGTCCATTTTAATGATGAGGCTGCCAATATACAGCACAGGAAATAGCTTGTCTGAGGTCCCAGCACTTTCCAGGGAGTTCAGGTGATTCAGTATATCACTGCCTTCTGTCCCTGTGCTCCCAACAGCTCTACTAACCCTCAGAAAGAACTACAGAGAAAGACCCTAGAGAGGGTTTCGGGAGGTGGGTGTGCTACATTTATTTGTTCTTAGGAAGAAAACCTCTCACCTAATCTCTTCTGAATCCATTTTGCTCTCAGGCGTAAGGCTGAAGAGGATCGATTGCGGAAGGAGGAGGAGAAGGCAAGGCGAGAGCTCATTAAACAGGAATACTTGCGGAGGAAACAGCAGCAGGCCTTGGAGGAGCAAGGACTTGGCAAGCCTAAATCAAAGCCTAAGAAGCCTCGGCCAAAGTCAGTTCACCGGGAAGAGTCCTGCAGTGACTCAGGAACCAAGTGCTCTTCCACCCGTAAGCCTTACCCAGCATCCTTGCTGCACTTTTTGTTTAGTGCTTGCCCTTTTTTTTTTTTTTTTTTTTTATTTCATTGTTATTTCTCAAGACCTGTGTGAGGTGGGCAGGGTGCAGGGTGTTATCCATCCCTTCCATCAAGTTTGAGAAATTGAGACCAAATGTGATGCTCTGAGATGGTAAGGGGTACCCAGGGGTTGGGCCAGAGAGTTGGCTGGGTTTGACAGAAGGAAGGTCCATATTGGTGAGTTAGGACAGCGGGGATGGGCCTGGTAAAGCTCTTCACAGTTTACCAATTTCTTGTTCCTGCAGCTGACAACTTGAGCCGAACTCACTCAGGCTCCAGCCTCTCCTTAGCATCTGCAGCAACAACAGAACCTGAGAGTGTTCATTCGGGGGGCACACCTTCTCATCGGTAAGGAGGCCAAGAAGTATGGGGCATCTTAGTGCACTTGTAAAGAAAAAGAGAGAGCCTTCCAGATCAAAGCTGAAGGAGAGATGTTTCGTAACCAATTCTACAATGTTTAGGAGGAAACCCAGCCTATCTCCACCAGGGCTCAGCAGCTTTTGTGACATCCTCTCTCATTCTCTCCTCTTGACCTCTCTGTTCAGTGTGTATACTTCTTTTTGCAAAAGAGTGAGTGGGTGATGCTTAGCCCCATTGCCCACATCTTTTAGTATGTATCTCATAACATACTTGTCAAACCATCATCTGGCACAATTGGAAGTGTGAGGATATGTCTCAGCTGTGGGTCAGACAGGGACCAATGCTTTTGGGTTATTGGATCATTTAACATCCCCTTCTCCCTTGTTACAAAGTAGCTCACAGGTGCTGTGGGTACTTGTCTTGGCATCAGTGAATTATTAATGCAGCTTTAGGAGGAAGCCCCTGCATGTTGTTGACTTACTTAGCCAGGGCTTCATTTAAATGGTGTCATTTACAGGCATCATGTGAATCCTGTCTGTGAAGAGGCGTTTTTTTGCCTTCGTGGTATCTAGTGGCTCTTTGTGTCCTGGACTAGGTGGAGGACTCCTAGGAGCCTTGAATGGTGATTTAGTTTCGTTTTGGAAGTTGGTTACCTGGCTAAATTCCACTCCAGCCTGGTCAGCCTGCCTAGAGAGCATCACACTACCTTCTAAGCAGTTTTCTCAGTCTTCCACCTTGTTGTTTACTGTTCATGATCTAGCATGCCTGCATGTACAGTGCAGATCTTCTAGGAATCAGAGTATCTGAGGCATGGGTCTTTAGACTCGCCCTACTGTGTCTTCTCCTTCTCTGGGTCTTATAACTTGCTTGGCAGCTGTCTTTTGGCCTCTGTTCCTGAGCCTTTATCAGTCATTCTCTGCACTCATGATAACACCCTCTGTAAGTCCTTCATCCTCACAAGAAGGCCCTATGGCAGAACTGGGTATGCTTGTTGCCCTGATGGTATGGGTGGCCATGGTAGTGGAAGAGAAGTACAGCTAGGACACGTTGTCTTTTTCTGCCTGCAGAGTTGAATCACTGGAAGCCTTACCCATCCTGAGCCGCAATCCCAGTAGGAGCACAGACCGAGACTGGGAGACTGCATCTGCAGCTTCCTCTTTGGCCTCTGTGGCCGAGTACACAGGTAACAGCCACATACCCTCTTTAAGTGTGTATTGCCCATATAGGTTCCTGGGTATAATACTCCTTAAAGTATATCTTTATTTTGGCCTAAAAGGTATTTTTTTAGTTAAGTATTTACTTGGTGTCAGAGATATATCTTAACTGCTGGGTGTCCACAGCAGGGACGTGCAGTAGAGGACTGACCTCACACGTACCATGGGTGCCAGATAAGCCATCTCCCTTGCTACTTTAAGAGCAGAGCTAGAGCAGGATCATATATCCTGGGCTCTTCAGGTGTACCTGAATACCTGAGCATTCAGATTCCTGAATGCTCAGGTTTGTAATTCGTAAAGTAAGGAAACTCAGATGAGAAACTAGCTATAATTATTTCAGTCTGTCTTTTTTCTTTTTAAAATTTATAATTGGAAATTATTTTGAGTAGAATTGAAGAGGTCCTTATAGTCTGTTTTCAAAAATACATGTTATTCATGATCTCAGCCTTCTTTATTTTGCTTCTGAGAAAAGTGCTGCTCTTTTGTGTGTGTTTGTGGCCTATGTTAATAATTTTGTAAATCTTGATCTGGTTTTCTTAGGTCCTAAACTCTTTAAGGAGCCCAGTAGCAAATCAAACAAACCAATTATTCACAATGCCATCTCTCACTGCTGTCTGGCTGGAAAAGTGAATGAACCTCACAAGAATTCAATATTGGAGGCAAGTGTCAAATTTCATGGTACTTATACATAGACTAAAAGGTGCTTGCAGATTATAAATTATTATAGCCTTGCTGATTGCTCAGAGGTGTGTTCTCTTCCTGTTGTTTTTAGCTACCCTATTAACTGAATTAGCCGTAGTCTTTTTCTCTTGATTACCAGGGAGTAGAGGGTGTGTCCTAGGCGTGAACACAGACTTTCTGTAGGGATAGAGTTTGGGTCCCTCCATAGAAGAATAGGCTTTTGACAGAAAGGTGGAGCTTTGAAGCATTTAAAAAAAAAATGGTTTCATGTAAGACAAAACTAGACATAGGCTTTCGAACTAGGGAAGAAGACACTTCTGTTGATGGTATGTGTGGTGTGTGGGCCATGGGAGGACCAGGACCCTGGTCCAGTGGGCTACATTCCTTTGGGGGACTGTGGATATGGATATGTTTTTTTGTTTGCTTCTTTGTTTGTTTTTTCTTTTTTGGTGCTGCCAGTGGAATCCAGAGCCTCATACATACATAGTAGACAAGTACCATGCCCACACCCCTTAGAGTAGATTAGATGTTTTTAAATGAAGAACAAGTATAAATAATTTGGACACTGAGGACAGTGTACTTGACACAGAAAGGAGGCAGGTGACCTTATGGTCCTGCTAGTGAGTGTCCATGGTTACAGCCAGGAGTTATAGAGAAGGGTGGATCCTGGAGGTGCTTTGAGCACCTGAGTCCAGAACTTAAAAGTTGGGTCATGTGAGATATGGATTGTCTTTGCAGTGTTGGTTTTCACTTTTCTGAGGCTATCTGTATCTGCTGGGTATGGTAGCTCATGTCTATACTCTCAGCGTTTAAGAGACTGAGGCAGGAGGATTACTGTGAGTTTGAGGTTAGCCTGGGCTCTAAAAAAAGAACAAGAAAAAATGTTAGTTGCCTTACCAAGTGTAAGAATCCAGAAGGTGGTTAGAAGGTGAGCTTTAGCTCTTCTTCACAGTTGGGAGCTTGCAGTCTGAGTGGTGAGGGGGACAGCCCACATCTGCACAGTAAATGCTTTCAGAGTGGGGATATTGGCCCACGGAGGACAGGTAACTGGGTGGGCCACTATCCAGGGAGGAATCACAGATGATGGAATACATGATGGCTCTGTGAGTCATGCCTGAAGACAGCCACAGACTTGAAAGGTGAGTGGATGACTGGGTCCCATCAGACTTGGATTCACAGGGTATG
Organism: Meriones unguiculatus; assembly: GCF_030254825.1. Taxonomy (NCBI): domain Eukaryota; kingdom Metazoa; phylum Chordata; class Mammalia; order Rodentia; family Muridae; genus Meriones; species Meriones unguiculatus. Next base: position 68,537,563 of record NC_083356.1, on the reverse strand, counting down.
GGTTTGAGATTGGAAACAAGGAAACTGAAACAGCCCACAGCAGCAGCAACAGGGCTTTGTGTAGAGCTTCAGGCTAGGCACAGTGCCCAAAGGTTTGCTGAAAGATGGGAGTATGCATTCAAGGGCAGGTGAGAGAGGGACTCAGGGCTCAGGCTCTGCTTAGAGATCACAGGGCACTTGGCCTCTGTGGGTCAAGATAAGATAAAGACTGGCTTTTCCTCAAGTAAAATGATGGTATGGATGTGAACAGAGGAAGGCAAGAACTGATTTACTCTCAGTCAGAGCGAGCAGGTTGAGTTCCTCTGGAAGGAGCTTTGGGGAAAGGAGGAGTATACTCCTGACTACCTTAGAGGGCAGAGTTTGGAAAGCCTCCTGATTTTATAGGCAGCAAATGAGAGAGGAGTTAAAAGTGGCCTTGGGTCCTATGCTGGCCCAGGGTAAAGTTAATGTAGAAGAAGGTTAGAATCCTCTGGACAGTGTGCTGACCTTGGGGAAGATGCATACCCGGAGGCCTCTGGCCACAGACCCCTGAAATTGGGGGTTCCTTAACTGAGCAGGAGTGGAATTTCAGGAAGAGCAATCTATGAAACTGACATGAAAACTTCCTCCCCGCTGGATAGCTTTCATTGTGCCAGGAGATGCTACTGGTCACTGGGGAAGACAAGACTTTCATGGTCTTACCCAGTGCTGAACCCAGCAGGGAAGAAGTTTTTCAGGTCGGTTTCAGTTTTATTTCTCTGCAACCAAACTATGTTATGTCTTCAGCATTAGGGTCTTGCCATCTAGAAATAGAAGGCATCCAAGGACAAAGGCAGTAGTCTCTGTTTGGGGGTCTTTGGCCTCCTTGACTTGTAAGGAAGTGTTCCATGCCTGATACTGAGGGGTTTTTGTTTAATAACACTTTTTGTTTTGTTTTGTTTTTTGCTTTTTTTGAGCAAGATTGTCTACTCATGATGAAGGAGGTGCTTTCTGGTCTGTCTGTTTGGTGTCGTAATGCCTCCTGTGTGCATATTTGAGTCTCTTTTCCTTAGCTCTGGGAAAATTTGTTTGTAATTTTGGAAAATGGCTTGTATGCCTTTGCAATGAAATTCTTCTATGCCTATAACCCATAGGTTTTGTCTTTTTTTCAGAGTGTCTGTACGTCTTAAAATTCTCACTGGGTTCTTATTTTGTTTTTGTCTTTATTTGATTGTTCCAGCTTCTTTAGGGATCACATATTCTATCCTTGATACTTTTCTTCCCCAGCTTTTCAGACAGGCTCTTCTGCAGTGTTTCTCTTTGTTGAATTTCTCTATCATATTATCCATGGCCTTATTTTGTTCAGTTGGCCTTACTTGTGTCTTTGAAAATGCTTTTAATTATTATTTTGAGTTCTTCGGGATTCTCTCATATTAGATGCCCATTGCTGTAGGGATTAATTGCTGTTTGGTGGGGTTATGTTACCTTTGTTTTTATATTTCTTTTAAACATGTGTATTTTATTTTATATGTATGGGTGTTTTGCTTGTGTGTATGTCGGTTCACCATGTGCATGCAGTATCCAGGTTGGCCAGAAGAGGGTGTTGAATCCTCTAGAACTGGAATTACAGATGCTTGAGAGCCACCATGTGGGTACTGGGAATCAAACTCCCCTTCTCTGGAAGAGCAGGGAGTGCTTTCAACTGCTGAACCATCTCTCCAGCCCACATGTTTTGCATTCTTGTTACTGTATTGGGAATGATGAATCTTTGTTTGTTTGTTTAACTATATTCTTTCAGTTGAAATATATGCAGTGTTCAGTTGGTAAGTGTGGAGTGTGCAGTTCAGAAAATAGTTCCTTCATCTAGTAGCTCAGGGTACTTGGTGCAAACTATATATTATTCCCTGAATATGATGTTAATTTCTAGAGCAAAACCCATTGCTGGTTATTTTCACTGCATATGTATTAGCTAGTTGACAACAGTGGCCCTCTGACTTCAGTAACTGCTGGAGGGTAAGCAACCAAGGATAGTACAGTGTACTGAGTGTATTGATCTTCCTAGATACTAATGAGAGGAGATAGGGCGGATAAGGGTAAATGCCGTGCTTGTTGGCACATGCTTGGAATTCCAGCACTCAGAGAGGCAGAGGCAGGTGGATCTCTGTGAGTGCGAGGTCAGGCTGGTTACAAAGCAAGTCCAGGACAGCCAAGGCTACACAGAGAAACCCTGTCTCCAAAATCAAACAAATAAAAAACCATAACAACAACAAAAGATAAGGATTAAGCATTAGATAGACTTTGAAAAGAAAAAAAAATCAGTGTGGGTAGAATTAGGCTCTACAGATTTTAAAGAGTGTTAGAGCTATGGAAGATGACAGAATTTAAAGGAGTGGGCTAGGGGTGAAGGTGTTTGCCACTAAACCTGACCACCTGCATTTGATTCCCAGGATCCACATAGTGGAGCTATTTGAATCCTACCAGTTGTCCTCTGACCTCAGTTGTGTTCCCCAGCACAAGTAAATAAAAATGTGTTTTTGAAAAAGGAGGAGATAAGAATGAGAGAAAGAATAAAATGCACGGAAGTAAGAGTGCGTGCAATGTGGTTGAAGTGTAAAGAATGCTTCATAGTAAATTAGGTGACGAAACATGAAGAACAGTGCTAAAACCTGAGTGAATAGTATACAAATAAGTAAAGCATCATGAGACTGACATAGGAGAGTGGAAATTAAAAAAATGGAAAATGAGAAATAAAGAATGATGTGGGGTCAATCACTGGCAGCTGCATTGAGTTGAAAGGTGAAGTTCTCAGATCTCTCTGGCAGGTTCCACTGTGGGCCTCTGTGCTCTTGTTATGCATGGGCTTCTAGCATGTGAGGAAAGGGAGGTTTGATTCCTTTTCTGGTAGTCCCCTTCTTAGCCTCTTTTGGTCCTGAGGGCTCATTGTATGTCCACTGTTTTTTAAAATAATATAATCTATCTAGACTATACTGCTCCAGTCTCAGATGTGATTGGGGACAGGGTGGCCTGTGATTAGACTTCTTTCCACACGAGTATTTTCATACAGAGAGGCTGTTTGCAACTGGCATCACAGCCCTGAGAACGTCTTCCCTTTAGACATGCAAAAAACCTCTTGTGCTCAGTTCTGTTAAAGCCTATGCAAAGGAGGAAGATGCAGGCAAGGAGGTGTACCTCCATGTGCAGGTGGTACCGTGGCCTGCCCCTAAGGACATGGAACATAACTGGTGCCATGGTTTCTGCACAGGAAAACCCTTTTTGAGAATTTTATCCAGGCTTGGTCATATGGTACCCAATCTGCCATGTAAAACATATTCCAAACTCTAGAGGGAAGGCCGAGTTAATGTGACGATCGGCAGGTTAGGTACAAGGAGCCTTTCTGTCACCTATTGATTTGGACCCCCAGAAAGTTGAAATGCCAACTTCTTTACAGTTTTACACCCAGCTGCTGAGTACACCAGTCACAACCCAGGAGCCCTGATGTGCTGCTGTCCAGCATCTGCCATCCCTATAGATGGCGTTCTTTTTCCTGACTGTGGCTCATTCAGTTCATATTTAAACACTGTTCATATAGTTTAGACCACTGTTATATATACAGACAGATTTTCTTTTCCCACTTATTCTTTTAAAAACTCTTTTAGTTTATGGTGGCTGGAGAGATGACTCTGTGGTGAAGAGCACTGGCTGCTCTTCCAGAAGCTAGGGTTCAATTCCTGGTATCCACATGGCAGCTCACAACTGTCTGTAACTCTAGTCCTAGGGCCTCTAATGCCCTCTTCTGGCTTTCATGGGCACCAGCACATTTGTGGTACACAGACATGTGGCATAATACTCTGGGCCAGTGAGATGGCTCACTGGGTGAAAATGATTGCCATACAGGCCTGACATGAGTTTGATTCCCCAGAACACATGTACAAGTGAAAGGAGAGAAGCAGCTTTGAGTAGTTGTCCTCTTACCTCCATATGTGTGCACCTCCTTAGATCATACACATGAGCATACTACTACTGCGAAGAATAACTAAACATAATAATAAGCCCATTACACTGACAATACCATATGTATTTATGAAAAGCATCTTTTCTAAAGCAAAGATAAGTTAATTGTTTGCCTTTTGACAAACCTTTACAATTTTTGGCTTTGTGGGTAAGAACTGGAGCCTCCTTTCAGTCTGGCATACCTTGCGTGTCACATGGCCTCAAAAATATCCCTTGCACTTGCTGGAGACAGCAGGCTGAGATTATGACACTGTGGTCACAGGCCTGGGAAGTTTAGGAGCCCCCAGCCACACTTTGGGGAGACTGCTGGCATAGAAAGTTTTAACTAGAGGAATGCACCCATGTTCACAGGTGTGCAAGTCTGTTCTCACACCCTGTGTAGCAAGCCTGGTGGCCATATTAACTGTTTGTTTGCTACAGGCTTTGTTTTTGTTTTTTGTTTTTCCTGGTAATAGCTTTATTAGGATCCGGGTTATACTCAGGGTATAATGGCTCACAAAGAGGCACAGGCAGGGGCAGAGGCAGGCATATCTCTGAGTTCAAGGCCAGCCTGGTCTACAGAGCAATTTCCAGTACAGCCAAGGCTACGCAGAGAAACCCTACCTTGGGAGAAATCCAGTTCCAGACCATAAAACTCACCCTTTGAAAGCCACAACTCAGTGGGCTTTAGTAAATTTAGTAGAATAGTGCAGTCACTGATCTGCACACTGTGTCTCCTTGGATTTCCATTATGGACTTTACATGTAGAGGGTCTTAGAGTATGATGTTTTAGGACTGGTGAGGTGACCCAGTGGGTAACAGCACGGTTGTGCAAACCCAACGATCTGATTTCAATTTACAGATTCCATGTTAAAGGAAAGAAATGACTCCTCGAAGGTGTATTTTGACCTTCACAGGTACAACACACACACATTATGTAGCTTTTGGGTCTGTTCCCCCACCCCCAAATTTGGCTTTCTGCCAATGTTTAGAAGTTTAGAAGTGTGATTGTCTGTACCTGAAGATTCATTTTCATGATTGGAGAATAGGCCTATGTATAGTAGGTCATTCGTCGTTGGAAGAGTATTTGGAATATGTCTACATTCATCTATAGACAGTGAACATCTGTGAGTTTTGACATGGATCTATGTTTTATGTGTGTGTGTGTGTGTGTGTGTGTTTGTGTGTAACATAGGAATCACAGGGCCACATGAACACTGTCCACTAGTGTGTAGAATCGCGGGACTCCTTCTGTGGTGACTACACCATTGTATGCCTGTCCTCATAGTCTTTTACTTTAGCCATTCTAGAATTGTGAAGTGATGCTCACTTGATTTTGATTTGCATTTCTCCAAAGTATAAAGCTGTGAAGCATCTTTTCATGTAATTCATCAATTTGTCTCAGCAGAATTTTCCATTGCTTGCTCACCCTCTAGTAAAATCTCGTTGCCACCTGATGTTCTATCAAGTGACCAACATAACTTTTCTAAGTGTGGAGGTTGTACTGGACGTGTTTTAGCTTTTCTTAAAAGTGAGTGCTTATTGAACACTTACTGCCTTGGACACTTACTGCCTACCCACTGGACAGTGATGGGAACCTGGGATGTAATAGTGGCATTCAGTGTTTCCCATCTCTTCCCACTCCCTAGGAGCTGGAGAAGTGTGATGCCAACCACTACATCATTCTGTTCCGAGATGCGGGGTGCCAGTTCAGGGCACTTTACTGCTACCAGCCCGACACTGAAGAAATCTACAAACTCACTGGCACAGGGCCAAAGAACATCACCAAGAAGATGATTGACAAACTGTATAAATACAGTTCTGACCGAAAGCAGTTTAACCTAATCCCAGCCAAGACCATGTCTGTCAGCGTGGATGCACTCACTATCCATAACCACTTGTGGCAGCCCAAGAGGCCCACGGTGCCAAAGAAGACCCAGACTCGTAAGTGACCATGGCAGCCAGGACTCTGAGAGGATGAGCTGATGGGATCCCTATTTATTATTTTCATCCATTTGGTACGAAGTGTGATGAGCCATGGACAGTTTTGTACAGAGTTTCCTAGTAAACAGAGAAGATCCTCTCACACCTGCACACGTGGATGCTGGGCATGAAGTATGCAGAAGTGAGTGCTGTGCTTTCGTGGGCATGGCTCTGTGGCCCTGCTGACCTCTGAGGTCCCAGAATAAGGGATGTCATGGAGTGAGATCCTGGGCTGTGGCCCCCTCTCTTGAAGTTCTTCAGGATAAGTTAAATGTGATCTTCTCTCTGGCCTCCCTTTACCCCTTTGCACATTGCCTGATGCCCCATGTTGGCCAGCTGTCATCGTGCGTGATTATAGGGTTGAGGCTCGCTCGGGTCAGGGTGTTTGAATGTCTTCATAAAAGGAGTTCGTATGGGAAATCTTTTTCATTTTAGAAATTGTATGATATTTATTGACTGTGTCTACTGCCAACCTTTATATCCAGTTCTAAGATTTCTGAAGAAAAAAAAATCCTGTTCCTTGCTGCTCAGAAAAAGTTTACTGAAAATGCCAGTTCACTAAAAGCACTGAAATCGGCAAAGTTTGTCTTCTGCTAAGATGACGTTTACATATTTGGAGTGAGTATTTCTGCCACACAGTCTGGAGGGTTGTGGGCTACAGCTAGCTGATACTGGCCTTGTTGGAAGCAGGCAGCCTAAGCCAGCCTCAGCCGCCACTGGTTAAGTCTGGAGATGTGCTGATATGTTCACTTTAATAAAGGCAGATTTTGGTATAGTAGCGTACTTTCTGCCCTTTGGTCGCCGGTTCCTTGTGGTGGTGTGATGTCCTGGCTTGCCTACCATAGTTCTTGCTTCTAGAGGAACAGCATGCTCAGTGGGGTGTGCAGTCTCAGGTGAGGTTGGTAATTCTGTTTTGTTCCTCTTTAAAACTTGGTAGTTATTTGCAATTATTTCAGAAGGGCATAGCTGCTTCGGCTCTCTTCCCCACTGGTCCCTGTGGTGGATGACTGCATTAGAACAGACGTTGGGAGGAGCAGAGGTGCCCAGCGATGGATCAGCTGTGCGAAGACCCTGGAGCCACTTTTAGTTTTGCACATTTCTTTTTGAGAGTTTTACTTGAATCTGTCTCAACTGCAGGAGAGAATTGAAGATAATAGAGGAAACTTAGACAGGTGTTAGCACTGGCAGAGTCAGGAAAGGAGCTTGGGATGGAAATGCTGGAGGGGTGAGGTCTCATGTTCTATCCAGTCAGGGGTGGCGCTGTGCTGTATGAGCATTAAAGTCTGTGACCGCCTGTCATCAACTGTCCCCGTGTGTCTTCATTTCTCACCGTGCACTTAATGTTATATTTATTTTAAGAGGGCACTAAAATGTAATAAAATAATGAACTGGCTTTCTGTTAACCGTGTGTGGTTGTCACAACTCCTTCTGCTGACAGTGCCGCCCAGCTCCTGGCTTCCAGGCAGCTGCATGTAACTTCTGTGTTATCTAGGAATTTATTTTTTGTGAAGAGTTGGAAGACCTGGTGTAGAGCAATAAGTTGCATTTTTACTAAACTTCTAATGTGACGGTTCCTGAAGACTGTTTCAGAGCTCAGGGTCTGGATGACAATACAGCACCTGGTATGTGTCAGGCACTAACTATGTAAGCCATGTGGCTTGGTGGCTTAGCAGCCCCCGTGTCTCCTGTATGCCATGACACAGCAGTGTTTTTTGTTTGTTTTGTTTTGTTAAGTTTCCGGTATAGGAAACTTGCTATAGTGATCTGGGGCCTTCTGGCTGGAGCAGTCAATCTGTGCTTACACGCAGTGTGCTTTCTGACTCCTCCAGTGTGTGGGTATCTTGTCTTGACCAACAGTGCTGTCAGGGCCCCTCTAATTATATTGCCTTTCAGCAGTATTAGATGCTCTATGGGTTTACGGTGGGCTTTGTGCAAAAAGTGTCAAGTGATTCAACACCATGTCTACTCATGTGGAACATTCCCCAGAGGAGCCCAGGATGGTTAGTATTAAAAACATGTCCCAGAAATATGTGTGTAGACACATGGCGATGTGAGGGGCCTGTGCAGGTACATGTGTGTGTACACGAAGGATATACCTATATATGCACATGGAAGTTTGCAGATGGCCTGTGCACACACGTGTGACTACATGCCTAAGATAGCATTTCTGGTGTAACTTTTTGACCTGCAGTGCAATCTCCAGTTAAACTTTTCAGGCCCAGACTACTTCAGACAATATTGAAAAGTGTCATAATACAATTTACTTCTAGATTGTTTGAAGCTATGATGTTACTTGAAAAGTAAATTTTTTTGTTGTTGCTGAAAGTTAGTTAATCAACTTGGGTAAACCTTTACAGAGTGATTCTGGTTTATGTAGTAAGATGGCTTTGATCTTGGTGGCCTGAGCCTATCAGTGATCATTTTATGGTTATCTGTGTCCAGTGCCACACCTGTAAAGCTCGTATTGCCTCCTGTGTTGTGGATGTAGCCAAGTCACCAGTGCCAGCCGGGAAGCAGCCCAGATCCTCTCGTGTCCCCCTGATTCCTTTGCAATAGACGTGTACCTTGAAGGCTCAGGGTCTTTCCTGGTGTCTTGAGGTCACTCTGGGGGCTCTTCTGGTACTTGGGATCACTGGTGTTCTATACTTTGTGTTGCTGTGATAAATGAAAACCATAATAAATAAAAACTACAAGTGCAACTTGGGGAATAAAGGGTTTATTTGCCTTACAGATTACACTCTACCATTGAGGGAAGCCAAGGCAAGACTGCAGCAGAGACAGCAGGGGAAGTGCTGCTGTTAGCTTGCCTTCCCCGCTCCCCCCGGGCGTGCGACTGCTGTTTTCACACAGGCCAGGCCCTCCTACATCACTTAGCAATCAAGAAAATGCTACACAGAAATGTCTATAGGCCAGTTTGATGGAGGCAGTTTCTCAGTGGGGATTTTCTCCTCCCAGATTTTACTAGATTTGTGTTGACAAAAACTATGACAGCCCACGAAACTGTGAAAGGTGTTCTCAGTATCTTCCTGTGCCACATTTGAAGACTTGTGATGGAAGCTTCCCTGGCAGAAAACCTGGGCTTCCTAATGTGTCTCGGTGCATAAATGATAGGTTCCTCCCGTTGCCCCTGCATCCCTCACACTTTGCCAGGGTTGTGTCCTGGGAAGGTACATTTTGACTATAGCACTCAGTGTCCTTACCCATCCCAGGTGTTTGTCTGTGTTGTTTTCCCTAGTCATCCACTGCGTTGTAAGGAGGCACCACGGTGAAGCTTGAGTGGTGGGTTAGTATCTGAGCCCAGGCTGCGCTGCATGGGTGCTTCACACAGGTACAGTGTTTCTTCACAGCTAAGATGGGTGGTACAATCCTAGCAGCAGTATGGTAGCACCTTTCCCATGAGAAGGGGGGCTCAAGCCAGCCTCGCTCTGAAAGCTAGTGCCTGAGGAAAGGTCCTGGCTGGTGTTCCTCTGAGCACATGCAATCTTCAGGGAGTAGGGTGCCTGTCTTCACTCCAAGACAAGATCTATGCTCTTCCAGGTTTGTATTCTGGCTGGAAATGACACTGTCTTGTTTTCTGGTATGTAGAGAAAGAGGCTAACTCATGCCATAGGCAGGAAAACGTTTCCTTGTGGTTTTAGGGGGAGGGGTCTTCCATGTTTGATTATATGGCCTTGTGGGAGTCCTGTGCAGCCACTGCTACTAGTTCTAGATGCTGAGGCGACAAATCTGAGAGGGTGGCTCTATGCTCGCTGTCGTGTAGGGGTCAGGGAACAGCCAAGCTCCAGCCAGGGTCTAGTACTGCAGAACTGGGCTTCTGTGTGTTTTCAGTTGAACTGACACAGCTATTGCTTTCTCTCTTTCTGCATTTTTTTAATTACAGTTTATTCACTTTATATCCCAGCTGTAGCCCCCTTCCTCCCTCCCTCATCTCCTCCCATGCCCCTCTCCAAATCTACTGATAGGGGAGGTCCTCTTCTTCTTCCCTCTGACCCTAGTCTATCAGGTCTCATCAGGGCTGGCTGCATTGTCTTTGTGGCCTGGCAAGGCTGTCCGTCTCCCTCCCTCCCCCCCCCCCCCCGCCCAGGGGGAGGTGATCAAGGAATAGGCTGACCCACTCTGATAATGGGAGAATGGGAATGAAAAGGGACAAGAGACAGGAGAAATGAAGACCAAGACAGTTTCTCTGATCAAGGTCTCAGTTTATTTGAATTTTTTCTTTGGCAGGGTTACTAAGTGACTAGGAATCACAAGATGGCCCACCAGAGAAATCACAAGATGTGCTAATAATGGTTGTTTGGAAATTTCCTCAGAAGTGTTACTTGGGAAGCCCTGAGGGAGAGGAAGGTTTAAGGTAGTTCAGGAAGTTAATCTTATCGAAAGCCCCAGGTCAGCCAGGAATGCATTATTGTATCCAAGCAGTAGGCCATTAAGCCAGGCCAAGCCAGATGCCAAAATTCAGGGGGCAGCAAGGTGCCAGAAGGCCCCCCACAACAGGCCACCGAGTTCATGTCAGAGACAGTCCCTATTCCCCTTACTAGGGAACCCATTTGGATGATCAGTCCTTATTCAGAAAGGCAAACGGACGGACATCGGAAGAGAAGAGGGAGAAAACTGAACAGGACAGGAGCCTACCACAGAGGGCCTCTGAAAGACTCTACCCAGCAGGGCATTAAAGCAGATGCTGAAGCTCATAGCCAAACTTGGGGCAGGGTGCAGGGAATCTTACGAAAGAAGGGGGAGATGAAAGACCTGGAAGGGACAGGAGCTCCTCAAGGAAAGCAACAGAACCAAGAAATCTGGGGCAAGGGTCTTTTCTGAGACTGATACTCCAACCAATGACCATGTGTGGAGATAACCTAGAACCCTGCACAGATGTAGCCCATGGCAGCTATTGTTTTCAATAGTTTTGGTTTTGGTCCATATACTGTCTGTAGTTCAAGGTAGACCTTTCGAAATGGGTGTGGAG